>NC_138995.1:60307652-60996393 GCF_964341445.2 Mesoplodon mirus | reverse complement strand
TAGACCGAATGCAGTCCGTCTCAGAAGGTGAGAGCGGCCCCAAAATATGGCGTGGTTAGTTTTTAGGGGCTGAGAAATTTCATAGTCTAATGAGTGGGAGGATTATTCCCACTGTTTCGGGGAGAGGCGGAGGTTTCCAGGAATTGGGCAACTGCCCATTTTTTGGCCTTTTATGGTTGGCCTCGGAACTGTCATGGCGCCTGTGGGTGTGTCATTTAGCTAATGTATTACAGTGAGCGTATAACGAAGCTCAGAGTCTACTGGAAGTCGGGCCTGATGGCTTATAACCAGTTTTTGTCGTATTCTCAACAGCTGTGTCATTCTTCTAAAGGTTGCGCCCTCTCCCCTTCCGTCGTGTCTCAGAAAAGGTGTAACCGAGAGGGCAGAGAGGGAGGAGGGGTGGGGGAAGAAAGAAGCAGAAATAATGGACATTGAGGGCAGTCTGGTTGGGCAGAAAGAGCAACAAGAGGGGAGACGGTTGCGGAGTGGGGCAGGCCGGGTGTGAGGGAGGAAACAGCAGGAGAGCGGAGGGGAGCAGGAAGAGAGACAGAGAAAGAAACGGGGAGACAGAGGAACAGAATGAAATGGAAATACCTAGCAGTGCAGGTAGAGAGGGGAAACTGGATTCGGATGGGTGGTGAGTTGTTGGGATATGGATGAATAAGTTGTGATAATACTGATTGGTGTCTTTAGAATCTAATACATTTAAAATTTGTTTAAATTGGGGTTTCCCTGGTGGTCCAGTGGTTAAGACTCCCGTGCTTCCACTGCAGGGAGCACAGGTTCGATCTCTGGTTGGGGAACTAAGATCCTGCATGCGGCACGGTGCGGCCCCAAAAAAAAAATTTTTTTTTTGGTTTAAATTATGCAGATGAGGATGGGAATTGCAAAGCTGCTGTCTGCAAGGCTTGTGCGTTTTGTGGTTACTTGTATGCGAAGATAACATTTGCCCGCCATGTTCAGCCAGGGGGCAGTGACTTGATTCACTCAGTTGTGAGTCACCCGCTTCCCTTTTCCTGACGTGGAGTAGGGAGAGGACACGTGGGGCAAGAAATGGTTGAATCTGTCACTACATGGTACCTTTGTAAAGGAACAATTGGAAGTGTTGGGTTTTTGTGTGATGGATTTACATTTTCTTTATCATTTCTTTACATAGCTTGGCATAAATTTTAGTATGTACAATTTGAACTTTCCTGTAAGTAATTCTTAACTTCTGGAATAAGCTTTGGTGGCCTTCTATAATCAACTCGTGTACTACTTTTCTAAATATGATATATTCTCAATTTTTTTAAACTTTGACACCAGAATTTTTAGATTTAAAAATAATTCACTGGCTTCCCTGGTGTCGCAGTTGTTAAGAATCCGCCTGCCAATGCAGGGGACATGGGTTCGATCCCCGGTCTGGGAAGATCCCACATGCCGCGGAGCAACTAAGCCCCGTGCGCTACAACTACTGAGCCTGCGCTCTAGAGCCCGCGCTCTAGAGCCCGCGAGCCACAACTACTGAAGCCGGCATGCCTAGAGCCTGTGCTCCGCAGCAAGAGAAGCCACCACAATGAGAAGCCCCCGCTTGCCGCAACTAGAGAAAGCCCACGCGCAGCAACAAAGACCCAACGCAGGCATAAATAAATAAATAAATAATTTTAAAAAATTTCACAAAATATTTCTTTTTAAAATGTTTCAGGTTTATTCGAGGCCTGCCTGCTTTCTCCTCATTAAGTTATATATTGGAAATGTTCTTTGGTAACTAGTAAATAATTTGACTCTTTTGATAAGGACTTGTGATAAGACGTCAGTGATCTTCTCTATTAACAGTTAAAACTTAGTTTAACCAGTTAGCTTAATAATAATACATTGCCTTCCCTTTTATGTGATCTGTGAAAATCGTGAGCTGTGAGGTGACATGAAGATGTTTCCCTCAGGTCCCTCTTGATTGTCACTGCAGTTGATGAAGGATGGGCTGGATTGACTTGGAATCTTCCAACAGAGCCCCTCTGTTCATGATGAAGAAGTTTGCTCAGAGCTTATTTCTAAGTTGACCCCTTGCTATGTTTTCCACAGCTATGTTTTTGCAATTCTGTATTTTTAAAGTATTTTACTGTGATTTTTCTGGAAAAGAAGAATTAAATGCTTGGTATCAGTGTGATCAGACCTTGAAAGAAGTTTCCTTTGCTCAGGAACGTGAAAGATGGTCCCAGTGTTTTAAATGGGACGGGCGTTAGCAGAAATACTCTGATAATCCCTGGCGTGTCTGATTCTGATGTTTCCTCTGCCTCTTACAACTGTAATTGCTGCCTTTGATGTGCCTTGTGATTTTTCTCGTGATAGACATGATGCCCTGGGTAAACGCAGTTGCTGTAAGTAGGCCTTTAGTAATGTGATGGTGGGGTGCGGGGGGATGGGAAGCGTCCAGAGTTCTATGAGCGGGTCTCAGTCTTTCAGTGAGCCTGTAACTCTGCACTGTGAACTGCATGTGTAATTCTCATTCTTCCTTCCTTTTGTGGGACAGGATGACTAGTATGGTCTGCAGTTGGATGTTTCCCTCCCAGCAAGTCATTTAGGTTCAAAACCTCAGCAGGTAAGGCTATGGTTAAATAGTCTTACCTGTGGGCGGGCCTTTTTAAAAAGAACAGCATGCTCAGGTGTATTTCAAAATAGTTCCTTTTTTTCTGGCCCTGCTGGAAGCTCCAGAGTCTTTTTCTCCAGTGTTTACTATGAGAACTTGGTTGAGCTCCTGCAGGAGAAACTCACAGTTGCATGGAGGGGCCCACCTATGACTGGGTCCCTTGGAGTTTTTACTTCTTGAGCTTGTCTGCTCTGAGCCTCCAGCAATTTGTTAATTACAGTTCAGGTTTTTTTTTTTTTTCTTGTTTTACTCTGGGACCGGGTTCTGGTGGAGTTTCAGCTCATGAGTTTCCCCTCAGGTAAGTTGTGATTCTTTTTGTCTGCCTCTCTTGTCTCTCCAGTTATCGGTTCAACTGAAAATTGTTGGCTCTGTGACCTTACTTTTCTTAAAGTTGTTGATTTTTTAGTTCGTTAAGCCTTGTGGTTAGAACAGAGTTGCAACTTCCAGTCTCCTTTCAAGCAGGTTCAAGACACATGGGAAAATTTTAATTTTTTTATATATCTAGGACGTTTAATAGATTACTTTGTATTTTGTCTTTAGTATGGGATATTTAGTATTTCAAAAGGTAAAGATGATGATGTGGTTCATCCTTGTTATAAAGGACTGAGGTTTCTCCATTAAAAATTTATATGTGCTTTCATATAAATTTTTCAGCCTATGTGAATTATATGCTCTATTTAAAATATTTTAAATAATATTTTACCAGACTTAAGATTTTATGCATTAAGTATTTTCATGGGCCTATTCTGAGCAGAAGCTGTTAATAGTGCTGGTTAAAATACAGTTTGAAGACAAATTGGTATGTCTTCATGGAGTTTCCAGGGAGTTTTTTATTTAAATAATTTATTTTTTTATTTGTAAAATTTCCATTTTGTCCTTCTTATAAAATTTTGTATTTCTTTAAAATTTCTACCTTTTTGATTTATTTCAAGTATGTTTCTTTGCCACATAGAGCATAGTTTTATAATAGCTGCTTTTAAAATCTTTATCTGATAATTTTATCATCTGAGTCATCCCAGAATCAATGTCTCTCTGTTGCCTTTTCCCTTGAGAATGACTCCTATTTTCCTCAGTTTTGGTGTGTTAAGCGTTGTTTTGTTATTTCATGGATGTTGTGAGTTGTGTAGACTCTGGGTTTTATAATCCTCTGAAGAATGTTGATGGTTTGTTTCTGTAGGAGATCGAGTTTATTTTGTTCAGACTGCCAGTTGTGTTTAACCTTTTGTTGCAGTGGCCCGAGTCTCACTTGTTTTCTCAAAACCTTGGTCATGCTGATTTTGGCCTGTCTCCTTTGAACCTGTTAGGTTCAGGGATTAGGCTGAGGTTAGGCTGAGACTTTGCAAGTGGTTCAAATGTCAGCTGAGTGCTCAAAATTGTTGCTCTGCTGATTTGGGTTCGTGCAAAGCACGTGTGGTTCGCCTGTTAGGCTGGGAGTTTTATGGGCTTCTGCACAGAAACGCTGGTGCCTCTTTTCAAGCTTCCTCTCCTCTAGGGTTTTCTTCCCATACTCTGGTCTAACTAACTGACTTTGTTCCATTGTTCCCTGGCCAGAAATATCCAAATTTCCTGTCAAGAGCTTTAGCTGCACGCGCTACGTGCCACTGTGCAACTGGTGTCTACCCTTGGTGCGAAACCATGCGACTGGGCTGCTTCTCCAACTTTTGCCTCATTCCCATCACCTCTCTGCTCTTGTTTACCTTCCAGAGTCCTCAAGTAGTGTTTGTTTTCTTTTGTAATGTATCCAAATTTACTATTGTAATTAGTGAGAGGGATGGGTGCTAGGGGCTTTGATCTCATAGGCAGTATTTTATTAAATACATATTTCCCTCGACAGTGAGACATTAAAGGAGTTGCCACCCGCATTTTGGAAAGTAGTTTGTTTGTAGCGTTTCTGAAGGTGTGTCTGATGAGTCCCTGAATGGTATAGGCTTCTGAACCAGTATTGGATTCAGCACTAAACTGAACCCACATGGTAATTAATTGGCACCAATTAGGTGAGCGTGCTTTATGGCTGCCCAGCTGCTTGGCAAGAAAATAAGATTGTAAAATCAACTTTCATCTTTGCTATTTAAAATCAGCCATATCCATTATTTTTGAATTTGAGCATCTGCTATCTCTTCTGAAAATTGAACAAACACATCTGTGTTAGTAAGCTCGTAGATTTAAACAACAAAAAGGTTTCTGATAAAGTAAACATTTAAAAACAAATCCTACTGCTGCTACAGCTCTATGAGGTACTCACATGCAACTCACTTTTTTTTTTTTTTTTTTTTGCGGTACGCGGGCCTCTCACTGTTGTGGCCTCTCCCGTTGCGGAGCACAGGCTCCGGACGCGCAGGCTCAGCGGCCGTGGCTCACGGGCCCAGCCGCTCCACGGCATGTGGGGTCTTCCCGGACCGGGGCACGAACCCATGTCCCCTGCATTGGCAGGCGGACTCTCAACCACTGCGCCACCAGGGAAGCCTGCAACTCACTTTTAAACTGGAAAATAATTTCACTCAAATTATACACACTTTTATGCTTTAGTAGCTTATTGCTAAGAGGGGACAAAAGATAATAGTTATCTATTAGTTGAGTGCTTAATCCTTATGTGGTAACTGCCACAGTCAAATCCAAATTAATGATTAGATTTCCAAAGAAAATGTTTGTATTTTCTTGCTGATGGCAGTCAGTCTGGCATCCTATATATGGACCCTGTTGTTAAACATTTTGAGCCAGGAAAATATTTTAAAACACACAGCAGTAGAACTTACTATTGATTGAATTATTCATGTATATTCCCAAGATGAAGATGGGGAGAAAATCATGGCATCAATAAATACAGGGTACAATTCTATTTCAGTAATCCTCTGAAGATCATCCTGCAAGTCTGTAACAATTTTCTTATTAACTCTCTCTTTATTTGTATGTTATATCCCCTGTGTTGGGTAAGTGGGTGTGTAATTGATTTTAATTTAATGTTATAGCACCACATTGACTTCTCTATTTTTCTCACTCTGAGAACTTTATTTTTGCTATAGTTTCTTGAAGCTCATGGTCTGAAATTGAATACATTGTGTATAAAAGTTTTTATAATTGTTAGAATCAAAATGGCATTTGCCATTTTATTACCTAGAATACAATGATGAAATAGAGAAATTGTTTTTTCTATGAAAATGACACTATTTTCATAAAAGAAACTTCAAAAATAGATTTGTTACATATAAAAGCAAATTGAGAGTAAGATGTTTCTAACTTTTGACCTTTTGACGAACTCTTTTCTTCCAAAAATATCGCCGTTGATTATTTCATAAAGAAAATAAATAGTATTAAGAGGAAAGTATTTTCATGTAGAAAAATAACTAGGTCTCTAGGCTCCTGTATGAGGTTGCTAGGGCTGCTGTAACAAAGTTCCACAAACTGAGTCTCTTAAACAACAGAAATTTATTGCATTACAGTTGAGGAGACGAGAAATCAGAGATGAGGGTGTCAGCCTGGTTGGTCCCTTCTGAGGTCTGCGAGGGACACTCTGTTACTTGCCTCTCTCTTAGCTTCTGGTGGTTTCCTGATGACCGCTGTCATTCCTTGGCATAGATATTTTTCTGCCTAAGAAGAATCTTCATCTTCACATGGCATTTTCCCTGTGCGTGTCTCTGTGTCCAAATTTCCTTTTCTTATAAGGACACCAGTCATATTGGATTAGCATACTCACTAATGACCTCATTTAAACTTGATCATCTCTATGAAGACCTGTCTCCAATAAGGTCACATTCTGAGGTAACTAGGAGTTGGACTCCAGCATATCTTTTCTGAGGAGAAACAGTTCAACCCATAATAGCATCCAAAATCAGGAAATGATTGGAGCTGGAGATTTATTTATTAATCATTCCCTTGCTTTTGCATGTTTATGTAATTTCCCAGAATATAACAACCCACTTCTGTTTCTTTCTATTCAGTTCCTGCCTGTTTTAGGGAGAAGAAATACACTGATGAAAATTTAATAAAGCAAATTACTTAATTCTGTAAGGGCTTATTTCAGTATAACAATAACTCATTCCTTTTCTCTTTCATTCAAATAAATATTTTTGACTACTCTGGGAAAACAGACTTTCATTTCATTAGGAAGAATTCAGAGGGTTCTGCCCTCTTGTGGGTTGAGTGTCTCTGGACTTGTGCAAATTAAGAAGTTGTTGTCTAAGCATTAAAAAAAAAAAGCAAGCTGGAATTTTCTAATTGTTGCACTTCTCCAAGAAAATGTTCCCTTTCATTATTATGATTAAATAAATAAATGGGACAGGTGATAAGGACACACTGTGCCCACTGGCCCTTCAGGTGACCTTTTCAGAATTCAGTTCCCCCTTCCCCCACTGAGTGGTACTGACACCCTGTGGAACATCATGTGACCATATACACAAGAGTTTATTTCTGACGTCTCTGTTCTGTTCCATGGGTCTGTCTTCATGCCAGTACTCTGCCACTTTGATTAGTTTAGCTTTGTGATAATGTTGAAATAATTGTGTGACCTCCAACTTTGTTATTTTCAAACTTGTTTTTGCTATGAGGGTCTTTAGATTGCATATGAATCTTAGGATGGATTTATGTATTTCCTCAAGAAACGCTGTTGGGATCTTGCTAAGAATTGTGTTGAATCTGTTGATCACTTTGGGTAGTATTGACATCTTGACAATACTGCCTACCAATCCATGAACTCGGGATATATTTGCAGTTATTGGTATCTTTTCTAATATTTTTCAGCAGTGTTTTTAGGTTATAGTATAAAAATGTTTTCCTCCTTGGATAAGGTTATACCTACATATTTTATTTTTCTAATTTTCTGAATTCATTCATTAGTTCCAGCAGGATTTTTTTGTGTGTGTGGAATCTTAAGTGTTTTCTACACATTAGATCATGTACGTTGTAAACAGAAAAAATTCTTCTTCCTTTTTCTATTCGGATACTTTCTATCTATATTCCTGCCTATGTGTCCTTGCTAGGACTTTCAGTAATGTTTTTAGAAATAGTGAAAGCAGGTATCCTTCTCTTGTGCCTGATCTTAGAGGAAAAGCTTTAAGTCATTCCCCATCAAGTGTGATGGTAGCTGTGGGCTGTTAATATATGGCCTTTATTATGTTGAGGTAGTATTTTTTTTATTTCTAGTTTACTGAGTGTTTTTATCATGAAATGCTTGTCAAATGCTTTTCAGTAGAAATGATCATGTAGTTTATTTTCCCGTCATTTTGTTAATGTGCTGTTTTACATTAAAAGATTTTCATATGTTGAACCATCCTTATATTTCAAAAATATATCCCTATTAGTCACAGTATATAATCCTTTTAATGTGCTGTTGGTTTCAGTTTACTATTAGTTTATTGATGATTTTTGCATCATTATTCATTAGAGATTGTAGCCTCTGGTTTTCTTGTAGTGTCTTTGGCTTTGTTATTGGAGTAACTGGCCTCATAGAGGGAGTTTAGAACTGTTCCCTTTCCTTCAGTTGTTCTGAAGAATGAAAGTAAGATTGGTCTTAATTGTTTTTAAATGTTGAGAAGAATTCTGCAGTGAAGCTATCTGGCTTTTCTTTGTTGAATGGTTTTCAATTAGTGATTTCAATCTCCTTAATAGGAATGTCTGTTCACATTTTTTTATTTATTCATGAGTCAGTCTTGAGAGGTTATATTTTCTAGGAGAGTATCCATTTCTTCTGGGTTATCCAACATTTAGGTATAGAATAGTTCTTAGTATTCTCTTGGAATTTTTTTGATTTCTGTAGAATCATTTGTAAACGGTTGTGATGTCCCCTCTTTCATCCCTGATTTCAGTAGTTTTTCTCTTTGTGAGTAAATCTAGGTAAGTAAGTGTCAGTGTTTTCATCCTTTTCAAACAACCATATTGTAGGGTTGTGGTTTTCTGTACTTTTTATTCTCTGTTTCGTTTATCTCTAATCTACTTTTTTCTACTTCTGTTAGCTTTTGTCTCTTTTGTTCTTCTATATATGTATATTCCACATATAAGTGAGATCAGTATTTTTATGTCTGACTTATTTTACTGAGCATATAGTCTCAATGACCATACATGTTGGTAGAAATAACAGAATTTCCTTCTCTTCTATGGCTGAATAATATTGCATTGTGTACGTCTACTAGATTTTTTTTTATCCATTCATCTCTTGGACACTTCAGGTTGTTTCTATGAGTTGGCTATAGTGAATACTGCTATAATGAATATGGGAGTGCAGGTATCTTTTTAAGACAGTGGTTTTATTTTGTCCGATATATACGTAGCAGTGGAACTGCTGCATTACTTGATAGTTTTTTTTTCTTTAATATTTTGAGGAAATTATATACTGTTTTCCATCGTGGCTGCAACAGTTTTCATTCTTCCCAGCAGTGCACTAGTGATCCTTTTTCTTTCCCACATTCTGCTCAATACTTGTTATCTCTTGGCTTTTTGATGATAACCCTTCTAAGGGGTGTGAGGTGATACCTCACTGTAGTTTTCTTTAATAAATTTTATTTATTTATCTATCTATCTGCATTGGGTCCTTGTTGCTGCGCGTGGGCTTTCTCTAGTTGTGGCGAGCAGGGGCCACTCCTCTTTGTAGTGCGCAGGCTTCTCGTTGCGGTGGCTTATCCTGTTGCAGAGAACGGGCTCTAGGGCACGTGGGCTTCAGTAGTTGTGGCACGTGGGCTTCAGTAGTTGTGGCACATGGGCTAAAGGTCCTGGGAAGGTACTGGGGAAAAGTGCCTATTGCTCAAGGAAGGCATAGTTTGTAATACTCTGTTGGATGTTAGTAGGTTAAGTAAAGAACAACAAAACACAAAATACTGGATATCCATTCTCAGGGGAAAAGACACAGTCCAGAAAAGATCATTTCCCATTCCTAGCCGTATGGAATAGGGACCTGAGAACATCTGCTCAGCGAAACTGCACATTTGCTGTGGACCAAAGACCACTGGGTACCTCCTTTTTCTTCAATAAATGGTAGGATTTATTTAAGTTTTATTTCTCTGTTTCAGCATAATGTGTTATGAGTCATGAGGCCTCCATATAGGACTCTGATTCAAGAGGAATCTCATGAAACTTAAGAAATCCTCATGTGTGACTGAAGTCATGTTTTGGTAGAACTTTTTCTCCTTTCCTTCTATCCTTAACGTACAAGGTTGGATGTATTTTGTGTGAACAAAGAAGGGACAAATTATTTCTGATAGAAGCTGCACTAACATATATTATAACATTATTTCCAACTAATTATCACCCTGCTATGCAGTTATATATGACATTTGTTTTGTTTCTCAAAGATGTATATTCTGATATAAGGTAAGGCATGAGCCCTAGTTACAGGCTTTTCCACACAAGTTTTGTATGGTTTCTCTCTACGATGGAGTCTCTCTTTATTGAAATATAATTGATATACAACAGTATTAGTATTGGCTGTACTATATGAGGTAACATTTGCATACTTATGAAATGATCACAATGATATGTGTAGCCATCTTTCCTCAGAGCTACCCACCATGGTCCTTCTAAACATATTCCTTATGCTGGATATTACATCCCCGTGACTTATCTATTATATAGAGGTTTGTGCCTCTTAACCTCCTTCACCTGTTTTACCCACCATGGCACTGCCCTTCCTTCTGGCAGCCACACATTTGTTCTTTATCTGTGAATGTTTCCCTTGTCTTGTGCTTTTGCTTCTTCCATTCCACGTATAAGTGAGATTGTGCACTATTTGTCTTTCTACACCTGACTTCTGTCACTTAGCATAAAATCCTCTAGATCCATCCATGTTTTTGCAAATGGCCAGACTTCTTTTCTTAAGAGTGACTGATATTTCCACTGTGCGGAATGGACATGCAACATCTCCTCTAAGCATTCATCTATTGATGGACACTTAGGCTGCTTCTCTATCTTGGCTACTGGAAATAATGCTACAATAAATATTCAAATGCCTATATTTTCTCAAATTACTGTTTTTCTTTTCTGCCAGTAAATACTTCAAAGTGCAATACCTGGTTCATCTGACGGTTTTAATTTTTGAGGAACTTCAGTAATGTTTTCCATAAATGTTGCACCAACTTACAATCCCAACAATAGTGGACAGGGTTCCCTTTTCTCCACACCATTGCCAATGCTTGTTCTTTCTGATGACAGCCATTGTAAACAGGTGTGTGAGGTGGTACCTCATTGAGCTTTTTTTAATATAATTTTTTAAAATTTTATTAATTTTTTAGCTGCATTGGGTCTTCACTGCTGCACACGGGTTTTCTCTAGTTGCTGAGAGCAGGGGCTACTCTTTGTGGTGGCATGTGGGCTTCTCATTCTGGTGGCTTCTCTTGTTGCAGAGCACGGGCTCTAGGCACCCGGGCTTCCATAGTTGTGGCTCGTAGACGCAGTAGTTGTGGTTCGTGGGCTCTAGAGTGCAGGCTCAGTAGTTGTGGCACACAGGCTTAGTTGCTCCATGGCATGTGGAATCTTCCTGGACCAGGGTTCGGACCCGTGTCCCCTGCATTGGCAGGCGGATTCTTAACCACTGTGCCACCAGGGAAGCCCCCTCATTGAGCTTTTGATTTACCCTTCCCTGATAATCCGTGATGGTGAGCATCTTTTCATGTGTCTGCTGGCCATCCATATGTCTTCTTTCTCCCTGGTAGACTCCCATATGTTAAGTAAGGCTTGAATACATGCACAAATTTTGTCTGAATCGCTTTATTATTAAAGTTTCTTTCTTCTTATAAAATCTCTGGTGACCCCTAAACTTTGAGCTTTGGACCAAAGCATTGCCACTTATGTGAGGCTTATGTTGTTTTCAGTATGTATTTTGAGATGCCTGGTGAGGCTTGCAAATTGAGTATAAGATTTGCAACACATATTACATTGGTAAGGTTTTTCTCCAGTGTGGATTGTTTTATGTTAAATAAGATATGAATGTCTTGAAAGGGCTTTGCCACACTCATCACATTTGTAAAGTTTCTCTCCAGTGTGAGTTCTCTCATGCCCCCAAAGTTGTGACTGTTCAATAAAAGCCATATCACATTTAAAAGGTTTTGCTCCTGTATGAATTCTCTGGTGTGCCATAAGGTTTGAATGCTGTGTAAAATGCTTGCCACACTCATTACATCTGTGTGGCTCCTCTCTAGTATGGACTGTCTCATGTTGAGTAAGATATGAGCGCACTGTAAAGGCTTTGCCATACTTAAGATATCTGTATGATTTCTATCTGGTATGGATTCTCTTATGTCTGTTAAAGCTTGAATGCTCATCACAGGCTTTGCCACATTCAGGACATTTGTAAGGCTTCTCTCCTGTTATGCACTCTCTGATGTGTTGTGAGGTGTGACTGGTGGTTAAAGGCTTTCCACACACATTACATCTAAGGTTTCTGTCCAGAATGAATTAGCTTTTTTTCCCACAGTCATTACAGCTGTAAGATTTTTCTCGAGTGTGGGTTCTCCTGTGTTGTGCAGGTGACACAGTGTTTTCCACACTAGGAGGAATTCTGTGAAGTGCTGACACTGAGGAACCACTGCTGACTGGCTTCTCAACTTGACCGCACGCACACACTTTCTCCTCAGCTGCAAACCTCTGCAGCTGAGCTGCCTGGACCTGCAGCCTTACTCCAGGTCTACTGTCCAAACACTTGAGGTCTCTGTTTCCAGCAACGCTGACGTTATTCTTCCTTGTTAACAAACTTCTTATGAATGGCTTGTCGTGCGTGAAATATTCACATGCATTACTTCTTACAGAAACACTCTGAGGAAAGTTAATTAAGGATTTATTATCTTGATCTTCTCTCTGGGATTTTTGTTATGGGTCAAAAGCACTTCTTTGTCATTTCCTGCATCGTGTCCCCACTCACTCTCACACTCCTGCACATCTGCACAGACTTCCTTGAGGTCAAAATCCTTGAGGCCATGGTTTTCATTTCTGTCCAGTATCACTAGATGGCATAATTCTCCTTTATTAATGTCCTCTCTTGGTGATAACTCCTTGATTGCAAATCCAGCAGAAAGGCTTCCTATTAAATGGAGTTGGAGGGCTTCCCTGGTGGCGCAGTGGTTGAGAGTCCGCCTGCTGATGCAGGGGACACGGGTTCGTGCCCCGGTCCGGGAGGATCCCACATGCCGCGGAGCGGCTGGGCCCGTGAGGCACGGCCACTGGGCCTGCGCGTCCAGAGCCTGTGCTCCGCAAAGGGAGAGGCCACAACAGTGAGAGGCCCGCGTACCGCAAAAAAAAAAAAAAAAAAAAAAGAGTTGGAAAATAAATATTTTATATTGACTTAGATAATTACATAAAAAATCATATACAATGAACAGTTTTCTCAAACATGGTATTCAGACACTATTGTTCTATCGTTTAATTTTCTTTTTATATATTTTCCCATATTACTGTTTTCTCTGATCTTAGATAATAGAATTTCAACCATACACTACATACTATATATATATTTTGCAATGTATCTGGATAATTAAATGGTAGTCCATAGTTAGAACGTCTACCTATGTACTGGCTTATAAAACTCCAGGCATAAAATCATCATTGAGATTTGAGACTGTCTTCCCTAATCCTTAACCTTTATAATGTTAATCACATGTGAGTATGATGTAAGAAAAAAATATTTTTTTAAATCTGTATATCACAATAATAACTGATAAAGCATTTACATAACCCATGATAAATCAAGCAGGTAAGGTAATAAATAACACATTTACACAAAATAATAAGTCTCTGGAATTCTAAAAGATTCTCTGGTAGGTACCAAGAAAAAAAAATAATTTTCATTTCAGAAGGAACACACAATAGGAAAAATAATATCTTGATAAGCACTGAATTTTGAAATATCAGATTCAGTTAAACGTATGTATAAAGTTTAAGAATTGGGGAAAACGGTCCGAAATCTTCAATCATTGATGTCATGCCTGTGGTTCTACATAGTTCAACTACCTAACTGTGGAGTGTCATTTAATTGTACACTTGTATGGCAAAAATATATATATATATGGTATATAATGTATGCTTTGAAAAATTTTATCTTAAGGAACATCTATATGGAAAATAATTAGAAAAAGACGACAGCCAAAATATAATGTAGGCCAAGGTCAATTTCTTAATAACCATGACCAAAAACATGACACATCCAGTTAACTAAAGGTAACTTTACAGTCCTTACTATCTGCCATGCAATATTTCAAGCCGCTATAACAGCATTATTTAATTAATAATCAAATAATTAATAATTAATAATTAATCTTGAGGTAAATTATCACAGTATTTCATACAAAAACACACATCTAACTCACACAGAAAGCAAATTCAAGAGACAGTTTGAACCTGGGTGTGCAGAGTAACATGACATGTTCATATGTATTAAGCAACATCGTCCATCCAGGCAGTACAGATTTTAAGAAAATTTGAAGGAAATAACCAGTATCTTAGAAAGAAATGTTTCAAGGAAGATACGGGCAGCGAGTCGTGTCACTTACACTGTGACTGTCCTGCCATTCCCAGATGATAGGAGTCACGTCCAGCACGTGTCGATGTACATAGTGACCAGACTGAGTCGCTGATCTGAGCAAACTGTACTGTGTGCAAGTAGGGCTCCTTCCTTATGCAGTGTGTGGGGTATGGGGAGGGGTGGGTCTTATGGGAACTGGGGAGCCCAAGTGCTAAGTACTGACACAGTACTAAGAAGTACCAGTAGAGTTCACTTAGATCTACAGAAATCCGAGGGAAGGCCAGGACTGGGATTTAACAAAGCAAGGGTGAAGTAGGGGGCAATGTGGGAGTACTGCCTGTGCCTGGAAATCTACGGGAAGAGGGCTGTACTGCAGCAGATGGAAGCCTAACCTTGGGAAAGAAGAACTGCCGTAGCAAGAAGCATAAACACGACCCATGAAGGAAATGTGGAAGATACTAGGAAGACAGAGAGAGTGCTGTTATGGGAAGACTGTAGGTTTACATCTATTCCAATATTTGCTCTAAACACGATCAAGCTGAGTATCCCAGAAATTCCATTCCTAGGCATGTATTATTTGTTCTGGAAGATGTGTACAAGAATGTTCTTAGCAGGACCTAAAAGCAAAACCTGGAGAATGAATGAATTCACTCTGTGTGAACACATGTGGATGCAATAAAACCCTCTCAAGGGTACAGCAATGGAGGATGATCGTGGTTGCTGGATGATGATCTCTTGGCAGGGGCGACAGGTTGACTGGTGGAAACAAAACTAGCAGGAGGCTTTTGCCAAGGTTTAAACTCTTTGTGGAAGTGATTATATTTGGTAAGAATAACTTTTAAACTACTTATACATTTTTAAAACAGATTATCAATTTTAGCATGAAGCTTTTTAGTGCAAACAGCTTCGTCATATAAAAGTAATAGATCTCTTGCAGGAATTTTTAAAAGTATTTGAAATCATATCTTTGGATCTTTTAACATTATAATCCCAAACATAAAACAGACATCAGATGAGAAGTAAACATAAAACAGACATCAGATGAGAAGTGCTCTTACTGTATGTATATCACTAAAGCTATACTTACTCTTATCAATAGAAGTTAATATGCACTTAACAAAAAGTAATGATTTTGACTTCTGGAACAGCAACAGAAAATAGTAACCTTAAGGGCTTAAGGGGCGTTACTAAACAACCTAGAGGGGAAAGAATGACTTGTATGGACAGGTGTTGTTCACAGCAGGGTTTAACCATAGAAACTAATTCTGGCAGTGCCGTGCTGATCCATGGCAGAGTTCTATGTGCAGAGATGTGGTTGACAACATAAGCAGCCAATTAACAACCTGAAAAACAGGACGATAATAGGATGTATATCAACAAGGACCAGGTGACTTTTGATGAAATTTAGTTGAAAGAGAAGACAGGGAACAAAAGAGGCTTCATTGAAATATGTAATTCAAGGAACGTAAGAAAATTTCTGAGAAACATTGTTAGGAGCAGTAATAATGAGGAAACCATGGAGTATAAAAAATTTACCTACATTTCCTTAAATAAAATGAGATGTTTAAATATCAGCATACCAAGATGTGCATGAAGAATCTACGCAGGGAGAATA
The DNA here is from genome assembly GCF_964341445.2 of Mesoplodon mirus. Classification (NCBI taxonomy): domain Eukaryota; kingdom Metazoa; phylum Chordata; class Mammalia; order Artiodactyla; family Ziphiidae; genus Mesoplodon; species Mesoplodon mirus. Next base: position 60,980,718 of record NC_138995.1, on the reverse strand, counting down.
ATTATTAGAATAAATTAATGTTGGGGAAGCTAGTAGTCTTGTTCAGGCTTCAGAGGCAAGCACTAGGCCTCTCTGACCAGGCAGTGACCCTAAGAGCTGGCTACAAGCCAAACTGGTGGTTGTGGAGCACAGGCACTTCGGCCTGTAGGCATCTCCAGCAGGCACCTCCAGTACACACAGAAGAGTCCTTGGACTTTGAGGAGTCGTCCACGGCAAGCAGAGGCTGTGCAAACCCAGAACGATTCTGCCTTCATACTTGGCATTGACTCAGAATTCCTTGAGTCCTGGTCAAACTCTGTGAGCTGATTACTGCCCCTTGTACTAGATCAGTCCGTAGATAGAGGGAGCAATGGCTGTGAATCTGTTGGAGGATTGGTGCAAGGGGATGGACCTGGACCCCAGGAAGGCCCTGCTCATCGTGGGCATCCCTGTGGAGTGTAGTGAAGAGGAAATTAAAGAGACCCTGAAGGCGGGCTTACAGCCCCTGGGTGCCTACAGTGTGCTGGGCAGAATGTTCAGAAGGGAAGACAACTCCAAGGCAGTTTTCATTGAATTGGCTGACACGGTCAATTATGCTTCGACGCCCAGTCAGATCCCAGGAAAGGGAGGTACCTGGGAAGTGGTGGTGAAACCCTGTATGTCAGATGATGACTTTATCAACAGACTGAAGTACTTCCTGAAACATGAGGGCCGGAGAATGGCAGATGTGGTCAACACCACGGGGACGTACCTTGAGGACGTAAAGCCAAAAGGCTTGGCTCCAGTCAAGTCACCAGACCCGCCGCCTCGGAAAGGAAGCTTGTGGTACCGAAAACTGAAGGTGTTTTCGGGAAACACTTGCCCAGGCCCAGGCGAAGAGAACTTTGAAGCCTGGCTAGAGCAGGTGACTGAGATGATGCAGATGTGGCAGGTGTCTGAGGTAGAGAAGCAGCGGCGTTTGCTGGAAAGCTTACACGGCCCCCACCCTGTCCATCATGCGGGCGCTCCGGGCCAACAGCGACTCCATGACTGTAGCGCAGTGCCTGGACGCCCTGAAGCAGATCTTCGGGAATAAGGAGGACTATAGAACCTCACAGTTAAAGTTCCTCCAGACCTTCCAGACGTCCGGAGACAAAGTCTCTGCCTTTCTGGTACGGTTAGAGCCCGTGCTGCAGAACGCTGTGAAGCACAGCCCCGAGTCAGTGGGAAGGGCAGACGTGATTCGTCTGAAATACATCCTGGCTCAGGCCTCCATGAGCACCTCCCTCCAGGGCAAGCTCAAGCTCATGGAGCAGCGAGGGAGTGCGCCCATTTTCCTGGAGTTACTGAAGCTCATTCGAGATGAGGAGGAGTTAGAGGCCGCCATGGCACTGACCAGGGAGAAGCAGAGGCAAGTAGGAAGGGGCCGCACGGCCTCTGGCGCCCAGGTACTGGCAGAAACCAGTGTCCCCGTCTCTCCAGTCAGGGAGCAGGCAAGGCTGTTTCGTGAGAGCAGCACGCAGACCGTCCAGGAAGGGGCCACCCCGTCACTGAAGTGCACGCAGGTGCCATGCTGCTGCGGGACTGGGGAGGAAGGCCACAGCCAGGGTGTCCTAGGGATGAGGGCCAATCCCCCGCAAAGCAGAAGCCTCAGCCTGCAGCAAAAGAGTTGGGAAACGAGATGGGGCTGGGGCCATGAGCCCCCCCAAGCCCTAGGGAGCATAGGCTCAAGATACCCAAGATACCCAGGCACCCCCTCCCCTAGCAGGCAACACAAGTATTTTAACAAGGGGAAGGGGCGGTCCACAGAAACAGTGGGGGCCTTGCCTGGGGCTGAGGGGCAGGGCAGCCAGGCCCAGCCCCCTCGGCATCCACCAGCTGGAAGGGACTCCACCAACCCAGCCAAAATCAGCTCAGGGAGGCACCGGCGACACAAGCGGGGAGCCACCATACGCAGCACGAGGGGTACCCGAGCCTCAGAGAGAGACCCCAACACAGCAGAGGCTGAAAAAGGTATAGTCGGGGGCTCTGGCATCAGCCCTGTCTTCTGGCCACCCTCAAACGCCCACCCTGTGGGCTCTGAGCTAATGATGCTGATGGGCCCCCAGGCCACGCGGGGCCTAGAGGCGCCTCCCCCGGGGCCGCCCCTGCCAGAAGGAGCCGGCGCTGGTGAGGAAGGGCTGTGGGGAGAGACAGGGTCCAACCTCAGGATCATGTACACCGCTCGAGGGGAGCCCCAGGAAGGCAGCACCCTGGAGCCTCTGCGCAAGTGAGGGCAGGGGCAAGTCTCCTCCCCCTGCAGCCTGAAAGGGCAGTAGCGACAAGGACAGCAAACACTGAGGAGACATCCCAGGCAAGAGCAGTCAGCTCAGCTTGGTGGCAGGGCGCTGAGTAGCTGGTTGCCCAGTACCCCACAACTGGCTTTGGTGTGAGTGGGGGTACAGGGAAGCGTGTTCCAAAGGAGGAGGAGGAGGAGAGGGAGGGAGGAGGAGGAGGAGGAGGAGGAGGAGGGAGATGTGGAGGGGAGGGGGAGGGGGTCCGGGCGGGGTCCAAGAGAATTTGTTGGAGGGAGGGAGGAGTGTTTTGTTCTCTCTAGGTTTGTGCATGGCCACTGGAGACCTGGGACTGGCCTGGAGAACCACAACTCACCAGCTGCCAATGCCAGCGCCAGCCCCAAAGCCTGCCACCCGGGAGCAGCCCTCAGTGGCCAGCCTCGGCCTAGGTGAGGGGCACCTGCAGATGGCTGCCACCCACACTGGCCTGGGAGGCGTTAGGGGCCACTCAAGGTTCCTGGGCCTTCCTCCCGAGAGGGGACCCCTAGTCAGTGTCCCCCCTCTGGGACAGGCTGTTCCCTGTACTGGCAAGCCCAAATGTGTCCCTGTAGGCCCCAGAGGGACCCAGGGAGCGTCCCCGCTCCCCTCCCCCCAAAACACACACCCTAGCCATCATCCCCCCGCAGAGCCCTGAGGTGCGCCTCGTGCCAGCCAAGGTTCTGGTCTCTGTGGGCCAGTGTCGTGAGCTCAACGTGTGCTTTTCTAGGCGTACCTTCAGGCCCAGCGCTGCTTGTTGTGGAAATGTGCGTGTGTTCTCCTCTGAGCAGTTGCCCCCACCCCTGCCTGGCGTGGAGACCCCGAGGCCAGTCTCAGGAGCCGGCGGGGAGGACGGCATGGACGTGGTCACAGCCAGCGCCCACCCCAGGACCTCGGAGCCCACCTGGGACCTTGGGAAGGCAGATCTGCCCACCCCAGGACCTGGGAGCCCACCTGGGACCTTGGGAAGGCAGATCTGGACCGCGGCTGCAGGAGGTCTGTGGGAGGCCCCCCAGGGCTTGTGTTCTGCTGTGCCACCCCGTTGTTCCTCGGGACTCCACGTCCTCGGCTCGGTGGCGCGTGCCCTGCTGTGGGACTGTCCTGTGCCCGCCATCAGGCAGGGCCAGGCCCCGGGCATGTGGGCCAGAAATAGAGGGTCTGCCCTGGGGGGAGTGGGCATTGCCGGCGCCCATCTACCTGGGGAGAGGCCACCCACGGGGCCCTCAAGAAGGGAGACCGGGGGGGGGGGATGCAGGGCCGCCGGGTGGGGTGTATTGGGGGCACCTTGTTGGTGACCCTGGGGTGGGGGTGCTGGGACCCGTTGGCTCCGGTGGCCGTTAGAAGTTCCTCTGTGTGTTGTTATGCCCTCTGTTCAATGGTTTCAGTCAATGTTTCTGTTGAATAAATTTCCCTGAAAGTTTCAAAAAAAAAAAAAAAAATAGATAGGGCGGTAAGTCTGAGGCCTTCTTGCACCCTGAGGGCCTGGCCAGCCCCCAGGGATCAGAGAACACTCCAAGACTTATGACTTAAAACCAAGGCATTTATGACAATAACCAGAGCTGCAAATTTGCACGTAGGCTGACTGTCGTCAGCCTGTGGCCTGATGCTAAAAGCAGGAATCCTTCCAGTACCAAACAAGTCTCACCCATGGGGTGGATGCACTGACCGACCGGGCCTTCCCAGCTGGGATTCCAGGTTGCTGCTGAAGGGACTTCCCAGTGCTACTTGCATCTGGGTGTAGGTGCTTCCCCAATTCCGTGATGTAATAAAGCTGTCTTTACTATACTTTCTTAGTTATACTATTCTTAATTAGTATAATGTAATCTTTTAATTCAATGAACTCTCTGAATTATTGTTGAACTGAGTGTAAGAGTGGTTATTTTTGCCAGCAAATCCTACGAACCTAAAATGAAAGTAAAACTTTCAGCAAAACAATTATTTGCAGCAAAAAAAAATTAAAATAGAAATCAAAACTTCCTTATAGAAAACTTCAAGGTTGAATGGTAACCTGTGACTAAAACTTAGTAAGAAAAAGTTAAAAATGTCATAGATTTAATTGAGGAAAATGTGTGTTAAATGTGATACCACTAAACACCTATGATAGTGGCCAAAATACAGAACACTGAAAATATCAAAAATTAGAAATGATGCAGAGCAGCAGAAACTTTCGTTCATTGCTGATGGGAATGCTAAATGGTACAGCTAGTTTGGAAGAGTTTGCGGTTTCTTACAGTCTTAAATCTGATCTAGCAATCGCACTACCTGGAAGTTACACAAATGAGCCCAAAACTTCTCTGCATGCAAAAACATGCACATGAAATAGAACAAATAATCCTAAAATTTGTGTGGAACCAGAAAGACACCAAATAGCCAAAGCAATCCAGAAAGAATAAAAAAGGTGAAGGCGGGGCCTCCCTGGTGGCGCAGTGGTTGAGAGTCCGCCTGCCGATGCAGGGGACGCGGGTTCGTGCCCCGGTCTGGGAGGATCCCATGTGCCGCGGAGCGGCTGGGCCCGTGAGCCATGGCCGCTGGGCCTGCGCGTCCGGAGCCTGTGCTCCGCAACAGGAGAGGCCACAGCAGTGAGAGGCCCGCATACCGCAAAAAGAAAAAAAAAAAAAAAAAAAAAAAAAAAGGTGAAGGCATCACATTCCCTAATTTGAAACGATGTTACAAGGAATGGAAAAGAAAGAGTATGCTACTGGCCTTAAAACAGACGTAAGTCAATGGAAGAGACTAGAAAGCCCAGAAATAAACCCACACATATGCATGCAATCAATAAATTTACAACAAAGGAGCCAAAAATATACAAGGGGGAAAGGACAGTGTCATCAATAATTAGTATTGAGAAAATTGAAAGGCACATACAAAAGAATGAAACTGGACCACTATCTTACACCATATGCATAAATTAACTCAAAACAGAGTAAAGACTTGAATGTAATACCTGAAAAAAAAAACTCCTAGAAGAAAGCATAGTAAGCTCCTTGATATCTTGTCAATGATTTTTTGAATCTGAAAAGTAAAAGCAAAAGAAACAAAAATAAACAAGTAGGTCTACATCAATCTAAAAAGTTTTTGCACAAGAATGGAATCTATCAACAAAATGCAGAGGCAACGTGAAATGTATGGGTTGGGAGAAAATATTTACAAATCATATTTAAGAGGCTTAAAATCTAAATTACATAAAGATCTCACAGCTCAACAGCAAAAACAACAAAAATTCTGATTAAAAAAAAAAAATGGGCAGAAGATCCAAATAGATTTTCTTCCAAAGAAATCATACAGATGGTCAACAGATACATGAAAAGATGTTCAACATCATCATCAGGAGAATGAAAATTAAAACCACAATGAGATCTCACCTCACAATTCTTAGAATGGCTTTAATATAGATATAAATATGCGACAAGTAAGTGTTGGCAAGGATGTGGAGAAAAGGGAATCCTTGTGTTGTGTTAGTGCAGACACTACAAAAAACAGTACAGATGTTCTTCAAATAAATAGAACTAACATAATATCCAGCAATTCCATTTCTGGGTATTTATATGATGAAAATGGAAACACTATCTCAAAAAGATATATGCATCCCCCTGTTCACTGCAGTATTATTTACAATAGTAAACAACCTACGTGTCCATCAATGAATATAAATGAATAAAGAAACTGTGACATGTCTAAATATATATAGTGTAATACTATTCAGCCATTAAAAAGAATGAAAACTTGCCATGTGTGACATGAAGGGCATTATGCTACCTGAAGTGAGTGACACACAGAAAGACAAATACCTTATGACTGAATGATGAACAGGGGGATATTTGGGGGGGGGGTGTTTCTTTTTTTACAGAGAAGTTAATTAGACATATCAGTAAGCTGTGCTGTATTTAAAGTAAACTACATCTAATTTTTGAATTTTCAATTTTTGTCATTATCCACATCATGACTTCTTCCTACTAAACGAATCCTGGTAACAAGCCAAGATGGACAAAAAAGAAACAAGTAGACTTAGCTCCACTTTATTAGTCAGATATTATTAGGAAAAGGATCAACAATACACTTATCTTCCCAAAGGATTAAGTTAATGGAAGGTGGTTTTCCTGTCAAATGAGGTGACACTGTCTTCTAGACCAAGGTTTTTGGGAGTGAAACTTTATCTGGTCAAAACATGTCTTATACATTGACAATTACTTTTGTAAACAGGAAATGTAAAAACAAGATGAATGTAGTCAGAAAACAGTAGCCATGGGTGGAGGGGGCGTGGTCTAAGGAGAGCAGCATGGGTGTTGTGATCCACATGATTATTTGTGCAAACACAGTTCTCAGAGGCTGCAGGTAGAAACGAAAGCACCCCCAAGTGGGCCTAAGTACCTTTAATCCCAGAAAGTTTAAGACTGAGGAATACTTACAATTAACCTAAAGGCCTCCCAGTCACGAAAATCCATTTTGGGACTGTTACTGTGGATGCTATAAGAACCTAGTTTAAAAACAAAATCTGTTATCTCCTGCAGCCTTTAAGCTTCTACTCTCTAAAAGTGAAAAGAAAACCTACAAAACAATAAAAAATACTCACCAATCATAAATATCTGACAAGGCACTTGCATTTAGAAGATATAAAGAACTTATTTATACTCAACAAAAAAAGACAACCCAATTTTAGGATGGGCAAAGGATCTGAACAGACATTTCTCCAAAGAACAAAGAAAAATAGCCAATACGCACACAAAGAAGATGTTTAACATAATTTTTCAATAGAAAACTGCAAGTCAAACCCAGGATGAGGTACACCTCCACACCCCTACAATGGCTGTAGTCAAAGAGAAAGATAACAAGTGTTGGTGAGGATGTAAAGAAACGAACCCTCATACACTCACTCCTGGTGGAAATGCCAAGTGGTGCAGCAGCGCTTCTGGAAGACACTGGCAGTTCCTCAAAAGATTAAACAGAAAATTACCACATGACCAAGCAACTGCACTTTTAGCTTCATGCAAAAGGAAATGTAAATATACGTCCACAAAAAATGTTGTTCAAAATGTTTCTAGCAGTATTGTTCACAATAGCCAAGAGGTGGAAACAACCCAAATGTCCAACAACTCACAAATGGATAAACAAAATGTTGTATTCGTTCATGGACTATTACGAGGCAACAAAAAGCAATGAGGAACTATTACATGCCACAAAGCAAAAAACAAACATGCAGAAATAAATTCCCTGCATGTAAGTATTTATAGCAGCATTATCCATATCATCTAAACTTGGAAGGAACCAAAATGTCCTTCAGTTGGTGAATGGAGTAATAAACTGTGGTACATCTAGGAAAGGGAAATATTATTCACCACTAAAAATAAATGAGCTACCAAACTATGAAAAGTCATGGAGAAAATTAAATGGATATAACTAAGTCAAAGAAGACAATCTGAAAATGCTATATAAGCTGTTTGATTCCAACTAGACGACATGCTGCAGAAGGCAGATGTATGAAGCCAGTAACAAGATCTGTCATTGCAGCAGTTAGGAGGGAGGGAGAGATGAATAGGTGGAGCACAGAGGATTTTTAAATAATGAAATTACTTTTTGGTACACACAGGTCAGTATACGTTTGCCCAGACCTACAAAATATATAACACCTAGAGTGAACTCTAACATAAATGTGGACTTTGAGGGGGTAATTCATGTCAATGTAGGTTCCTCAGTGATAACAAACATACTCTTCTGTTGGGTGCTGATTATGAGGGAGGGTCTGCATATCTGGGGTGGAAAATACATGGGAAATCTCTATAACTTCCACCTAATTAATTCTTCCATGAACCTAAAACTCCTTAAAAAAAGCCCATTAAAACAAAGGTGTATGGGTTCATAATAGGTACTAATATGAAACAGAGTAAAAAGGAATAGACTATCTTTTCAAAAATTTCTAGAGGTTATACAGCTTTCAGGGAAACAAATGTTAAGTCGGGGACTTCCCTGGCAGTCCCTGGCAGTCCAGTGGCTAAGACTTCGCCTTCCAATGCAGGGGGTGTGGGTTCGATCCCTGGTTAGGGAGCTAAGATCCCACATGCCTCGTGGCCAAAAAACCAAAACATGAAACAGAAGCAATACTGTAACAAATTCAATAAAAGACTTTAAAAATGGTCCACATCAAAAAAATAAAAATAAATTAAAAAGTTAAGGCAAACACTCAAAAAAAATTCTATAAAATATTAAATATTCATTCCAAACCCCAAATTGTAGATAGAAAACAAAGACACTAAGAATATCATCAAAAAGACAGAATTGATGATTGAATAAAGAAAAATGAAGGCCAGTTATAACAATGAAATTTGCAAGATGAAAGTTATCAGTGGTCTAAAGCAAAACAAGTAACAGTAGAGTTTTAAATGTCAGCATCTACCCCAACTAGAAACTAAAAATACTACAAAATAGTTTGTATACCAATAAAGGCAAACGTACAATAAAGGTAGGAAATCCTGCACACACAAGGCTAACAGGGCAGGGAGGTAACAAGACAAAAAGTAGTAAAATCATCTATATCCACAGTAATTAAGGGATACACAAAACAATTAGGTTAAAATATGATATCAGAAACAGTAATCATGAGAGGAGGAGAGTACAAATGGAGGGTTTATAAAATGTATTTGAAATGAAGAGAACAGCAACTTAATCATGATATATAGGTTGCTATATAAAAACCTCATGGCAATTGCAAACCAAAATGCTATGATATATACACAAAAAAGAAGAGTTCAAACACACTAAAGATAGTTAGCAAATCACAAAAGGGAGAAAAAGACCTACAAAAACAAATCCAAAACAATTAACAAAATGGTAGAACATTCATATCAATAATTACCTCAAACATAAAAGTACTAAATACTCCAACTGAAAGACATAAAAACTGGCTGAACGGATATAAAAACAAGACATGTATATATATGCTACCTACAAGCAACTCAACTTAGAACTAAAAACAGAGACTGAAAGTGAGGGGATGGAAAAAGGTATTCCATACAAATGGAAAAAGCAAAAGAAAGCCACAGCAGCAATACTTGTATCAAACAAAATAGACTTTAAAATTAAGACTGTTGGGACGTCCCTGGTGGCGCAGTGGTTCAGAATCCGCCTGCCAGTGCAGCGGACGTGGGTTCAAGCCCTGGTCTTCAAGGGTCCCACATGCTGCGGAGCAACTAAGCCCATGTGCCGCAGCTGCCGAGCCTGCGCTCTAGAGCCCACAAGCTACTACTGAACCCACGTACCACGACTACTGAAGCGCACATGCCTGGAGCCCACGCTCAACAGGGGAGGCCCCCCATGAGAGGCCCGCGCACTGCAGCAAGGGGTAGCCCCTGCTCACCGCAGCTAGAGAAAGCCCACGCGCAGCAGTGAAGACCCAACACAGCCAAAAATAATTTTTAAAAAAAGACTGTTACAAGAGATAAAGAAGGACACTACATATTGATCAAGGGATCAATCTAGAAGATATAACAATTGTAAATATATGTGCACCCAACATACAACCACCTAAATATATAAGGCAAATATTAACAGACATAAAAGTAGGACTCGACTGTAACAAAATCACAATAAAGAACTTTAACACCCCACTTACCTCAATGGACAGATCATCCAGAAGTCAATAAGGAAACACAAGCCTTAATAACACATTAGACTAAACTGACTTAATTGGACTAAACTGACTTGATATAGAGAGAGGGACTTCACTGGTGATGCAGTGGTTAAGAATCCACCCTCCAATGCAGGGAATTCAGGTTTGATCCCTGGTCAGGTAACTAGACCCCACATGCATGCCTCAACTAAGGAGCACACATGCTGCAACTAAGACTGGTACAACCAAGATAAATAAAGAAAAATTAACAATAAATAAATTTTTAAAATAATAATAATTAAATATATAGAGAGCATTCCATCCAAAAGCAAAATACATATTCTTTTCAAGTGCACATGGACACTCACCATGGATAGATCACATGCCAGGCCACAAATCAAATCCTGGTAAATTTAAGACTACAATCATATCAAGCATCTTTTCCACCTACAACACTGGACTAGAAATCCACTACAGGAAAGAAAAACTGCAAAAAGACAAAGATGTGGATGCTAAGCAATATGCTACTAAATAACCAATGGACCACTGAAAAAATCAAAGAGGAAATAAAAAATACCTAGAGACAAATGAAAAAGAAAGCATGACGATCCAAACAGTAAAAGCACTTCTAAGAGGGAAGTTTATAGCAATACAGGGATCAAGAAAAATTTCAAATTAACAACCCAACCTAACCCTTACACCTAAAGGAACTAGAGAAAGAAGAACAAACAAAAATGAAAGTTAGTAGAAGGAAAGAAATAACAAAGATCAGAACAAAAATAGAGACTAAATAAACAATAGGAAAGGGAAGGAATCAAGATGGCAGAACAGAAAAACGTGGAGATCATCTCCTCCCACAAATACATCTTACATGAGGAAAAATTCTCACAGAATACCTACTGAATGCTGGCAGAAGGTATCAGATAACTGAAATTGCAAGAAAGATCACTACATAACCGGGTAGGATCAAAGGAAAAAACAAAGAAGGAATCGGGACATGACCTGAACTCTGGGGAGAGAGCTGTGAAACAGGAAAGGTTCCCTCAACCTGGGAACCCCCCCTCACTGGTGGGAGATCAGCCACGATGGAAAGGGAGCCTCAGAGGAGAAAGAGGGCAACAAGCAGCCTGCGGCAGGCAGGACAAAGACGGACGAGCACAGAAGACCTGTGTCACCTATGTGCTGAAACTCGAGCTTCGGCGGACAGACCCTGGGAGAGGACGGGATGGCTGGGCCAGGGTCTCAGCAGCTTCCGTAGCTTGCGCTGTGATCCTGGTAACTGACTTCAGTATATCTGTATCTACTGATTTGTGCTGGTGGCTTCATGAACATAGAATCTGAGGGCCAACAGGGCCTACTGCCTGCCTTCCCACGGTTGAGGCAGGGCTGAGAGCAGTGCTGACAACACTGTACTCTGTGAGCCCACACGACAGGTGACAGGTGACCACACAACGCAGACACCGGTGGACAGCTCTTGCGGAGGAATACTCAGAGGATCCTCTCCCAGTGCGAGTGCTCCAGTCCTGCCTACCTCACATGGCAGCTCAGAAACAGATGTGCGATTCTACTCCAACAACTGGGGACCAGACCCTGCCCCAACAGGGCTGTGACAACCACAGAGCAAAAAGGAGTGCCTAATCAATACCCATCGTAGGCTCTAGTCACCCCTAAACCAGTCACACCCCCATCAAGGGGATAACGGACAGCACACAGTGAGGAGAGACGTGCACAGTATCCATACTAAAAACAGCCCTCACACCAAAAATATTAGACTCACACAGGCTACACAGGGATGTTCCCACATAGAAACGGCCCTCAAAGACCACAGAAGATAACTGGTTCTCCTAAAATCATAGAGTCAGAGAAATATAAGTAAAATGAAGAAACAAAGAAACCACTCCTAAATCAAAGATCATGAGAATTCCCCTGAAAGAACAATGAAACAGAACTCTCCAGTCTAATAGACTCCAAGTACAAAAAGGAGGTAATAAAAATATTGAAAGAATTATGAAAGGCTATTGAGAGAAATGCAGATTCCTGTAAAACAGAACTAGAAACTATAAAAAGGAACCAAGTAAAATCAGAAAACTCATTTGCTGAGGCAAAAGCTGAGCTGAAGGCAGTGAATCACAAACTGAATAATGCAGAATGAATTAGTGATATGGAAGATAAAATAATGGAAATCACCCAATCAGAACAGCAGACAGAAAAACAAAAGAAAAAAAATGAAAGCAATATACAATACCTATGGGATAATATAAAGCATGCCAATCTATGCAGAATACTGATCCCAGAAGAAGACAGAGAAAAGGAGATAAAAAATGTATTTGAAGAAATAAATGAAAGAGACAAAAAAAAAAGGATCAATAAAACTAAAAGCTGGTTCTTTGAAAAGATAAACAAAATTGATAAACCTTTTCTGAGAAACATGAAAAAAAAAGAAAAAAGGGACAGGTTCCAAATCAAAATCAGAAGTGAAAAAGAAGTTACAACAGATACCACCGTAATACAAAAGATTATAAGAAACTACTATGAACAAGTATATGCCAATAAAATTGGACAACCTAGAAGAAATGTACAAATTCTTAGAAAAGTACAATCTCCCATGACTGAACCAGGAAGTACAAACTATGAATGGTTCAATTACCAGTAATGATATTGAATCAGTAATTTTAAAACTCCCAAAGACCAAAAGTCCAGGACCAGTGGCTTCATAGCTGAATTCTACAAAACGTCTAGTGAAGAGTTAACACCTATCGTTCTGAAACTATTCCAAAAAGCTGCAGAGGAAGGAACACTTCAAAACTCATTCTGTGAGGCCAGCATCACCCTGATACCAAAACTAGACAAATATATCACAAGAAAAGAAAATTACAAGTCAAGAACATTGATGAACATAGATGCAAAAATACTCATCAAAATACTAGCAAACCTACTCCAACAATACATTAAAAGGTTCATACACCATGATCAAGTGGAATTTATCCCAGTTGTGCAAGGATTTTTCAGTATCTGCAAATCAATGTGATACATACATTAACAAATTGGAAGAATAAAAACCATATGATCATCTCAATAGATGCCAAAAAGCCTTTTAATAAAATTCAACATCTGTTTATGATAAAAACTCTACAGAAAGCAGGCATAGAGGGAACATACCATGATAAAAGTCATGTGTAACAAACCCACAGCTAACATTATAGTCAACAGTGGAAAGCTGAAAGCATTTCCTCTAAGATAAGAACAAGACAAAGATGCCCATTCTCACCATTTTTATTCAATATGATTTTGGAAGTCCTAGCCATAAACGAAATCCATGGAAAGGAAGAAGTAAAACCGTCACTGTTTGCAGATGACATGATACTACACATAGAAGGGCCTAAAGACACCGTCAGAAAACAACTAGTGCTCACCAGTGAATTCAGTAAGGTTGCAGGACACAAAATTAATGCACAGAAATCTGTTGCATTTCTATACACAAACAATGAAAGATCAGTAAGAGAAATTAAGGAAACACTCCCATTTACCATCACATCAAGCAGAATAAAATACCTAGGAATAAACCTGCCTAAGGAGGCAAAAGAACTGTATTCTGAAAACCGTAAGACACTGATGAAAAAAACTGAAGAGGACAGAAAGAGATGGAAAGATATACCATGTTCCTGGATTGGAAGAATCAATATTGCCAAAATGCCTATACTATGCAAAGCAATCTACAGAGTCAATGCAATATGTATCAAATTACCCATGGCATTTTTCACAGAACTATAAATTTTTTTTTTTTTTTTTTGTGGTACGCGGGCCTCTCACTGTTGTGGCCTCTCCCGTTGCGGAGCACAGGCTCCGGACGCGCAGGCTCAGCGGCCATGGCTCACAGGCCCAGCCGCTCCGCGGCATGTGGAATCTTCCCGGACTGGGGCACGAACCCGTGTCCCCTGCATCGGCAGGCGGACTCCCAACCACTGCGCCACCAGGGAAGCCTGGAAAAAATTTTAATCTGTATGGAAACACAAAAGACAAATAGCCAAAGCAATCATGAGAAAGAAGAACAGACCTGGAGGAATCAGGCTCCCTAAGGACTAGACTACAAGCTACAGTAATTGAAACAGTATGGTACTGGCATACACAAAAAAAGACATATGGATCGATGGAACAGGAAAGCCCAGAAATAAACCCACATACCTATGGTCAATTAATCTACCACAATGGAGGCAAGGATATACAATGGAGAAAAGACAATCTCTTCAATAAATGGTGCTGGGAAAACTGGACAGCTACATGTAGAAGAATGAAATTAGGATATTCTCTAACACTATATACAAAAATAAACTAAAAATGGATTAAAGACCTGAATGTTAAGACCAGATATTATAAAATTCCTAGAGGAAAACATAGGCACAACACTCTTTGACATAAATCACAGCAGTATCTTTTTGAATCTGTTTCCTAGACCAATGGAAATAATAACAAAGGGGACCTAATTAAACTTAACGGTTTTTGCACAGCAAAGGAAACCATAAACAAAATGAAAAGACAACCTACAGAATGGGAGAAAATATTTTCAAAAGATGTGACCCACAGTGGATTAATTTCCAAAATATACAAACAGCCCAGTATCAAAAAAACAAACACAAAATCTTAATTAATAAATGGGCAGAAGATCTAAATAGACATTTTGCAAGAGAAGACATACAGATGACCAAAGGCACATGAAAAAAATGCTTGACATCACTAGTTATTAGACAAATGCAAATCAAAACTACAATGAAGTTATCACCCCATTCCGGTCAGAAAGGCTATTATCAGAAAGTCTACTAATAATAAATTCTGAAGAGGGTGTGAGAAAAAGGAACCCTCCTAAACTGTCGGTGGAAATGTAAACTGGTACAGCCACTGTGGAAAACAGTATGGAGGTGCCTTAAAAAACTAAAAATAGAGTTACCATATGATTCTGTAATACCACTCCTGGGCATATATCTGGAGAAAATTATAATTCAAAAACATACATGCACTGTAATGTTCATACCAGCACTATTTACAATAGCCAAGACATTAGAAGGAACCTAAATGTCCATCAGCAGATGAATGGATAAAGATATTGTAGTATGTACATACAATGAAATATTACTCTACCATAAAAAAGAATGAAATTTTGCCATTTGCAGAAACACGGATGGACTTCGAGATTATCATACTAAGTGAAGTAAGTCAGAAAAAGAAAGGCAAATACCATATGACATCATTTATAGGTGGAATCTAAGATATGACACAAATGAACTTATCTGTGAAACAGACTCACAGACACAGAGGACAGACTTGTGGTTTCCAAGGGGACGAGGGGGCACAGGAGGGATGGACTGGGAGTTTGGGATTAGCAGATGCAAACTATTATATATAGAATGGATAAACAACAAGGTCCTACTATTATAGCACAGGGAACTGTAGTCAATATCCTGTGATAAACCTTAATGGAAAAGAATATAAAATGTACATATTGTATAACCGAATCACTTTGCTATACAGCACAAATTAACAGAACATTGTAAATCAACTACACTTCAATTAAAAACAAAAATGAGGCCAGCATCACCCTGATACCAAAACCAGACAAAGATATCACAAAAAAAAGAAAATTACAGGCCAGTATCACCAATGAACATAGATGCAAAAATGCTCAACAAGATACTAGCAAACCGAATCCAACAATACATTAAAAAGATCATAGATCACAATCAAGTGGAATTTATCCCAGGATGAAAGGATTTTTCAATATCTGCAAATCAATCAATATGATACAACACATTAAAAAACTGAAAAATAAAAACCAGAAGGAGCAACCAAGATGGTGGAGCAGTAGGATGTGAAGCTCACCTTCTCCCACAAATACATGAAAAATACATCTCCATGGGGAACGATTCTCACATAATATCTACTGAACACTGGCAGACAACCTCAGACTGCTGAAAGGGCAAGAAAATCTCCACATAACAGGGTAGGAAAAAAAAAAAAGTGAGAAGGCAGGGAGCTGTGAAAGAGGGAAGGTTCCTGCACCCTGGGAAGCCCCCTCACTGGCAGGGGCATCTGCTGAGACAGAAGGGGAGCTTCAGAGCCTCCGAGGAGAACGCAGCAGACGGTCTGAGGCAGCAAGAGTGGAGGGAGAAGCACATAGTCAGTGCCACCGCCCTGCACTTCCCAGCCTGAGATGCACATCCTGGGAGCTGGAACTCAGGCTCTGGTGATCAGGCCTGGGAAGAGGACTGGGGATGGTTGTGCGGAAATAGGTCTGGGGGGTGGGGCGCGGGGAGACTGGATTCTGGTGCAACCGCAATTGAGGGTGCATGTGGAGGAAGCCCGGGGTGCCTTAGAGGCCAGGCACCATTGTTTGAGGGGTGGGCGAGGGAAGGGGTGACTCGCCATCATACCCTTTTTCCCTGTGCACGTGCCTGCTCTCAGAGAACAGGACACCACCTGTACTGGCTCCAGGGCTGGTCATGATCTGCCTCTGCCACCCTCACAGACTCCAGAAGTGGTCAGGAGCTGCCACTGCTACCCACCCGGACTCCAGGAATGGTCATAAGCCACCTCCGTTCCCATTACGTGCTCAGGGGGTGCACCTGAGCCACCACCGCTGCCTAAAACCCCAGGACCCGACACCAGCCACCTCACCTGCACATCTCCTATCAAGGAGATAACGATCAGAGCACACACTGATGACACACGCGACAGGCATCCATACTAAAAACAGCCCTTGCACCAAATATATTAAGCCCACACAAGCTACACAGGGACACCCCCACATACAAATAGCCCTCGAAGACCACAGTAGACAATTGCTTCTCCTAAACTCACAGGGTAAGACAAATATAATTAAGATGAAAAAGTAGAGGAACCACTCCCAGTTAAAAGACCAAGAGAATTCCCTTGAAACAACAAACAATGAAACAGACCTCTTCAGTCTAACAGACACCAACTTCAAAAAGAAAATACTGAAGGAATTAATAAAGGCTATCAACAGAAATGCAGAGTACTGTAAAAAGGAACTACAAACTATTAAGGGGAACCAAGAAAAACTAGAAAACTCATTTGTACAGATGAAAGCTCAGCTAAAGGCAATCAACTGCCCAATGAATAATGCAGAAGAAAGAATAAGTGACCAGAAGGGTAGAATAATGGAAATCACACAATCATGACAGCAGACAGAAAACCAAATGAAAAAATAAAATAAAAGCAATATAAGAGATCTGTGGGATATAATAAAGTGTGCCAATCTGTATATAATAGGGATTCCAGAGGGGAAGAAAGAGAAAAGGGGGTCGAAAGTGTATTTGAAGAAATTATGGCTGAAAAATTTCCAAACCTAAAAAAAGGAAACAGATATCCAGGTACAGGAAGTAAAGAGGGTCCCAAACAAAATAAATGTGGAACCATAAAAAAACCAGAATTGCCAAAGCAATCCTGAAGAAAAAGAACAAAGCAGGAGGCATAATCATCACAGACTTCAGATAATACTACAAAGCTACAGTAATCAGACAGCATGGTACTGGCACAAAAACAGACATATGTATCAATGGAACAGAAGAGAGAGCCCAGAAATAAACCCACATGCCTGTGGTCAATTCATCTTCGACAAAGGAGGCAAGAATATACAATGGGAAAAAGACATTCTCTTCAGCAAGTGGTGCTGGGAAAGTTGGATAGCCACATGTAAATCAGTGAAGTTAGAACACACCCTCTCACCATACACAAAAATAAACTCAAAATGGCTTACAGACTTAAACATAAGACATGACACCATAAAACTCCTAAAAGAGAACATAGGCAAAACATTCCCTGACATAAATTGTACCAATGTTTTCTTAGGTCAGTCTCCCAAGGCAATAGAAATAAAAGCAAAAAGAAACAAATGGGACCTAATCAAACTTACAAGATTTTGCATAGCAAAGGAAACCATCAATAAAACGGAAAGACAACCTACAGAATGGGAGAAAATATTTGCAAACAATGCGATAGACAAGGGCTTAGTTTCCAAATATACAAACAGCTCATACAACTCAACAACAAAAAAACAACCCAGTTGAAAAATGGGCAGAATACCTAAATAGACATTTCTTCAAAGAAAAAATACAGATGGCCAGTAGGCACATGGAAAGATCCTCAACATTGCTCATTATTAGAGAAATGCAAATCAAAACTAAAATGAGGTACCACCTCATACGAGTCAGGATGGCCATCCTTAAAAATTCTACAAATAACAAATGCTGGAGAGGGTATGGAAAAAGGGAACCCTACACTGTTGGTGGTAATGTAAGTTGGTGCAGCTACTGTGGAAAAAAGTATGGAGGTTCCTCAGAAAACTAAAAATAGAATTACCTTATGATCCAGCAATCCCAGTCCTGGACATATATCTAGACAAAACTATAATTCAAAAAGACACATGAACCCCTATGTCCATAGTACTATTCACAATAGCCAAGACATGGAAGCAACCTAAGTGTCCATCAACAGAAGAATGGATGAAGAAGATGTGGTACATATATACAATGGAATACTACTCAGCCATAGAAAGGAACGAAATAATGCCATTTGCAGCAACATGGATGCAACTAGAGATTATCATACTAAGTGAAGTAAGTCAGAAAGAGAAAGAGAAATACCATATGTTATTACTTATATATGGAATCTATATTATGACACAAATGAACCTATCTATGAAACAGCAACAGAATCACGGATATAGAGGACAGGCTAGTGGTTGCCAAGGGGGATGGGGTTGGGGAACGGGTGGAGTAGGAGGTTGGGGTTAGCACATGTAAGCTTTTATATATAGACTGGATAAACAACAAGGTCCTACTGTATAGTATAGAGAACTATATTCAATATCCTATGATAAACCATAATGGAAAAGTACATTAAAAAAAGAATATATATATATATATAAAAAAATAACTGAATCACTGCTGTACAGCAGAAATTAACACAACATTGTAAATCAACTATACTTCAGTTAAAAAAATACTGATCATAAGAAAAAGAATGAAAACCTTATGCTCATCTCAATAGATACTGGAAAACCTTTTGATAAAATTCAACATCTATTTATGATAAAACAAAAACTCTCCAAAAAGCAGACACAGAGGGAACATACCTCAACATAATAAAGGCCATATATAACAAATCCATAGCTAACATCATATTCAGTGCTGAAAAGCTGAAAGCATTTCCTCTAAGATCAGGAACGAGACAAGGATGCCCACTCAGGCTACTTTTATTCAACATAATTTTGAATAAATTATCACAATAATCAGAGAAGAAAAAGAAATAGAAGGAATACAAGTTGGAAAGGAAGAAGTAAAACTATCACTCTTTGCAGATGACATGATACTGTACATAGAAAAGCCTGAGGACACCACCAGAAAACTACTAGAGCTCATCAATGAATTCCGTAAAGTTGTAGGATACATAATTAATATACAGAAATCTGCTGCATTTCTATAAATTAACAATGAAGTATTAGAATGAGAAAATTAAGAAAACAACCCCATTTACCATCACATCAAAAAGAATAAAACCTAGGAATAAACCTACCTAAGGAGGCAAAATACCTGTACTCCAAAAACTACAAGACACAGATGAAAGAAACTGAAGATGACACAAAAGGATGGAAAGATATACTGTGTTCCTGGACTGGAAGAATCAATATTGTTAAAATGACCATACTACTAAGGCAATCTACAGATTCAGTGTAATCCCTATCACAACACCAATGGCATTTTTCACAGAACTAGAAAAAAATTTTTTTTAATTTGTATGGAAACACAAAGGACCCTGAATAGCCAAACAATCTTGAGAAAGAAGAACAGAGCTGGAGGAATCATGCTCCCTAGGGACTATACTACAAGCTACAGTAATTGAAACAGTATGGCACTGGCAAAACGAGACACATAGATCAGTGGAACACGAGAGGCTATAAAAAAATCCAGGTACTCATGTTCAATTAATCTACCACAAAGGAGGCAAGAATATAAAATGTAGAAGACAGTCTCTTCAAACAAGCGGTGCTCAGAAAACTGTACAGCTACATGTAAAAGAATGAAATTAGGACATTCCCTAAAACCATATACAAAACTAAACTCAAAAGGGATTAAAGACCTGAATATAAGACCATATACCATAAAACTCCGAGAGAAAAACAGGCAGAACACTCTTTGACATAAATTGCAGCAGTATTTTTGGGGATCCATCTCCTAAAGTAATGGAAATAAAAGCACAAGTAAACAAATGGGACCTAATTAAATTTAAAAGCTTTTGCACAACAAAGGAAACCATCAACAAAAGGAAAAGACAGCCTACTAAATGGGAGAAAATATTTGCAAATGATATAAATGATAAGGGATTAATATCCAACATATTTAAACAGCTCATACAACATTACATCAAAAAAACGTACAACCGGGCTTCCCTGGTGGCGAAGTGGTTGAGAGTCCGCCTGCCAATGTAGGGAACACGGGTTCGTGCCCCAGTCCAGGAAGATCTCACATGCCACGGAGCGGCTGGGCCCGTGAGCCATGGCCGCTGAGCCTGTGCCTCCAGAGCCTGTGCACCGCAACGGGAGAGGCCACAACAGTGAGAGGCCTGCATACCGCAAAAAAACCCAAAAACCATACAACCCGATTTTAAAAAGGGCACAAGAACTGAACAGTCATTTTTCTAAAGAAGAAATGCAGATGGCCAACAAGTACATGAAAAGATGCTCAACACCACTAACCATCAGGGAAAAGCAAATCCAAACCAAATGATATCCCCTCACACTTGTCAGAATAGTTACCTCAAAAAGAACACAGAAAGTGCTGGCAAGGATATGGAGAAAAGGGAACCCTCCTACAGTGCTGGTGGGAATTTAAATTCGTGCAGCCACTTTGCAAAACAGTATGGAGGTTTTCTCATAAAACTACAGCTACAATTACCATATAACCCAGCAATTCCAATCCTGGGTATATATCCAAAAAAGCCCCAAAACAGTAATTCAAAAAAACACATGCACCCCAATGTTCATAGCAGCATTATTTACAATTGCCAAGATATGGAAGCAGCCTCAGGGTCCATCAACAGACAAATGGATTAAAAAAAAAAAAAATGTGCTGTACACACACACACACACACACACACACACACACACACACAGTGGAATAATAGTCATAAAAAAGAATGAAATTTTGCCATGTGCAGCAACATGGATGTACTTGAAAGGTTTTATGCTAAGTGAAGTAAGTCAGACAGAGAAAGATAAATACTGTATGGTATCACTTATATGTAGAATTTTTAAAATATAACAAACTACTGAATACAACAAAAAAGCAGCAGGTGCAGAGATATAACTAGTGGTTACAGTGGGGGAGGGGCAATATAGAGGTGGGAGAGTGGGAAGGACAAACTATTGGGTGTAAGATAGGCTCAGGGATGTGTTGTACAACATGGGGAATAGAGCCAATATTTTGTAATAACTGTAAATGGAATGTAGCCTTTAAAAATTGTATAAAATTAAAAAAAAATTTTTTTAATTTAAAAAAAGAAAACAGGGCCTCCCTGGTGGCGCAGTGGTTGAGAGTCCGCCTGCCGATGCAGGGGATACGGGTTCGTGCCCCGGTCTGGGAGGATCCCATATGCCGCGGAGCGGCTGGGCCCGTGAGCCATGGCCGCTGGGCCTGTGCGTCCGGAGCCTGTGCTCCGCAACGGGAGAGGCCACAACAGTGAGAGGCCCGCGTACAGCAAAAAAAATAAAAAAATAAAAAAAAATAAAAAATAAAAAATAAAAAAAAAAATAAAAAAAGAAAACATGTCAGCACCATTCAAATGTATAAGCTTCCTCAATAAGACATGTCGAAATCCTATTTGTTGCAAGTGAATGAAGGACGGCACACACAGGATTAACAATGCGGCGTGAACAGTAGTTTAATCAGTCTCGCAGGTATGAGGTTGTGAACTTGGCCAGTGTTCTCCTTAGGATAAGTTCTTACAACTTTTATTGCCACCTCAGAGTTGATGACCATATTGTTTCCTACCCACACTGTCACCCTGCCCTAGAGAGGCATTGTTAAACTCCACAAGAACTAGAAGGACAGCTGGAGGTCCTTATTGGTCGGGGTCTCCTGATACTTTCTATCTTAGTTTCTTGGACATGCTGACCACTCTATCCAGTGGCTTCAAGAAACATTTCTGCATGTAGAGCAGGATAATATTGCAACATATTGTTCAGTGTTTTGCTCCAAGAATCTTCTCTTAGGGCCTCCCTGGTGGCGCAGTGGTTGAGAGTCCGCCTGCCGATGCAGGGGATACGGGTTCGTGCCCCGGTCTGGGAGGATCCCATATGCCGCGGAGCGGCTGGGCCCGTGAGCCATGGCCGCTGGGCCTGCGCATCCGGAGCCTGTGCTCCGCAACGGGGGAGGCCACAGCAGTGAGAGGCCCGCATACCGCAAAAAGAAAAAAAAAAAAGAATCTTCTCTTAAACAGTAAACCCCCTGCATCAAAGTGTCCACCATAAGCTGCCTATGAACTAAAGGCGCAAAGAGATTGAAACTTTAGGCCCCTGGAATGTGTGTTTAAAAAACAAGTTTCAGGGACTTCCCTGGTGGCACAGTGGTTAAGAATCTGCCTGCCAATGCAGGGGACATGGGTTCGATCCCTGGTCCAGGAAGATCCCACATGCCGCGGAGCAACT
Source organism: Mesoplodon mirus (assembly GCF_964341445.2). Taxonomy (NCBI): domain Eukaryota; kingdom Metazoa; phylum Chordata; class Mammalia; order Artiodactyla; family Ziphiidae; genus Mesoplodon; species Mesoplodon mirus. The sequence continues at coordinate 60,958,136 of NC_138995.1, read as the reverse complement.
AAGCCCGTGCGCCACAACTACTGAAGCCCCCACACCCTAGAGCCCACGTGCTGCACCTACTGAGCCCCCATGCTGCAACTACTGAAGCCTGTGTGCTCTACGGCCCACAAGCTGCAACTACTGAGCTTGCTGCTGCAACTACTGAAGCCCACATGCCTAGAGCCTGTGCTCCGCAACAAGAGAAGCCACCACAATGAGAAGCCCTCACACTGCAACAAAGAGTAGCCCCCGCTCGCTGCAACTGGAGAAAGTCCATGCACCGCAACGAAAACCCAACACAGCCAAAAACTTTTTTTTAAATTAAAAAAAAAAAAAAAAAAGTTTCAGAGGCAAAATCTTAGAAGAGAGAAAGAAATCAGAACGACTAAGGTCTTTCTATGTTCCAGTACTAGGCAGAGAGCTGAAGAGGGAGAAAAATACAAGATATGAGAAAAAATGACACGGTCCAACTGTGGTCCTCTTGAGAAGGGGTGGTATGCTCTACCCACAGGCTGTAGTAGGGTGAACGCCTGAAACACTGAGATATACTACCATGTAGCAGCTGGGATCAAAGAGGATCTCAGTCTCTAGTCATTATATTACTTCTGAGTAACAACCTCAAAATGTGCACCCCATTCCTCTTTACATACATGTGGCAAACTGAAAAAATGGCTCAGGAGCCTGAACAGGCTGAGAAGGCCTGACACAGCCCCATAAGATTCATGGCACCCCAGATATAGTGGAAGAGCAGCTATTTTGCCTATCCCCTGAGAAGTTCTCCCAAAACTATAAAATGTGGAGAAAACTAAATAGGTCCTGGGGTCAGAACTATAGGGGACTTAGCTCTGATATGTATTAACTGAAAACCAAGAGATGAAGGGGAAAGAGGACTTTCCATCCCTCTCAAACCAAGACATCAAAATGGTAGGAGGGGCCAGATAGTAGAGTGTTATAGGTCATGATAAAGCCTTTGCTTTGGCTTTGAATGAGCTGGAGTACCATAGCAGAGTGGGAGTTTAAACTTGCATATATTTGAGTAACACAGTGATAAGGATGCTTGTGCAGGGTTAAATTTCCTTTGAGAACTCATATGAAATGGACTTCTATTTTCCCATGGTTCTTTCCCATTTGAGGAGAACTTCTCAAAGAATATTTAATGAAGAAGCTTGCTCTGTGCCCATCTGAGCTCTCATTTAAGTTCACATCTAAATACATTCTGACCAGGAATTCCCTTTCAGTCCAGTGGTTAGGACTCTGTGCTTTCACTGCCGAGGGCCTGGGTTCAACCCCTGGTCGGGGAACTAAGATCCCACAAGCAGCATGGTGAGGCCAAAAAAAATAATAACAGTAATACATCCTGACCTCTCTGTATTTTTCCCTATTTTCACTTCACTTTCCACAGATCAGGGCTCTTCCCCTTGTTCCATAGTGAAGATACTGTTCACCTCAAAAGAGATTTCAATTTATAAAAAAAAACCCAACATGATAATGCTATACTCAGTGCTTTGTTCAGCTAAGAAGAAAGGGTATTATAGATGGATCTAGAAAAGTGTTTCAAAAAGTAATCAACTGACTGCCTCCTGAATGTTTAGAGATGATTTTAAATGTGTAGATATCTAGCACCCTTCCAAGAACTACTCAATCAGAAGCTCAAGAGTATAACCACAGATTGAAATTTTTTTTAATTTGCCATAAGGCTTTCTGACTAATATTCTACAAACCACCACTAATCAAGCATGGGCCAAACTTCTGAAGAAAGGAGAAGTTAGTCATAAGCCACTTTATGAAGCCTTTCATTCTGAATCCAAACAGCTTCACTCTCTTAAGAACAGGGATTTGAAACTCTCGCAAGCATGCTAGGGGCTCTTAAAAGACTCCCAAGGGGAGATGCAAAGATATACAAATTAGTTACCGACTTTCGGAGGGAAATTATCCTCATCCAGGGAAAGCAGGTTCCTGTAGGTCTCCAGCATCACGTCAGTATACAAGGCCCTCTGAGCAGGGTCCAGGCATTCCCACTCCTCCTGAGAGAACGTGATGGCCACATCCTTGAATGTCAACAGTCCCTGAAAGGAAAGCACATTTCACCAAGTGGACAAGGAGAGAGTTCTGAGTTTGACACAAACTTACAGAAACAGACGTGTAAGGATTGACTTGGCTGGAGTGAATGTTCTGACTGATCCATGTAAGATAACTTTGAGCAAGTTATGCTTCTCTTTATGTAACCGAGGTGAAATGCATATAACATAAAGTTAGCCATTTTTAAAGTACCATTCAGTGGCACTTAGTACATTTATAATGTTGAACAAACATCACCTCTTTCTTGTTCAAAAATATTTCAGTCATCCCCAAAAGAAATCCTTTACCCATTTCAGCAGTTGCTTCTTTCTCCCCCGTTTGCCTCAGTCCCTGGACACCAGTAATGCAATGTCTCAATGGATGTACCTGTTTGGGATATTTCCATATAACTGGGATGGTATAAAATGTGACCTTTTGTCTGGTTTCTGTCACTGTGAATAATTTTTTGGCTCAGCCATGCTACAGTTATGTGGCAGTACTGCATTCCTTTTCATGGCCGAGTCATATTCCACTGTATGAGTAAACCACAGGTTATTCACTCATCCCTTGGTGGACATTTGGGTTATAATCACCTTTTGTCTATTACTAACACTGCTGCTGGAACTTTCTTTTTTTTTAAATTAATTTATTTTTGGCTGCGTTGGGTTTTTGTTGCTGAGCACGGGCTTTCTTTAGTTGTGGCAAGTGGGGGCTACTCTTCATTGCGGTGCGTAGGCTTCTCATTGTGGTGGTTTCTCTTTGTTGTGGAGCATGGGCTCTAGGCACTCAGGCTTCAGTAGCTCAGGCTCGCAGGCTCTAGAGCGCAGGCTCAGTAGTTGTGGCACACAGGCTTAGCTGCTCCGCGGCATGTGGGATCTTCCCGGACCAGGGCTTGAACCTGTGTCCCCTGCACTGGCAGGTGGATTCTCAACCACTGTGCCACCAGGGATGCGCCACCAGGGAAGCCCCATGCTGCTGGAACGTTCATGCAGAAGTATGTGTTTGAATTATGTTCTCATTTCTTTTTGGTATTTATCTAGCAGTGGAATCACTAGGTCACATGGTTTTGTTTTCCACAATGGCTACAACACTTTACCGGCAACTTATCAGGATTCTAACTTCTCTACATCTTTACCAAAACTTGTTATTCTGTTTTATTATAGTCATCGTATCAGGTGTGAGTGTGAAATTATATCTCATGGTAGTTTTGATTTTGCATTTTACTATTGACTAATTTCATTGAACATCTGTTTGCTTCTTGGTTACTTCTCTATCTTCTGTGAAGAAAGTTCTATTAAAGTCCTTTGCTATAGGTTCTTTGTATTTTGGTTCTTGATGTATAGGAGTTCTTCATATATTCTAGGTAATAGACACCAGATATGTGATTTGGAAATACTTCCTCTCACTTGGTAGATTATGTTTTCAATTATGTGACAGTGTCCTTCAGTGTACAAATATTATTAATTTTGGTGAAGCTCAACTTATCTATTTTTGTCTTTCTATCTTTTGCTTTCAGTGTCCTATCTAAAAAAAAATCCACTGCCAGTCCACATCATGAAGATTTATCCTTATGCTTTCACTTAAGGGTATTATAGTTTTACCTGTTACACTTAGTCTTTGATTCATTTTGAATTTACTGATTTATATGGTGAGAGGCACAGGTCCAATTTCATTCTCTTTCACATGGATATCCAGTTGTCCCAGTACAACTGGAGAGACTACTTTTTAAGAGTACTTTTTTTGCTTGAATGTTTCTGGCACCCTGTGAAAAAGTAATAGGCTATAGATGTATGGGTTTATTTGTGGACTCTTCGTCTATCATTTTGATCTGTATTACTCTTCTCAAGCTGGAACCAGAGTTTTATCCATGGTTTGCAGTTAGGTTTGATGTTGGGAGTGTAAGTCCTCCAACTTTACTCTTTTTCACACTTATTTTGGGTATTTGGGGTCCATACTAATTCAAAATGAATTTAAGGATCAGGTTCTCACTTGTACAGAAAAGGCTGCTGGGATTTTGACATGGATTGCTGTCAATTTTTATAACACTTTGGTGAGCACTGCCATCTTAACTACTCTAAGTCTTACCATCAACAAAGGATATCTTGACATTTATTTAAATTTCCCTTCAATTCTTTAAGAAATATTTTTAGTTTTCATTGTACAAATCTTCCAATTCCTTGGATAAATTCTTATTCTTTTTGATGGTCTTGTAAATGGAATTGTTTCACTTACTTTCAATATGTTTATTGCTAGTGTACAGAAATACTACTGAATATTGGGTATTGATATTGTATTCTGTAACCTCAGTGAATTTGTTTATTATCACTAATGGTCTTTTTAAGGATTGCTCAGATGTTTTTACGTATAAGAGCATGTTTTCTGTGAATGTAGTTTGACTTCTTTTTTAATTTTGACATCTTTTCTTTCTTTCTTTTTTTGGGTCTAATTTATCTGGCTAGATATTCAGTACAATGTTGACATACAGTGCCAAAGATGTGTCCCCACACTTGCTTCTTCCTGATTATATGGGAAAGGTTTCCATCTTTAACAACGAGTATGATGTTAACTGTGAGACTTTAATAAATATCCTTTCTAAGGCCAAAGATAATCCCTTCTGTTCCTAGTTTTGAGTACACTCCGTTTTTGCTATATGGAGTGTTCTGTATATTTCTCTTAGGTCTACAGTGTTTGCTTGGTTTACAGTTTTGCTCAGTTCTTTATTTCCTTATTGAGCTACTCTCTGGTTATTAAAAGGAGAGTATTGAGGGACTTCCCTGGTGGTGCAGTGGTTAAGAATCCACCTGCCAATGCAGGGGACACGGGTTCAATCCCTGGTCTGGGAAGATCCCACATGCTGTGGAGCAACTAAACCCATGCACCATAACTACTGAGCCTGCACTCTAGAGCCCGTGAGCCACAACTACTGAGCCTGCACACCACAGCTACTGAAGCCCACCTGCCCTACGGCCCGTGTGCCACAACTACTGAGCCTGCAGGCTGCAACTACTAAAGCCCATGTGCCTAGAGCCACGCTCCGCAGCAAGTGAAGCCACTGTAATGAGAAGCCCGCACACTGCAATGAAGAGTAGCCCCCGCTCGCCAAAACTAGAGAAAGCCCGCATGTAGCAACGAAGACTCAACACAGCCAAAAAAAAAAAGTTTAAAAGGAGAGTATTTTGAGGTCTCCAACTATTATAGTTGAACTGTCTATCTCTCCTCAAATTTTGCTTCAAAAACTGTGGGGCTTTGTACTTATGTATATATTGTTTACAGTTGTTTCATCTTGATGAATTGACTCTTTTATGTATATAAATACATATACCTTACATGTACCTTATATATATGTATATGCATATATAATTTTATATATATATATATAAATATCTTTGAACTTCTTTGGTAACAGTTTTATGACTTAAAGTTTATTTAATCTGACATTCGTGTAGCTAAGATTGGTAACTATTTCCACAATGTTTTTCCTTTCACTTTCAACTTATTTGAGTATCTTAAAGCTAGCATTCTGTAGAAAGATACAGTAGAATCATTCTATAAAAATTCTTGCAATCGTTGACTTTTAATGAAGAGTTTGATCTACTTACATTAAAAGTACCCAATAAACAAGGGAGGAATTACTTTTGCTATTTAGCTGTTTGCTTTCTGTACGTCCAATATTTTCTTGGTCTTGTAATTCCTCTCGTTTCCTTCTTTGTGTATGTCTGTACATGCATAACATTTTGATTCCCTTCATATTCACATTTCTATATATGTTAAAATTATTTTCTTAGTGGTTACCCTGCAGATTATATATTTTATATATATATATATATATCCTGTCTCCCTTTATATTGTTATTGTCAAAAATTACTTCTTTATATATTTTGCATTCAATAACAGATTTATAATGATTGTTTACACATTTGCCTTTTAATTCAGGTTAAAAAATGAGTTATAAACCAAAAAATACAGTAATCCTGCCTTTTATATACACCTATGTAGTTATAGTACCACTGTTCTTTATTTGTTCCTGTGCCTTTGAGGTACTGCTATAGCCTTTCATTTTGGCCTCAAGAATTCCATTTAGTGTTTCATGTAGTATAAGTCTGTCAGTGTGAACTTCCTCAGCTTTTGTTTATCTAGGAGTCTCTAAATTTCATTACCAATTTTAAAGCATAGTTTGCCTCATAATGAATTTTTTTAATCTTTCAAAATTTAAGTATATTATCAGATTCCTTCCTGGCCTCCACAGTTTCTGAGAAAGAGGCTGTTGATTTTATTAAGCATCTTTGTACATGAGAAGTCATTTCTGTCTTGCTACTCTCTACATTCTTTTTCTGTATTTTAACAATTGACTATGTGTCTTGCCCAAGCTCTCTATGAATTCATCATACTTGGAGTTTGTTGACTTTCTTGGATTTGCAGGTTCACATTTTTAATAAATTTGTGAGGTTTTTCAGCTCTTATTTCTTCAGATATTATTTCTGCCCTTTCCTGTTTCTCCTTTCCTTCTAGGACTCCTATTATGTGTATACTGGTATTCTTGGGAATGTCTCAAAAGTTTCTTGGTCTCTGTTCATGTTTCTTTTTACCACCTTTCTTCTATTTAGAGGGGATAATTCCAGTTAACCTATGTTCAGGTTCACTGATTCTTTATTCTGATTGTCAATCTGCTGTTGAAATCCTCTAGTGAATTCTCAATTTCAGTTGTGGTACTTTTCAGCTCTAGAATTTCTAATTCTCTTTATTGATATTTTCTGTTTCTTGAAACAGTTTTCTCCTACTTTCTTTTAGTTCTCTGTCCATGGTTTCCCTTAAGTCTCTGAGTACGATTAAGACAGTTGATTTAAAATCTTTATTTAGTAACTGTAGTATCTGTGCTTCCTTATGAACACCATTATTAACCCAGTAATCATGCTCAAGCTTCCCATTCTGGAGAAATTCTTAGAAATCTGTAGTAAAGTTGGCATGCTCAGGAGCAGCCACTGTGGCTTTTGTTTTTAATAATAATAAATTTATTTTACTTATTTGGCTGCATCAGGTCTTAGTGGCGGCACACGGGCAACTGTTGCGGCACGCAGCCTCTCTAGTTGTGGCAGATGGGCTCTAGAGTGGACAGGCTCAGTAGCTGCAGCGCAGGGGCTCCGTTGCCCCACGGCATATGGGATCTTGTTCCCTGACCAGGGATCAAACCTGCATCCTCTGCATTGGAAGGTGGATTCTTAACCACTGGACCACCAGGGAAGTCCCGGCCTTTTCTTATAACAGTAAAAACTGTAAAGGACCCATTTATCTTCATTAAGAGAATGCTCCACTGAGAATACAAAAAAGAAAGTCATCTCCATGTCTGTTCATGAAAAGAAGTCTAAGATATATGGTATGTAGATATTTAAATTTGAAGAATAAAATACCATAACAAAATATTTAGTAAAGAATATTTTCTAAAATCACATTTCCACATATAAATGTACTTCTGTAAGATTTGCCCTGAGAACGAACAGTGTTTTCTGATGGAGACAGTAAGTGATGGTGTTAAGATGTGACAGGGAAGGGGATATTTTACATCTTAGTCTCTAAACTGCATCGCTGTGTGAAGTTGAATTACAAAACTATATCTATGAAGTGTTTAAAACAAAAAAATATAACACTGAACAACAAGCAGCAGAATCATAATTTGGCTCCAGTCTATCTGATGACAGAAATTTGTGCTCCTATGTCTTGGCTAAATTATAACCATCTTTATCTAAAACACATGCTGGGACTTCCCTGGTGGTCCAGTGGGTAAGACTCCACGCTCCCAATGCAGGGGGCCCAGGTTCAATCCTTGGTTGGGGAACTAGATCCCACATGCATACCGCAAATAAAAAAGATCCTGCATGCTGCAACCAAAGGTCCCACATGCTGGAACAAAGATCCCACGTGCTGCAACAAAGACCTGGCACAGCCAAAGTAAATAAATAAATAAATCTTTTTAAATAAATAAATAAAATACATGCTGCATGAGAGTCCCTACATGAACAGGAGGGTCTCTGTAAGACGAACGTGCTGTGAATAATTTTTAAAACCTTTATTGTTAGATAACACCCTATTATTTATTTCTGTTTCTCAACTTCCCATTCTACTTTACAGTACTGGTATTTTAGAGTGAAAAACACTGATTCACTCCTTTTATTTCAAAGGCACTCATAAAATCTGACAAAGCATGTTTCCCCATATCAGTCTTCCAGTCTAGACCTCCTCAGGTATCTGTGCACAGAAGCACATCACTTACACATGTAGTCTCTTTCATCCTGGTTTCTATGGAGCTGAAAGGGCACCAGAAGGGAGCACTAAACAGTCCTCACTGCCCTACCTCACTGACACCACAGAGCCTGCTCCCCATCTCCAGTCCACACCTCAGTATAAACCTTTCACGGGATGACCACCTGAAAGGGGGCTCTTCCCAAGTTCCCCGTCACTGGGTCACAGTGACATGGAATCTGCAGGGAGGTGAGAGGAGACGGAGGGAAGGCCCTGTGTGTGATTAAATATTTTAGACAGGAAACTTCATAGACCAAGAAGCTCAGCGCATCCAAAACGTGTCATTTTAGGAAGGAGAGAACAGTCCACAAAGAATATGACTTTCACCTGGGAAAGGGCCATTCCTTCTCCTTTCTGTCCTCTTCCTCTGAGCTGCTTTCTCAGGTAGGATTATTCTGTGTGACAAAAATACGTTCTTAAATGCTTAGAATCAACATACCTCCCTCCCCTGCCACAAGTATACACACAGGGAGAACCTTAATATGGGGGAGAGAAGGGCCACAGCAACAGGACGGATGCAGACAGAATAACCTCCGATAAGGAGACCAGTCAGTGAGCCTGTCACCCCCTTCTTCAGGAAGCCCTCCCTGCTGCTGCTGGAACGCCCGCTGCGCTGCAACTGCGCCGTCCTTGTCCACCTGGCCCTCAGCCAGAGGCAAGTGCCTCGTCCCAGCCCCTGGCTCCTCCCAAGGAAGCCAGCATCCAGTGACTGGCTGGTGCAGGATAGGAGGCTTGTCCCATCCGACAAGTGGGAGCAACTCCGAAGGGCCCCCCAGCTCCAGAGCTCCCTGCTGACGCTCTACTGAAGACTTCAGATTTCTGTCCTGAAGGCGATGGGAAACCCTAAGAGGGTTTAATGCCAAGAGATGACACAATTAAACTTAAGATTTACCCTAAAACCTGTAATTATACTTGTTTCTTCAACTTAATTAGTGGCACAGTATCTATTCTTCCAGGGAACAATGTATCATCTTCAATTACTCCATCCTGTCCTCTTACCTACATCTAATAAATCATCAAAGGACACAGACTCTACCTTCTCAATAGGTTTCAAATTCATCCTTTCCTTTCGTATGATGCTTTCTACCCCACACGCATCCTCACGTGTCAGATAATTTCAAAGATCTGTGAAGTTTCCCTTGCCTGTGATTTCTTCTTCCTTCAATCCATAATCCACATACTTATGAGAGTTCACTATTTAAAATGCAACACTGACCTATTAGTATCTTGTTTTAGCCTCTCAATGACCTCTTCGTGTCAACAGGATCAAATCAAGCTCCTTAGGAGAGAATATGTCGTGAGTCCCCTGGTGACAGGACCCCTGCTTTGCCTGCATTTCTTTCACTCTCTGCGTCACGCTCTGCATCCAAGCAACATTACAGGATGCTAATATCCTCTTCTTCACCCCGACAACACACTTACTTTCTTTTGGAATGCTGCTTCTCCTTTATTAGCTGTTAAATTAATATAAACTATTTAAATCCAACTTGAATAATAAAAATAAACTAAGATGAAATGGCTGTAAGAGCTGCCTCTCCTGATTCTTTCTCTTCCCCTAATGGTCCCATTTAATCCCACCCAGAAAGAATTATTCACCTCTGCAGTTTACGCATGCTTCTATTATTCCATTTAACAAGGTATGTTTTAAAATATTCACATATCTATTTTCCCTAAAAGAATGTAAGCTCTGTGTAAAAGAGAACATGTTTTCCACTCTCGTAGCTTGCACTTGGTTCCACATGCTGGCAACCATCTCCTGAGATCTCTCCTGAACAAAATTTGAAAGCCTACCTTATAGTAACTGACTTACCCAGCTCCTCATCATTCAGTGGGGTCTACTTATAGGCCATTTGAAACAAGGTGTTTGAGTAGTAAGACGATATCCTTTTTTAAAAATTGTATTTATTTATTTATTTGGCTGCGTCGGGTCTTAGTTGTGGCATGTGGGATCTTTTTAGTTGCGGAAGTTTTAGTTGCAGCACGTGGGATCTAGTTCCCTGACCAGGGATTGAACCCAGGCCCCTTGCATTGGCAGTGTGGAGTCTTAGCCACTGGACCACCAGGGAAGTCCCGAGACGATACCCTTAATCATGTAACGCTCGATGAAAACATAATTATTACGAAAGAAATATCTGTGTTTCAATGTCTTACTGGAAATAAGTTGTTGACATTGAATGAGCAGAGGTGTAACTGCAGAAGCAGAAGGAAGCATACACCAGTTGGTAGACGTCATTGTGTTTACAGCAATATGACTTTCACAGTAATGTCATTTTATTGTGAATATCACTTTATTACTTTCCTATTGGATTACTAGTGCTAAAATCTGTGTTTACCAGAAGGTACAAGGATGTGGCTCCCAACACATCCGCTGGTGCAACTTCGAGCACTGTTTAAAAAGTGGATGTTATGCCAGCTGGGACTGGAGCCAGGTCATTAAATATGAGGATATAATAATACCTAAGGAGCTAGGGTCGTCCATGTTGATGAGGTATTTTCTATCTTCAACAAGTAGCCTTCTTACCCCCTCAATCAGAGTAGGAACTGCTCTCCATTTGACTGCATTACCTGCCCACTCATACCCTCACTGGTACTGATTAGCGTGGACACACGCAGCAACGCATCCAACACTACAAGTTTCCACAACCACGTGGTCTAATCTTTTCTTCATAACCTCTGCCTTCAGTAAAACATACTGTGTATTGTTGTATGACAAACAGCATAAACCAATATTGTTTCTCGCACTCAGTTATAGTGCTCCAGGGTTTATGTGAAGATTGTAATTAAGCAATTATTCAAAAAGTTGTCACAAGTCCTTTGGCTTGGTTCTGCTTTCCCATGTAAGCATCTTACATTGTCAAAGGTTCTTCCTAAAATTTGGCCCAAAGTCCAAAACAGAATATTCTACTGAAGAGATGAAGAATCAACCATCTGTTTTTATGATATTGATATCGAATGTTGCATTTATATCAAATGTATTCTAAAGTCACATTAGCTTTTTTTTTCTAATTTTTTGAAGTATAATAGATGTACAATACATGTTAGTTTCAAATATACTAAATAGTGATTTGACATCTGCATACACTATGAAACCATCACAAGTCTCAAATAAAGAAAAAAGAAAAAAGATTTACCCCACGATTCATAGATAGAGAAAGAAGCTAAGAGTCACACCTCTTTCTCTGGGCCTATGCGCCTGCCTCTTTCTTAGTGGATTTCATTATTGCTGGAGGACTAGGACGTATTTCAAATTCTAATGATAACTGGGCACACATCCAAAAAACCTGCCACATGCAAACACAAGACCAATTTTCAAAATCATTTCAGGGATCCCATTTGCTCAGACTCTAAAAACCTGGTCTGCTCTATCTTCTCCATGTTATAGGTGGTGCATGAGACTCAGAGGGGAAGTAATTTTACCAAGTCACCCTGGAGAAGTCTGAGTTGAGTGAGCAGAACTGAGTGTGAGTGGTGGCCTGGATAAGTTTAAATACAAAGAGTTTGTCCTAATTCCAGATTACCTTCCATATTCCTGAGCAAGAGAAGCTTCTCTTTCATGGTTTAATCAAACCCAAACATTTAATTCCTCTATTCCCAAAAAACAGAATCAAAAATACAAAATTATAAATAGTTATTACTCCAGGAGACCATGAAAGAGAGTCACCTGTGGAGAGGAGCTCTGAGCAATCTCTTCATCATGAACACATGGGCTCTGTTGGAACAAAATTCCCCATCAACCCAGCCCATCCTGGGACATCCCTGGCGGTCCAGTAGTTAAGACTCCACGCTTCCACTGCAGGGGGTGTGGGTTCTATCCCTGGTCAGGGAACTAAGATCCCACACGCCACATGGTGTGGCCAAAAAATTAAAAAAAAAAAAAAAAATCCAGCCCATCCTTCAACATCTGCACAGAAAGGACAAAGGGAATTAGAGGGGAGCATCTACTTAGCTGGAGCCTTCAGCTCAGAGCTCACTAATTTAGCAAATCACTTAAGGGAAGAAAGCAGCTACTGAATGTTAAACTAGTTAAACTAGGTTTTGAATGTTAAAGGATTATCAACAGCCTTAACCACACACATAGTGAAATACTGTAAAGTTATTTCCCTGGAAATTTAAAAAATATCCAGGGACTTCCCTGGTAGTCCAGTGGCTAACACTCTGTGCTCCCAATGCAGGGAGCCCGGGTTCGATCCCTGGTCAGCGAACTAGATCCCACATGCCGCAACTAAGAGTTTGCACACCACAACTAAAGATCCCATGTGCTGCAACTAAGACCAGACGCAGCCAAATAAGTAAATATTTTTAAAAATATAACCAATGGGTTCTGAGATTAAGTTAAAACAAGTGTGAGGATACATTAAATTTAGAAAAGGATGGCATGAGCCACAGTAGAAAGGGGGAGAGGAAAATAGTACTGTTAATAATAGCCATTTTAAAAAGCACCATGTGGTGACAGAAATTCTTCCCCCATTTTTTGAAAACTAAGAGGAGGACCTGGAATTGACTGAGCTAAGTCTCTGCCGCCCGGATCAACAGGGATTGTGAATGGAGTTACCATCTGATGCAATAATTGGGAGCAAATCTGGGGGCCAGCCCATCTCCAGGGCTCCCTGCTGGAGCGACACTGAACAATTTGTCCCGAGGGTGATGGGAAACCATAAGAGGATTTAATGGCAAGAGATGACACAATCAAACTATGATTTACCCCCGATACAGAGAGAGAGAAAGACAAGCTGAGAAAAAGGTATGCCTCTGTCTCTGGGCCTATGCCCCTGCCTCTTTCTTTAAGTGTTTTTTCATAATTGTTGGTAGACCAGAACATGTTTCAAATTTCAGTTATAACCGGGCAAACTGGTCTTCTCTGTCTTCTCCATGTCACAGGTGGGTACACTGAGGCTCGGAGGGGGAGTCATATTACCAAGTTACCCTGAAGAAATCTGAGTTAGGTGAGCAGAACTGGGTAGAGGTGGCAGCCTGGATAGGTTTAGGTAGAAAGGGTTTAAATGTCCTAATTCCAGATTACCTTTCGTATTCCTGAGCAAGAGAAGCTTCTGTTTCATGGGTTTAATCAAATTCAAGCACTTAACTCCTCTTTTCCAGAAGATATTACAGTCAAAAACTATGAAATTACAAATAGTTATTCCTCCAGAAAAACAAGAAAGAGGGTCACCCGTGGAGATGAGCCCTGACAATCTCTTCATCATGAACACGTGGGTTCTGTGGGAACAAAGTTTCACATCAATCTAGAAAAGGCTGGAACCTGGGACCCTTGACTACAGTGCCTGCACCTGGACAAATGTGTCCTGAACCCAGAATACAAAGAAACCATAAGGCACTAAAACTAACTGCAAACATGCACAGCTTGGGCAAACAGCTGATGAACAATAAGAAACAAAAAGGCCAAAACCCAACTGCCACTTCTGAGGCGCTGAGAGCCAAAGCAGGGTCCTGCGCATGGTCCCTGCACCCGGCACCACCAAGGGGGTGGGCGGACCACCCAAGCTACACGTCTGGCCCGACCCACCGAACTGCCTCTACCTTCACCCCCTTTAAGGGACCAGCTCGCACCACACCCCCCCATCAGGGGGCGAGCAAGGGCACCTGTTTCTTGTTCTCGCTCACGAGTCCCAATAAAGCTTTGCCTGAATTCTTCGTCTGGCCTGTTACCAATTTCTACTGATTAGAGTCCAAGAGCCCAGCTCAGTAACAAATCCAGCCCATCAGTTAACAGCTGCACAGAAAGGACAAAGAGGACTTGGGGGACAATCTACTTAGTTGGACACTTAAACTCAGAGCTCACTAATTGAGCAGATCACTTAAGGGAAGAAAGAAGCTACTGAATATTAAACTAACTGGTTAAACTAGGTTTTGAGTGTTAGAAGGTGATCAACATCCTTACCACATGCATAGTGAAGTTATCTACCACATATCAGAGAACAGTCCCAATACAGAATACAGCAGAAAGCATATAAACCTCATAATCTGAACAATGAAATTTAGAGTGAAAGTAATTTGGACATTTAAAACATACCCAATCGCTTCTGAGATTAAAGGTAAAACAAGTGTGAGGATACATCAACTGTCACGACTCAATGAGCCATCAAAGAAAGGGGGTGGGGCTTCCCTGGTGGCGCAGTGGCTGAGAGTCCGCCTGCCGATACAGGGGACACGGGTTCGTGCCCCGGTCCGGGAAGATCCCACATGCCGCGGAGCCGCTGGGCCCGTAAGGCATGGCCGCTGAGCCTGCGCGTCCGGAGCCTGTGCTCCGCAGCGGGAGAGCCCACAACAGTGAAAGGCCCGTGTACCGGAAAAAAAAAAAAAAAAAAAAGAGCGGGGGATGGCAACAGTACTGAGTGGGGGTGGGGAGGGGAGGGGAGCCGGGAGTCACACCAAGGTTTGAGAAAGGGAGTCAGAGTAGGAAAACGTCGCTGCAGGAGGTCAGTGTCTCTACGGACCGAAAGCAGAAAGTTGGGGCCGGCACCTGCCTCAGAGCGATTTAAACCGGAACCGGACCCACACTCCCAGGACCGAACCGAGTCTTCTGCCGACGCCGCGAGAGGCGAAAGGGGCGGACTCAGAGCGAGAGCGACGACCGCGTTCAGGGGGTTTTAACTTACCGGGAGACCCCCGAAAACGAGGTGTGGAGAAGCGGGGCCTGAAATTGCATAGCGCCGTTAGTTTCGGACCGAAAAACCGAGACTCACTCGCGAGAGCGCGCCCCTCGTTCCGGGTCTGCACCTCAAATGCGCGTGCGCAAGGAGGCAGGTCAAGGGCGGGGCCACTAACGGGCGCGTCCAAGGACGTTCCGGTGGGTGGAAGTGGTGGCTGATGGCTGGGCGCAGCCTGTGGACGCCGGGTGTAGCCTTCGAACCCGCCCTTGGGAGATTCTGGTCTGTTCCTCTTCCCTCCGGAGAGGCTCTGCTTCTCTACTTTGGATCCTTTGAAGTGGTCTGGTGTCCTTTGGAGCCAGGCTAGGTGCAGAAGCGGAGAGTTGAGAACCGTCGGCGAGCAAAGACGAGGATCCTCTGAGCAGCGAGGCGCTGAGAGCTCTGGGACGGGGGGAGGGGGCGGGGCTCGAGGTTGTGGGCGTGGTCTGATCCGGGAACTTCTGAGACCCCAGGCAGTTAACACGTTCTTATTAAGCGAAAGCCTGAGTTTTAGAGTAGGTGATGGAAACTGGACTGTGACAGGAAAGGCAAAATTGTGCCTTGCGGAATGTGCCATTTTTGCACTCACTTCCCTGCAGAGCATAATTTTCACTTCTGTTCCCCATTCACTTGGAGGCATCAAAAATCACTGAGGAAAATTTTCAACCCCAAACCTGTCATTGTCTGAGGGGCTCTGTTG
Organism: Mesoplodon mirus; assembly: GCF_964341445.2. Classification (NCBI taxonomy): domain Eukaryota; kingdom Metazoa; phylum Chordata; class Mammalia; order Artiodactyla; family Ziphiidae; genus Mesoplodon; species Mesoplodon mirus. The sequence continues at coordinate 60,942,461 of NC_138995.1, read as the reverse complement.
GAGGCTGTGAGCAAGTAACTGGCTACACAGTCAGGTGCTTGAGCATCAAGCCTTATTGAATAATTCAACCGTATTTTTTTTCCTCCTTCATGTTGTCTTTTTTTTTTAACATCTTTATTGGAGCATAATTGTTTTATAATAGTGTGTTTCAACCATATTTTATTTTTTACCCTTTGACCTTTATCTTGCTATAGGATGTGATGAATAAGACCCTTTCTTATTGTGATAGGAATTTCCATTTCCCGAATATTAATGTCTCCACTGTAGGTTTTGCTACTTATTAACTTTTCATGTGCACTTTAGCATATTTCTGAATTTTTAACTTCATTGGTCTACCAGTCATGAATAAACATGTCTCCTATGGACATCCACTTTCTTTTGGCTTCTCTTTTGTGGCTATTCTTACTTGTTCTTTATTCCATAAGATTTTCCGATAACATCACTAGCTTCAGAAACTGAGTGTCTATTGTTCAAATTTTCAAAATTAACATACATTATCTTTTGAATTTTCCTTGGTGTCATTATATAGTGACAACGTTGGACTTCAGTCTAATTCTGTAACTCTGGAAAACAGCAAAGGTAAAAGGATTCCTTTCCCCTTTTAACAGCTTACTTACTAAGAACCACTCTTCCCCATTAGTTTCAATGAGACTTACGTTGGCCCCTTTGTTTCCTTAGGAACCATCCAGATACAGACCCTCCAAAATCCCACCCTTTGCCTTGTCAACGATTACTGAATTGTTTGTCCTCATTGATCACTCGGAACAATGCTTGTAAACATGATTTAAGCAACATTTACTTAACGTTTTTCTCCTCTCCCAAGGCCCCTGAATTTTGGACCACTCTTGAGCACTGTAATTCAGAAGAAGCCTGTTGCCACACCATCCACTCCCAAGAGTAGGTGACTTAAGGGTGAAACGTTCCCTGATCAACTGTGCGTCATGCCACCTGCTCATTTATTCTGCATATGGGATTTTTTTCCTAGACTTCTTTAGCCCTCAGTATAAATGAAGAGTTCTTTTCTGTCTGGTGTTGAGACTTTTCAGATTTTGTGGTTGCAGCACTCTCTCTACTGTCATAATCCTTTGGAATAAAATCTCTCTTTACCTAAATTTGACAGTGGTGAATATTTTAGTTGTTCCATCTGTGCTCAAAAATGTATACTCTTGGGCTTCCCTGGTGGCGCAGTGGTTGAGAGTCCGCTTGCCGATGCAGGGGACGCGGGGTCGTGCCCCGGTCTGGGAAGATCCCACGTGCCGCGGTGCAGCTGGGCCCGAGAGCCATGGCCGCTGGGCCTGCGCGTCCGGAGCCTGTGCTCCGCAGTGGGAGAGGCCACAACAGTGAGAAGCCCGCGTACCGCAAAAAAAGAAAAAAAAAAAGCCATAGATTTAATTGAGGAAAATATGTGTTAAAACAAATGTGATACCATTAAACACCTATGACAACGGCCAAAATCCAGAATATGGAAAACACCAAATATTAGAAATGATGTGGAACAGCAAAAACTTTCATTCATTACTGATGAAAATGCCAAATGGTATAGCCACTTTGTAAGAGTTTGTGGTTTCTTACAAAACTAACATAATCTTAAATATGATCTAGCAATCACACCACTTGTTATTTACACAAATGAGCCAAAAACTTCTCTACATGCAAAAACATGTACATAAAATGGAACGAATAATCCTAAAATTTGTATGGAACCAAAAAGACACCAAATAGCCAAAGCAACCTTGAAAAAGAATAAAAAAGGTGAAGGCATCACATTCCCTGATTTCAAATGATGTTACAAAGTATCGTAATTAAAACAGCATGCTATTGGCCTTAAAACAGACACATAAGTCAATGGAAGAGAATAGAAAGCCCAGAAATAAACCCACGCACAAGCAATCAATAAATTCACAACAAAGGAGCCAAGAATATGCAAGAGGGAAAGGACAGTGTCATCAATAATTAGTATTGAGAAAACTGAAAGGCACATACAAAAGAATGAAACTGGACCACTATCTTACACCATATGCATACATTAACTCAAAACAGAATAAAGACTTGAATGTAATACCTGCAAAAAAAACTTCTAGAAGAAAACAAAGCTCCTTGATATCTTGTCAATGATTTTTTAGATCTGAAATCAAAAGTAAAGGCAAAAGAAACAAAAATAAGCAAGTAGGTCTACATCAATCTAAGAAGTTTGTGGACAGCGATGGAATCTATCAACAAAATGCAAAGGCAACCTAAAGGCTGGGAGAAAATATCTGCAAATCATATATTTGATAAGGGACTTAATATCTAAAATGTATAAAGAACTCACAACTCAACAATAAAAACAACAAAAATTCTGATTAAAAATTAGGCAGAAGATCTGAACAGACTTTCTTCCAAAGAAATCATACAGATGGCCAACAGATACATGAAAAGATGCTGAACTTTATTCATCATCAGGGGAATGAAAATTAAAACCACAATGAGATATCACCTCACAATTCTTAGAATAACATTTAAAATATATATATATATATATATATATATATATATATATATATAAGAAATAACAAGTGCTGGCAAGGATGCAGAGAAAAGGGAACAATTGTGCTCCATTAGTGGGAATGTAAATCGGTGCAGACACCATGGAAAATAATACAGATGTTCCTCAAATAAATAAAACAGAACTAACATAATATCCAGCAATTCCACTTCTGGGTATTTACATGAAGAAAATGAAAACACTATCTTAAAAAGATATATGCATCTCCCTGTTCATTGCAGCATTTAAAAAAAAATATTTATTTGGCTGCGCCAGGTCTTAGGTGCAGCACGCGGGATCTTTATTGCGGCATGCGGGATCTTTAGTTGTGAGCATGCGGGCTCCTTTAGTTGCGGCATGCAGACTCCTTTAGTTGCAGCATGCAGGATCTAGTTCCCTGACCAGGGATTGAACCCAGGTCACCTGCATTGGGAGCACTGAGTCTTAACCACTGGACCACCAGGAAGTCCCACTGCAGCATTATTTACAACAGATGAGTAAACAACCTAAGTGTCCATAAAAAAAGAAATGGATAAAGAAACTGTGAGATGTGTATCTATACACAATGTAATATTATTCAGCCATTAAAAAGAATGAAATCTTGGGATTCCCTGGTGGTGCAGTGGTTGAGAGTCCACCTGCCGATGCAGGGGACACGGGTTCGTGCCCCGGTCCGGGAAGATCCCACATGCCACGGAGCGGCTGGGCCCGTGAGCCGTGGCCGCTGAGCCTGCGCATCCGGAGCCTGTGCTCCGCAACGGGAGAGGCCACAACAGTGAGAGGCCCGCGTACCGCAAAAAAAAAAAAAAAAAAAAGAATGAAATCTTGCCATGTGTGACAACATGAAGGGCATTATGCTACCTGAAGTGACATGCAGAAAGACAAAAACCTTATGATTTCTCTTACATGTGTAATCTTAAAAAACAACAACAACAACCACCTAAAGACACAGAACAGATTTGTAGTTAACTAAGGCGCGGGGTGGGGAGGTTGGGAAAAATGGATAAAGGGGATCAAACAGTTTTTAAAAAGTTGTCCATATGCTGCTTTCTATTTTCTGTACCCTAGGAATTCAATAAACATTTATAATAAATGATGCATTTTTGTTTGTTTTTTACAGAAAAGTTAATTACAGATATCAACAACCAGTGCTGTATTTAAAGCAAACTACATCTAATTTTTGAATTTTCACTTTTTGGCATTATCCACATCATGAATTTTCCTACTAAATGCATCCTGGTAACAAGCCAGGATGGACAAAAAAGAAACAAATACACTTTAGCTCCACTTTATTAGACAGATATTAGGAAAAGGATCAACTAAGACACTATCATCTTCCCAAAGGATTAAGTCAATGTAAGGTGGCTTTCCTGTCAAATGAGGTGACACTGTGCCCCCTAGACCAAGGTTTCTGGGAGTGAAACATTTTTACCTTGGTCAAAATAGGTCTTATATGTTGAAAATTACTTTTGTAAACAGGAAATGTAAAACCAAGATGAATGTGGCCAGTAGAGAGTAGCCATGGCGGGATCTAAGGAGAGCAGCATGGGTGTTGTGACCAACACGATTATTTCTGCAAACACAGTTCTCAGAGGCTGCAGGTAAGGTTGATATTAGTTGAAACGAAAGCACTCCCAAGTGGGCCTAAGCACCTTTCATCCCAGAAAATTAAGACTGAGGAATTCTTATGGCTAACCTGAAGGCCTCCCAGTCATGAAAATCCATTTTGGGACTGTTAACTGTGGATACTACAGAAACCTAGTATACAAAAAAAAATCTAAATAAATAATATCTCCTGCAGCCTTTAAACCTCTGCCCCCTAAAAGTGAACAGGAAACACAGAATATAAAAAATACTTGCCAACCATATATATATATATATATATGTATATATATCTGACAAGGCACTTACATTTAGAAGATATAAAGAACTTTTTACACTCAACAGAAAGTCAAATAGCCCAATTTTAAAATGGGCAAAGGATCTGAGCAGATATTTCTCCAAAGAATATAGAAAAATATCCAATAAACACACAAAAAACAGATGTTTAATGTAATTATTCAATAGGGAAATGCAAATCAAAACCAGAATGAGATACACCTCCATACCCCTTAAGTGGCTGTAATCAAAGAGACAATAACAAGTGTTGGTGAAGATGTAGAGACACTGAAAAATTCATACACTCACTCCTGGTGGAAACATCACATGGTGCAGCTGCTTTGGAAAACAGTCTGGGGGTTTCTCAAAAGATTAAACAGAAAATTACCACATAACTAAGCAACTGCACTTTGGGAGGGAGGGAGAGATGAGTAGGTAGCGCAGAGGATTTTTACATACTGAAATGACCGTTTATGGTGCTATTATGCTACACACAGGTCAGTAGACGTGTGTCCAAACCTACAGAATATACAACAGCAAGAGTGAACTCTAACATAAATATGGGCTTTGACATGTTAATTTGTGTCAATACAGGTTCATCAGTGATAACAAACATACCACTCTCGAGTGGGATGGTGATCACTGGGGAGGGCCCGCATGTCTGGGGTAGAAAATGCACAGAAACTCTCTATAACTTCCATTCAATTTTTCTGTGAACCTAAAACTCCTTTAAAAAAATAGTCTATTAAAAGAAGGTGGGGCTTCCCTGGTGGCACAGTGGTTGAGAGTCCACCTGCCGATGCAGGGGACACAGGTTCGTATCCCGGTCCAGGAAGATCCCACATGCCGCAGAGGAGCTAGGCCCATGAGCCATGGCTGCTGAGCCTGCACTTCCGGAGCCTGTGTTCCGCAACGGGAGAGGCCACAACAGTGAGAGGCCCGCGTACCGAAAAAAAAAAAAAAAAAATGGTGTATGTGTTCATAGCAGGTACTAATATGAAACAGAGTAAAAGGAATAACTCAGACTAGTTTTTCAAAATTTTCTAGAGGTTATACAGCTTTTGGGGAAAGAAATGTTAAGTCATAAACACTCAAGAAAGAAATCCTGTAAAATATAAAAAGAGATATTTATTCATGAATCCACAGCCTCAAATTAGGTATTAGGTATAAAACAAACAACACTAAGATACCATAGAGCTTCCCTGATGGCACAGTGATTAAGAATCTACCTGCCAATGCAGGGGACACGAGTTCGAGCCCCAGTCTGGGAAGATCCCACATGCCATGGAGCAACTAAGCCCGTGTCCCACAACTACTGAGCCTGCACTCTAGAGCCTGTAAGCTACAACTACAGAGCCTGTGTGCCAACTAGTAAAGCATGCACCTAGAGCCCATGCTCCGCAACAAGAGAAGCCACCGCGACGAGAAGCCCACGCACCACAATGAAGAGTAGTGCACTGCAACGAAGAGTAGTGCCCACTCACCGCAACCAGAGAAAAGCCCGCATGCAGCAACAAAGACCCAACACAGCCAAAAATAAAATACGTAAAATAAATAAATTATTTTAAAAAAGAATATCATAAAAAATATGGAACTAATGATTGAATAAAGAAAATGAAGGTCATTTATAACAATGAAATTTACAAGATGAAAGTTATCAGTGGCTTGAACAAAACAAATAACAATAGAGTTTTAAAACGTCAGCATCGGGCCTCCCTGGTGGCGCAGTGGTTGAGAGTCCGCCTGCCGATGCAGGGGATACGGGTTCGTGCCCCAGTCTGGGAGGATCCCATATGCCGCGGAGCGGCTGGGCCCGTGAGCTATGGCCGCTGGGCCTGCGCGTCCGGAGCCTGTGCTCCGCAACGGGAGAGGCCACAACAGTGAGAGGCCCGCATACCGCAAAAAGAAAAAAAAAAAAAAAAAAAAAAAAAACGTCAGCATCGACCACAACTAGAAACAAGAAAATTATGAAATGAAAAAGCTCACCAGTACAGGCAAACATACAGTAAATGTAGGAAATCACCCACACACAAAGCTAGTACGGAGGCAAAAAGACAAAAGTAGTAAAATCAGCTATATCCAAAATAAGCAGTTAAGGGATACACAAAAAAACAATTAGATGTAAAATATGCTATCAGGGACTTCCCTGGTGGCGCAGTGGCTAAGAATTCACCTGCCAATGCAGGGGACACAGGTTCAAGCCCTGGTCCAGGAAGATCCCACATACCGTGGAGCAACTAAGCCCATGCAGCACAACTACTGAGCCTGCACTCTAGAGCCCATGAGCCACAACTACTGAGCCTGCATGCCACAAGTACTGAAGCCCATGCGCCTAGAGCCTGTGCTCCGCAACAAGAGAAGCCACCGCAATGAGAAGCCCGCACACCTCAGCGAAGAGTAGCCCCCCCTCACTGCACCTAGAGAAAGCTCACGCACAGCAACGAAGACCCAATGCAGCCAAAAGTCAATAAATAAAAATAATATAAAAATATATACATGGTATCGAAAACAGTAATCATGAGGAGTGGAGTATAAATGCAGGGTTATTAAAATGCATTTGAAATTAAGAGATCAGCAACTTAAAACAATCACGTACATGGAGACTGCTATACAAAAACCTCATGGTGATTGCAAACCAAAAATCTATAATAGATAATACACACAAAAAAGTAAAAGGGGGCTTCCCTGGTGGCGCAGTGGTTGAGAGTCCGCCTGCCGATGCAGGAGACACGGGTTCGTGCCCCGGTCCGGGAAGATCCCACACGCCGCGGAGCGGCTGGGCCCGTGAGCCATGGCCGCTGAGCTTGCACGTCCGGAGCCTGTGCTCCGGCAACCGGAGAGGCCACAACAGTGAGAGGCCCACGTACGGCAAAAAAAAAAAAAAGTAAAAGGAATCCAAATATAACACTAAAGATAGTCATCAAATTGCAGAACAGAAGAAGAAAGGGAAAAAATGACCCACAAAGACAAATCCAAAATAATTAATAAAACAGCAGTAAGAATATACATATCGATAATTACCTCAAATGTAATTGGAATAAATGCTCCAACTAAAAGAGATAAAGTGCATGAATGGATACAAAAACAAGACCTGTATATATGCTACCCACAAGAGACTCACTTTAGATCTAGAGAAACTCAGAGACTGAAAGCGAGGGGATGGAAAAATGTATTCCATACAAATGGAAATCAAAAGAAAGCCAGAATCTCAATACTTATATCAGACAAAATAGACTTTAAAATAAAGACTGTTAAAAAAGACAAAAAAAGGACATGAGATGATAATCAAGGGATCAATCCTAGAAGATATAACAATTACATATGCACCCAACATAGGAGTACCTAAATATGTAAGGCAAATATTAACAGACATAAAAGAAGAAATCGACAGTAACACAATAACAGTAGAGGACTTCAACACCCCACTTACATCAATGGACAGATCATGCAGACAGAAAATCAGTCAGGAAACACAGGCCTTAAATAACGCATTAGACTAAATGGACTTAACTGATACAGAAAGAGCTCTCCATCCAAAAGCAGCAGAAGAGACACTCTTTTTAAGTATGCATGGAACATTCCCCACGGATAGATCACAAGCCAGTCCAAAAAACAAGCCTTGGTGAATTTAAAGAGGCTGACTTCATATTAAGCATCTTTTCTAACCACAACACTGAGACTAGAAATCGACTGCAAGGAAAAAAACTGCAAACAACGCAGACATGGAGGCTAAACAATATGCTGCTGAACAACCAATGGATCACTGAAGAAATCAAAGAGGAAATTAAAAATACCTAGAGGAAAATGAGAACAAAAACACGATGATCCAAAACCTATGGGACACAGTAAAAGCAGTTCCAAGAGGGAAGTTTATAGCAATACAAGCTTACCTCAGGACAGAAGACAAATCTCAAACAACCTAAACTTATACCTGAAGTAACTAGAGAAAGAAAAAGAAACAAAAAGAAAACTTAGTAGAAGGAAAGAAATAATAAAAATCAGGGGAGAAATAAATAAGATGGAGACTAAAAAAACAAGAGAAAAGAGAAGGAACCAAGATGATGGAATAGAAGGATGTGGAGCTCACCTCCTACCACAAATACATCAAAAACACATCTACATGTGGAACAAGTCTCACAGAATAGCTAATGAATGCTGGCAGAAGATCTCAGACAACCAAAATTGCAAAAAAGGGACTTCCCTGGCAGTCCAGTGGTTAAGACTCTGCGCTTCCACTGCAGGGGGCACGGGTTCTAGCCCTGGTCAGGGAACTAAGATCCCACAAGCCGCATGCCGCACGTGCTGGCCAAAAAAAAAAAAAATTGCAAGAAAGATCATCAAGTAACCAGGTGGGATGAAAAGAAAGAAAAAAAGAAAAGAAGGAATCAGAACAGCACCTGCAACCCTGGGAGGGAGATGTGAAAGAGGAAATGTTCCCTCACCCTGCTGGGAACCCTGCTGACCGGGATATCAGCTGGGACAGACAGTCAGCTTCAGAGGCTCAGGGGGGAGTGCACCAACCAGCCTGTGGCAGGCAGAACAAAGCCAGCAGTGACGATCCATGCCACCTCACTGCATTCCCCAGGCCAAGATGCACGTCTGCTGGTGCACGAGGTGAGGTGACTGGGTGCTGAAACTTGAGCTTCAGAAGACAGACCCAGGGAGTGGACTGCGGTTGGCTGCACGGAGACAGACTGAAGGGACTGGAGTGTGGTACGTGCCGCAACTGGGGGTGTATACAGACGGCACCCGGGCCCGCCATAGCAGTGCACTGTTAACGGGTGCGTGAAGGGGCGGCGCGGGGCCGCTGCCACAGCGGCCTAACTCTTGGCAAGCTCACAGCAGGTGCAACGCCACCTCGATGAGCCCTCGGAGCACGGAAGCACCAGCGCGGTACCCACGTGCAGAGGCAAGGCTGAAATCAGAGCCGAGCCCCAGGGGCCACGTGATTTAGGAAACAGGACTGAAATCTGAGCCCACTCTCTGCAACTATGCAATCCGCAGATTTACTCTGCAGCTGCAGCCCCGCCAGTTTTGTAAACTCAGCGACTGCGGGACACCCAAGAGCATTACGGGTGCTCCCGTGGCTGGAAGAGGTCCAGCGTTAGCCGCTTGGGCTTTGTGGGCGCGCGCATGGAGAGGCAGGGCTGAGGCCTAGGCTACTTCTGTACGTCCTGCACTGGGTCCAGAAGGGCGACTACCGTGGTACTGGCACATGACTTTAGTGGATCTGCACTTACAGATCTTCGCTGGTGACTTTATGAACACAGAGCCTGAGGGTCACCAGGGCCAACTGCTGGCGTTCACACGGCTGAGGTGGGGCCGAGGGAAATGCCAGCAACAGTGTGCTCTGTGAACCCAAACAACGGGTGACAGGCAGCACCACAGAGCACACTCGTCAGTGGGCAGCTGCGGCGGAGGAACACTCAGCGGCTCCTCTCCCAGCAGCAGTGCTCCAGTCTGGCCTACCTCACACTGAAGCTCAGAGACAGACATGGGAGCTTCTACTTCAACAACTGGGGAGCACCCTGCCCCCAAGAGGGCTGAGACGAACGCAGAGCAAAGAGGAGGTCCTGCTCAATATCCAGTGCAGGCTCTGGTCCCCACAGCGCCAGTCACACCACCTATCAAGGGGGTAATAAACAGCACACACTGAAGACAGATGCGGCAGGCATCCACACGAAAATCAGCCTTTGCACCAAAAACATTACACTCACGCAGGCTACACAAGGATGCTCTCACAGAAAAACAGCCCTCCAAGGTCACGGTCTTGATACATAACTTACCTCCTAAAATCACAGGGTGAGAGAAATATATGTAAAATGAAGAATCAGAGGAACCACTCCCAACTCCAGATCAAGAGAATTCCCCTCAAAGAACAAACAATGAAACCAACCTCTCCACTGTAACAGGCTCCAAATTCAAAAAGAAGATGATAAAAATATGGAAGGAATTAAGAAAGGCTATCGACACAAATGCAGATTACTGTAAAATGTAACTAGAAACTATAAAGAGGAACCAAGTAAAGTTAGAATATTCATTTGCCAAGATGAAAGCTGAGGTAAAGGCAATAAAGAGCAAAATGAGTAACGCAGAAGAATGAATAAGTGACCTGGATGATAGAATAATGGAAATCATCCAACCAGCAGAGCAGAAAGACAAATGAAAAAAAAATGAAAGCAATATATGAGGCCTATGGGATAATATAATGCATGCCAATATCTGCGTAATAGGGATCCCAGAAGGAAAAGAGAAAAGGGGATCGAAAATGTATTTGAAAAAAGAGATGAAACAGACACTAAAAAAAAAAAAAAATAGAAAAGATCAATGAAACTAAAAGCTAGTTCTTTGAAAACATGGACAAAATTGATAAACCTTTAACCAGGACTCATAAAGAAAAAAAGAGAGAGGGCACAAATAAATAAAATCAGAAATGAAAAAGGAGAAGTTACAAATGACACCACAGACATACAAAGAATCATAAGAGACTACTACAAACAACTATATGCCAATGAAGTGGACAACCTAGAAGAAATGGACTAATTCTTAGATAAAATCTCCCAAAACTGAACCAGGAAGAAATAGAAAATATGAACAGTCCAGCTACCAGTAATGAAACGGAATCAGTAATTTAAAAACTCCCAAAGTTAGAAAAGATACATGCACCCCAGTGTTCACTGCAGCACTATATACAATAGCCAAGACATGGAAGCTACCTAAAGGTCCATCACCAGATGAATGTATAAAGAAAATGTGGTGTATATATACAATGGTACATGATGCAGCGATAAAAAGGAACAAAATAATGCCATCTGTAGCAACATGGATGGACTTAGAATTATCATACTAAGTGAAGTAAGACATAGATAAATATCATATGATATTGCTTATATGTGGAATCTAAAAATTTTTTAAATGGTAAGAATAAACTTATTTACAAAACAGAAATAGACCTACAGACATAGAAAACAAACTTATGGTTACCAAAGGGGAAAGGGGATAGGGGAGAGATAAATTAGGAGTTTGGGATTAACATATGCACTCTACTCTATATAAAATAGATAACCAACAAGGACCTACTGTACAGCAAAAAGAACTATACTCAATATTTTATAATAACCTATAAGAGAAAAGAATCTGAAAAAGATTATATATATATGTATAACTGAATCACACTGCTGTACACCTGAAACTAATAACAACTTCATAAATCGACTACACTTCTATTAAAAAAAAAAACTCCCGAAGAACAAAAGTCCAGAATTAGATGGCTTCACAGGTGAATTCTACAAAACATTTAGGGAAGAGTTAACATCTATCCTTCAGAAACTATTCCAAAACATTGCAGAGGAAGGAACACTTCCAAACTCATTCTATGAGGCCAGCATCACCTTCACACCAACCAGAAAAAGATATCACAGGGGCTTCCCTGGTGGCGTAGTGGTTGAGAGTCCGCCTGCCGATGCAGGGGACACGGGTTCATGCCCCAGTCTGGGAAGATCCCACATGCCACGGAGCAGCTGGGCCCGTGAGCCATGGCCGCTAAGCCTGTGCGTCCGGAGCCTGTGCTCTGCAACAGGAGAGGCCACAGCAGTGAGAGGTCCGTGTACTGAAAAAAAAAAAAAAAAAGATATAACAAAAAAAGAAAATTACAAGCCAATATCACTGATGAATGTACATGCCAAAATGCTCAACAAAATAACAGCAAACTGAATCCAGTGATACATTAAAAGGATCATACACCACAATCAAGTGAAATTTATCACAGGGATGTGAGGATTTCTCAATATCTGCAAATCAATCACTGTGATATACAAATTAACAAACTGAAGAATAAAAACCTTATGATCAACTCAACAGATGCTAGAAAACCTTTTGGTAAAATTCAACATCCATTTATGATACAAACTCTCGAAAAACCAGACACAGAGGGAACCTACCTCAACATAATAAAGGCTGTATATAAAAAACCCACAGCTAGCATCATACTCAATGGTGAAAAGCTGAAAGCATTTCCTCTAAGATCAGGAGCAAGACAAGGATGCCCACTCTCACCACTTCTATTCAACATACTTTTGGAAGTCCTAGCCACAGCAATCAGAGAAGAAAAAGAAATAAAAGGAACAGAAATTGGAAAGAAAGAAGTAAAACTCTCAAGCTTTGCAGATGACATGATACTACATATAGAAAATCCTAAAGATGCCACCAGAAAACTACTAGAGTTCATCAATGAATCTGGTAAAGTTGCAGGATACAGAAATAATACAGAAATCTGTTCCATTTCTATACACTAACAACAAAGTATCAGAAAAAGAAATTAAGGAAACAATCCCATTTACCATCACATCAAAAATAAATAGATAAATATTTAGGAAGAAACATACCTAAGGAAGTAAAATACCTGCACTCCAAAAACCATAAGACACAGATGAAAGAAACTGAAGATGACACAAACATATGGAAAAATATACCATGTTTTGGGTTGGAAGAATAAATATTAAGAATCATTTTTAAAATGACCATACTACCAAAAACAATCTACAGATTCAATGCAATTCCTATCAAAACACAAATGGCATTTGTCACAGAACTAGAACAAAAATTTTTTACATTTCTATGGAAACACAAAAGACCCCAAATAGCCAAAACAATTTTGAGAAAGGACAGAGATGGAGGAATTGTGCTCCCTGACTTCAGACTATACTATAAGATCATCAAAACAGGGCCTCCCTGGTGGCGCAGTGGTTGAGAGTCCGCCTGCCAATGCAGGGGATACGGGTTCGTGCCCCGGTCCAGGAGGATCCCACGTGCCGCGGAGCGGCTGGGCCCGTGAGCCATGGCCGCTGAGCCTGCACATCCGGAGCCTGTGCTCCGTAACGGGAGAGGCCACAACTGTGAGAGGCCCGCGTACCGCAAAAAAAAAAAAAAAACAGTATGGCACTGACAAAAAAACAGACACACCGATCAATGGAACAAGATAGAGAGCCCATAAATAAACCCACACTTATGGTCAATTAAACTATGACAAAGGAGGGAAGAATATACAATGGAGAAAAGACAGTCTCTTCAATAAGTGGTGGTCAAACTGGACAGCTATATGTAAAAGAAAGAAATTAGGACATTCTCTAATACCATATACAAACATAAACACACAATGGATTAAAGACCTAAATATAAGACGATAAACCATAAAAATTCTAGAGGAAAACATAGGCAGAACACTCTTTGACAAATTGCAGCAATATTTTTTTGGATCTGTCTCCTAAAGTAATGGAAATAAAAGCAAAAATAACCAAAGGGACCTAATTAAACTTCAAAGCTTTTGCATACCAAAGGAAACCATAAACAAAATGAAAAGACAACCTACTAAATGGGACAAAATATTTGCAAGTTATATGACCAATAAGGGATAATATCCAACATATATAAACAGCTTATAAAACTTAACGTCAGAAAAACATAAAACTCGATTAAAAAATGGGCATAAGAACTGAACAGACATTTCTCCAAAGAAGAACTGAAGATGGCCGATGAACACATGAAAGGATGCTCAACATGGCTAACCACCAGGGAAATGCAAAGCAAAATCACAATGAGATATCACCTCACATCTGTCAGAATGGCTATCATCAAAAAGAACACAAGTAACAAATGTTGGTGAGGATGTGGAGAAAAGGGAACCCTCCTATAATGTTGGTGGGAATGTAAATTGGTGTCACTCTGGAAAACAGTAGGGAGGTTTCTCAAAAAACTAAAAATAGAACTACTATTATCACCCAGCGATACCACTTCTGGAAATATATCCAAAAGCATGTTAGGTGCTCCTGTAGTTACCGACTTCCAGAGAGGAGTTATCCTCACTCAGGGAGAGCAGGTTCCTGCAGGTCTCCAGCATCACGTCCCTGTACAAGGCCCTCTGAGCAGGGTCCAGGCATTCCCACTCCTCCGGAGAGAATTCAATGGCCACATCCTTGAATGTCAACAGTCCCTGAAAGGAAAGCACATTTCACCAAGTGGACAAGGAGAGAGTTCTGAGTTTGACACAAAATTACAGAAACAGATGTGTACGGATTGACTTGTCTGGGGTGAATGTTCTGACTGATCCATGTAAGATACTTTTGAGCAAGTTAGGCTTCTCTTTATGCAACCAAGGTGAAATGCATATAACATAAAGTTAGCCATTTTTAAAGTACCATTCAGTGGCATTTAGTACATTTATAATGTTGAACAAACATCATCTCTTTCTTGTTCAAAAATATTTCAATCATCCCCAAAGGAAATCCTTTACCCATGAAGCAGTTGCTTCTTCTCCCCCATTTGCCTCAGTCCCTGGACACCAGTAATGCAATGTCTTAATGGATGTACCTGTTTGGGATATTTCCATATAACTGGGATGGTATAAAATGTGACCTTTTGTCTGGTTTCTGTCACTGTGAATACTTTTTTTGGCTCAGCCATGCTACAGTTATGTATCAGTACTGCATTCCTTTTCATGGCCGAGTAATATTCCACTGTATGAGTAAACCATAGATTATTCACTCATCCCTTGATGGACATTTGGGTTATAACCACCTTTTCTCTAATATTAATAGTGCTGCTGGAAGTTTCACGTAGAAGTATGTGTTTGAATACGTGTTCTCAATTCTTTTTGGTATTTATCTAGGAGTGGAATCACTAGGTCACATGGTTTTGTTTTCCACAGTGGCTACAACATTTTACCAGCAATGTATCAGGATACTAACTTCTCTACATCTTTACCAAAACTCGTTCTTTTCTGTTTTATTACAGTCATCCTATTGTATGTAAAATGATACCTCATGGTGGTTTTGATTTTGCATTTTACTAATTTCATTGAACATCTTTTCATTTGCTTGCTGATTACTTCTATATCTTCTATGAAGAAAGGTCTATTAAAGTCCTCTGTCTATATTATAATTAGATTCTTTGTATTCGGTGCTTGAGGTACAGGTGTTCTTGAGGTATAGGAGGTAAAGGAGTTCACCTTTCTTCTGTTTACAGTAGATAATTCCAATTAACCTATGTTCAAGTTCACTAGTTCTTTTTTTTTAAATTTATTTATTTATTTTTGGCTGCATTGGGTCTTTGTTGCTGTGCGCAGGCTTTCTCTAGTTGAGTAGAGTGTGGGCTACTCCTGTTGTGGTGCGCAGGCTTCTCATGGTGGAGGCTTCTCTTGCTGCGGAGCACGGGCTCTAGGCCCGCGGGCTTCAGCAGTTGTGGCGCACGGGCTTCAGTAGTTGTGGCACATGGGCTTAGTTGCTCCACGGCATGTGGGCTCTTCCCAGACCAGGGCTCGAACCTGTGTCTCCTGCACTGGCAGGTGGATTCTTAACCACTGCGCCACCAGGGAAGCCCCAAGTTCACTAACTGTTTATTCTGATTGTCAATCTGCTGTTGATATTTTCTAGTGAATTTTCAATTTCAGTTTTGGTACTTTTCAGCTCTAGAATTTCTAACTCTATCTCTTTATTGATGTTTTCTGTTTCTTGAAACAATGTTCTCCTACTTTCCTTTAGTTCGTTCTCCATGGTTTCCCTTAAATCTTAGTACATTTAAGACAGTTGATTTAAAATCCTGTTTAGTAACTGTAGTATCTGTGCTTCCTTATGAACACCATCAGTAACCCAATAATCACACTCAAGTTTCCCATTCTGGAGAAATTCTTAGACATCTATAGTAAAGTCGGTATGCTCAGAAGCAGCCACTATGACCTTTTTTTTTTTAATCACAGTAAAAACTGTACAGGACCAATGTGTCTTCATTAAGAAAATGCTCCATGAGGATACAAAAAAGGGAAGTCAACTCTAAGTTTACTAACACGGAAACAAGTCTAAGATATATGGTACATAAATATTTAAATGTGCAGAATAAAATACCATAACAAAATATTTATTAAAGAGTACTTTCTAAAATCACATTACCATATATAAATGCATTTTTGTAAGATCTGCAGTGGGGATTAACATTGGTTTCTGATGGAGACAGTAAGTGACAGTGTAAGATGTGACAGGGAAGGGGATATTTTACTTCTTAGTCTCTAAACTGCATCGCTGTGTGTAGCTGAACCATGAAAATATATACATGAGATGTTCAATACAAAAAAACTAACACTGGGCTTCCCTGGTGGCGCAGTGGTTGAGAGTCCACCTGCCGATGCAGGGGACACGGGTTCGTGCCCTGGTCCGGGAAGATCCCACATGCCGCGGAGCGGCTGGGCCCGTGAGCCATGGCCACTGAGCCTGTGCGTCCGGAGCCTATGCTCCGCAACGGGAGAGGCCACAACAATGAAAGGCCCGCATACCGCAAAAAAATTTAAAAAATTAAAAAAATAATAATACTGAACAAGAATTAGTAAAATTATAATTCGCCTCCAGCCTCTCTGATGACAGAAAGTTCTGCTCCTATGTCTTGGCTAAATTATAACCATTTTTATCTAAAACACCTGCTGCATGAGAGTCCCTAGTGAACACTACAGGCTCTGTGAGATAAATGTTTTGTAAATAATTTAAAGAACCCTTATTGTTAGATGACACCCTATCCATTCCTTACATCTGTTTCGAAACTTCCCATTCTGTTTTAAAGTGTTGATATTTTAGAGTCAGAAACACACTGATTGACTTCCTTAACTTCCAATACACTTATAAAATCTGACAAAGCATGTTTCCCCATATCAGTCTTCCTTCCCAGACCTCCTCAGGTATCTGTGCACAGGAGCACATCACCTACACATGTAGTCTCTTTCATCCTGGTTTCTATGGAGCTGAAAGGGCACCAGAAGGGAGCACTAAACAGTCCTCACTGCCCTACCTCACTGACACCACAGAGCCTGCTCCCCATCTCCAGTCCACACCTCAGTATAAACCTTTCACGGGACGACCACCTGAAAGGGGGCTCTTCCCAAGTTCCCCGTCACTGGGTCACAGTGACATGGAATCTGCAGGGAGGTGAGAGGAGACGGAGGGAAGGTCCTGTGTGTGAGTAAATCGGACATTTCCGAGACAGAGAAGATTAATGAGCCCAAACTCATTTTAGGAAGGAGAGAACAAATCAACAAAGAATATGACTTTCACCTGTGAAAGCTCCATTCCTTCTTCTTTCCTCCTCCTCTGAATTTCTTGTTAGATTCTTCAGGCAAGATGAGTCTGTGGGAGCGAAATATGCTGTTTAATGCTTACAACCAACATACCCCCCTTCTGGCATCTGCCACAAAGCTACCAAAGGAGAACCTTAACGTGGGGGAAAGACAGTCCTTTGCTGCCAACTGTAACACGAGGGATACAGGGACAATAAACTCCTACACGAAGACCAATTAGTGAGCTTGTCACCCACTTCTTCAGGAAGCACCCCTGCTGCCAAAACGCCCATTCGACTGCAACTGCACCATCCTTTGTCCACTTGGCATTAATCCAAAGGAAAGTGCCTCCTCCAACTTCTGCTCTCTTCCGGAGGCAGCCAGCATCCAGTGACCGGTTGACGCAGGAGATGGAAGCTTGTCCCTTTTGTTAATTAGGAGCAACTCTGGAAGGGCCACCCCAGCTCCAGATCTCCCTGTGGAGCTATACTGAACAATTTAGATTTTTGTCCTGAGGGCGATGGGAAACAATAAAAGATTTAATGCCAAGAGATGATGCAATCAAACTTATGATTTACCCCTGATACAGAGACAGACAAGCTGAGAAAAAGGTATGCCTCCGTCTCTGGGCCTATGCCCCTGCCTCTTTTTTAAGCATTTTCCATAATTGCTGGAGGACTGGAATATGTTTAAAATTTCAATTATAACCAGGCAAACTGGTCTCCTCTGCCTTCTCCATGTCACAGGTGGGTACACTGAGGCTCAGAGGGGGAGTAATTTTACCAAATTACACTGAAGAAGTCTGAGTTGAATGAGCAGAACTAGGTGAAAGTGGCAGCCTGGATAGGTTTAAGTAGAAAAGGTTTGTCCTAATTCCAGATTACCTTTCATATTCCTGAGCAAGAGAAGCTTCTCTTTCATGGGTTTAATCAAATTCAAACACTTAACTCCTCTTTTCCAGAAGACATTACAGTCAAAAAATATGAAATTACAAATAGTTATTCCTCCAGAAAAACAAGAAAGAGGGTCACCCGTGGAGATGAGCCCTGACAATCTCTTCATCATGAACACGTGGGTTCTGTGGGAACAAAGCTTCACATCAATCTAGAAAAGGCTGGAACCTGGGACCCTTGACTACAGTGCCTGCACCTGGACAAACGTGTCCTGAACACAGAATACAAAGAAACAATAAGGCACTAAAACTAACTGCATACATGCACAGCTTGGGCAAACAGCTGATGAACAATAAGAAACAAAAAGGCCAAAACCCAACTGCCACTTCTGAGGCGCTGAGAGCCAAAGCAGGGTCCTGCGCATGATCCCTGCACCCGGCACCACCAAGGGGGGGGGAGGACCACCCAAGCTACACGTCTGGCCTGACCCACCGAACTGCCTCTACCTTCACCCCCTTTAAGGGACCAGCTCGCACCACACACCCCCCATCAGGGGGCGAGCAAGGGCACCTGTTTCTTGTTCTCGCTCACGAGTCCCAATAAAGCTTTGCCTGAATTCTTCGTCTGGCCTGTTACCAATTTCTACTGATTAGAGTCCAAGAGCCCAGCTCAGTAACAAATCCAGCCCATCAGTTAACATCTGCACAGAAAGGACAAAGGGGACTTGGGGGACAATCTACTTAGTTGGACACCTAAACTCAGAGCTCACTAATTGAGCAGATCACTTAAGGGAAGAAAGAAGCTACTGAATATTAAACTAACTGGTTAAACTAGGTTTTGAGTGTTAAAAGACAATCAACATCCTTACCACATGCATAGTGAAGTTATTTAGCAGACATCAAAGAGTAGTTCCAATGCAGGATACAGTAGAAAGCATATAAACCTCATAATCTGAACAATGAAATTTAGAGTGAAAATAATTTGGACATTTAAAACATACCCAATCGCTTCTGAGATTAAAGTTAAAACAAGTGTGAGGATACATCAAATTTTAAAAAGATTGACATGAGCCATAGTAGGGCAACGGTACTGTTAATCATGACCATTTTCAAAAGTACTGTGTGGTGACACAAATACTTCCCATTTCTTAGAAGGGAAGAGAATGACCTGGAACTGACTGACCTAAGCAAATGGAGTTATCATCTGAAGCAATGATTAGAAAATGCAGACGCTTCAAACACCTGCTTTTGCAACTGTCATTCTCTTCTGCATAATTTAAACATGTCAGCAAATGTTAAACAGATTAGCTTAGAGACACCACTTAGTACTTCACAACTTAATATTCCATATTTAATCAACTCAGTACTCACCTGGGTTTGGGTTCCCGCTTTCTCCAGCACCACGTGCTTTGTTCCCTGTATATGTCTCCCTGGGTCTTTCTGTTTCTCTCCTCTGCTTTTGTGTCCATTTCTGTGTTTCCTCCTCTCGTTCACACGCATCATTTTGTTTCCCTCCCTCCCTAGTCCTCCTCTCACAGTTAGGCCTCGCTCTGCTGCAATCTCTGTCGTTCTTTCTCCCCAAACGTTCTGATGCCTCACTAACTGCATATTCTTCTGCCTTTGTATTCCCTCTCTGCTCTCCTTGGAGGGAGGTCAAGGGCGAGCCACCTCCTGAGTGAGGACTTGACAAAACGGCATTGGGCCCGGGCGGGGGGGTGGTGGTGGAGGGGAGCTGGGAGTCACATCAAGGTTTGAGAAAGGGAGTCAGAGTAGGAAAACGTCGCTGCAGGAGGTCAGTGTCTCTACGGACCGGAGGCAAAAAGTTGGGGCCGGTACCTGCGTCAGAGCGATTTTAACCGGAACCGGACCCAGACTCCAAGGACCGAACCGAGTCTTCTGGCGACGCCGCGAGAGGCGAAAGGGGCGGACTCAGAGCGAGAGCGACGACCGCCTTCAGAGGTTTTAATTTGCTGGGACACCCTCGAAACCCAGGTATGGAGAAGCGGGGTTTGGAGATCGCATAGCGCACTTACGAACCAAAAAACCGAGACGCACTCACCCGAGGGCGCCAGTCTGACCGCAGGATCCGCTTCCGCGTCCCTAGGTAATTGCGCGTGCGCGTGCGCACCATCGGGCCAGGGGGCGGGGCCACCGAGGGGCGCCTCTCGGACGCTCCGGCGGGTGGAGGCCGTGTCTCTGGTGGTGCAGCCCTCCGGACGCCGGGTCTGGCCCTCGCACCCAACCCCTGGGAGATTCTGGTCTGTTCCTTTTCTCTCCTGAGAGGCTCTGCTTCTCTACTTTGGATCCTTTGAACGTGTCTGGTGTCCTCTGCACCCAGGTTAGGTGCAGAGTTAGAGATGCGCGGACCCCTTACACTGGAAGCGGAGAGTTGAGAACGGTTTACGTGAGAGGGGCGAGCGGGAAAAGAAGCGGATCCTCTGAGCAGCGAGGCGGCGGAGCGCTGGGATCTGGGGGTGAGGGACGGAGGGACGGGGGGTTGTGAGCGGCGGCTGGATCCCGGAACTTGTGAGACCTCAGGCAGTTACAACTTCTTATTTTAATTAAGCGACAGCCTGAGTTTTAGAGTAGGTGATGGAAACTGGAGTGTGACATGAAGTACAAAATTGTGCCTGTGCGGAATGTGCAATTTTATACTTACTTCCCTTCAGAGCATAACTTTTTCTTGTGTTCCCCATTCACTTGGAGGCATCAAAAATCAGAATTTGCGGGGAGTTCCCCGGTTAGGATTCTGGGCTTTCACTGCCCGGCGGGTTTCAGTCTCTGGTCGGGGAACTGAGATCCCGCAAGCCCGGCAGCACGGGAAAAAAAAATCAGAGGAAAATTTTCAACCCCAAATGTGTCATTGTATGAGGGACTCCTTTGGAGACTGTGAGCAAGGAGTTGGCTACTCAGGTGCTTGAGAATCAAGCCTTATTAAATAATTCAACCATATTTTAATTGTTTCTTACTCTTTGACCTTTGTCTGACTATAGGATGTGACAAATAAACGCATTTCTTGTCATTGGGATAGGAATTTCCACTTCCCGAATACTAGTATCTGCACCGTACGTTTTGCTACTTATTAACTTTTGTTACGCACTTCGGCATATTTCTGAAGTTTTAACTTCACTGATCTACCAGTCATGAATAACATGTCTCCCAGGGATAGCCACTCTCTTTTGCTTCTCTTTTGTGGCTATTCTTACTTGTTCTTTATTCCGTAAGATTTTCTCGATAACATTGCTAGCTTCAGAAACTGAGTGTCTATATCGGGAACAGGTTAAGTTTATAAATTAGCTTAAGGAGAATTGACCTTGTTATAATACTGAGTTTTTTACCCAGGAATGTGATGAGATTTTCCATTTGTTTATATCCGCTTTCATATATTTCAGGAATGTTTTATAGTTTTCTTCACATAGGTTTAAAAAGTTTGTTAGATTTACTTCCAATTAGTTTATTTCATTTCTGGTTATGCTTTTCTAATTAAAGTTTCTTGCACTATAACTTGTAAATGATTGTTTTTTGCACCTATGAAAGCTACTGTTTTTGTATATTTATATGATCTTCCTGACTTACCTTTTGTAGACTTTCTATCAATTCCTTTGTGTTTCCAGATGTATGATTGCATGATCTGCAAACACAGTTTTATATTTTTCTTTCCCATTCTCATGCCAGTTTAAATTGCCCTGGCTAAACCTCCAACACATGAGAAATGAATTGAACAGGTGATCATATGCTTTTTTTAGTGTGGTTTTCTAACCTTAGTGGAATAACTCTAGTGCTTCCCAAAGAGCAAGATAATCACTTCATTTTGACATGTTAGAAAAAAATGCATCAATTCCCAGTGTTGAGTTTAACATACATACATGTTCAATTCTTCCAAATAGATGTTTTTGTAACTATAAGATCCCCTGATTTCTCTTTATACCCACTACTACGATGTACTATATTAATGGATTTCCAAACACTGAATCATGCTTGAATTCCAGACATAAAATTCACAGTCATCATCTATTATTTTGCTCTATTTTATTTTAAATATTGCCACCTGTACGCAGATGTGAGATCTCTACATAGTATTCTTTTTGGTACAAACTTTAGGACATTTGAGTATCCGCATTTTATTTGATTTATGTAAACAATGTGGAAATTGTACTTCCTCTTTAAGGCTTGAATTGAGTAGGTAGCATTGGCTTATCTGTTCTCTAAAAGAATGGAAGAATCTACCTGCTAATCTGACCCTGGTGCTTTTATTTGTATGGGACTCATAAAACTCTCCCTTACCTCTATGGATATTTGTTTGTTTAGACTCCTATTTCTACTGGAGTCAATACTGGTAGAATATATTTTCGTAGAAAATGTCCATTTCATCTAGGCTTCACAGTTGATTTGTATTGATTTGGAGAAATGGGGCAAATATTTTCTAATCTCAATTATTGACATCACGTTCTTTCTTTTGTACTAATTAAAAATTCATTGAACTTACTGAAAAATTGAAAGTCCTTGATTGTGTGATTCCATTTCTTTGCCCATAAATGGTGGTATTTCAGGGGTCCTCAGAGATTTCAGAAAGCGTTAGATTTGGGGTAAAGGAAATTCTCAGGGAGGCAGGGAATCCACTGAGACACACGTGCTTCTCTGTGGGTCCTCCATGGCTCAGACCTCAGTATTTCCTCCTCTGTCCACATGATACCCTGTCTGCCACCAGGAATAATGGAAAAGGAAGAATTTCTCTCCTTTTGGATATGCTCACTAGAAATTCCTAATAGATTCAAGAAATTTAAAAGTTTTTCAAAACTATTCCCAGCTCCTATTCTCCAGTGTGAACCGCCATTGCCACTCAAGTTGAAAAGACAATTGGGACTTCCCTGGTGGTCCAATGGTTAAGACTGCGTGCTCCCAATGCAGGGGACCTGGGTTCAATCCCTGGTCAGGGAACTAGATCCCACATGCCACAAGTAAAAGATCCTGCATGCCACAACTAAGACGTGGTACAGCCAAATAAATATTTTTTTTAAAAAAGGTGAAAAGATGATTGAAATTCTTTGAGGAGATGAGGTCATAGGAACACTACCCCATGTCTCAGGGTCTGGCATCCTCCTTCACACACAAGCTTCGGCTGTTTTGATCATTACATTGAGCTCAGTTTGGGCAGCAGGAAACAGTTTGTAAGTGTTTTCTATTTCAGACTGAGAAACAGATTCTGTATAGTTAGATGTATCAGGAATCTGGGTAGGTGGACATGTCTGGAAAAGCAGTCCAAGGACAATACCATACATGAAGGAGGAATAATTCTTCAGGCACAGTTTGAGTGTGTGGAAAAGACTAGCAGTCTGAGACCCTAACCGACCCATGACTGCTGCTAAAGCAACTGAATAAAATCCTCATTGAAGGGGTTCTTGGAGACTGAATAATTAAAATCAGAAATGAAAGAAGGGACTGATTACAACTGATTCTACAGAACTAAAGAAAAATTAGAAGAGAATACAACAAACAGTTATAGGCCAAAATATTGAATAACCTAGAAGAAATGCATAAATTCCTAGAAATATAGAACCTACCAAGACTGAGTCATGAAGAACACTAATTGAAAATCACTAATCAAAAATAAAGGGAGGGCTTCCCTGGTGGCGCAGTGGTTGAGAGTCCACCTGCCGATGCAGGGGACACGGGTTTGTGCCCTGGTCCAGGAAGACTCCACATGCCGCAGAGTGGCTGGGCCCGTGAGCCATGGCTGCTGAGCCTGCGCGTCCGGAGCCTGTGCTCCGCAATGGGAGAGGCCACAACAGTGAGAGGCCCGTGTACAGCAAAAAAAAAAAAAAAAAAAAAAAAGGGAACCCAGAGACTTCCACTGCAGAGTTCTGCCAAATATTTTAAAACAAGACAAATCTTCCTCAAACCCTACCAAAAAAATTGAATAGGAGGGAACACTTCCAAACTCAATCTACAATGCCAGAATTACTTTAATACCAAAGCAAGACAAAGACACTACAAGAAAACCAGAGTACAATATCTCTAATGAATACTTATACAAAAATTATCAATAAAGCAATATTAAACCAAATATAACAGCACATTAAAAGGATTATTCAACATGACCAAGGAGGACATATTCTTCACATGCAAGGATGGTTCAACATATGGAAATGTTTCATTATAATTATATCAATAGAATAGAATGAAAGGAAAAATATACATGGTCATCTCAATTGATGCAGAAAAGTATTAGACTAGTTAAAAGCCTTTATGATAAAAACAATCATAAACTAAAAACAGAAAAGAAAAAAAAAAGTAGCTCAGAACAAAAAAGAACATATATAAAAAGCCTGAAACTGACATCACACTCAGTGGTGAAAGCCTGAAAACTTTTCCTCTAAGATCAGGAACAAAACAAGACACCTGCTCTCATTATTTCTATAAAACACATAATAGGGGACTTCCCTGGTGGTGAAGTGGTTAAGAATCTGCCTACCAATGCAGGGGACACGGGTTCGAGCCCTGGTCCTGGAAGATCCCACATGCCACGGAGCAACTAAACTAAGCCAGTACGCCACAACTACTGAGTATGCACTCTAGAGCCTGCGTGCCACAACTACCGAAGCCCGCGCACCTAGAGCCCGTGCTCCGCAACAAGAGAAGCCCCCACAATGAGAAGCCCGCACACCGCAACGAAGAGTAACCCCCGCCCCCGGCTCGCCGCAACTAGAGAAAGCCCACGCACAGCAATAAAGACCCAACTCAACCAAAAAAATAAATAAAAAGAACACATAACAGGAAGTTCCAGCCAGACAAACAGGCAAGAAAATAAATAAAAGGTAATTAGGAAACTGGGTAATTAGGAAAAGGAGAAGCAGAAATATCTCTGCTTAGAGCGAACATAATCTAATAGTAGAAAATCCATTAGATTCCACAAAAAACACCCTGATATAACAAATGAACACAGAAAAATTTCAAGGTATAAAATCCGCATGCAAAATCAATTGTTTTTCTATATTAATGATAAACAATCAGAAAGGAAATTGAGAAAACAATTCCATTTACAATAGCAAAAAGAATAAAATACATAAGCATACCCTTAGCCAAAGGGGAAGATTTGCACAGTGTAAACTAAAAACATTGCTGAAAAATATTAGAAAAGACAAAAATAAATGCATAGATATCCCAAATTCATGCACTGAAAGAAAATATTGTCAAGATGTCGATAGTACCCAAAGCAATCAACAGATCCAAAGCAATACCCAGCAAAATCCCAACAGCGTTTTTGAAGAAATAAATAAACATGGATTCACATGGAATGTCAACAGACCACGAATAGCAAAAACAAGCTTGAAAAGAACAAAGTTGGAGGTCTCACACTTCCTTATTTCAAAACTTATTCCAAACCTAAATTAATCAAAACAATGTGGAACTTGCGTAAGACAGCCAGCCAGCCAGTGCAATAGAATAAAAACATTAGAAATAAACTCTTCCATATATGGTCAAATGATGTTCCACAAGAGTGTCAAGGCCATTCAATAGGGGAAGGGTAGTCTATTGAAAAGTATTGAGAAAACTGGATAAACACATACAAAAGAATGTAGTTGGACCATTACGTGACACACACCCTATACAAAAACTAACTCAAAATGGATCAAAGATCTAAACATAAGACTTAAAAAAGTATATAACTCCTAGAAGAAAACATAGGGGAAGACCTTCATCACATTGGATTCAGCAATGATATGACCACAAAAGCAAAGGTAGCAAAGTAAAAACAGATAAAATTGGACATCAAAATTACAAACTATTGTGCATTAAAGCATGCTCATAGTAAAAAGACAATCTATGGAATGGGAGAAATTATTTGCAAATCATATATCTGTTATACCAGGGGGCTCTTGGCTCAAGTTTCTGCTAATGACATTGCTTCTCTTACTGGTACTATTGATAACTGGCTGTGTGTTTTACAAGGTCACTGTCAACTGTCTCTCTCGCTGTGCCTCTCCTACACCTGCTAGAATAATGACTTTTAAGCAAGGTTCAGACGCTACTCCTGTGGGCCCCAAAGCTTTTCTAGCTCTAGAAGTGAGAGAGTTTCACTCCTCTAAGTAAGGAGACTACAATGCCCAGTCTCAGCAAGAAGCAACACAGAAGAATGGCCTTCAGTCCTGTACCGCTCAAAAATAAGTGAAATTTCTCAAGGGGGGAATTTTGTAGGCAAAAGGGTAGAGGGTCCCTGGAGAAAGAGAATCAGACATAGTTTCCTTGACAGAAGAGAAGCCATTTTAAGCCTAAGCCATTCTGTGATCTACACCTGGCCACAATTCTTGCCCTTACAAAAGAATAGGCCTCAGTAGTTACTGATTTTAAGGGAACAATAGAATGTAGAATAAACAGCTATTGCCAGGCCAGGGAAATAACTTAACCATATCAGAGACAAAAAATCAGTTGTGGGCTTCCCTAGTGGCGCAGTGGTTGAGAGTCCGCCTGCCGATGCAGGGGACACGGGTTCGTGCCCCGGTCCGGGAAGATCCCACATGCCTCGGAACGGCTGGGCCCGTGAGCCATGGCCACTGAGCCTGCGCGTCTGGAGCCTGTGCTCCGCAACGGGAGAGGCCACAACAGTGAGAGGCCCGCGTACCGCGCAAAAAAAAAAAAAAAAAAAAAATCAGTTGTAAAGACTCCCACTCCTGTTTTGAAGGTAAAGATTAACCTGAAGCATATTCTTGAGCTGTTTTGCAGGATCCAAACCTCCTCAAGCACTCAACCACCAGACTAACTGGAACATAAAGCATGATAATGCTAACCTTTGCTAACCCTAGTGACTTCAGTCAACTAGACCCAGACTCTGTCAAGCTTTGCCCCAATTCTATGCTGAATTCTCCTCTGCTCAAGCCCCATGATGAATTTGCATATATCCACGGAGCCCCTTCATGAATATGCATGCACCCTTAACTGAAAATTTCCCTCATTTTGCTGTTCCAGGAAATACTGCTTTGGGAAAGATCCTAGGTGTTCTCCTTACATGGGGTAAGTAATACATCCTTCCTTCTCCTAGACTTTGACTTTGTTGTGTCTTTTGGCTCAAGGGCCATCAAGAGGCAAATCCAGTTTTCAGGTAAAATGCAGGCCTCAAATATACCTGAAACAAACTGAAAAGAATTTCTTTTTTTTAATCTAAAGAATTTGGTCTCAAAGTTAAAACAATTTTGGGAATATAGCCTATTTAGAAAAGAATGATATGAGTCGATTGTAGGAAGCCACCACAGCTTTTTTCAGAAGTTAACAATTATTTATAAAAAGTTGAAATTGAATGTACTAAGATTTATCCCAAACTACAAAAAGGATTAAGTGTAAAGAAACGAGGAAGAAAAAAGTAAAAGTATTAGAAAAAAAACAACACTTTTAATCTTCCTTTAAAAGGCACCATGCAATTCAAAGTCAGTCATTTCTAATCCCACTTCTCTCCCCCATCCTCTACCCTGTGTCAGGAAAAGGGAAGCGGGGTGACCCACAACTGACTGATGAGTCAAGTCACTGCCCCCTGGTTGAACAGGGATTGCAAATGGAAGCTATCTTCTGATACAAATAATTACAAAATGTAGAAGCCTTGTAGACAGATACTATGCAATTCTCACCCTCTATCTGTATAGTTTAAACAAATTTTAAATGTATTAAATTCTAAAGCCACAAATCGTACATCACAACTTAATCATCCGTGTCCAAACAACCCACCATCCACCTGGACCCAGTTTCCCCTCTACCTGCACTATATACACTAGGTGCTCCCATTTCATTCCCTTTTGTCTAGCTCCCTATATTCTTCTCTCTTTTTGTCCCCCTCTACTGCTTTTTCTCCCCTCCTATTTCTTCCTTCACACCTGTGATGCCCACTCTGCAACTTGTTCCCCCTCTTAATGCTCTTTCTCCCCACCTTTCTGACTGTCCTAAATCTCCATGTATTTCTGCCTCTTTCTTCCCCCATCTCTGCTTCCTCTCTCCCTCGACCACATCCCTTTTATTCCCTTTACACGCCCTTCCTCCCCACTCTCTGGCGCCCCAAGTGGCTATGCTTCCTTCCTGCTCTCTCTTCCTTCCTCTTGTGACCATTGTCCTCTTTCTCCCAATACCATGTTGCTCTGTAGGCCATTCTCCGGCGAGGTAGAATCTGAGACTGAAGACCACTGGGTGTCACACGCCTGGCCCAGGTCAAGTCCCCCTTCGCGGGGTGAGGGGAAGGGCTGACTACGAAGGGGAGGCCTGTGGAGCAGAAGGACCGGCCTGAGGAGACGCGAGGACAGGGGGGCGGGGAGAGAGGGAGGGGGTCTCAGGAGAGGGGCGGGCTCTCCAGAACCCCAGGACCGGGGAGAGGACGTGGCCTATCCGGGAGCGGGGCGGCCGGCGCTGCCCTCCAGGGGCCGAGAGGGCGAGGCTGCGGGTCTAGAATACAACTCGAGGAAGGACTTTTCATGGGGGGAAGGGAGGAAGGTCGTAAAGGGTTTTAAGCAGGAAAATGTCGCAAAAGGCGGTGTCTATGTGAACCGAAGGCAGAAAAGCCAAGGGCAGGGACCGGCCTCAGAGCCATTTCAAAGCCGAAAGGGAAGGACTGTACCGGCTACGCCTGGATTTAGTTGGAGAGGAAGGGCGGGTGTGGGTATTTCATAAGTCACGCGCAAATCCTGAGGACGTGTAGGGCGACCGTGAAGTCACTTCCACTAGAAAGAAACTTACCCCCAGCACTGTGACCTCTGCTGGGCGCTTTCCGCCTCCAGCTGGGAACTGCGCCTGTGCGGAGGGAAGAGGCGGGGCGGCTGGGGGCAGGGCCTGGGCGGAGCGCTACAGGCGAGGGGCGGGGCATGGAGAGCTGCCGGAGCAGCAGGGCTCAGCCTCCACGAGTTTAATTAGGAGCTCCTAGCGTCAGCGGGTTGCCCACACACGGGGCTGAAATCTGAGCGGGTCTGGGGACGCTGCAACTTTGGAGGATGTGCACCTGCTGGTGGCTTTGTAAACTCTGCGCCTGCGGGGTATCTGAGAGGATTACTGGGGCTCCAGTGGCTGGGGTAGGTCTGATGTTAGCGCACACGGAGGTGAGGCCGGGGTGTGGGTTGATTCCATAGCTCCCAAGGGGGGTCCAGGTGCGCCACTATGGTGGGTCCCGGAGCCTGACTTAGGCAGATCTGCTCCTGTGGCTTTGTGAGTACAGCGCCTGAGGGACATCCAGGCCAATTTCCTGCGTTCCCGTGGCTGAGGCGTGGCCGAGGGCATCGCCTACAACTCTGTGAGCACACAGGAGTGACAGGCGACTCCACAGAGAGCACTTCTGGGTGGGCAGCTCCTGCGGAGGAATACTCACTGGCTCCTCTCCCAGCAGGAGTGCTCCAGCCCCACCTAACCTCACGCTGAAGCTCAGAGTGGGTATGGAGCTTCTACTCCAACAACTGGAGAGCAGACCCAGCCCCCGAAAGGGCTGTGACAACGACAGAGCAAAGAGCGGGCCCCATTCAACATCCAGTGCAGCCTCTGGTCACCACCACTCCAATCACATCCCCTATCAAGGGGATAACAGCCAGTACACAGTGAGAAAAGACATGGCGGGCATCCATACTAAAATCAGCCCTCACACCAAATATATTAGACTCACGTGGGCTACACAGGAATGCTCCCACATAAAAACAGCCATTGAAGACCACATTAGATAAAAAGGAACCCTCAGACTGTTGGTGTGAATGTAAATTGGTGCAGCCACTATGTAGAATAGTACGGAGGTTCCTTAAAAAACTAAAAACAGAGTTACCATCTGACCCAGCAATCCCACTCCTGGGCATATATCCAGACAAAACTATAATTCAAAAAGATACATGCAACTGTATGTTCACAGCAGCACTGTTTACAATAGCCAAGACATGGAAGCAACCTGTTCATCAACAAATGAATGGATAAAGAATATGTGGTACTTATATACAATGGAATATTACCCACAAAAAAATGAAATATTGCCATTTGCAGCAACATGGATGGTACCTAGCGATTATCAGATTAAGTGAAGTCAGACAGCAACAGATAAATATTATGATATCACTTACATGTGGAATCTAAAAAATGATACAAATCAACTTATTTACAAAACAGAAACAGACTTCAGACATACAAAATAAACGTATGGTTACCAAAGAGGAAAGGGGGAGGAAGAATACATTAGGGGTTTGGGATTAGCAGATACAAACTACTATATATAAAACAGAAAAACAACAAGGTCCTACTTTATAGCACAGGGAATTATATTCAATATCTTGTAATAAGTAATGAAAAAGAATCTGAAAATTTATATATATAACTGAATTCATTGCTGATGTACAGAAACTAACACAATATTGTAGATCAACTATACTTCAATTTTAAAAAAGGACCAAGCCATGACTGGAAGCTTTGAATTTTCAACCCTACCCTCCATTTTTTCAGAGGAGAGTAGGGCTAGAAAAGGAGGTAATAATTGATCAGGCCTACTTGAGGAAGCCTCCATAAAATCCCAACACTAGCTGGTTCAGAAAGCTCCACGCTGGGAGGGTGACACACCCCAACTCCACAATGATAGGTCATGCACTTGGGTCCATCCCAGAATTCACCCATGTATCTTTTCATGTGGCTATTCATCTGTATCCTTTATCATATCCTCTAATAAACTGGTAAATGGAAGTGTTTTCCTGAGTTTTGTGAGGTGCTCCAGCCAATTCATTGAACTGAAAAAGAGAGTTGTTGGAAACTGTGATACATAACCAGCTAATAAGAAGCACAGGTGGATAACCTGAACTCGTGACTGGCATATGAAATGTGCTGGAGGGGAAGTCTTGTGGGGTCTCCATGTTATTTCTGTGAAGACAGGGTCAGAACTGAGTTGCATTGCAGGACACCCAGCTGGGGTTGTACGGACTTGCTTGTTGTGGGGAAAATCCCCACACATTGGTGACCAAAATTGTCAAAAGTGCTCTGTGTAAGGGTGGTTGTAGTGTCAGCATAAAGGAGACACAGAGGAAAGAAACACACAGTAGGAAGGTCTGAATTTTCCTTCCACAGGAGGAAGAAAACTGAGGGGTTTTGTTTTGTTTTTCAAGAACAACCCACCTAATGAGAGAATTTTACACAGTCTTCAAAGTGCACATTCTGTAACAGCAAGACAAACCATATTTCTGGCTACCAAACACACCTTCATAAATTGTAAGAATTCAAGTTCTACCAAATGTTTCTATGACCACAATGGAATTAAAATAGAAATCAATAACAGAAAAATCTCCTGGAAATCAAATAGTTGGAAAATAATTATCTACCTGTAATTTTGGGAAAAGGAGGAAATTCGAATGTATTCTGAATTGAGTGAAAATGAAAACTGAATATGTCAACATTTATAATTTGCCATGAGAGCAGAAATTTTTGAAAAAGCACCCATGGAAAATATTTTCAACATCACTATCTAGCAAGTATGAGACTTCATTCAGCATTTCCTGTTTCTGCCTGAAGGCATTTCTGTTCTGAAGGCAGAACACCAGTCTGCCTTCAGGGGGGTCATAGAAAAGGAAGCATCTCTAATATACACTGGTGACGTCCATTAGAAACTTTTAATTGTTCACAGGATTGGCAAATGGGAACCAAGTTTTTCAGAAACATTCTCGGCTCACCAGCTGTACACTGTAGTTGTACTACAGTTGAATTGATGTTGAATATGAAGTTCTAGGAGATGGTATGTCAGAACCACAAACACATCTCAGACACTGGCTGTCAACCTCCCCGACCAACACCGATACACCACACGAAATCCTGGCAGCAGGAAGGGCTCACATGAGTATCTACCTATTTCAGTCTGAGTGGCAGAGTCTGTAAGGGAAAGAGGTTTATGAGTTGGGAAAGCATTCCCACATCAAACAAGGCTTTCTCTAGAGGAGAAACTAATCTCCTGAAACAAAACCCCAGGCATATTTTGGAGATGTTGGAAATTTGGTTCCAGAGCACCCCAATAAAGAAAATGCTGCCATTAAATCGGTCACATGAATTTCGTACATTCACAGTGCTTATGAATTTTATACTTTACTGTAGACTATAAATTGTGCAACGGCAGTACAAAATGTTAAATAAAAGATACATTATTGCTGCAATCTCTTTAAGGAGGCAGCCAAGTGGATGCAGACATACAGATCTCTGTGAAGACCCTGAGGGCGTTCCAGGCCAGCAGCCTTGGATTTTTGTGGGCAAAGAGGTGGAGGATGGTCGTACTCTCTCAGAATACAATATCCAGAGTCAACCCTGCACTTGGTGCTTTGCCTGAGGGGTGCCATCATGGAGCCTTCCCTCAGCAGCTTGCCCAGAAACACAACTGGGACAAGAGGACCTGCCCCACGTGTTATTCTTCCCTGCATCCCCATCCTGTCAACTGCCCCATGAAGAACTGTGGCCACGCCAGCAACCTGTCCCAAGAAAAAGATCAAATAAGACCCGTCCACAGGCTCCTCCTTTGCCAGTGGGGCGGCCTCCTTCCCAAGCAGCAGGCATTTTCTTTCACGACTTAGTATTGTTAAGATTACTGGTCACAGACAACATGACAAATACAATAAGAGAAAGTGTGAAATATTGAGAGAATTATCCAAATGTGACAGAGACACACGAAGTGACCAAATGTTGTTGGAAATATGGTGCCAAAGACTTGCTCCACACAGGATTGCCACAAACCTTCAGTTTAGGAGGGAAAAAAAAAAACAGAAAAAACAGTATCTGTGAAGCTCAATAAAGCGAAGTGCAATAAAAACAATTATGCTTGTAATGACATAATAGGAAGTTACCATGACCACAATTACATATGAAGTTAAGCCATTTAAAAATGGCAGGGCTCCCTGGTGGCGCAGTGGTTGAGAGTCCACCTGCCGATGCAGGGGACGCGGGTTCGTGCCCCGGGCCAGGAAGATCCCACGTGCTGCGGAGCGGCTGGGCCTGTGAGCCATGGCCGCTGAGCCTGCGCGTCCGGAGCCTGTGCTCCGCAACGGGAGAGGCCACAACAGTGAGAGGCCCCCATACCGAAAAAAAAAAAAAAAAAAAGGCAAGAGATGCAAAATTAAATACAGATGTTGAGTAGTTGAAGGATAGAAATAATTAGCCTTGTTAGTGTAGCAACTTGATTAAGAGATTTGTTTTTAAAGCTGGACAACATGGATTCAATTCCTGATTCAGTCACTTGCTGGGATGGAACTGAATGGGTCTAAATCTGTCTTTGCCCTAAAATCCTTCATTTGTGAAATGAAAGTAAACGTCAGTGCTTTTTTCAGACATGAAAATTCAGTAAGTTATTGGGCATAAAGCCTTAATAACAGTGACTCTTACTTGAACTGTGAGAGAAAAGATAATACAAATCAAAATTAAGATCACTTATCCAAGGAAAACATTTTTTTGGTCAGGATCAAATTCTAAGTGGAGGATATCTGGTGTCAGTTGTCATGGTATGAGTAGCACAAATCTTATTTTCTCTGCAGAATTCACTGACGCTGAATGTGAATACCAATCACTGAGAAGTGTCAGAATGGCTTCTAGATATTTGGCAATGGAGATTGTCTCCTTGTGAAAAACTATAGTTGGAATCTTGCGATCTTTGTTATTCATCCTTATAATTTCATTCAGTTAGTAACAGGGAAGAGTCAATCCTGACTCCATGTTGGATCTGTTTCTTTTACTTTAACCTTTGCTTCCTGTTGCTTTTGTTCACTAAAAGGATACTGTCTATACACAACAGCCTACCTCAGGGAACCTT
The DNA here is from genome assembly GCF_964341445.2 of Mesoplodon mirus. Lineage (NCBI taxonomy): Eukaryota > Metazoa > Chordata > Mammalia > Artiodactyla > Ziphiidae > Mesoplodon > Mesoplodon mirus. Next base: position 60,908,314 of record NC_138995.1, on the reverse strand, counting down.
GCCCATCTGCCTGAATGCTAAACCAAAGTGCCTTTCTTCAGGGAAGCATCCTGACCCTGTCCACCTGTGAATGGCTGCAAGAAAGAAGAAATTAACGCATCCCCTCCCCAAGGCTGGCCATTCCAGGAGATATATGCAAGACTTATGGCCTTTTTACTTTAGTTCCCCACCTCCTCTGCCTCTCTTTTCTATAAAAGTAACTGGCCTCCAAACCTCAATAAGATGGGGTTTTTTGAGACACGAGTCTGCCATCTTCTTGGTCTGCCGGCTTTCCGAAAAAGCTGCTGTTCCCTGTCTCAGCACCTTCCTCGTCTCCCGACTTACCAGCCTGTTGTGTGGCTAACAGAGAAAGCTTGGACTCGGTAACAAGTTCACTGTTTGTTCAACTCCACAAACTTGATGTTCAAACACCTGACCATAGCCAACTCCCAAGGTAAAAGATTTCACGTCACCATTTGACCATTCCAGTTCTTCCATTTAACTGAACCCCTAAAAGAACACTCTTCTATCAGGTTTATAGTGCCCCTACTTTGTACATGTCATTGCGTTATGAGCATATTCATGTCACAAGAGTCCCCAAACAACCCACAGATTTATACATCCCTTGGTGTAAAAAGGGAATATGTCTGGAAGGAAAAAATAATGCTAAAGAAAAGGAGTATTTAAAAAATATATGTATTACAGTAGAAAATAAACCATGTAGGGAATTCCTTGGCAGTCCAGTGGTTAGGACTCAGTGCTTCCACTGCCACGGCCTGTGTTCATTCCCTGGCTAGGGAACTAAGATCCCACGAGCCATGCGGTACTGCCAAAAAAACAAAACAAAAACAAACAAAAAAATCAAAAGAAAAGAAACCATGTAACCTATTGCTTAATACAATGATTATAATCAAAATTTTAATAGCCTTTGGATAATTGCTCTTCTGGTAAATTGCTTAGATTATCTAAATAACAGTTCCATGCATTAATTTTTATTAAACGAGGGTAAAAATATCTTAGGCAATTTATTTAAATAGTATTTTACAGACTTTTTCAATAACCCTATTGAACAATGGAACTTATGTCTGCTGCAGGGGGAAAACTGTAATGAATTATTAGCATGAAGAAAAGTATGGTGAACTTTCCTGGTGGTCCAGTGGTTAGGAATCCATCTTCCAATGCAGGGGATGTGAGTTCGATCCCTGGTTGGGGAACGAATATCCCACATGCCGTGGGGCAAATTAGCCTGTGGGCTCTTGAGCCCACATGCAGCAACGAAGAACCCGAACCCACGCTCCGCAACTAAGACCGACGCAGCCAAATAAATAAATATTTTTTAAAAAGGAAAAGAAAACTATGGTGTATCCTAACCAAGAAATCAGGAGTAAACATTTGGTGTTTTATTAAAGAGTCTGACTCCAGTTTTTGATGTTTGATTACTGACACCTTCTAAGTCTCACAACCTCTTCCTATTCTGCTTCTCTGGGAAAGCTGATGAGGAAGCCTGATGGATCCCTCCTGTGATGCAAACTGGTAGTTCAAACCATATGCATATCCTCCAACAAGCCTCAAATAGTGATCACATTAACAAACCAAGCCAGTGACCATTCCCTGTTGTCTCAAATCATTTTTTGAACAACTTAGAAGTCTCCCGTCCCCCTAGAAACCTGAATAATGTAACATACATTCTCATAACACTTCAACATTAATATCAATCTAAATGACTTTTAGTGGGGTCCCACCCTTTTCCACTGAATGGCTACAATTACAATTAGCAACAACAAAAAAATATTTGGGGAGTGAATGTATGAAATTTCAAGTTTATCTATCAAACAAAAAAAATTCCCATTGTACATTGTTCATTTTTAAGAGAAAACTCATGAACATCAGTATTTTCAAATTATTTCACTGAGTGATTCAAGCACAAAAGAGATTTATGATTTTTAAGTTTTCTAATATTTTGCATATGTGTACTATATTCGTATTTTCCCGTCATGTAAATCAAGGTGCATGCCTTAGGTTTACCTTGGACACAATAAAGAATATGAAGCACTACATTCATGTAATGCATACTCATGCATGTGGAGCAGGTTTTAGGGAATGTTCAAAAAAAACAAAACAGTCCCAATGTGGAGTCGCTTGCCCCCAGGACAGCAAACCAAGACTTACTTGCAGTTTCACCCCTCCCAGGAATGTGACCTTAAATCTGGAATTCCCTGAACAACACTACAGATGTAATCTACAGGATAAGACCTTTGCAATCCCTCCCCCAGCAAAAGGTAACCTTGCCAAAAAAACTTTTTTCTTTTGGAAATATCTTTCTTATCCTGCCTGGTTTCTATTTACAAATGATTTCCATTTTGTACAGCTGCTTTGAGCCCCTCTTTATTTATTGATACTAGATGGGATGCACACTGATTCGCAAATCATCCAAGAAAGCCAGTTAGTTCTTTAAATTTACTTGGTTCAATATTTGTTCTTTAATAGAAGGCAGAGTCTGAAATGCACTCCTACGGTATTTTCATTATAGCCGCATAAATATTCTGGAGCAGAGTTTGCAGAGAATAAGTCAGGTACAAATTATGAATATATAATTCCTAAACCGTATGTTGTTTGATTCCACCACGGAAAGAAATTGTTACAGATTCTTTCAACCCTGAGAGTCTAATGGTGCTTCTGTTATAAAGCACTGACGTGGAACAAAACTGTGCTGGTGGAAGAAACATGATTCATCCAGGGTTATGAAAAATGACTGATTTTATTAATTAAAGAACACCTATTTTTATTGATTCAGAATTAAACCAAAGCAAAATGTAATGGCAACAGTCCAATGTGAATCATACACCTGCACAGACTGTTTTTCTCTCATACTAACTGCTCTCTTTCAATTTCCAAGAAGACTAGTTTTTCATTAAACATACATATATTGAACAGCTATTCCCATTCATTGCAAAAAGTTATCAGCTTTTCCTTTGTACTGTTTCTACCACATAATCAGTCCCTAGGAACCTGTCACTCTCCTCCCGTGAAAAGCCCAGTTCCTTAATGTCCCTTCTGCTCTGTTCACGGCCAGTTGGTAGACCATTCTGTGCTGTAACCCGTAATGGCCTATCTACAGAAGGGCCTGAATATAGTAAGCATGATTAGTCATGTCACAGTTTTACACTATTCACTGCCACCCCCCAACTAATGTTAATTCACACGCTACTGAATTTGATAATAAAGGGTCCCACTTTTACCAGGGAACATGGATGTGGATGAACTATAGCTAATGAAGTCAGTCCCCGCATCTTATTGATTCTTTCCCAGAGACCATTTTGAAAGGCCTGTAATTAAGGCATAAAATCAACAGACTTCAAACTTCAGGTTGAAAGGCATTAAGAGCAACACAGCCTTTTCAAGAAAAGACAAATAATTAAATATTTATACACTGAAGATAATGGGCCATTTCCACAAATGTCCTTCTTCCTGTCATACACATCATGTCATACGTTTTACCATACATGACTTGTAATTATTCTGTTGTATGCAATCTCAGATTAATCTCCAAGAACTAAAGACATCTGTTTCTAGTATAGATTCTCTGATACAGTCTGTTGTCAGAAGGGCTCAAAAAATTTCCATATCATTACACCAAATGTGTTGATACTTGAAAATCTTTACAACATTTCTTGCCACACACATTACATTTGTGTGGTTTCCCTCCAGGATAAGTATTTTGATATCTAGTGATGAATGAGCAATAATCTGAAACCTTGCAATACTCACTTTTTAAGGCAGAACGCAAAAGCTTTGACACATTCATTACATCTGTAATGTCCTGTCCAGTATACATTATCTGATGATTGGTGAGATGTGAGCCCTGAGTAAAGGTTTTTCCCATGCATGGCATTTGTGAGGTAGTCTCCAGAATGAATTCTTTAGTGAATGAATTTCTTCTCGAAAGGCCTGGTCATACTAAATACGTTTATCTGATTCTTTCCAGCGTGATTTTTCCAATGAAGCGTAACATGTGGACACCTGCCAAAACCCTCACTTAAAGTCTCTCACCAGTATGGATTACCTGATGGTAAGGTAGGATTGAAAGTAAACTGAAGGATATGCCACACATTATATTTGAAAGATTTCTCTCCAGTATAAATTCTTTAGTGGATATTAAGGTATGAATTCTGACTAAAGACTTTGAGACATTCATTACATTTCTATGGTTTCTGTCTAGCATGGATTATCCAATCGTAAGGCTTTGCCACACTGAAGACATGTGCATGATTTCTACCACTAGGAATCTCCCATGGACTGAAAGTGTCAATTTTGAAGGAAGTCCTTCCCACCTATATTACATTAATATGGTTTCCCCTCTGTATTTATTACCTAATGTGTAGTGAGGGTTGAAATCTGAGTAAAGGCTTTTCAGCACTCAGTATTTTTGAAAGGTTTCTCTACATCATGTATTCTACAATGAGTTGCAAGTAGTGAATTTTGACTAAAGACCTTACCACACTAATTATATTTGTAAGGTTTTTTTTCCAGTATGTATTCTCTGATGCTTTGCAAGGGTTGCATTTTGACTAAATACCTTGCCACACTCATTACATTTGTAAGGTTTCTCTCCAGTATGACTCCTCTGATGAATCCTGAGGTGTGGATTTTGAGTAAAGACCTTGCCACAGACATTACATTTATAAGGTCTCTCTCGAGTATGAGTTCTCTTATGAGCTGCAAGGTGTGAATTACGACGAAAGCCTTTGCCACAAAAATCAAAATCACATTTATATGGTTTTGCTCCTGTATGGATCATCTGATGTCGACTGTGGGCTGACTTATCGTTAAAGGTTTTGCCACACTCATTACATTTGTAAGGTTTCTCTCCAGTATGAATCCTCTGATGTCTTGCAAGATATGAATTTTGACTAAAGACTCTGCCACATACATCACACTTATGTAATTTTTCTTCTGTGTGGATTAACTGATGTCTACTGAGTTTCGATCTGTAATTAAAGGTCTTGCCACACTCATTACATTTGTAAGGTTTCTCTCCAGTATGATTTCTCCGATGAATTGCAAGGTCTGAATTTCGACTATAAACTTTGCCACATATATCACATTTATGTAATTTCTCTCCTGTATGGATGTTCTGATGTCGAGTGAGGGTTGAGCTCTGCTGAAAGGTTTTGCCACACTCATTACATTTGTAACATTTCTCTCCAGTATGAATTACCTGATGCCTTGCAAGGGCTGCTTTCTGACTAAAGACTTTGCCACACTCACTACATTTGTAAGGTTCCTCTCCAGTATGAATTCTCTGATGAACTGCAAGGACTGCTTTTTCACTAAAGACCTTACCACAGTCATTACATTTGTAAGGTTTCTCTCCAGAATGAATTCTATGATGTTTTGCAAGGTATGAACTTTGACTAAAGACTCTATCACACACATCACATTTATATAATTTTCCTCCTTTATGAATTACCTGATGTTTCCTGAGGTTCGAGCTATGATGAAAGATTTTGCCACACACATTACATTTGTAAGGGTCCTCTCCAGTATGAATTGCCTGATGACATGCAAGCGTTGCTTTTTGACTAAAGACCTGGCCACACTCATTACATTTGTAAGGCTTCTCTCCAGTATGAGTTCTCTGATGAACTGCAAGATTTGAATTTCGACTATAAACTTTGCCACATACATCACATTTATGTAATTTCACTCCTTTATGGATTATCTGATGTCGACTGAGGATTGAGCTGTGATAAAAGGTTTTACCACACTCATTACATTTGTAAGGTTTCTCTCCAGTATGAATTCTCCAATGACTTGCAAGGGTTCCTTTTCGACTAAAGAACTTCCCACACTCGTTACATTTGTAAGGTTTCTCTCCAGTATGAATTCTCTGATGAAGTGAAAGGATTGAACTTCGATTAAAGACTCTGCCACATACATCACATTTATATGGTTTTGCTCCTGTATGGATTCTCTGATGTCTTCTACGATTCGAGTTGTGATGAAACACTTTATCACACACATTACATTTGTAAGGTTTCTCTGCAGTATGAATTCTCTGATGAACTGCAAGGAATGATTTTTGACGAAAGACTCTTTCACACATGTCACATTTATATAAATTCTCTTCTGTATGGATTACCTGATGTCCAGTGATGTGTGAGCCATGTTTAAGGGTTTTGCCACACATGTTATATTTGTAAGATTTCTCTCCAGTATGATTTCTCTGATGAACTGCAAGGTCTGAATTTTGACTAAAAACTTTGCCACATACATCACAATTATGTAATTTTTCTTCTGTATGGATGATCTGATGTCGAGTACAGTCTGAGACCTGATGAAAGGTTTTGCCACACTCATTACATTTGTAAGGTTGTTCCCTGTGTGCCCTCTGGTCTTGTGTCAGTACTGAAGGATGCATAAAATCATTCCCATTTGTATCAGAAATGCTTGTTTGGACAACAGGAGAAATTGTCTGAAGTGGTGAAAATGAGGCACTACAGTTGATATTCTTGTCAGCTTGATTAAATTCATCAATTTTTTGTTCACTTTTAAATATATGCAATTCATCCCGAAAGCTTGATGCAAGCCTATTTTCAATAGGCTTAATTCCTACAACACTCCTACCAAGTCCATCTCTCTTATCAGTAGGATTTTCATTATGGGACATAGGAGTTCCTTTGTAATTTCTTACCTCACCTCTCTGCTGAGACTCAAAGTCAGATATATTTTCCTGGACTTCCCTGAGGTAAACATGTTTCATTTTATTCCTGTCATGTCTTCCCAACATCACTGTTTGTAATACTTCTCCTCTACCAGTGTTTACTTGTAGTTGTAATTTCTTGATCACGTGCATAGGAGAGATGTCTAGAAGATAAAAGAACCGTAAGTAGCCTATTCATTTTAATTCATAAATAAATGCTTCATGTCAAATACCTGATATTACACCAAAACCAACACTTATACCAAAGTTATTAACTTTCCAACAAAGATCTTAAAGCTTTTAGGAGCACAAAAGGAGTGACTCTTTACTAAAGAAAAAGTAATTAATTTTAGGGTACTGTACTTTCAAACAACCTATGCCAAAAATACTCACATAGGAATAACTTCTGTTAGTTATCAAGGAAAGTGTGTATTTCCACCATGATGTGTAAGCACACACCAATTAACAGTAAACAGACCGCTGTCTCAGAACTGAGAAGAAAAATACATGACACTATGCATACATTCTGCATACCTATTAGTCACAAATAATTGTTAAATAGCAGACAATATATTTTAACAGTCAGTAATAGAAAACTAGTGGGAATTCCCTGGCGGACCTGTGGTTAGAATGCTGCACTTTCACTACAGAGGGCCCAGGTTCAATCCCTGGTCAGGGAACTAAGATCCCACAAGCTGTGCAGCATGGACAAAATAAAAGACAAAAAGAAAACTAGCATATTAATGAATAATCTAAATGAGTTGCAGATAGAATTGGGAAACAAATATAGCGTAGATAAAATGAAGAATTTGATAAAACAACTTTTTTAAAAAACAAAATATTTTTCTCAGTACCTCCTATAAAACTATGTACCCATGAAAAAGCATAAAACATCTAAAAGCCAATCATCCGTAAATCAAAATTAAATATTTATGAATAAAATATTCTCCATTTATATTTACAACCAATTAATGGAGCAATTCCCAACCTATGAAGTGCCCTTAAACATCCAGTTCATTGGCTCCAAAATATACATAATAAAGAGTGAGCAACTGGTAAATTTATTAACTACAGTCAGAAACAACGTTGTTGAGACAAATCGCAAAAATAAATAAATAAATAAGCATACAATATAAAATGCAAAGGGATGTCAATAAACATGACAGACTATTAATATATCTTGATATACAAAAGTACCTTTTGAGTCTTTACTAAAAACATGCACTATTCTAAGGCATCTAACAGTAATAATTTCCTTTAAATGGCTTGAAGAAACTTAGCACAATTTTTCAAATTAGGACAGTAGACTCACAGTTTTATGTACATAATCCCAACTGACACAGAAAGTAGTGAGAGAAACAGGATTTGAACCTGGACCTACAGACTAAGACAACATAACTTAAGCATGACTACCCAGACAAGCAGTATAAATCACATAATATTACAGCAAATTCCAAGAGTTTAAAAAGAAAACTTCAAGGGAGATGCAAGAAGACGTGAGCTGTGTAACTAAAAATGTTGTTCAAGCATCCCTCCTGGAAATGGTTTCTGGTTCATCATTGGAGGTGTCACTCCACCTCATAAGCTCTCTCATTAAGATGCTTCAAAATTAGGTGCAGACGCAGAATGAACAATGGTGCACACACAGGTGATGAAAAATACGGCATCAACAACAATTTACTCAACAATGTCACAAATATGGGGATGTGAACTTGGACACTTTTCTTAGGAGAAATTCCTATACCATTTAACTGAGGCTGAAAGGGGATGGTCATTAGCATATATGAAACACTGTCACAGTGCCCTTGAGACATGCCTTTGTGTCATTCCACAAAACCAGAAAAAAGAATGTGGAAAGACTAATTGGCCAGGCTCTGATGGTAACCTGGAACATGCTGAACTCTCCACTAAACAGCTTGAAGTGGTGATTCTGTATGTAGCAGGAAAATGTTACAAGATATGAGGAAAAGTATTCTCTGATTTTCCGTTACCCAGTAAACCCACTCCATAGAGAGTCCACCAGAAGTTGTCCATTAACTAAGGGTGGATTATCACAGCAAACAAACTAGAAAAATTTCAGAGCCTAGGGCTATGCATTTCAAAAACAGAGTTATAGAGGCACAATCATACAAACTTAGAGGAGTACAAAATCAGGAAGAGTATACATTTCCCAACTAGGTAGAGCAGTACAAGAGTGGAAAAAATGCAAGATATGTGTGTCAGATTCTATAGGACCTTCAGATGGAACCATGAGCTTTACCCACAGATGCCAAAGTAAACCCCTGAATATTCACATATTCACCTCATGAAAGACTGGGGATTAAAAAAAGGATCTCTCTGTCCATTATCTTTACAGTTTTCCTAAGTAAAAGTTACATAAGATCCATTCAAACTGGCTGTTACACACATCCTGCAGTTTGTGGCAAAAGCAGAACGTAAGAAATGGCTGAGGGATCTAAATAAGCAGACAGGGGTTGAGACAGCTCCATGTAGGTTCTGAGGTGCCAGATGGAATAAGAGAACAGCCAGTGCCTCCCATCTTCTGATTACATATCCTAAAAACATCAAATGTGGATGGAACTGGGAAATGTTCAGGTATTGAGTCTGGAGGCATCAGCTCTTATCTATATGGACTGAGAACTGAGCTTCCAATAAAATCATGCCCTGAAGGAGAGATGAGGGGGCAAGAAAGCCCAATAAAACAGCTCGCTTTGGACAACTGGTACTCAATTGAGCAGGAGGCTTTGGGATCACTGGGCAGCAGGGACTCACTGCCAGCCTGCCAGACTCATGGCCTGGTCTCGATTCTCCTGGTGGGCATTTCTCTGCTCAGGGCCGCTGCCAGCCTGGGACTGGCAACCTTTTCTGCTGAATATCCCTAGGCAAGATATGAGTGCCAGGGAGGGGATGGATTCCTCCCTCCACAAAGCGCCTCCTAGCCCATGCTGGGCATGTTCCAGGAATGGGAACTGGCTTTCAACTTTCACCACAGGCCACCCTTAGCCAGCAGGAGCACACTGAGGAAATTTTACCATCATATTCAATGCATGAGAAAGTTGACTGTTTTTCCCCCTGCTGCCAACACAACAGACAGACATCAATAAATGACACTAATAAAATGTGGTACTATTTAAAAGAGAAACGAAAAACAGCCCGCCTCACGCTCCTCAAAGTCAAGCAACAACCAGTTCACAGGAGCCAGATATGGAGTGTTCTAGATCATGATAAAGGCTTTGCTTTTGTCTCTGTAGGAGCTGCAGCACCACTGCAGGGTGAAAGAATACATTTTACATGTGGAAAGAGTGATAAGTTATGGAGCAGAAAAACTTCCTCTGGGAGTTCATAATAATAAACAAACACTGGTATTCTCATAGAACTCTCCGACAAGAGTGTTCAGAGTTTCTCAAACACTATTAATAATGAGGCTTCCCCTCAGCCCTTCTGAGATCTGACCTATATTCAAACTTTGATACATCCCCAAAGGCATTCACCTCACTCTCTACAGCCTAGGGCTCTTTCTTTTGCTACAAAGTGGGTAAAATATGCAGATGAGAAACAGAAATTCCTCCAGTTAAGAACAAAGAAACATGATTTGCTGTGGATTTTCCAGAAACTTAGTTCCTTGTTCACCAGAGGATTGAGGACATTACCAATGGGTCTAGAAAAATATTTCAAAAATTCACCCACTGCTTGCCTCCTTCTGAATACACAGGGAACAGTATAACATGCAGAAACATAGTTCTTTTCCTAGAACTCCATAATCAAAAGCCCATGGGTAGAAAATAGGAAAGTGGGTATATCAAAAGCTTGCCATAACGACATGAGCTCTGGAACAACCCCGATGGATCATGAAGTGAGCAGATCATCGGAGGAAAAGGTATATATCATGAAGCGTTTCACGTCTGAGTCAACAGGGATTTCATATCAGTCAAGGAAAACCAGCTCAAATGAGGCACACAAAGGAAATGCAAAGATACCAAGGGAAGATCCCTACTTCTAGAGGGAAGTTATCCTCACCCAGGAAGAGCAGGTTCCTGTAGGTCTCCAACATCACGTCCCTGTACAAGGCTCGCTGAACGGGTTCCAGGCATTCCCACTCCTCCTGAGAGAATTCTATGTCAATATCCTTGAATGTCAACTGTTCCTGAAATGAAAATACATTTCACCAAGGGGCCCTGAGGAGAGTTCTTATTTGCACACAAAATGACAAGAAGAGAGGGGTAAGGATGAATTCAGTTGAAGTACGTTTTCTGACAAATCCATGTAAAGGTATTTGGAGAAAATTATCAGTCTCTAATTTTAATTTCTTATGCTTTTTCATGAGATTATGATATCCTCCAATTAATGTGGATTTTTCATTTTTGGGGAAAATATATGAAATACATACAAATAAAATTCAATAATGGATTGTCTATGCAGAAGTATTACATATTATGTTTTACATACTGAGTGATATTCAATATCTAGATGAGCTATAAAATGAGTGATGTCTTAAGTCCACAGTGGCTTTAAAAAAAGTCAAAATCTTAAATTATGATGATGACGACAACAGCAATGACTAATGGTGGTTGAATACTTCCTATATGCAAAAAACTACTCTAAAGGCTTTATAGATGTGAGCTTATTATCAACCTAACAACTCTTTAGAGTAAGATCTGTTCCCATCTTACAGAGGAGAAAACTGTCAGAGACAGTCTGAGAAACTCAACTGAGGTTAAGAAGCTAAGAAATGACAGAGCAAGCACATGAACTAAGGTGGCTGGGCTCTGGAATTGAAGCTAAAGCAGCAGAAAATTTAGTAACAGAAAGAACAGTAAAAGTACAGACAGAGAATTCCTGGAGAAACCTTGAAAGGTCACTACAGATGTGGGCACACAAAAATGTACATAAAATGTTAGTAATATTATTACTATTTAAACCATTAAGGGAATTCCTTGGCAGTCCAGCGGTTAGGACTCCTCACTTTAATTACCGAGCACCCAAGTTCAATCCCTAGTAATGGAACTAATACCCTGCAAGTCGAGCAGTGCGGCCAAAAAACATTTAAAAATTGAAAGAAAAAACAAAATACATTAACAGGAGAGTGTAGAAAAAATTCAAGGCCATGGAACATATTTAAGATATCATTTCAACTGAAAAAGATATTTTACGTAGTAATAAAATCATGATGATTTTATTTATGTATGTATCTGTATTTATGTATGTATGTATTTATGTATGTATTTTATGTATCTGCAGAAACACAGATACATAAAACAATGGAGCAGATTAGAATACCAGAAATACTCCTTGGTATATATGAAAAATGTATTGACATGGATGCCAAGACTGTACAACAGGGAAAGCAGAGTCTCAATAACAAATGGTGCTAAGAAACTAGATATCTACTAACAAAAGAATGAAGCTGGAACACTGCCTGCATCAAAGGTAGAAACTGTGTGTCAAAGGATGCAAGCCAAAGAGTGAAAAGACAATTTCTGAGGAATGGAGGTGTGAAAATGATTTAAAGAATTTCCAACTGTCAGAGATTTAGGCTGATTTCATAGTTTAAATTCGGTGATGGACTAAAACACATTCTACCACTGATGTCTGTCTGTGAACTGACCATTTCCATTCCCTATTATTAAGATTTTGAAGTCAGCTACATTTAGTTTCAATTGCCTTAGAAAAAGCCAGAACAAATTTCTCTTAATTAGTCTGATATCCAGATTTTACCAGGTATTGTGCATATTAAGACCTGACTTCTACTTATAACATCTTTATTGGAGTATAACTGCTTTACAATGGTGTGTTAGTTTCTTCTTTATAACAAAGTGAATCAGCTAAACATATACATATATCCCCATATCTCCTCCCTCTTGTGTCTCCCTCTCACCCTCCTACATGCAGCTTCTTTATCCTGGTTTATAGAGAGGGGACACTGCATCCACATGGGACCCCGAAACAATTCCTGCTGCCCAACAGCTCTGACACCACGTCTCCAATCCTGCCCAGGACTACGCCCAGTGGCAACCATGGGCTCTCATCATCCAGATCACTCTGTCATAGGGAAATGAAATCTAAGTGGAGCTGACAGGGACTGAGGGAAGGCTCTTAATGACTGTGAAAGTACAAGTGTCAACCAGGATGCTTCAGAGTCAGACAAGATTAGCGAGTCCAAAGAAGGGCATTTCAGAAAGAACAGACTGAGAATCAAATGAAAATATGACTTTACCTGAGAAAGAGCCATTCCTGACTCTCCTTCTCTCCACTCCCTCCTCTTCCGGGCTTCTTCCTCAGGCAACGTGAGTCTTCAGAGGACAATCTTGAAAGATGAAAACATGCTTAGAATCAACACACCCCCTTCCTGAGTCACCACCACACACACAGGGAAGCCCTCAGCATGTGGGACAGACAGTCCTCTGCTGCCCACTGTCCCAGGAGGGGCTCAGGACAGTAACTCCCACACAGAGACCAACAAGGGAGTTTCCCCACACTTTCCTTCAGATCACGCTCCCCTCCTGGCGAGGCCCTCACATACCCAGCAGCAGCGGGCACCTCAGCTGGACCCGATGATCCCCTGCAGGTCACAGACCAGCCCTGATCCATCCCCACACAGAGCAGAGCCCTCAGCCTCAGCCCAGATCTCAGCCCTCGGGAATGGGGGGACCCAGAGTCACGATGCTCAGTGATGGATCCAGACTGGAATCACCTCGGACACTTTAAATACTATTGAGGTTGGACCTCATACTAACTATATGAAGGGAAATCTCTGGTCAGAGGGTACAAAACATGTATATACAAAACGCCTCAGCGATCTACGGTGAAGCCTGGGTTGAGAAGCACTCAGAGCAGGCAAGCCCAGCACACCGAGCACTTTAGTTTTCTTTCGCAGCTTTACTGAGGTGTAGGTGATAAATAACAATGCTGTACATGGGAGGCACACAATGTGATTATCTTACAGATGTATACACTGTGTAACAATTATCACAGTGAAGTAATTTACCCTTCCATCAACTCACAGTTACCAACGCGTGTCTGTGAGGTGAGAACATGCAAGTTTTACTCTCTCAGCAAATTCCAAGCATATAGTAACACAGTACGAGCTACAGTCAGCATACTGTACATTAGATGTCCATGCCGTACTTATTCATTTCACAACTGAACTATTTGTAACCTTTGGCCAACATCTCCCCAACTGCCCTACCACCCAAGTTCTCATAACAACCTTTATACTCTATGGCTCTATGAGTCTGACATTTCTAGTTTCCATATAAAATGGGTCTTATTCAACCGAAATTATGTCAGAAATAATAATAGTAATGCCAGAATGTCATAATAATAATTTATGGCTGATATAAATTTCTATATACACTTATTTGTCAACAGACATTTTGGTTCTTTCTACACCTAGACTGTTGGGAATAATGCAATAATGCTCACTGGAGTGCAAATATTTCCTTCAGTGGAATGACTTTGTTTCCTTTGGATATCTAGTCACAGGTGGGTTTCACAGATTGTGTGCCTGTTCTTTGTTTAATTTATAGAGGAAACTCCATATCGCTTTCACTAAGAGCTGAACCAATTACATTCCCACCAACAAAGCATAAGGGCTCCCTGTTCTCTATACCGTGTGTGTGTGCATGTGTGTGTGCGCGCGCACGCATGTTTTGTTGAGACAGGTAGGGAGAGGACAGTAGAAGAACCAATACTGGCCCAGGAGCAAGGAAGTAGCAGCTACATTTTCCCAAGGAGGTGCCTCTGGAATGCAGATTACTGTGGTGTTGCTGGTACTCTGATTCTTGGAACAATCTTTCCTACATCAAAGAACTTAATGACCCTTCTCAAGTTGTGCCCATAGACACATACCTACCAGAATCTCTCTAATGAAAATGTTCTGCCATTTGAAGCTTACTACTCATAATTTCCCTTCTGGGCTCAAGTAAACTTACAAAATCTCATAAATCCAACACAGTCTCCATATGACCCATATTCGCTCATCCTGCTATAAAATACCAGAAAACATTCCAAACTCTAATAAATCATGCCTGATGGCAAAATACATATGAGACACCCAAGGAACCACCAGACACAAAACACCATATTTTTATTCACAGTGGCCACAGACCAAACACTGATCTCATAAAGCTATATATAAAAGAAAGATGTTTCGGGGCTTCCCTGGTGGCGCAGTGGTTGAGAGTCTGCCTGCCGATGCAGGGGACGCGGGTTCGTGCCCCGGTCTGGGAGGATCCCACATGCCATAGAGCGGCTGGGCCCATGAGCCGTGGCTGCTGGGCCTGCGCGTCCGGAGCCTGTGTTCCGTGATGGGAGGCCCGTGTACCGCAAAAAAAAAAAAAAAAAGAAAAAAAAAGTAAGATGTTTCCAATGATGCACACGCCCCAGTGAGAACCTGTAACCAAGAAGGACCCTATGGGGACTTCCCAGAACAGAGCCCCCGCTCGATGCTCTCTGCCTGCCTTTTGTCTGTAGAAAACTTTAGTCAAAGAAACAATTTAATCATAGAAGTGAGAAAATGAAGAAAGAAAGGAAAACAGTCAAACAAGACAAAATAAGAATACTTTAGCCATTAAACAATGTCAAGGACCTTTAGTTTCTCCTCAAGGACTATAGATAACATTCTGAGGCCTGTCCTTTGAGCTGTTTTGCAGATACTGAAACCCCCACCAGGTGAAAAAAGTTAACTGTATGCTGCCCATAAGGACACAGACCCCAGACTGGTTAGAAGCAGAAGGCTGATGATGTTGACTCCCACTTACCTCACCAAGCCATGAGAAGAATGTCCACGAGCTGATCACACACCCCACAATGCCCCTCCCTCATCCTGTCTTTAAAAGTCTTTGGGGCTTCCCTGGTGGCGCAGTGGTTAAGAATCCTCCTGCCTCAGACTTCCCTGGTGGTCCAGCGGTTAAGACTCTGCGCTCCCAATGCAGGGGACCCAGGTTCAATCCCTGGTCAGGGAACTAGATCCTGCATGCAGCAACTAAAGACCCAGCATGCATGCATGCATGCATACATACATACATACATATAGATAAAGATAGATAGATAGATAAGATAGATAAGATAGATAGATAGATAGATAGATAGATGGATGAATGAATGAATGAATACATACATACATACATACATACATACATACATACATACATACGCCTGCCAATACAGGGGACATGGGTTTGAGCCCTGGTCTGGGAAGATCCCACATGCTGCAGAGCAACTAAGCCTGTGCACCACAACTACTGACTGAGCCTGTGCTCTAGAGCCTGTGAGCCACAACTACTGAGCCCGCAAGCCACAACTACTGAAGCCTGTGCACCTAGAGCCTGTGCTCTGCAACGAGAAGCCACTGCAATGAGAAGCCCATACGCCACAATGAAGAGTAGTCCCCACTCGCCGCAACCAGAGAAAAGCCCACGCACAGCAACAAAGACCCAACACAGCAAAAAATAAAATAAATAAAATTTAAAAAATAAATAAATAAATAAATAATAAATAAATAAAAGGGCACAGCCCCTCCTCAGGGTTTAAAAAAAAAAAAAAAAAGTTTCCCTGAAAGCCTTCAGGGAGTTCAGGCCTTTTAAGCACAAGCTACCTGGACTCCTTGCTTGGCACCTACAATAAACGCTGCACTTTCCTTCACCACAACCTGGTGTCAACAGATTGGCTTCACTGCACTCAAGCAAGGGGACCCAAGTTTGGTTTGGTAACAAACCCAACATCTTCCAGGAAAACATTCCAAATTCTCTTTTGTATCTTTCAGAGTGGATGTGAAACTTTCTTCATTTGCAATCCCAAATACTAAATAACACTGAAGTATCCTGAATCCCTCCTGTGACAGTGGGCAAATAATCTCTGCAATTTGCCCTATGTTACTACTCTAAAAATTGCATGTTTCTTAACCTCCATAACGCCCAAGTCACCTGTGGAATAGATGCTGTGGGACACGCTCTTGAGTCATCACCTAAGGACAAGGCACCCATCTTCCTGCACCCAAAGATTCCTGTGCACTCAGCTCAGGCCACACTTTTAACCACAATGGAGGAAAATGTTTCTCTTTGCCTAAATCCACTGTCTTCATTCCTCCTCAGGTAGGATCAAGAAATACCTAATTAAACCAATGCATGTAAACCTCAGTGTCAGCAGCTAGGTCCCAGGGAACCCGAGCTAAGACACTATGGCACCTCAAACCATGCAATGCACCCCACAACTACCCATAAACCCAATTCCAGGTGCTCCAGCCAAAACTGAAACACCCTTTGCCAGCAGTTCCACACACCCCTTGACCCCACAAGGGACAAATGCAAATACCATTCATTGGGCTCATCTTGAAGCTCCCACTTGATGCCATATCCCTCCTGCAGACCACTATAGGCTCCCCTCTAATTCCCCATTTTTCTACCTCTTCTCCATGCGCTCATGGGAAAACAGGGCTAAAAGGCATAAAGGCCTGCTCAGCAAAGGAGTCGCAACAGGAACAGTCACCAGCTACGTCCCGAAGAACACTGGGCATTCACTTGACCTTCAGTATGAAGGTCAAAAATTGGCCCCCAGGATTCTTGTCTCCTGTCCTCCACACTCACAGGCAATTAAAAAATCCCCTAGCTGTCTGAGGGGGGGCTCCTTCATGCCCCATTAGGCTCCAGACTTCTGCCCCCCGCCTTAGCAGAGTGAAATCATTATCCATGATTCTGAGCAGATGAACTGCTGGAAGGCAAAGCTCCTGTCCATGGTGGCAACTGGTGCCTGGATGTGCACAGCCTGGAACACTGGGGGCTACAGCAGAGCAGTCACACAGCACACTAAACATGGAGACACCTCAGGACACGGCATGAGGACACCAATTCTGTATGGCTTTTTAGAACTCCCTACATCTTTTGGTTCTTATTTTGAGTTATTAAGTAGCCACATGGGGTAAGGATCAATTACAGTTAAAATATTCAAAACAAACATGGGAACCATCCTTATCACCTACACTGTTCACCTGGTCTTCCCTGAGGATTATTTAGCCCAACCCACAGTCTTAGCATCTAAACACATCCCCAGAGTGAGATGCTGCAGCCATCCCGGAAGGAAGAGAAACACTGTACTCCTTCAAGGGAGAAAAAACAAGAAAGACTCCAAAGCAATAGAAAATGGCATTTCTTGGGAGGGAGGAGGGGTGGGATGAATTGGGAGACTGGGATTGACATATATACACTAATATATGTAAAATAATAACTAATAAGAACCTGCTGTATAAGAAATACATAAATAAAATAAAATTCAAGAAAAAAGAAAAGAAAAGAAAATGGCATTTCTGATGACGCTGATTGATACAGAGGCAATAAATGGTCAACGTGACAGAGATTGTCAGGAAGGGATGGAGAGACCTCTCTGAGCCTAATCCTGAAGGAGCACAAAGGGCCTGAGCCACTGGGATTTAAAGGCAGAAGGTAAGAACGGGAACTAAGATTTGAGAGAGAAACGGTTTTGGTGTTTGGGAACACCAAAAGGTGAAAGTGACTGGGGTAAAGTGAACCATGGGAAAAGGGCCAGATCCCACGATGAGGCAGGAGACACTGGCAGGGCCCTGAAGATGACACAGGCATGAGTAGCCACAGGGAGGAGTTCGGATTTTGTCCTGAGGACAAATAAGAGCCAGTGGAGGTCTGAGGGCCAGAATTGATATAAACTCTCTTCAAATTTACACTTAACGCAGAAAAATACATCTGACCATGGTCACTTCCACTCTGACCCTACGTTCTTGTTTCCATTCTAGCATTTTGCTTTTGTTTTTCATTCTGGGAAGACAGGGACCCATTCAAAATTCTAAATAGAACTGGACACTCCCCTCTAAAAAGAACTGCCACACACAGACACATACACGATTTGGCCAATCATTTCAGGACTCAGAGTTACCCAAGCTGAGAGTTTCTGGTCTAGTCTCTCATCTCCATGTTACAAGTGGGCTCCCTGAGGCCCAGAGGGGAGACACGTATGAGAAGGTCCGGGTTGAGTGAACAGAATTAGGTGGAACTGAATTCTGAAGTGGGATCCAGAAGGGCCAGTGGGTAGAGTTTGTCCTTATCATCCTTCCAACCTAAAACACCAGACCATCTTTCATTTGCCTCAGCAAAGGAACCTTCTGTTTCAAGGTCTGATCTGGTACCAAGCATTTAATTCTTCTTTTCCAGAAGACTGCAGTAAAATCTTTTAAACATGCAGATTTGCAAAAATATACCACCGGTGAAGAAAACATTGGAAAGAGTCAGGTTAGAAATCAGCTCTGAGCAAACTTCATCATGAATAGAGGGGCTCTGATGGAAGAAGGTTCCAAGTCGCTACACCCAATCCTTCAATATTTGTAGAGAACAGTCAAGTGGGACCTGAGGGAAGCATCTTCCTATCACTTCATAGCTCACTATCCTAACAGATCAAATACAATGGAAAAAAACTGAATATTAGCCTAACTGGTTAAACTAGGTTTTGACTGTTAATATAAAAGATGATTGACATCTTAGTATCATCTTAACTCATCATAACAGTCTAAAATTATTTACTAGTTACCAAAGAACTTTCCCAATACACAAGATAAAGAGGAGACAGGAGGCAGGCCTCAAACAAACCTTAAACACATTTTAAAAAGAAGTATTTTGTGAATTTTTTAAAAATTCTGGTGTGAAAGTTGTAAAAACTGAGAATATATCATATTTAGAAAAGAATCACGAGTTGATTATACAAGACCACCAAAGCTTATTTCAGAAGTTTATAATTAGAGAAGTAGAAATTTAATGCACCAAGATTTATTCCAAGTTACAAAAAGAATTAAATGTAAAAAAAATGAAAAAAAAAAGAAAGAGAAAAAAGTGAATCCATTAGAAAAAAACTCACTTTTAATGTTCCTTCAAAGAGGCACCACGCAGTAACAGAGTCAGTCATTTCTTGCCCCACTTCTCTCCCCTGTGCTCTATCTCATGCCAGGAAAAGGAAAGGGGGTGACCCACAGCTGTCTTGAGTCAAGTCACTGCCCCCTGGCTGAATAGGGACTGGAGATGGAAGTTATCTTCTGATACAAATAACTGCAAAATGCACAAACCTTCTAAGAAAGTTTTCCAATTCTCACGCTCATCTGTATAATTTAAGCAAACAAATTTTAAATTTACTACCTTCTGAAACCACAGATCATACATCACAGCTTAATCATCCACATCCAAACAACTCACCACCACCCACCTGGATCCAGTTCCCGCTCTACCTGCACTACTGGGTGCTTCCATTTCACTCCGTTTATCCGTCTCCCTAGTTTTCTCCGTCTCCGTCTCTCTGCTCCCCTCCGCTCTCCCGCTGTGCCTGCCCTCCTCTCCATTTCCTCCCTCACACCCGGCCTGCCCCGCTCTGCAACCTGTTCCCCCTCTTGATGCTCTTTCCTCCCCCACCTCTGCTCCCTCTCTGCCCTCCGGGTTACACCCCTTCTGTCCGTGATACACTCCCTCCCTCCTCACTCTCTGGCACCCCAGGTGGCTATGGTTCCTTGGTGTTCTTCTTTCTTCCTCTGCTGTTCTCTCTCCCAGCACCTTGATGCTCTGAAGGCCATGGTTCCACCTCATCTATGCTCTCCCCCCGCTCTCTGTGTGAAGGACCTCATCGCTGTTGCCTCCCTTCCTACCGCTGAATCAGGGCCCCTCTATCTATGTTTTCCTCTAATCTGTGGATTAGAGGAAATCTAATGTATAATTAGATTCTGTATAATTCACTTCTTTACTTTATCCACCTGTTACTTGCAAGGCTTAGTCTCTTCCATTTTATTGTCTCTTTACAAGTCCCTAAGCCAAGCCTCTACGTCTCTATTGGTTCTCCCTCATTCTTTTCTCACCTCGGTTTTTCTATTCTTCTCTCAGTCGCTGTCTCAGCTTCTCCTGGTCCCCCTCGCCCACGTATTTACAGGGATGGCGACTGAATAAGATACCCGCCTACCCGAAAAACGTATTTTCCAGCGGGGAGACCGAAGAACATTGGGTGTCACACGGCTGGCCAGGTCACCTCCCCCTACGCGGGGCGAGGGGAAGGGCTGACTACGAAGAGGAGGCCTGCGGAGCAGAAGGACCGGCTTGAGGAGACACGAGGACAAAGGGGCTGCGAGGGAGGGAGGGGGTTCCGGAGAGAGGCGGGCTCTCCAGAATCCCAGGACCGGGGAGAGGACGCGAGCTCTCCGGGAGCGGGGCGACCGGCGCCGCCCTCCAGGGGCCGAGGGGGGGAGGCTGCGCAGCCGCGAATCCACCTCGCGGAAGAGGGCTTTACAGGGGGAGGGCAGAGGCAGTAAAGGGCTTTATGAAGGAAAAAGAAGCGAAAGGCGGTGTCTACCTGGACCTAAGGCTTTTGTCAAGGGCTCCGGGACCCACCTCAAAGCGATTTCAAACGCAAAGGAAAACACCAGACCTGTGACGGCGACGTCTGGATTTACTGGGGGCGGAAAGCCGGGTGCCGGCATTTTAAGTCCGTAGTGACTCCCAAGACGCTGAGGGTGGGATATGGTGGACCACGCAGCACAAATTTACACTAGAAAGGAGAAACTTACCTCCGGGAGCGCGAGCTCCACGCCAACCTCCACGCCGAGCTCTCTGCTTCCGGTTCCATAAGAAACTGCGCACGCGCAGAGTTAGAGGCCGGGCTTCCAGGGACTTGAACTGAGTGGAGCGCGACCGCGAGGGGCGGGGCAAGGGAGCTCATATCATCGCGGAGATCGCCAGGGGCGTAGTAAGGGGCTGAGGTATGTTACTTCCCGGCACTTTGAAAGTGCCGATTTTAAGTTACTATCTAGAAGTTTTATGGTAAAAGCTTTACAGATGTGTTGGCCACTGATGTCGTAAAACTAACGTTTCCTCCTAACAAGTTGAAACGGCTTCAATAAAAAGCTGTTTTTCCCAGCAGTTTGCTCGCATGCCGCGTTTCCAGAGGCTCAAGCAATTCAGAGGTTGGGAATGTGGGTCTCCAAGTGGTAGCTGTAGGACAGTGGTTGGATCTGGGAACATTTACTGCAGTTAGAATTAACTGAAGCAGTCTGAGGAAACAAAAGCTAGGTTTGTCTCTGTATTATAAACTAGAATGAGAAATACAAAATTCTCCCTAGGTAGAATGGTCCATTTCATACTGACATCCTACAGAAGCGCTCTTCCGTTTCTATTCCTCATTCAGCCAAGAGACCAAACTCAACACTGCTCAGTTCCAGAGACTCAGGGACAAAACCTGGGGTCTGAGACTGGAGAAGTAAGGCATGTGATAATGTTCCTCACTAACAATTGTTTGAAAAAGCAATTTTTTAAAATTGTTATAAATTGCATTGTTCTTTCTTTCGGCTAAAGTGTTTTATTTGCCTTTTAAAACCACCTCCCCTCCTCCCCCAGTTTTATTGAGATGTACTTGACATACATCACTGTATAAGTTTAAGTTGTACAGCATAATGTTCTTACATATATTGAAATAATTACCAAAATAAGGCTACTGAGTATCCCATCATCTCAAATACATGCAATAAAAAGACAAAATATATATATATTTCTTTTTATTAGAACTGCATTATTGGTACTTCCCTGGTGGTCCAGTGGTAAAGAATACGCCTTACAAGGCAGGGGACGCCGGTTCGATCCCTGGTCAGGGATCTAAGATCCCACTTGCCGCGGGGCAACTAAGCCCACGCGCCACAACTGCTGAGCTGGTGCACTTCAACTAGAGAGCCTGCGTGCCGCAAACTACAGAGGCCACACGCCCTGGAGCCTTTGCACCACAACTAAAGAGAAAACAACCCACACACCACAACTAGAGAGATGCCTGCGTGCTGCCCCGAAGAGCCCGCGCGCCGCAATGAAAGATCCTGTAAGCCTCAACGAAGATCCCGAGTGCCTCAACTAAGACCGGATGCAGCCAAAAATAAATTAAATAAATAAATAATGAATAAATCTTTTTTTAAAAAACTGCGTTATTCATTAAAATACCTGCTCTATTCCACACTTGTTTTTTGTTATTGTCGCTGTTGTTTTTTTAACAACACTCCCAAGGGGATGTGGGATCTTAGTTCCCTGACAAGGGATCAAACCCAAGCCCCCTGCACTGGAAGTGTGGAGTCTTAACCACTGGACTGCCAGGGAAATCCTATTCCACACTTTTGAGAGTTACCTTTAAATATCTTTCAGAAAAACTTGTTTATGAAATTATAGTTAAGTATATAATAACTAAACAATGTAATTTCAAACTGACTATATGTTCATTATGAGGGTAATTAGAAAGTTTCACTTTCTATATTCAAATTATAATATATTTTAGCTCTTTGGTTTTTTATTTCGAAAACTACTGTCAAGTGTGGATAAAAGAGCCTATAAAATATACAGCCTTTAGAAGACATTGGGGTTTATTTCCATCTAAAGAATAATTAAGTTGCAATATTTCTAAGGGTATTTAGTAAGGAGAATGTCCTGGTGTAGCACATATATAAATACAAGAAGATATATCACATTTTAAAAGTTGCAGTGACTCAAATTTTGTGAACTGTTAGGTAGATTACTCTGTATTATACAATATTTCTAACTAGCCATGTTGGCAAAAAAGCCATTTCAGCATGGACTTCCATGATTCCAAGCAAAGAAATGAGTCGATAGTGGAACTTTTCATTAAACACAGAAGAATAGAGGAGAAGCCAATTATAGGGGAAAGTCATTTTTTGAATGGAGAGTTTTGTTGCAGGAAAATATATTCATAAGGGGAAAATAAAAACCTAAATTTCCTAAATCACAGGAAGATTTTGACATGTCTCCCTGTACTTCATTATGATACAGATGCAAACAATTCAAAAATGTAAAAAACACAAGGATATAGTTTGAGACACACACACACACAAACTCTGTCCTAGAAAATTAAAAAATACACATTTTTGAGTTCAGATGGAATGACTGAAATATTTACCACTGTCAAACTTAGGTAGGGACAGGTTTTATTCCAAATGATTATTACAATATAGAGAATGCTCCAGCCATAAAATCTGTAAAGCCTTAAAATTCAGACCAGAAAAGAACTTTTTTTTACACCAAGAGGTCAACAAGTGGGAAAACTCGCATATGGTGGAGTGGATGACCAGGTGGCATGAGCTTACATACTTGGGGGATGTTTTACACTAAAGTCACCTATGCTCGGTTAAGTTTCTGCAGCGCTGTTATTCTGAATTACAATGCTTAAAAGGGGTTCAAAACATAGGCCCCTTGGGAGAGGAGAAAAGCATAAGTAAATTTTGATTAAATCATGGTAAGTGCCATTATATCCAGAGATAACTGAAGACAAACAATAAAGCAATGGATGGGAATTTGGAGGATTCTCATCTGGCTGGTTTCTAAGTAAACAAGGGGGCTATCAGGAGTCTTACTGAAATTAATGGGGAAGTGTACTTCTTAGCAAATAAACTGTTTCCGTCCACGCAAAAGAAGAAAGGGAGGTCTTTAACCTTCAATATTTTCCAGAGTTACAGACTTGGAGTAAAGTCTAACATTGTCTCTACATAATATGATATCAAGCAAAATTCAAAAAATAATAAATACACGTTATATTTGAAAAATGGAATATTAGAAATTTAAACCAATAATGATAATAAAAAACTTGCCCAGGAACCTCAGCATTTGAGTTTGGATGGTATTGAAGGACCCTGCATGCTCATTGTGCCTCTGTTGTGCCTGTCCCTGTCACGTGCAAGAGAAATCATTAAGTGTTGAAAGATGTTGCTCTAAATCATCAAGTCAGAGGTCTGTGAACTATAAACTGAATAAAACCCTAGAGGTTATTTTAAGACCAAAATTGTTATAACTCTATTTCTGTTTTGTAGGTAAGTTCATTTGTATACTTTTTTTTAGATTCCACATATAAGCGATATCATATGGTATTTGTCTTTCTCTGTCTGACTTCACTCAGTATGACAATCTCTAGGTCCATTCATGTTGCTGCAAATAGCATTATTTCATTCTTTTTATGGCTGAGTAATATTCCATTGTATATATGTACCACATCTTCCTTATCCATTCCTCTGTTGATGGACACTTAGGTCACTTCCATGTCCTGCCTGTTGTAAATAGTGCTGCAATGCACACTGGGGTGCATGTGTCTTTTCGAATTACGGTGTTTCAACTTTGTTTTCTAAAAGTCCCTGGGCAAGGTACCACTGCTGGGGAGGGGGTGCTTTCCTCCCTCCACAGAGCACCTCCTGGTCCATGCTGGGCTGGTTCTAGGCATGGGAATTGGCTTCAAAGTTTCACCACATGCTGCCTAAGCCCGCCAGAGCACACTGAAGAATTTTCACCATCATTTTCAGTCAATATCACACCCTTTTCACATGAGAAAGTTGAGTACCTCCCCCGACCCCAGCTGTCACCACAACAAAGAGACATCAATAAATGAAACTAATAAAAATACGGTAATATATGAAGGAAAACAAAAAACAAAAATCAGTCCGCCTCAAGCTCCTCCAAGTCAAGCAACAATTGAGTTCACAGGAGCCAGATGGCAAGTGTAGCAGCTCATGACCAGGACTTTCCCTTGTCTCTGGTGGAGCTGCAGCACCAATGGAGGGTGAAAGAACACATTTATTTTACATATGGATGGAGGAAGTAATAAGTTATGGACGAGAACATTTCCTATGAGAGTTCAAATAATAAATAAACTTCTGTATTCCCATAGAACTCTCTCCAAAGAGGGGAGAGTTTCTCAAACACTGAGATCTGAGATCTGACCTGTGTTCACACTTCAGTACATCCCCAAAGGCATTCACCCCACTATCTACAGCCTAGGGCTCTTTCTCTTGCTACAAAGTGGGTAAAGTATTCAAATGAGAAGCAGAAATTCCTCCACGTAGGAAAAAAGAAACATGATTTGCTGTGGCTTTTCCTGAAAACTAGTTCTTTGTTCACCTGAGGATTGAGGACATTACCAATGGGTCTAGAAAAATATTTCAAAAATTCACCCACTGCTTGCCTCCTTCTGAATACACAGCGAACAGTATAATATGCAGAAATGAAGCTCTTTTCCTAGAACTCCTAAATCGAAAGGACATGGGTAGAAAAGAGGAGTGGGTATGTTAAAAGTCTGCCATTGAGCTTTATAAGTAAACTGTGTTCATTTGCAGAGGACATCTGACTATTGTCTCTCTTACTCTGAACCCCCCTATTCCTGCCTCCATCCTAGCATTTTTGTTTGTCTTTTTCAGTTTTGAGGACTGAGACCCATTTTAAATACTAAGTACAGTTAGATACTCTCTCCAAAAAGAACTGCCACACACAGAAACACAGCCAATCTGGCCAATCAGTTCAGGCGTCAGTGTTGCTCAAACTGAGAGTTTCTGGTCTAGTCTCTCATCTCCATGTTACAAGTGGGCTCCCTGAGGCCCAGACGGGAGATATTTCTGAAGAGGTCTAAATTGAGTGAATAGAACCGTGTGTTCTGTTGGGCTCCCTGAGGCCCAGACGGGAGACATTTCTGAAGAGGTCTAAATTGAGTGAATAGAACCGTGTGTTCTATTGGGCTCCCTGAGGCCCAGTCGGGAGACATTTCTGAAGAGGTCTAAACTGAGTGAATAGAAACCGTGTGTTTCCGAATGGAATTCTGGAAAGGCCACCTGAGCGGCCAGTGGACAGAGCTTGTCCTTATTCTCCCTCTCATTTAAAACACCATCTTTCACGTGCTTCAGCAATGGAAACTTCTCATTCAAGAACTGATCGCACTGATTACCAAGCTTGAATGGCATTCCAGGAGCTTAGGCCTCAGATTGAGGGCTACAGGGAGAAGGGGAGGCTTGTATGCGGAGGAGTGAAGGGCTCTTATAGGGGACGAATGGGAGTGTGGGCAGATCCAATACAAGGAGATAGTGATGGGCTGTTGCACTGTCTAGCCGAGAGAAGACCAAGTCCTGGAGAACATGGGTGCAGTGGTGATAGGAAGAATTCTGGTAATTCTCCAGAAAAATCACAGTAACATTTAAAAATACAGAATAGCAAAACATAGCAGAAAACCTTTTTAGGGGTCAGCCTAGAAAGAAACTATGAGCAAACTTCTTCATCATGAATACAGGGGCTCTGATGAAAGAAGGTACCAAGTCAATCCAGTCCTTCCTTCATCATTTGCAGAGGACAGTTAAGAGGAACCTGATGGAAACATCATCTCACATTTCAAGAGATCACAGAAAAAGGAGGAAAATGGAATAGAAGGGAACGGGTTAAACTAGATTTTGAATGTTAATATAAAAGATATTTGACATCTTTGCCAAGTACTCATCAAAATAGACTAAAATTATTTATCACTTACTGAAGTAATTTTCCAAGATCTCAGATAAAGAGGAGGAAGCACACAAACATCAAACAAATGTCAAAAATAGTTAATGGGAAATAATTTGTGAATTACATTAAATCTAAAATTTCTGGTGTCAGGAATTCACTGGCAGTCCAGTGGTTAGGACTCTGTGCTTTCACTGCAGAGGGAGCGGGTTCAATCCCTGGTCGGGGAACAAAGATCCCGGAAGCCATGCGGCGTGGTCAAAAAAAAAAAAAACCATAAAAATAAAAAAATAAAAATGCTGGTGTCAAAGATTTAAATATTTGAGAATCTATCATATTTAGAAAAGAACGACATGAGTTAATTATAGAAGGCCACCAAAGCTAAGTTCAGTAGTCAGTAATTATTTATAGAAAAGTAGAAATTGGACATATTAAGATTTATTTCAAACTCCAAATAATTAACTGTAAAAAAGAAAACAAAAAGTAAATCCAGTCCAAAAAAACCCCCAAGAGTTTTAACATTTCTTTAAAGAGGCACCTTGTGGTGACAGGCATTTCTTTCCCCACTTCTCCTCTCCCCTGTCCTCTACCCCATGTCAGGAAACGGGAACGGGGTGACCGACAACTGTCTGAGTCAAGGCACTGCCCCCGCCCCGGGCTGAATAGGAATTACAAAAGGGTGTTATCTTTGAAACCAATGATTACTAAAGGCACAAAACGTATAGACAGTTTTGCAACTGTCATCCTCATCTGTATAACTAACCTAAGGCAACAAATTTGAAACGTATTAGATTCTGAAGCCACAAATCAGTTTATCACACATTAATCATCCGTATGCAAATGCACCGCCGACCTGAATCCAGTTTCCCCCCTCAATACACTGCTGTGTACTTCCGTTTCATTCTGTTTATCCATCTCCCTATTTCTTTCTCCTTCTTTTTGTTCCCTTCTGCTCTACTGGCGCTCCCGCCCCCCTATTTCGACCCTCACACAGGTCATGCCTGCTCTACAACTTGTTTCCCCTCTTATTGCTCTTTCTCCTCAATCTTTTTTTTTTTTTTTAATATTTATTTATTTATTTAAGGCTGTGTTGGGACTTCGTTTCTGTGCGAGGGCTTTCTCTAGCTGAGGCGAGCGGGGGCCGCTCTTCATCGCGGTGCGCGGCCTCTCACTGTCGTGGCCTCTCTTGTTGCGGAGCACAGGCTCCAGAGCGCAGGCTCAGTAGTTGTGGCGCACGGACCTAGCTGCTCCGCGGCATGTGGGATCTTCCCAGACCAGGGCTCCAACCTGTGTCCCCTGCATCGGCAGGCGGACTCTCAACCACTGCGCCACCAGGGAAGCCCCTCCCCTCAATCTTTGCATGAAATCTGTGTCTTTCTGCCTTTCTTTCCCATCTCTGCTCCCTCTGTGCCTCTGGGGGTAAACCCCTTCTATCCCTGTTACGCTCACTTCCGCCCCACTCTCCGGCACCCCAGGTGGCTGTGCATCCTTCCTGCTCGCTCTCTTCCTCTGCTCTTCCAATCACTAGTTTTCCTGCTTCTCTTCCAGCATCACGATGCCCTGAATGCCAAGTTTCCAACTCCTTTATCCTTGCCCCCGACGCTCTGTGTGAAGTGCTTCACCACTGTTGCTCCCCCTCCTATCAGACTCAGGACTCCTCTTCCTATGTTACTCTGCTACCCCTGCAGATCTTGTTTTAATTACTTTTTTTTTATTTTAGAGAACTGTGACTTTCAAGGCTAAATTTCTTTTATGTTACTGTCTCTTTGCAAGATCCTCAGCCATCATCTATATTCTCATCGGTTTTCCCACATTCCTCTCTCCTCAGTTTTTCTCTCTCTCAGTCCTTCTCTGTCTCTGCTTCTCCCGATCCCCCTCGCCTACCTATTTGCAAGGATGCGACTGAAAAAGATGCCTTCCTACCGGAAGAGCACATTTTCGAATTGCGCTGAAGACAGAAAAACAATGGCTGCCACATGGCTGACCCAGGTCACCTACACAACGGGATAAGGGGAAGGGCTGACTACAAAGGGGAGGCCTGCAGAGCAGAAGGACCAGCCACAGGAAGACGCAAGGGTCTGGGAGGAAGGGTGGAGGGGGCGTGGCGAGCTCTCCAGAATCCCAGGACCAGGGAGAGGACGCGGCCTCTCCAGGAGCCGGGAAGCCAGCACTGCCCTCCAGGGGCGGAGAGGGCGAGGCTGGGGGTTAGATGTAGTAAAGGGTATTTACCTACTTATGCAGCGTATGGGATCTTCGTTGCCACGTGCGGGATCTTCCTCGCTGCCTGCGAGATCTTCCTTGCAGCATGCAAGATCTTTAGTTGCGGAATGCAGGGAACTTTAGTTGTGGCATGTGAACTCTCAGTTGCCGCATGTGGGATCAAGTTCCCTGACCAGGGATGGAACCCAGGCCCCGTGCATTGGGAGCACGGAGCCTTAGCCACTGGATCACCAGGGAAGTCCTGGTAAAGGGTTTCAAGCAAGAAAATGTTGAACGGCAGCTCCCACGTGGACGAATGGCAGAAAAGCCAAGGGCAGGGACCAGCTTCAGGGTGAATTTAAACCCAAAGGAAAACATACACGACCTGGAACGGACCTGTAGGTGACGTCTGGATTTACTTGTATCCCGGATGCTGGGATACAAGGTCGAGCCTTTCCCAAGGCCCTGAGGACAGAATAAGGGGGACCACACAGCACAGACTTACAGAAAAGGAGCCTGTTGAGTGTGAACTTCATCCCGTGTACTCCAATTCTGGTTCCAGAGGAAAGTGTGGGCGGAGAGAAGCAGGGCTGGGCGGGGGCGAGTAGGGAGCGCAGATCAGCGCAAAGAGAACTGTAGGGCTAACCCGGGGAAAGTGCTTCCCGGGACCTTGACCTGTTTAAGTTACTACCTGTGACAGTTTCTGGTGTTTTTTTTTTTCGCAGTATGCGGGCCTCTCACTGCTGTGGCCTCTTCCGTTGCGGAGCACAGGCTCCGGACGCGCAGGCTCAGCGGCCATGGCTCACGGGCCCAGCCGCTCCACAGCATGTGGGATCTTCCCGGACCGGGGCACGAACCCGCGTCCTCTGCATCGGCAGGCGGACTCTCAACCACTGCACCACCAGGGAAGCCCGTTTCTGGTGTTTTAAAAATTTTATTTTTGGCCGCACTGGGTCTTCGTTGCTGCGGGCGGGCTTTCTCTAGTTGCAGGGCGCGGGGGCTACTCTTCCTTGCGGTGCACAGGCTTCTCATTGCTGTGGCTTCTCTTGTTGCAGAGCATGGGCTCTAGGCGCGTGGGCTTCAGTAGTTGCAGCACGCAGGCTCAGTAATTGTGGCTCGCGGACTCTAGAGCACAGGCTCAGTAGTTGTGGCTCATGGGCTTAGTTGCTCAATGGAATGTGGGATCTTCCCAGACCAGGGCTTGAACCTGTGTCCCTGCATTGGCAGCCGGATTCTTAACCACTGTGCCACCAGGGAAGTCCCCTGTGACAGTTTTAAGGTAAAAGCTTAAAATTTTGTGGGTCACTTACGTTGGAAGCTGTTTCCGCGAGATGAAAACGGTTTCAAAAAAGCTGTTTTAAAAAAAAAAAAAAAAGCTGTTTTGCCAGCAGGTTGCTCCCATATCCTGCTAGCGAGGAGAAAGCAATTCAGAGGCCTGGAAACTTGGGTCTCCAAGTGGTTGCTGTGGGGCGGTGGATTCAGAAGTATTTCCTGCACTGGGCGTTTCTCTGTATTACAAACTAGAATAACAAATACAAAACTCTCCCTAAGTAGTAAGTGCTACTTCTTCCTCACACCCTAAAACAGCTTTTCCATTTTCTCTTCACATTCAAGCAGGAGGCCAAACTCAACACTCTGCTCAGTTCCAGAGACTCAGGGACAAGACCTAACATCTGAGACTGGAGGACTAAGTCATGCAAAGTTTATCTCCTTATCACAGAAGTAAGCTGGTGAGGACTTTCCTGGTGGCACAGTGGTTAAGAATCCACCTGTCAACGCAGGGAACATGGGTTCGAGCCCTGGTCCAGAAAGATCCCACATGCCGCGGAGCAACTAAGCCCGTGAGCCACAACTACTGAGCCTGCGCTCTAGAGCCCGCAAGCCACAACTACTGAGCCCACGTGCTGCAAATACTGAAGCCTGCACACCTAGAGCCCGTGCTCTGCAACAAGAAGCCACAGCAATGAGAAGCCTGCGCACCGCAACAAAGAGTAGCTCCTGCTCGCTGCAACTAGAGAAAGCCTGCGTGCATCAACGAAGATGCAACGCAGCCAATAAGTAAATAAAGGCTCAACTTAAAAAAAAAAAAAGCTGGTGAGACATGAGCTACTTTTTTAGACTTTTTTTTGATGTGAACCATTTTTAAGTCTTTACTGAGTTTGTTACAATATTGCTTCTGTTTTATGTTTTGATTTTTTCGCCACGAGGTATGTGGGATCTTAGCTCCCCAACAAGGGATCGAACCCACACCCCCTGCATTGGAAGGTGAAGTCTTAAACACTGGACCAGCAGGGAAGTCCCTAAGCTACTCTTTATTGATGTGATGAAGGGTCTTTTGTTTTCTGTTACTTGGGAAAGAGAACCACATGTGACTTGTCATTTGCATTGGGCATGGAGACAGTACACACATGTGGATGAACTGGATATTATGTTAAATCTTTTCCAGTGCAGACACACCTGCTGGTAAGTCTTCATGTAATCCTGCAGAGGACCAACTGAGGATGTATCGAATCTAAATAAGTATACAATAACTGACCTGAATTATCCAATAAATAATCTTTCTTTCACATCAACACTGTGGGGAAATACAAATACGAACAAAACCAAAATGTAAGACCAATAAATTTCCTACACCTAGGTAATATGGAAAGGGAACAGCTTTACTATTGAATAATCATTACTCATGATCACAACACACAACCTGCTTCGTATCCTGATTCAGCCACTTGCTGGGATGGAACTGAGTGAGTCTGTAAACCTGTCTTTGTCCTAAATTCCTTCATTTCTGAAATGAGAATAAGTACTTTTTTCAGAGATGAAAATTCAGTAAGTTACTATGCATAACGCATTAATAACAGTGACTTGTGTTTGAAGTGTAATATGAAAGACAATAGAAATAAAAAAAGATCACTTATTAAAGGGGACTTCCCTGGTGGTGCAGTGGTTAAGAATCCATGCTCCCAATGCAGGGGGCCCAGGTTGGATACCTGGTCAGGTAACTAGATCCCACATGCATGCCGCAACTAAGAGTTCACATGCCACAACTAAGGAGCCCGCCTGCCACAAATAAGACCCAGCACAACCAAATAAATAAATTAAATTAATTTTTTTTTAAAGATCACTTCTCAAAGAATCTGTATTATTTTGGTTAGTAACAAAGTCTAAGTGGAGCATAATGGGTGTCAGTTGTCATGCTAAACATAGCACAAATCTTATTTTCTCTGCAAGGAGCTCTGCCTTTGAATGTCAGCACATCGCTGGGAAATGGCAGAATGGCTTCCAGGCATTCGGCAATGGAGATTGTCTCCTTGTTACAAACTATAGTTGGACTCTTGGGGTCTATCTCATTAATCCTTTTGGTTTCACTGTGTGCTTCCTAAACTCCACATACTGGATTTTGAAACACCTGACCACAGCCAACTCCCTCATTAAAGGACTTCAGTTTACCCTCATGACATTCCAAAATGAACTAAAGTCCTAAAGGCTTCCATGGAATTAAAGTCCTAAAGGAACTCTCTTCATATTTAAAGTGCCTCTACTTTCTACCTCTCATTGACTTATGTTCATTTTCATTTCATAGGAATCCTAAAACAACCCACTGATTTAGAGATCCTTTGGTTTAAAACAAGGGAAATATGTGGAGAAAGAAAAAAGTAATGCTAAGAAAAAACTGTATTCAAAAAAAGTTTTTTTTCTGGAATTCCCTGGCAGTCCAGAGGTTAGGACTCTGCTTTTTCAATGCAGGGACCGGGTTTGATACCTGGATAAGGAACCAAGATCCCCTAAGCTGCATGGTGCAGCCAAAAATATATATATATATATCTTAGAGTAGAAAATTAACCATGTAAGACCATATTGCTTAATACCACAATCTGAAATTGAGATTTTAAGAGCCTATCGATAATTGCTCTTCTAGTAAATTGCTTAGTTATATTATCTGATAAACACATCCAAACACCCATTTTTATTAATCTAGGATAAAAATACCTTAGGCAATTTATTTAATATTTTATAAGCATTTTCAACAATCATATTGCACAATGAGATGAATGTGTGCTGCAAACAAAAATATGTAAAAATTATTATCATAAAGAAAAGTGTGGTGCTCCTTATCAAGAAATCAGGAGTTTTAAGAGCAAACATTCACTGTTTTGTCAAACAGTTAGACTCCATTTTTCAGGGTTTGATTACTGACACCTTTTAATCTTCGAGATAACATCTTCCCATTCGGCCTGAGCAAGCTGATAAAAAAAGCCTAAAGGGTCCCTTCTTTGATTCAACCTGGAAGTTCAAATGTCAAGCCTCATCAAGTAATTTCCTTAACACACCAAGCCAATCACCATTCCCTGTCCTCTCAAACCATTTTTTGAACACCTTGGAAGTCTCCAACATGTGCCTAGAAAGCTGAATTATGTAACATTCTCATAACATTTCAATGTTAATATCACCCTCAATAACCAAACCAAACTTTGGGTGGAGTTCTACTATACTCCAGTGAATAACCACAAGTGCAAACTAGCAAAAATAAAAAAATGTTTTAAGGGTGAATATATGAAGTTTCTCAAACAAAAACATTCCCATTGTATAATACTCATTTTTAAAAGAAAATCCATGAACACTGATCCTTTAAAATTAATACACTGATGGACTTCCCTGGTGGCACAGTGGTTAAGAATCTGCCTGCCAATGCAGGGGACAGGGGTTTGATCCCAGGTCCGGGAAGATCCCACATGCCACAGAGCAACTAAGCCCATGCACCACAACTACTAAGCCTGTGCTCTAGAGCCTGCAGGCTGCAACTACTGAAGCCCACGTGCCTAGAGTTTGTGCTCTACAACAAGAGAAGCCACCGCAATGAGAAGCGCATGCATCACAAAGAAGAGTAGCCCCTGCTCACCACAACAAGAAAAAGCCCGCGGTCAGCAATGTAGACTGCATGCAGGCCAAAAAAAAAAAAAGCACTGAGCTCAAAAAGGACAAAAACATTGTATAATTTTTAAATTTTCTAATATTTTGCATGTGTTTACTACATTGCTATTTTCCCATCATGTAAATCAAGGTGCATGTCATGACATATGTAAAGGACAAATGTGAAACTGCATGATTTTTAAATTTTTAGTATTTTGCATACACTTACTACATTCCTATTTTCTCTTCATCTAAATCAAGGTGCAGGGGGCTTCCCTGGTGGCGCAGTGGTTAAGAATCTGCCTGCCAATGCAGGGGACAGGGGTTCAAGCCCTGGTCCACATGCCACAGAGCAACTAAGCCCGAGCACCACAACTACTGAGCCTGTGTTCTAGAGGTCTTGAGCCACAACTACTGAGCCTGCGTGCCACAACTACTGAAGCCCAAGCGCCTAGAGCCTGTGCTCTGAGACGAAAAGCCACCGCAATGAGAAGCCCACACACGGCAATGAAGAGTAGCCCCTGCTTGCCACAACTAGAGAAAGCCCTCACAGCAACCAAGACCCAACAGAGCCAATAAATAAATAAATAAATAAATAAATAAATATCAAAGTGCATACCATGAGATTTATTTAGACACATGAAAGAACAAGAAAAACTACATTCATATACTGCATATTCAAGAATGGGGAGCAGGTATTAAGGAGCGTTTAACAAAAATTGAACAGTCCCAAGGTGGAGAACAGCTGTAATGCTCTGTTCAGTATGGACTGTCTTATGATTAGTGAGATGTGAGCCCCGAGTAAAGTTTTCTCTCCCATTCATAACATTTGTGAGATAATCTCCAGAATGAATTCTTCGGTAAATAAATTCCTTGTTTAAAGGACAGGACATGACAATTACATTTATCTGGTTTCTATCCATAATGAGTTTTCTAATAAAGCCTAAGATGGGGACACCTGCTAAAAGCCTTGTCACATCAAAACATTATTAAAGTCTCTCACCAATATAGATTACCTGATGGTATTAACTTAGGCTTGAAAGCACACTGAAGAATTTGCCATGCTCATTATACCTGTACGACTGCTCACGAGTATGTAATCTCCGATGACTTGATAGGGTTGAACTTTGACTAAAGGCTCTGCCACACTCATTACATTTGTAAGGTTTCTCTCCAGTATGAATTCGTTGATGTCTTTTAAGGGCTGGCTTCTCATGAAAGGCTCTGCCACAGCTGTTACATTTGTAAGGTTTCTCTCCAGTATGAATTCGTTGATGCCTTCTAAGGGCTGGCTTCTCACGAAAGGCTCTGCCACACTCATTACATTTGTAAGGTTTCTCTCCAGTATGAATTCGTTGATGCCTTCTAAGAGATGGCTTCTCACGAAAGACTTTGCCACAGCTGTTACATTTGTAAGGTTTTTCTTCAGTATGAATTCTCTGATGAGCTGCAAGGTTTCCTTTCATACTAAAAGCCTTGCCACACTCATTACATTTGTAAGGTTTCTCTCCAGTATGAACTTGTTGATGCCTTCTAAGGGTTTGCTTTTCACGAAAGAACTTGCCACACTCATTACATTTGTGAGGTTTCTCTCCAGTATGAATTCTCTGATGATTCACAAGGACTGATTTTTGATTAAAGACTTTGCCACATACATCACATTTATATGGTTTTGCTCCTGTATGGATTATCCCATGTTTCCTGAGGCTTGTTTTAAAAAAAAAGGTTTTCCCACACAAATTACATTTGTAAGGTTTCTCTCCAGTATGAATTCTCCGGTGACATTTAAGGTATGAATTTTGACCATAGACTTTGTCACATACATCACATTTATATGCTTTTGCTCCTGGATGGATTATCTCATGTTTCCTGAGGTCTGTGCCACAAAGAAAGGTTTTCCCACAAAAACTACATTTGTAAGTTTTCTCTCCAGTATGAATTCCCTGATGACGTTGAAGGGATAGATTCTGACGATAGACTTTGCCACATATATCACATTTATATAATTTCTCTTGAATGTGTGTTATCTGATGTCTTTTGAGGTATGAGCCTATAGAAAAGGTTCTGCCACACTCATTGCATTTGTAAGGCTTCTCTCCAGTATGAATTCTCCGGTGAACTGCAAGACTTCCTTTCTTATCAAAGACCTTTCCACACTCATTACACTTGTAAGGTTTCTCTCTAGTATGAACTCTTTGATGAATTATAAGGTTTGAATTTCGGCAGAAGACCTTGTCACATACATCACATTTATGCAATTTCTTTCCTATATGGATTCTCTGATGAATCCTGAGATTTGAGACCCGATGAAAGGTTTTGCCACACTCATTACACTTGTAAGGTACTCCCCTGTGTGGGTTCTGGTCTTGTGTCAGTATTGAAGGATGCATAAAATCACTCCCATATCTATTAGAAATGTTGTTTTGGACAGGAGGAGAAATTCCTTGAAGTGGTGAAAATGAGGAACTAATGCTGATACTCTTAACAGCTTTATTAAATTCATCAATTTTCTGTTTACTTTTAAACATATGCAGCTCATCCTGAAGGCTTAACACAAGTCTATTTCCAATAGGCTTGTTTTTTGCATCCCTTCCACTATGTGGACTTCTACCAGTGACATCTTGGTGACAGGATACAGGGATATTTTTGTAACTTCTTCCATCATCTCTCCACTGAAAACCATGGTCATACATATTTTCCTGAATTTCCGGGAGGTAAAAATGTTTGATTCCCTGGCTTTCATGTCTTCCCAACATCAATGTGTGGAATATTCCACCTCTATCGGTGTTTGACTTTAGTTGTAATTTCTTGATCACATGTATATGAAAGATATCTACAAGACATAAAGAAACATACATGACCTACTCATTACAATGCATGAGTAAATGTTTCATGTTAAATACATGATATCATACCAAAAGTAATACTTATAAACAATCAGTTATGAAACTGTGCAACCATGATGTTCAAATTTTTAGAAACACTAAATAGGATTACTTACTAAAGAAAGTGATAACACGTAATTCAAATTAAGTTTAGGGTAGCCTAGGGGATTGGGATTGACATATATACACTAATACGTATAAAATATATAAGTAATAAGAACCTGCTGTACAGAAAAAAAAAAGTTTAGGTTAGCCTAATTTGAAACACACTATGACAAAACATTCAAATTGGAAAAACTTATATGAGCTCTCAAAAAAAGTGTTTTTCCACCATGACCACACAGAACATAGCAATTAACATTAAACACACAAATACCAGGAGTTTAGAGAAAAAACTTCCGGGGAGATGCAAGAAGAAGTGACCCATGGAACTAAAAACATTATTCACTCATCCCTACTTGAAATGAGTCATCATAACTGCACATAATGATTTAGGTTGTGTCCTGAGAAAGCTGTTCAATGGATGAACGGGGATCATTTTTACAGTGTGAGTAATGAGGCAACTGAAAATACTGAAGTTAAAAGAAAAGAAGCTCGCCTAGCAAGTAATATAATACTGCTCCAATTTTAACAGTGGGAATTATAGTATAGGTATGGAACAGAAACCAAAGACATTTAAAAAGGGAGAAAATGAAGCATTACAGAAATAAAGCAGGTTTACGTCTATCACATTGTTTCCTATGTAAGGCATAAATTGAATATTCCGTAAGTCCCATTTCCATGCATATATACACAAAGAGCACACATAATATTCCGTAAGATGTACAAGAATGTTCTTAGCTGAAACTTGAAGGAAAAGCCAGAAGGCCATCAAAAACAGATGAATGAGTTTATGCTATACACAAACATACAGATATAAAGAAATCGAAAACTATAAAAGTTCCTCAACATATTTTAAAAAGAACAAAACTATCATATAATGCAGCAGTTACAGTGTTGGCAATATATCAAAAAAAATGAAATCACTGTCTTAGAAGATACTTGCACTCCCACATTCATCAGAGCAGTAATCACAATAGCCCAGGCATCAAAACAACCTAAGTGTCCAACAAACGAATGGGGAAAAACCCTGTGAGATATACAGAATGTAATATCATTTACCCATAAAGAAGAAAAAATTCCTACTATTTTTAATAATACAGATGGACAACAAGGGTATAGACTCAGTAAAATAATCCACAGAGAAAGAATAATACTCTATAATCTCACTTATGTGTAAAACATATCAAAAAAAAAAAAAAAGGGCCAAACTAAGAGCCACATAGAGTAGCACAGTGATTACCAAAGGTTAGGGGTTAGTAGAATGGGAAGATATTCGTCAAAGGAGTAAATTTACCGTTTTAAGTTGAAAGATTTCTACATATTTAATGTACAGCATGGTAATTATAATTATCAATACTATACTACATGCCTGAAAGTTGATAAGATGGTAGACCTTAAATGTTCTCACCACACATAAAAAAACTGTAATTATGTCACAGACGAATGTATTAAGTGACCTACCAAGGTAATTATTTTGC
Organism: Mesoplodon mirus; assembly: GCF_964341445.2. Taxonomy (NCBI): domain Eukaryota; kingdom Metazoa; phylum Chordata; class Mammalia; order Artiodactyla; family Ziphiidae; genus Mesoplodon; species Mesoplodon mirus. The sequence continues at coordinate 60,869,781 of NC_138995.1, read as the reverse complement.
AATATAACTGGATCAAATCATTACCCTGTACACCTTAAACTGATATATATTAATTAAATTTCAATAAATCGGGAAAAGAAAAAAAAATTGGGAAAGGGAAAATACAAATAAGTAGACAAAAAAGGTAGTGGTTTACCAAGTAAATAAATTTCAAGAAACTTAAAAAATAAATGATTTAGAAGTAGAAAATATGCCAAAACTAGCAGATGTAAAAAGCATTAGATTACAAATCAATGAAATAGAGAATAAAAACTACATAAAATCACAAGTTCACAACTTGGTTCTTACCTACATCTAGAATAACTACCAAAAAGTGTAAAGACTCAAATTACTGAAATCAGAAATGAAAGAGAGGACATTACAACTGATTCGACAACAATCAAGAAAATTAGAACAAAATATTAAGACAATTCTACTCCTAAGTATTGAATAAACTAGAAGAAGTAAATAAATTCTTAGAAAAACAACCTATCAACGCAAACCAAAGAAGAAATTAAAATCTGTATGAACCAGTAACTGGAAAAAAGATGGAATCCCTAATCAAAAACCATTCAGCAGGGCTTCCCTGGTGGCGCAGTGGTTGAGAGTCCGCCTGCCGATGCAGGGGACACGGGTTCGTGCCCCGGTCCAGGAAGATCCCACATGCCGTGGAGCGGCTGGGCCCGTGAGCCATGGCCGCTGAGCCTGCGTGTCCAGAGCCTGTGCTCCGCAACGGGAGAGGCCACAACAGTGAGAGGCCCGCATACCGCAAAAAAAAAAAAAACAAAAACAACCATTCAACAAGAAAGGCCAAATACATTCACTGCAGAATTCTAGACATTTCCAAACAATTAAGAATAATCTTCCTTAAACTCTGCCCCCAAAGAAACACAGAGAAAGAAACAGGTGCAAACTCTATGACACGAGAATTACTCTAATACCAGTGCCAGACAGACATTAAAAAAAAACACAGACTAAAATCTCTATAATGAATAATGATGCAAAAAGCATCAATACAACAATAGTAAGCTAAACTTAACACCAAATTAAAAGGATTATATATCATAAAAAAAGAGAATACATTATTGAAGTATCAGGATGCTTCAACATATGAAAACATTCAGTGTAAAACAATACATTAAGAGAATGAAAAAAGGACTTCTCTGGTGGCAGAGTGGTTAAGGCTCCGCCTGCCAATGCAGGGTACATGGGTTTGATCCCTGGTCCAGGAAGATCCCACGTGCCATGGAGCAACTAAGCCTGTGCACCACAACTACAGAGCCTGCGCTCTAGAGCTCGCAAGCCACAACTACTGAGCCTGAGTGCCACAACTACTGAAGCTCACACGCCTAGAGCCCGTGATCCGCAACAAGAGAAGCCACCGCAACGAGAAGCCCACGCACCACAATGAAAAGTAGCCCCCGCTCACCGCAACTAGAGAAAGCCCGCACACACCAATGAAGACCCACACAGCCAAAAATAAATAAATAAAATAAATAAATGTATACAAAAAAGAGAATATAAAAAAAAACCCTACATGATGGTCTCAATCGATGCTGGCCAAGCATTTGAAAAAAGTCAACAGCCTTTCACGATAAAAATACTCAATAAACCAAAAAAGTTTTAAAAAGCCACCTCAACACAATAAAGGACATGTATTGACAGCACACAGCTAACATTATGCTCAATGGTGAAAGACTGAAAGCATTCCCTCTAAGATCAGAAAGAGGACAAGAATACTTGCTCTTAATTCTAAAAACTTATTCCTGGAAATCCTAGTAGGAACAAGAACAAGTAGGCAAAAAAAGAGATAAAAGGTATCCAAATCTAAAAAGGAAACAAAATTATCTGTTTAAAACCAACATGATCTAATTTGTAGAAATCCTGAAGATTCTGGAAAAAAACAAAAAACAAAAAACCCTGCTAGAAATAATAAATTATCAGACCTTTAATCAACATGCAAAAATCAATGTATTTCTATACAACAAAAATTCCACCATGAGGGGGCTCTTCCCCAATCAAACACTCAAATGGAAAATAGAAAACAAAAACACTAAAAGTAACATCTAATACATAGACCTGATGATAAAATTAATAAAATCAAGACCACTTGTTACCCATAGAAATGTACAAAATGAAAGCAGCAGTGCTGTAAACAAAAAAATGACAGCTCACCATTGATAAAGTATCACTCCATAAACTGTCTCTTTAAGACGCTTCAAAATTAGCTGTGACTAATGAACAATGGCACGAACAGGGGACAAAAAACATGGCATGACAGCTGAGTCAACAGCCTGACATGAGAATGTGAACTTGGACAATGTTATCCCTAGGAGAAATTCCTATACCATTGCTTGAGGCTCAAACGATGGTAATTATTACATGTGAAGAACGCTGTCACAGTGCCTTTGAGACATGTTTTGGTGATATTCCTCAAAACCAGAAGAAGAACTGCAAAGACTTATCAGGGTCTTACAACATATGAGGGAAAGTATTCTCCATCAGAAATTTTCTGTTACACAGCAAACCCATTCCACAGTATCCACCAGAAGTTGTCCATTAACTACAGGTACATTATCAAGGAAAGAAATGAGATAAAATTTCACTCCCTAGAAGCATGTCTTTCAAAAGCAACTTTCAAAGGCAAAATCATGCAAACTTAGGAGAATATTAAATCAGAAAGAATATATATTTCCTGACTAAGTACAGCAATAAGAAAGGAAAAAAATATAAGATACGGGGTTCAGATATTATGGGTCCTTGACATGGAATCATGAGCTCAACCCATAGAGTCCAAGATAAAGCCGGAAAGATTCATATCTTCTCCCCATGTAGGACTGGGGATTAAAACAAGGATCTCTCTGTCCACCGTCCTTAGAGTTTCCCTAAGTTACAATAACAGAAGATCTAATGTACCTCCCTATTACACACATCCCTGATGGGTGTGGCAAAGTCAGAACAGAAGAAATGGCCGATGGATCTAAACAAGCAGACAGGGCTTGAGAAAGCTCCATGCAGGTTCTGAGGTGCCAGATGGAATGAAACAGCAAGCAGTGTTCTCCCATCTTATAATTAGATCTTCTATAAAACATCAGATGGGGGTGTAATCCAGAAAGGCCCAGGGACTGGAGTCTGGAGGCATCAGCTCTGATCTATATGGACTGAAAACTGAGCATTCAAGAGAATCAAATCCAAAAGGAGAGATGAGAGAGCAAGAGACCCCTTTATTTTAAAAGTTTCCAGTTGGGGGCTTCCCTCGTGGTGCAGTGGTTGAGGGTCCGCCTGCCGATGCAGGGGACACGGGTTCGTGCCCCGGTCCGGGAGGATCTCACATGCCACGGAGCTTGCGCGTCCGGAGCCTGTGCTCCACAGCGGGGGAGGCCACAACAGTGAGAGGCCCGCATACTGCAAAAAAAAAAAAAAAAAAAAGCTTCCAGTTGGGTGTTTTAAATATTTAAGCACTGGAAAAAACTCCTGGTGTATCATGAAGTGGGCAGACCATCTAAAGAAATGGCACATTTAAACTCCTGAGGCCTGAGACATCAAGGCATTGAGTTCAGTTAAGCAAGGCATGGGATTCCAAAAGGCAAATAAGGGTAAATGCAAAGATACCCCCCCAACATTTGGAGGGAAGCTATCCTCACCCACAGAGATCAGGTTCCTGTAGGTCTCCAACATCACGTCCCTGTACAAGGCCCTCTGACCAGGGTCCAGGCATTCCCACTCCTCCTGAGAGAATTCGATGACCACATCATTCAATGTCAACTGACCCTGAAAGAAAAACACATTTCACCAAGTGTGAAAGAGTTTATTTGTGTATTCCACTAATAAAACACTGATTCAGGGGCTTCCCTGGTGGTGCAGTGGCTAAGAATCCGCCTGTCAATGCAAGGGACAAGGGTTTGAGCCCTGGTCCGGGAAGATCCCACATGCCGTGGAGCAACTAGGCCAGTGCACCACAACTACTGAGCCTGTGCTCTAGAGCCCGCGAGCCACAACTACTGAGCCCGCATGCCACACTACTGAAGCCCTCACGCCTAGAGCCCATGCTCCACACCAAGAGAAGCCACCATGATGAGAAGCCCACGCACAGCAACGAAGAGTAGCCCCCGCTCGCCGCGACTAGAGAAAGCCCACGCGCAGCAACGAAGACCCAATGCAGCCAAAAATAAATAAATAAAATAAATAAATTTATATATAAAAAATACTGATTCAAAATTAGAAAAGTTATTACTATTATACATTAATTTAACAGGTTAAGAAAAAAACTATCACAATAGTAAAGTTGAAAACTTACTGGAAAATTAAAAACCATTAAAAAAAAAGGAAAAAAATATTGCAATTAAGCAAGAACATTTCACCAAACATGATGATCAGAAGGAAACATTTGGAGAGAAGTTAACACTCTTACACTGTTGATGGGAATATAAATTGATGCAGCCATTATGGAAACCAGTGTGGATGTTCCTCAATAAATTAAAAATGGAGTTGCTATATGTTCCAGCAATTCCACACCTGGGCATATATCCAGACAAAACTATAATTCAAAAAGATACATGATCCCCTATGTTCATATGATCATTATTAACAAAATTCAAGACATGGAAACAACCTAAATGTCCACTGACAAATAAATGGATACAGAAGATGTGGCACATATATACAATGGAATATTACTCAGCCATAAAAAGAAATGAAATTGAGCTATTTGTAATGAGGTGGATAGACCTAGAGTCTGTCATACAGAGTGAAGTAAGTCAGAAAGAGAAAGACAAATACCGTATGCTAACACATATATATGGAATTTAAGGGGAAAAAAATGTCATGAAGAACCTAGGGGTAAAACAGGAATAAAGACACAGACCTACTTGAGAATGGACTTGAGGATACGGGGAGGGGGAAGGGTAAGCTGTGACAAAGCGAGAGAGAGGCATGGACATATATACACTACCAAACGTAAGGTAGATAGCTAGTGGGAAGCAGCCGCAGAGCACAGGGAGATCAGCTCGGTGCTTTGTGACCACCTGGAGGGGTGGGATAAGAAGGGTGACGCAAGAGGGAAGGGATATGGGAACAGATGTATATGTATAACTGATTTACTTTGTTATAAAGCAGAAACTAATAAAAAAATGCATAAAGTAAAAAAAAAAGAAAATGTGGTATATATATACAATGGAATATTACTCAGTCATAAAAAAGAATGAAAGAATGTCATTTGCAGCAACATGGATGGACTTAGAGATTATCATACTAAGTGAAGTAAGTAAAAAGACAAATACCATGTTATCACTTATATGTGGAATCTAAAATATGACATAAATGAACATATTTATGAAACAGAAATAGACTCACAGAGAACAGACTTGTGGTTGCAGGACTGTGGTGGGGGGAGGATTGCAAGTTTGGGATCAGCAGATGCAAACTAGTATATATAGGATGGAGAAACTACAAGGTCCTACTGTAGAGCACAGCGAACTAAATTCAATACCCTGTGATAAAACATAACGGAAAAGAATATGAAAAAGAATATATATGTATAACTGAGTCACTTTGCTATACAGCAGAAATTAACATAACATTGTAAATCAACTATACTTCAATAAAATTTGAGGGAAAAAAAAGAGGGAAATCCTCAATGCATTCCCACTGACATTACAGTGGAGTGAAGGGGGCTGGCCAGGGCTCCTGACTTTCACCACTGTACGGTGTGGCTGAGCAGGGACCACTAGAGGAAGTGACAGGAGGCAAACAGAGAGCAAGAGCAAGACACAGAAACAGCATGTCAGAGAGTTAACACTGTTAACATTCACAAATCTAAGGACACAGAAAAGCTAAAAGTGAAAGGATGGAAAAAGATATTACATCCCAAAGATAGCAGGGATGACTGCATAATATCAGACAAAATGAATTAAAGAGAAAAACTGACATAAGACAGAAAGGACATTATATTAGCATAAAAAAGGGTAACTCTCCAAGATATAACAATTATAAATATTTAAACACCTAACAGAGTTCCCCTCAATACCCCAGTGTTAAGTACCAATGGAAGCAAAGAGAAGACCAACAGGAAACAGAGCACGTGAACAACACTATAGACTCACAAGACCACAGAGATCACCCCATCCAACAAAAGCAGAAAACACATGCTTCTCAAGCACACATGAAACATTCTCCATCACAGACCACGTGTTAGGCCACAAAGCAAATCTTAGCAAATTCAAGAAGGCTCAGATCATAAAAAGTACTTCTCCAAACATAATGAAACCAAACTTCAAAAAGCCAGCAGAAGGAAAACAGAAAAATTTCAAAAATGTAGAAATTAAACAATTCATTTTTAAACCAATACTTGAAAGAAGACAAGGAAACTTTTAAAATATCTAAATGAAAGTAACAACACAACATATGAAAAATTATACAGTCAAGCAGTACAAAAAGGGAAGTCTACACTGCTAAACATCTACAACAAAAAAGAGAAGAGAACACAAATCAGGAATATATTCACTACAAGGAAGGAGAAAAAGAAAAAACTAAACAAAAAGTTACTAGAAAGAAACAGAGAAGAAAGATTAGATGAGAAATAAATGAAACAGAATGTAGGAAAACAAAATAAAATCAACCATCCAAGAGTTGGTGTTTTAAAACTAGGCAGGAAACAGACTGCAACTGATATCACAGAAATGTTTTTTAAAGGAAGATAAGGGAGAACTATGAACAATAATGCCTACAAATTACATAATCTAGATACAGGTAAATTCTTACAAATGTCAAACCTAACCAGGCCTAATCATTACAAAATAAAAACTTTGAATAGAATTATAACTGGGAGATTCAAGCAGTAATCAAAAATCTCAAACAAGGAAAAACCCAGGACAAGACAGCCTCACTACTGAATTGTACCAAACATGTACAGAAGAACTACCTCTAATCCTGCTAAAATCTTCTTGAATAGTCCCAGAGGGAACACTAGTAAATTCCTTCTATGGAGCCTGCTTAACTCTGATACCAAAGCCAGAAAAAGACACAAGAGAAGAAAACTACAAAACCAATATCACCCACACATACCGATGCAAAATCCTTAACAAAATATTACAAAATCAAATTCAACAGCACATGAAAATGTATTCAAATCAACACCAAGTACATTTTATTCCTATAATGCAAGGCTGACTCAACACAGAAAAATCAATTAATGTGATGTAACACGTTGACAGAATAAAGGAAAAAAACACATATGATCATCTCAATTGATGCAGAAATAACCCACTTAACAAAATGCAGCAACCTTTCAAGATATAAACCCTCAACAACCAGAAACAGTAAACTATCTCAACATAATAAACACCAAATATGAAAAGAACGCAGCTAACATTATACTCTACAGTCAAAGACTAAAAGGTTTTCCTCTCACATCAGGAGGAAGGCAAGTGTGCACACTCTCTGCTATTCAACAAAGTACTGAAAATCCTACCAAAGCCATTAAATGGAAAAAGAAATCAAAGATACTCAAACTAAAAAAGAATTATCTTGTTTTGTGGGTGACAAGTTTTATACAGACAAATCACAAAGATACCACGAGAAAACAACCATGTTGGGACTTCCCTGATGGCGCAGTGGTGAAGAATCCACCTGCCAATGCAGGGGACACGGGTTTGAGTCCTGGTCCCTGGTTCCTGGTCCAGGAAGTTCTCACATGCCCCAGAGCAACTAAGCCCATGTGCCACAACTACTGAGCCTGTGCTCTAGACCCTGCAAGCCACAACTACTGAGCCCATGTGCCACAACTACTGAAGCCTGTGCGCTCTAGAGCCTATGCTCCATAACAAGAGAAGCCATCGCTGTGAGAAGCCCAAGCACTGCAAGGAAGAGTAGCCCCCACTAGCCGCAACTAGAGAAAGCCTGCGCAAAGCAACGAAGACCCAACACAGCCTTAAATAAATAAATAAATAAATAAATAAAATTTTAAAAAGAAAAAAAACCCCAACTATGTAAAAAAATATGTTTAGAAAAGTTGGATAAAAAAAATTAACATGCAAAAATCAGACAAATTTCTATATGGAATGAAAAATGTCAAAAAAAATTAAGAAAACAATCCAATTAACTACAGCATTAAAAAGTACAGCATACTTAGGAATAAATTAGCCAAGGAGGTAGAACACTTGTACACTGAAAACTATAAAACTTGTTAAAAGTAATCCAAGGAGATACACACAAATAGGAAGATATCGTGTACGCATGCACTGGAAGACTTAATATTCTTAAAATGACCACAGTCCCAAAGTGTTCTATAGATACAGTAGAATTCCTGTCAAAATTCCAATGGCAATATTTGCAGTGACAGAAAAAAACATGGTAAAAAACATGCTAAGAGAATCTCAAAGGACCCAAAATGGCCAAAATACTCTTGAAACAGGAAGGAGATGGAGAAGGCCCTTTTTGAGTATCAAAGCATTACATACAAATTAATCAAGATGGTGTGGTACTGACATGAACACAGACACACAAAGCAAAGGAAAAGAACAGAATGCTCACAGATAATCCTTGGCATGTATGTAACATGTACTCACAAGGGTGGTAAGACTACACAAGGGAAAAAGGACAGTCTCAGTAACAAATGCTGCTGGGAAACTGGATATCTACCAGAAAAAGAATAAAGTAGGAACCTTGCTTGCATAAAACAGAAAAACTTTTCTGTCATGAAAAAGGCAATCAACAGAGTATAAAGACAACCCCTGAGAAATGGAGGGGAAGAAAGTGACTTGAAGAATCCAGAGAATTTTTTTGATTTCGTAGTTTAAAATCGATGATGGAATAAAACGCCCTCTATCACCGATGTCTCTTTCTGAACTTACCATTCCATTTTCCAATCATTCAGATTTTGAAGTCAGTGACTCACTCATTTAGCTTCTAGTGTATTATAAAAAAAATCAGAACAAATTTCTTGTTATTGTTCAGTTTTCCAGAATTTACCAAGTATTGTGCATATTCAGATGATTCCATGAACAGGATAGGTCACGGAATTTACAAAGAGCGGACAGTGAATTCAGACGAAGCCCTGTAACAATACCTGCTGCCCAATAGCACGGAAACCCCATCCACAATCCATAGGTGTGAAGCCCTGCCTGAGACAATGTCCACTGGAACCTCAGAGGAGATGAAATCTAAGTGGACATGACAGGGACTGAGGGAAGGCACTAGATAAAGGTGAATGTACAGGTGTCAGGAAGGATACCTCAGAGTGAGACAAGATTAGCAAGTCCAGTTGAGGGCACTTCAGAAAGGAAAGACTGAAGAATCAACTGAGAATATGACTTTACCTCAGAAAGAGCCATTCCTGACTCCTTTTCTTTTTTTTTTTTTTTTTTTTTTTTTTTTCCTGTACGCGGGCCTCTCACTGCTGTGGCCTCTCCCGTTGCGGAGCACAGGCTCCGGACACACAGGCTCCGCGGCCATGGCTCGCGGGCCCAGCCGCTCCGCGGCATGTGGGATCTTCCGGGATCGGGGCACGAACCCGTGTCCCCTGCATCGGCAGGCGGACTCTCAACCACTGCGCCACCAGGGAAGCCCCCTGACTCCTTTTCTTTTCCTTCTCTTAAGGGCTTCTTTGTTAGACAACTGGACTCTTTAGAGGTCTATCCTGAGAGCTGAAAACATGCTGTTTAATGCTTAGAATCAACACAACCCCTTCCTGAGTCACCACCACACACACAGGGAAGCCCTCAGCATGTGGAACAGACAGTCCTCTGCTGCCCACTGTCCCAGGAGGGATCAGGACAGTAACTCCCATACAGAGACCAACAAGGGAGTTTCCCCACACTTTCCATCAGATCACGCTCCCCTCCTGGCGAGGCCCTCACGTACCCAGCAGCAGCGGGCACCTCAGCTGGACCCGACGATCCCCTGCAGGTCACAGACCAGCCCTGATCCATCCCCATGCAGAGCAGGGCCCTCAGCCTCAGCCCAGATCTCAGCCCTCGGGAATGGGGGGACCCAGAGTCCTGATGCTCAGTGATGGATCCAGATTGGAGCATCCTGGGGCACTTAAAGGATTACTGATGTTGGGCCCCATCCATACTATTGGAAAGCAACCCTCTTGTTATATGAAGGGGATATATGAAGATGCCTTACTCAAATCAATGTGAAGTCTGGGTGGAGCACCACCTAGAGGAGGTGAGCCCAGCACACCCACCACGTTCTTTTTTTCCCAAGCTCTATTAATGTATAATTGATGAATAAACATGGTGTACATATAAGATATACAATGTGATTATTTGGCAGATATATACACTGTGTAATAATTATCACAAAAATTACACATGAAGGCACCCAAGGACCCACTAAACCTAAGATACCATATTTTCATTTACAATGATTCCAGCTCAAACACTGTCATCTCCAAAACCTACTAATTAAAAGAGACACATGCAATAATGCACATGCCACAGTCAGACCACAACCTCTCCCAATGAAATGGCCCAAATTCTCCACTGTATCCTTCAAAGTGCATCTGAAATGGTCTTCACTTACACAATAAAATGCTCAAAAATACCAAAGGTAACCCACAAAATGATCTCTAAAATTTTCTGTGTATCACTTTAAGGGTTGCACGATGATTCTCCCACTCTCAAAAGACCCAACATGAGTCAATGTATAGAGTGGATTCTGTGGGGCACCCTATAGATCCATTCCCTCAGGACCATGGTGTCCATCCACCTGTACCCAGAGCGTGCTGTTCGCACAGCTCAGGTCATATCTCTAAGAGCATAGGAGGAAAACGTTTGTCTTTCTAAACCCACTGCCTTCATTCCTACTCAGGTGTGACCATGAGTTATTCAATGTAAACAATGCATGCAATCCGCAGTCTCAGCATCTATGTCCCAGGGAAACTGAGCTAGGACTTTATGGCAATTCAGTTTGTGTAATGAAGCCCACAACTACACATACCACCTCAAGGTGCTCCAACCACAATTAAGACACCCCTTTCAGGGCTTCCCTGGTGGCGCAGTGGTTGAGAGTCCGCCTGCCGATGCAGGGGACATGGGTTCGTGCCCCGGTCCGGGAAGATCCCACATGCCGCAGAGCCGCTGGGCCCGTGAGCCATGGCCGCTGAGCCTGCGCATCCGAAGCCTGTGTTCCGCAAGGGGAGAGGCCACAACAGTGAGAGGCCCGCATACCGCAAAAAAAAAAAGACATCCCTTTCAAACAGCTCTCCAGATGCCTTGACCCCACAAGGGACAGGTGCCCACACCATTCACTTGAGCTTCACCTTGAAGCTCACACTGGCTGCCACATCCCTCCTGAAGACCCCTACAGGCTCCACGCACTTATGGGCAAACAGGGCTAAAAGGCACAAGGACCTCTCAGCAAAGCCATTGCAACAGGAATACACACAAGCTGCCACCCAAAGGACACTGGCCATTCATTATGAAGGTCAAGAAGTTGGCCAGCCTGGGGAAACTGACCAACAATTGGGAACGTCATGAAGTCCAGCTACAAAGGCATTTGAGTTCATTTCTGGAGACTCAAAGCAGACAGTCCCCAAGTTTCTTGACTCCTGTTCTACCCACTCACAGGTAATTAAAAGATACTCTAGCTCTTTGAGGGAGGCCTCCTTCATGCCCCATTAGGCTCCAGACTTCTGCCCACCCTTAGCACAGTGAAACCACGATCCTGGACTCTGAGCAGATGAACTGCTGGAAGGCAAGGCTCCTGTCCAAGGTGGCGACTGGTCACCTGATGTGCACAGCCTGGAACACCTGGGGGCTAAAGCAGAGCGCTGACACAGCTGACTAAACGTGGGAACACGTCACCCACTGCTTGAGGACACCAGTTGTGCAGGACTTCTTAGGCCTCCCTACATCTTTTTGCTCTTGAGTTATTAAACAGACACATAAGGTAAGGATCAATTAGAGTGGAAATGTCCAAAACCAGTGTGAGACCCATCCTCATTACCTGCCCTGGCACCTTGATATTTCCTGAGGCGTACTCAGCCCAATCGATAATCCTAGCCTTGAAAACATCCCCAGAGTGAGGTGTTGCAGTGACCCTGTGTCCTTAAATGGAGGTTAAGCAGGAAAGACTAAAAATAATCAATACACAAAGTATGTTTCTGTTGAGGGTGACTGATACAGAGGCAATAAAACCTGGGTAATTTCACAGAGGTTGTCGGAGGAAGGGGAAGGGGACACATCTCTGAAGTAATAAGATGTGGAGGACAAAGGGCCTGAGCCATGGTGACTTAAAGGCCAACCGTAAGAACAGGAACTAAGATCTGAGGACAGAAAACGTGTTGGGGTTTGGGAACAGAAAAAAGGTGAATGTGTCCGGGGCAGAGTGAACCATGAGGAAACGGTCACTTCCCAAGATGAGGCTGGAGACACTGGCAGGGCCCTGAGCATGATACAGGGCTGTGCAGACACAGTGAGGAGACTGGACTTTGTCGTAAAGACAAATAACAGCCGGTGGAGATATGAGTGCCAGCACTGACTGAACTCTCTTCAAATTTAAACTTTCTGCAGAGAAATACATCTCACTATGGTCACTTTAACTCTGAACCTATGTTCTTGTGTCCTTTCTAGGGTTTGTTTTACTTTTACATTCTGGGATGACTGTGACCCATTTAAATTTCTAAATACAACTAGACAACTCTCTTCAAAAATAATTGCCACACACGGTGGGTGGGGGTGGGAGGTGGGGAGGGATGATGGGAGATTCAGATTGACATATACACACTACAATGTATAAAATATATAACTAATGAGAACATACTGTATAGCACAGGGAAGGCTATACAGTATGTTCTCAATGCTCTGTGGTGACCCAAATGGGAAGGAAATCCAAAAAAGAGGGGATATGTATACATATGGCTGATTCACTTTGCTGTACATCAGAATCCGACAGTACAGCAGTGTAAAGAAACTATCCTCCAAATAAAAAGTGCTACTTGTACTTTTTATTAAAACTTTACCCAGGGCTTCCCTGGTGGCGCAGTGGTTGAGAGTCCACCTGCCGATGCAGGGGACACGGGTTCGTGCCCCGGTCCGGGAAGATCCCACATGCCGCGGAGCCGCTGGGCCCGTGAGCCATGGCCGCCGAGCCTGCGCGTCCAGAGCCTGTGCTCCGCAACGGGAGAGGCCACAACAGTGAGAGGCCCGCGTACTACCAAAAAAAAAAAAAAAAAAAAAACTTTATCCATAAAATAAGACTATAATGATACATACTAAAAGGTTAATACCATCTTTTTTGAGTGGGATTAGAAATGATGTCCATTTTCTTCTTTTTGTCTATTCTCACATGGGCTTGATATTACCTTTGCAATAAACATATACTCAAAGAAAAAGAACTGTCACACACAGACACACACCCAATTTCACCAATGAATTCAGGGGTTAAGTGTTGCTCAGACTGAGAATTTCTGGTCTAGTCTCTCATCTCTATGTTACGAGTGGGCTCCCTGAGGCCCAGAGGGGACACATTTCAGAGGAGGTCTGAATTGACTGAACAGAATCAGGTGGAAATGAATTCCGAAAAGGTCACCCGAAGGGCCTCTTCCTTTAAAGAGGTACCACGTGCTGACAGTTTTTTCTTACCCAGTCCTCGACCCCCTGACAAGAACTGTCAGGGGGTGAAGGACAAGTGTCTGAGTCAAATCACTGCCCCGTGGCTGACTAGGAACTGAATATGGAAGTCATCTTATGATTCCAATAATCACAAAATGCACAAACCTTATAGCCAGTTTTTCGATTCTGATCCTTGTCTATGTAAGTCAAACCAACAAAATTTACATTTATTAGATTTTAAAGCCAGAAATCGCGACTTAATATATATCGTGATTATTTATACCACGACTTAGCTGTCCACATCCAAAGAACTCACCACCCGCCTGGACCCTGTTTCTCCCTTGTAGCTGCACTACTACATCTTCACATTTCATTCGGTGTATCTGTCTCCCTATTTCTTTGTGTCCAACTTTCTCTTCCCCTCCGCTCTCCCGCTGTGCCTGCCCTCCTCTCTGTCTCCTCCCTCACGCCTGCCCTGCCCCACTCTGCGACCTGTTCCCCCTCCTGTTGCTCTCTCCGCCCAACCTTTCTGACTGTCCTAAATATCCGTATCTTTCTGCATCTTTCTTCCCGATCTCGGCCCCCTCTCTCATCCCCTGGTTACGGCGTTTCCATCCCGGCCACAGTCCCTTCCGCCCCACTCTGTGGCACCACCAGGTGGCTGTACTTCCCATCGGCTCTCTCTTCCTCTGCTCTTCTAGTTCTTAGTTGGTCCTCTCTTGCTCTCCCAGAGCCACTTGGCTCTGAAGGCCAAGGTTCAAACTCCGTTCTCTCCGGCCACTCTCTGCGTGAAGTGCCTCGCCACTGTACTGTCCTCCCTTCTACGGGTGATCCAGGGCCCCTCCTCCCACGCTGCTGTGCCATGGGTTCTCCCCCGTTCCTTCAACGTCTCAGTTACTCCTACTTCTCTGTCAGTCGCTCCGTCTCTACTCCTTACTTCCCATCGCCCACGTGTTTCCAGAAATGGCGACTGAATAACATACCCGCCTACCGGAAAAGAGATATTTTCCAGCGGGTGGAATTCGGGAAGAAACAACACTGGGTGTCACACGTCTGGCCCAGGTCACCTCCCCCTTCGCGGGGTGAGGAGAAGGGCTGACTACGAACGGGAGGCCGGGGGAGCAGAAGGACCGGCCTGTGGAGACGCGAGGGCAGAGGCGCTGGGAGGGAGGGAGGGGGTCTGAGAGGGGCGGGCCCTGCAGAACCCCAGGACCGGGGAGAGGACGCGGCCTCTTTGGGAGAGGGACGGCCAGCGCTGCCCTCCAGGGGCCGAGAGGGCGAGGCTGGGGGCGCGAATCCACCTCGCGGAAGAGGACGTTACGGGGTGGGCCTGGTCACTGTAAGTTTGAAGCAGGAAAACGGCGCTAAGACCGTGTCTACGTGGACTGAAGGCCGTAAAGCGAAGGGCAGGGACCAGCCTCAAAGCGATTTCAAACCCAAAGGAAAACATACCCGCCCTCTAACGGCGACGTCTGGATCTATTAGGTAGGAGGCCGGATGCTGGGATTTACGGTTCATAGTAACTCCGAAGCCAGTACGTTGCAGTACGAGGAGCAGCGAAGCATAGATCTTCACTAGCGATGGGCAACTTCCCTCTGCATCTTACCTCGTACCGTGACCTTCAAAACTCGGCCCCCGTTTGCGGTTCCGCAGGTAACTACTAATTCGGGGGAGAGGCGGGGCTTCCGGGGCGGGGCCTGGGCGGAGCGCTGTGTGCGAGAGGCGGGGCGACGAGAAAGCCCAGACGCTGGGATGGCCGGAGGGCGGGGCTGGGAGCAGCGAGCAGGGCAGTCACTTTCATCAAAAACTAAGACGTTTCCTCTTAAGAACGGTTTAAATAAAAAGCTCCCCCACTCCACCCCACAACAGGTTGCTCTAAAATCCCGTTAGTGAGGCTGAAGCAATTCAGAGCTCTGGAAACTTGGGTCTCCAAGTGGTAGCTGTGGGGCGGTGACTGGAGCCTGGAACATTTCCTGCAGTTAGAACTAATAAAAGCAATTCAGGAAACAAGAGCTGGACTTGTCTTTCTATTACAAACTAGAATGACAGAATTAACAAAACTCTGGGTAGAATGGGCTTTTTCACACTGAAAACTCTACAGAACATTCTGTTTCTATTCCTTGCTCACTCAGGAAGCCAAACTCAACTGCTCGGCTCATTTCCAGACAATCAGGGACTAGACCTGAGGTGTGAGACTGGTGAACTAAGGCATGTGATAATTCAGGGCACTAACCGTTGCTATAAAAAGAGCAATAAATTGTAGTATTCTTTTTTAAGCAAAATTTTTAAATTGTTTTGCTTTTTTGCCTTTTAAAACCTGCTTTCCCCCGGAGAATAACAGAGAAATACTTGAGATACATCACTATTCAGTAAAGGTGTACCACAGAATTCTCTGGCTTAATGTATCTTGTGAAAAGATTAGGACAGTAAGTTTAGTTAGCATCCAGCATTTCATATAGATACAATAAAAAGAGAAAGAAAAAAGAGAAACGTTGTATTCCTTTGATGAGAAGGCATTATTCTTTAAAATACTTCTATTCTACACTTAATAATTTCCTTCAAATATCTTTGAGAAAAACTTCTTTATATCATAGTACACTTAAGTCAAACATAACTAAAAATAATTGTAATTCAAAAGTTTTTTATTTTGAAATTGTAACATATTTTAGCTCTGTTTCTTTTAATATTTATTTTTAAACCTTACTTTATTTTTGGCCGCACTGCATCTTCATGGCTGCACACGGGCTTTCTCTAGCTGACGCAAGCAGGGGCTACTCTTCGTTGTGATGTGCAGGCTTCTCATTGCAGTGGCTTCTCTTGTTGTGGAGCACAGGCTCTAGGCACACAGGCTCAGTAGTTGTGGCTCACGGGCTCTAGAGCACAGGCTCAGTAGTTGTGTCTTGCAGGCTCTAGAGCGCAGGCTCAGTAGTTGTGGCACATGGGCTTAGCTGCTCCGTGGCATGTGGGATCTTCCTAGACCAGGGATCAAACCCGTATCTCCTGCATTGGCAGGCGGATTCTTTTTTTTTTTTTTTCCCACTGTTCAAGGTTTATTTATTGTTTTAGTTGGTATAACACTTAGATAGTTGGCTGCATTATTTATGTCGATTTTTCTTTTTTACATTACATGGCAATGTATACTATTCTGATACATATAGTACATAAAATAAGATTCTTTAGAACAGTTATGCACAAGACATACAATACTGGATTTATAATCAATCCCAGAATGTGATTAATTGGAGAAAAACAGTTGGATTAGGCATCTTGGCTAAAGGAACCAGAAGTTATATACCACGGCGTTAAATACACATCTGGTTTGAAGGGCAACTGCAGCATCTGCAACATTGCCAGTGGAACCTCTTGAGGAAGTAGAACTAGTTTACACGAACCAGTTTCGGACCACACAAGATAAGTGCCATGCAGCATCAGGATACAGCTGCAGGGTTTTATGAACCATTCCTATTGCTAATGTTAGGAAACTGATGTTCTTCCTAGGCTGTCTTAACATGACTGCTTTAGTCACAGATCAGATATAAAGGACAATATGCACAACCTTCCACTAAAATCCTGTTGTAGCCTAGACAGTGAAGTGGTATGATATTAGACTTTAGAACTGCAGCTCTTTCTGGATCCCCCAAAGTGTATCTGCACTCTTCTTCAAACAGGCCTGTTCCTCAGGAGTCAGAGTCACTTTCACAACACCTGCGATTCCGTTCTGTCCCCAGATGCAAGGACACTAAGGAAGACATCCTCTCTTATTCCACAGAAACCCTTAATCGTGGTGGAAACCGGACGTACCCGCCTAAGAGTCTTCATTACACTTTCTGCCAAATCTGCCACAGATAGTCCAGTGGGCCAGGATGTGTGAGTAGCCTTTCAGTCTGATCACCTCAAAAGCACTGTCAGCCACCTGGTTGTGAACTGCCTTCCACTGTTCCTTATCTGCATCAGTGCCTAATTCGGGGCGCAGATTCTTCAGGGAGACGCCAGCAACATTCACTCCACTCCATACAGGCACACTAGAGTCTCCACGCTCCCCAGGGACCCACGCGTGACAGCTGAATGGGTGAACCCCCAGCCTTTCCCCCATGAGGTAACGGAACCGGGCTGAATCCAAATTGCAACCGCTTCCAATAACACGGTTTTTGGGAAAGCTGCTTATCTTCCAAGCCGCAGAGGTCAAGGTATCCACTGGATTGGAAACAACAAGCAACTTGCAGTTTGGGCTGTATTTTACAATATTAGGAATGATGAAGTTAAAGATGTTCACATTACACTGGACCAAATTAAGACGGCTTTCTCCCTCTTGCTGACGTGCCCCAGCTGTGATAATAACCAGCCTGGAGTTTGCTGTCACATTATAGTCTTTGCCAGAGACGATTTCTGGTGTCCTAAGGAAAAGGCTGCCATGTTGGAGATCCATCATCTCTCCCTTCAGTTTGTCTTCTATGACATCAACAAGAGCAATTTCATCTGCCAAGTCCTTCATTAAGATACGGATGGCACAGGCCATGCCAACAGCACCAACACCAGCCACTGTAACCTTATTCTGGGGGACGTGTTCTTCCTTGAGAAGATTCTCAATCAGCTGATCCTTGGGAGTTGCCATATTGGACTTAGAACCGAAAGGAATCGGGAGTGCATGTCGGGCGGGCTGGACCCGGAATTGGCGGTAGCTGCTCGGGTACTCCGAGTAGGGACCGGGAGGGGCCTCAAATAGAACCGCGAGGCTGACGTCAGTGGGGAGCCGGGCGGACGTGCGGGAAGCCACCGGCAGGCGGATTCTTAACCACTGTGCCACCAGGGAAGCCCTAATATTGATTGATTGATTGATTTGGTTGTGCCAGGTCTTTAGTTGCAGCAACTCCTTAGTTGCGGCTTGCAGGCTCCTTAGTTGTGGCATGCAAACTCTTAGTTGAAGCCTATATGTGGGATCTACTTCCCTGAGCAGGGATCGAACCCGGGCCGCCTGCATTGGAAGCACAGAGTATTAACCACTCCGCCACCAAGGAAGTCCCTAGGTCTTTGTTTCTATTTCTGAAAGTTCTGCTATGTGTGGATGAGAAAGCCTGTAAAGTATACAGTCTTCAGAGGAAATTAAGATTAGTTTCATCTAAAGACTAATCATTTTTACAATGTTTTAAGGGCATTTTATAGGGAGATACATTCTCTTTAATACAAACCCTAAAGAAATTAAAACTAGGTTATCAGCTATGCGAAAACTTCATTTCAACCCTCGATATCTTTATGGAAATAACTGTTTGATAACACCTACAATGTATGTTTTATCACACGCCTACATGATGATATTTACATAGGGAAATAACCTAATTACAATATTTTCAGGTAAACGAATAACCTGCCACAATTCACCCTTGAGAAACAGATCATTTGAGTAAATACTTTGAATTACAGACTACATTTTTAATTTGAAAATCGCCACCACCCAGAAAACAAATCTAAAATCACAGATGGTGGCCATGGGAGGCTAGGTAACATACTCCATAATGCGGTGACCTCAGCATTTATTTGGTGTAGGCAACCGGCCAACAGGGATCTCGATCTGACTCGAGCCTTTCCCCTGACAACACATCCTATGGAACAGCCCACAGAGTCACAGCAAGTTTAAGTTCCTGTTATGACTGACTCCCCCAGCTGCCCTTGTGATAACCATTTTCCCCTGTCACCCAAGGCTTTTCCCTGGTTCTTCTTTGGATGAGACATGCTTCCAACAAGGAAGCCTACCAATTCCTGTTTTTTTGGTTTGCACTGACAAATGCAGCCTGAACCCAAGAAGCCAAAACATTTCACCCATGGACCCTAATGAAGGTACGTGCCTCAGGGCATGCCCCATGCTCTCTGCCTGCACCCTTCCTTGAATTCTGACGTGTTCCCTCCAGCTGTATCGTGTACCTCCTCCAGGACCTGTGAGTAATAAACGCCTCCATTTCACGTTCCCTTGCAGTCTTTTACTGAGTTGAGGCTCAACAATCAGTATCAAGAAGCTCTAGGTTAACAAATGCTAAATTTAAAAAGTCACAAGAGGGATATTAGACAATTCTATCAAATGTAAGAAGAATAATTAACAGTAATTCTATACCATTATATTGTTCCTTGTTCTCTGTCGTGTGTGTGTGTGTGTGTGTGTACACTCGAAGGTTTGACACAGGTAGGGAGAGGACAGTAGGAGAACCAGCACTGACCTGGCAGTAAGAAAGTAGCAACTACAGCTTCTCAAGGATGGGCCTCTGGGCTGCAGATCACTGTAGTGTTGCTGGCCCTCTGATTTTTGGAATACATTTTCCCTACATCCAAGAAGTTACTGGCCTCTCTGAAAATTGTGTCCACGGACACATACCTACCAGAATCTATCTAATGAAAACATACTGCCATGTGAAGTTTATACTCATAGTTTCCTTTCAGGATTCAAATGAACTTACAAACTCTCATGGGGTCCAACACAGCCTCCATGCAACCCATAATGATCCACTAATTCTGCTATAAAATACCAGAAAACATTCCAAACTCTGATAAATCATGCCTGAGGGAAAAATACATATGAAGACACCCAAGGAAGCACTACATGCAAAACACCTTTTTTTTTTTTCCTTTTTTGCGGTACGCGGGCCTCTCACTGTTGGGGCCTCTCCCGTTGCGGAGCACAGGCTCCGGACGCGCAGGCTCAGCGTCCATGGCTCACAGGCCCAGCCGCTCTGCGGCATGTGGGATCTTCCCGGACCGGGGCACGAACCCGTGTCCCCTGCTTCGGCAGGCGGACTCTCAACCACTGCGCCACCAGGGAAGCCCTGGAAACACCATATTTTCATTCATAGTGACCACAGACCAAACACTGTCATTTCCAAAAACTACATAAAGGAGATGTATCCAGTGATGCACATGCCACAGAGAGACCCCACCATTTCCCAAGAAAACACTCTAAATTCTCATTCTCTTTCTTATCTTTTGTATCAGTGCATCTGAAACTTTATTTGCAACACAAAATACTAAAAAATACAAAAGGTAACCCACAAAATGATCTCTGAACTTTTCCCTATATTACTCTAAAAATAGCAGTGATTCCCTCCCGATGCCCGCCCCTGGACAAGGAAGGATTTATTACTTGCAGCAATTAATAAGAACACCAGAGTTCTTTCCCAAAGCAGTGCCCCTATACCATGATCCTTGATCTCCCAAAAGACCGACACAAGTCACTTGTGGAGTGGATGCTGTAGGGCACCCTCTAGCTCCATCGCCTGAGGACAAGGCACCCATCCTCCTGCACTGAAGGATTCCTGCAGGCTCAGCTCAGGGAACACATCTAACATTGGAGAAAAAATGTTTTTCTCTGCCTAAATCCACTGCCTTCTTTCTTCCCGAGGTATGACCATGAAATATCCGAATAAACAAATGCATGTAAACCTCAGTGTCAGCAGCTATGTGCCAGGGAACCTGAGCTAAGGCACTATGGCACCTCAAACCATGCAACGCACCCCACAACTACCCATAAACCTAATTCCAGGTGCTCCAGGCAGAAGTGAGACACCCTTCGCCAACAGCTCCACCCACCCTTTGAGCCCACAAAGGGACAGGTGCACGCATCTTGATGCCCCGACTTGCAGCCATGTCTGCTGCAGAGCCCTACAGGCTTCCCTCCGATTTCCCCAATTTTCTACCTGTTCCCAAAGCACTCATGGGCAAACAAGGCTGAAAGACACAAGGACCTCTCAGTAAAGCCATCACAACAGGAATACACACAAGCTGCCACCTAAAGGACACTGGCCATTCAGTATGAAGGTTAAGAAGTTGGCCCTCCTGGGAGAGCTGACCAGCAACTGGGGTTGTTACGAAGCCCAGTGACAAAGGCATTTGAGTATAGTGAGGAAATCTCCAAGATGTACGGTTCCCAGGGTTTTTATCTCCTGTTCTCTCCACTCACAGGTAGTTAAAAGATACCCTAGCTCATTGAGGGGGGCCTCCTACATGCCCCCTTAGGTCCCCAACACCTGCACCCTTAGCACAGTGAAATCACTATCGCTGACTCTGTGCAGATGACCTGCCGGAAGGCAAAGCTCCTGTCCAAGGTGGTGATTGGTCCCTGGATGTGCACAGCCTGGAACACCTGGGGGCTACAGGAAAGCAGTGACAGAGCACACTAAACATGGGGACAACTCAGGACCCTGCATGAGGACGCCAGTTCTGTAGGGCTTTTTAGGACTGCCTACATCTTTTCCTCCCATCCTGGGAGGGAGAGAAACACAGTGCGCCCTTCAACGAACGGAAAAGGGGAAAGACTCCAAATGATCGATGGAGGAAGGCATTTCTGATGAGGGGGGTTGATACGGAGGCAATAAACTCTGATGAACGTGACAGAGACTGGCTGGAGGGGATGGTGGGGACCTCTCAGAGCCTAGAACTGAAGGAGGACAGAGGGCCTGAGCCAGGGTGACTTAAAGGCAAAAGGCTAAAACAGGAACTAAGATGTGACACAGAAAAGGCACCCCAGGAAGGACCCTGAGTCAGACCAAAAATGGACCAAGTAAGATGACTGGCCAGAGCCAACCCGGAAACTAACCCCATGACCATCAACCTGAGACTGCGAGCCACGTGGCAGAGCCTGGGTTCCCTCACCCTGCTGCTCTTCACCCAGGCACCCCTTCCCAATAAAGTCTTCTGCTTTGTCAGTACATGTGTCTCCTCGGACAATTAGTTTCCGAGTGTTAGACAAGGGCCCACTCTTGGATCCTGGAAGGGGTCTTCCTTCCTGCATCAAAAGTATGAACGCTGGGCTTCCCTGGTGGCGCACTGGTTGAGAGTCCGCCTGCCGATGCAGGCGACACAGGTTCGTGCCCCCGTCCGGGAAGATCCCACATGCCGCGAGCAGCTGGGCCCGTGAGCCATGGCCGCTGAGCCTGCGCATCCGGCGCCTGTGCTCCGCAACGGAAGAGGCCACAACAGTGAGAGGCCCGCGTACCAGAAAATAATAATAATAATAAAATATAGTGCTTTCTGTGGTCATTGCCCCTTCTCTAGATTTGCTATGACTGAGGGCTATTGCTGATGATTATAGGAAAGGGTTACTCTACCAGATGATCGTGAAACAGTACAACTGGACACTGAGAGAATGAAGTTTTCATGAGTATCACGGTGGTAGAAAAAATGGAGGGGAACAATGGTCTTCTGTCCTCTTAAAAGGGAATAGCTGTTGTATATCATTTATGAATGAAAATTAGTATTACTTCTAGTCACTGAAGTCACGGTGTTACAGAAGATAGTTTAATGAAAGGAACTAGAGTAAAGCATGCTTGTGAGGGATTCAAAAATTAATGTAATGTAATGTAATCTTTCCTTTATAATCCTGAATGAGTCACAAGCCAGAGTATCCCACCTCTTTGGGGCACTTCATAATACATAATACGTCGTTAGGCTCTCTAGATTAAGGGGCATCTAAACAATTTATTTCCACGTTATATATAAAATGATGTTCAACTTTGGAAATATATATTCATAATCTGTATTTGACTTATGAACCCCAAAGTGTATCCCTGATTATTTCTGGGGCTACTATGCAAATACCAAGTCAGTGGAACTTCAGATTCAAGCCCCCTACAAACTGCCTCTCCTTACCTGAATATACACAAGATTATATTTCTACATGCCTTTTTTAGTGCTGAATTTAGACCCATGGTTTGCATATCTACATAAAATGAAAATAGAAATATAGTAAGCACACGAAAACTATGAGGAAATAAAAGAACATTTCATAAATAAGGATTAAAAAGACACAATCTATCTTTTGTGCTTGCAGTGCTCAGAGAAATAACTGGAAAAGATCAAGGTTCATGAGTTTCCTCCAAGAATGAACATACATAATGGGATTTATAAACTAGAAATTTCATGTATGCACTCTCCAAAATATTTGTTGGGTTTTTTAAAGGGTATTTTTTTAAAATACATTTATTTATTTATTTTTGACTGCACTGGGTCTTCGTTGCTGTGCGTGGGCTTCTCATTGCAGTGGCTTCTCTTGTTGTGGAGCATGGGCTCTAGGCATGAAGGCTTCAGTATTTGTGGTGCACAGGCTTAGTAGTTGTGGCTCGCAGGCTTTAGAGCACAGGCTCAGTAGTTCGGGCACACAGGATTAGTTGCTCTGCAGAACTGGGATCTTCCTGGACCAGGGCTCGAACCCATGTCCCCTGCATTGGCGGGCGGATTCTTAACCACTGCACCACCAGGGAAGTCCCTGTACTTTTGCTTTTTCTGCTGGAAAAAGATGGAACCCCACACTAAGTTTAGTTTGGAGGGCTTTCTGGGGAGACCAGGGTGGACCAAGTTGTTCCCAAAATGGCTAGAGAAAGCAGAGCAGAGAATGGTGATGTTCTTGCGTTACGGTGGATACAAGACTGGGCTGTGGTGATGATACTTGCTTGTGGTGTGACCCTACAAGTCCTGCCAAGGGATGGAGCGCTCAGGCTTTATTATCAGCCTGCCCTGATAACATGGGCAGAAGAGGAAGAGCTTGTACCGAGTCATAAGGTGTCTGTAGTTAGACCTCAAAAATGGAGTCAGACTCACAATGTTTTGGATTCATTTTGTACTTCTACCCTCCAGAACAACAAGAGAATAAATCTATGTTGATTTAAGGCATTTAGTTTGTGGTAAGTTGTTACAGCAGAAATAGAAAATTTAAAGAAATGATGTATATGGAAAATCAAAAGAATCTACAGAAATTTCTAAAAAAAGTATACGATGCAAGGCGTCAGGATACAAGTACACCATGCAAAAATTTATTGAAATTTTATATAGTAGCAATTTACAAATGAATACTGAAATTAAAAATGTAGTATCTTCTTTAAATGCTTAGAAAAGTAAAACTAGAACAAAAATGTGTAAATCAAACAAAACATGGACTTTTATATGAAAAACTACAGTGGTCTGAAAGAAATCAAAGATGACATTTAATTTAGGTCATTTTAGAGAAACACACCAGTCAGTGAATTGCTAGAGAAACATACCATATTCATTGAAGGTAAGACACAACATAGAAATGATGACAAGTCACCTTAAATTGACATACAGGTTTAACGCATTTCCCAACAAAATGTTTGAAGATACAAACAAGATTTTTCTAAAATAAATATGGAAAGGCAAAAGAAATAGAAGAGCAGATATATCTGAAAAATACTATGTAGGCAAAAAATGTATCTGAAGTGATTGGAATCACTCCACACGATAACAAGATTTATAATACAGTGACAGTAATCAAGACTGTGTGGGCTTTGTCGAGTGACGGACACACAGACCAACAGAACAGAATGAGGAAACCAGAAACAGCCCTACAGGAGTACAGTGTACCCTTGAACAACACGGGTCTAAGCTGTGTGGATTCACTTACACGTGCATGTTTCCCAAAACACACTATCACAGTACTACAAGGCCACAACTCAGTTGAATCCAAGGATGCAGAACCACGGATATGGAGGACCAATATTAAGTGATACGTGGAGTTTTGACTACTCGGGACTCAACACCTCTAACTCACTGCACTGTTCAAGGGCCACTGTACTTCCAACAGATTTCTGACTAAGGTACCAAGGCAATTCAATGAACGAAGGATTTTCAAAAACTGGTAGTAATCAATAACATGTTCACAATGGGGGAAGATGTTCACCCGAACAAATATTAGCTCAAAGGTAATCACTGGTTTAAAGGTAAAATTATAAAACTAAACAAGACGTTTAGTAAAAACACTGCAGAATAAAATTTTGATAGCCTATGGATAACTGCTCTTCTAAAAAATTGCTTACATATATTATCTGGTAAACATTTCCAAACATTAATTTTTTTACTGAAGTATGGTTGATTTACAACGCTCTGTTAGTTTCTGCTGTACAGAAAAGTGACTCAGTTATACACATATACACACTCTTTTTTATATTCTTTTCCATTATGGTTTATGCCAGGAGACTGAATATAATTCCTTGCCCAAACATTAAGTTTTATTAACCTAGGGTAAAAACACCTTGGGCAATTTATTTAAACAGTGTTTTACAAGCATTTTCAAAAACCATATTGCACAATGGAACATACGTGTGCCGCAGGTAAAGAAATGTAATAAATTATTAGCATGAAGAAAACTGTATTGTTTCCTAATCAAGAAATCAAGAGTTTCAAGGGTAAACATTCGCTGTTTTGTTAAACAGTCTGAATCCATTTTATGATGTTGGACTACTGACAGCTTTAGGCAGCAGGACAACCTCTTCCTATTCTACCTATGTGGGCAAACTAATTAAAAAAAAAAAAAACCTGAGGACTCCCTCCTTTGATACAAACTGAAAGTTCAAATCTCATCAAGCGATCTCCTTAACACACGAAGCCATTGACCATTCCCTGTTCTCTTAAACCATTTTTTGAACACCTTGGAAGTCTCCACCCTTCCCATAGAAAGCTGAATTATATAACAAACATGCTCATAACACTTCAATATAAATATCAGTCTCAATAACCAAACCAAATTCTGTGTGGGGTTCCACCCTATTCCAATGAATGGTCACAAGTGCAAACCAGCAACAACAAAAATATGTCTTAAGGGTGAATACATGAAATTTCTAGTTTATCCACCAAACAAAAATGTCCCCATTGTATGTGGGTCATTTTGAAGAGAAAACTCATGAACATAGAGCCCTAAAAATTATTTCACTGAGCACAATAAAGGACAAATGTGATACTGCATGATTTTTAAATTTTTCTATTTTGCTTATGCTTACTATTTTCCTAGTTTCTTTTCATCTAAATCAAGGTGCATACCATAACGTTTATTTAGACACATAAAAGAACAAGAAAAAATACATTCATATACTGCATACTCAAGAATGGGGAGCAGGTATTAAGGAGTGTTTAAAAAAATAGCATTCCTGGGCTTCCCTGGTGGTGCAGTGGTTGAGAGTCCGCCTGCCGATGCAGGGGACACAGGTTCGTGTCCCGGTCCGGGAAGATTCCACATGCCGTGGAGCGGCTAGGCCTGTGAGCCATGGCCGCTGAGCCTGCGCGTCCGGAGCCTGTGCTCCACAACGGGAGAGGCCACAACAGTGAGAGGCCCGCATACCGGAAAAAAAAAAAAAAAAAAGCATTCCCAAGATAGACTAATGCTGTAATGCTCTGTTCAGTATGGACTGTCTGATGATTAGTAGGATGTGAGCCCCAAGTGAAGGTTTTTTGCATTCATACACTCATGAGGTAATCTCCGGAATGAATTCTTTGGTGAATATATTCCTTGTCAAAAGGCCAGGCCACATTAATTACAATTATTGGTTTCAATCAGGAATGAAATTTCTAATAAAGCATAAGATGGGGACACCTGCTAAAAGCCTTGTCACATCACTACATTATTAAAGTCTCTCACCAATATGGATTGCCTGATGGCATTAAGTCAGGCTTGAAAGCACACTGAAGAATTTGACATGCTCATTACATGTGTAAGACTGCTCACTATTATGAATTATCTGAAGACTTGGAAGGGCTGAACTCTGACGAAAGACCTTGCCACACTCATTGCATTTGTAAGCCTTCTCACCATTATGAATTCTCTGATGACGTACAAGGTTTGCATTTTGACTAAACACTTTGCCACAATCATTATTCTTGTAATTTGCTCCATTACGTATTTTCCAATGAATTCGAAGTTGGGGTTTTTGACTAAAGACCTTGGCACACGCATTACATTTGTAAGGTTTCTCTGCAATATGAATTTCTTGATGCCTTGTAAGGGTTGTCTTCTCACAAAAGACCTTGCCACACTCATGACATCTGTAAGGTTTCTCTCCAGTAAGAATTCTCTGAAGAAGTGCAAGGACTGCATTTCGATTAAAGACTCTGCCACACACATCACATTTATATGGTTTGGATCCTGTATGGATTATCTGATGATGCCAGAGAGTTAAGCCATGATGAAAAGTTTTGCCACACACATTACGTTTGTAAGGTTTCTCTTCAGTATGAATTCTCTGATGAATTGCAAGGTATGAATTTTAACCAAAGACCTTGCCACATATATCACAATTATGTAATTTCTCTCCTGTGTGGATTATCTGATGCCCACTGAGGTATGAGCCCTGATGAGAGGTTTTAGCCACACTCATTACATTTGTAAGATTACTCACTATTATGAATTGTTGGATGACTTGCAAGGTTTGTGTTTTGACTAAAGACTGTGACACACTCATTACATTTGTAAGGTTTCTCTCTAGTATGAATTTCCTGATGAAGTCCAAGGACTGCATTTCGATGAAAGACTCTGTCACATACATCATATTTATATGGTTTTGCTACTCTATGCATTATGTCATGCCTACTGACGCCTGAAGAAGAAAGAAAGATTTTCCCACAGACACTACATTTTTAAGGGTTCTCCACAGTATGAATCCTCTGATGAGTTACAAGGTCTGGACTTTGACTAAAGACCTTGGCGTACACATCACATTTATGTAATTTCTCTCCTGTATGGATTATCCGATGTCGACTGAGGGCTGAGCTCTGATTAAAGGTTTTACCACAGTCATTACATTTGTAAGGTTTCTCTCCAGTATGAATTCTCTGATGAACTGAATGCTTTCTTTTCTGACTAAAGACCTTGCCACACTCATTACATTCATAAGGTTTCTCTCCAGTATGAACTCTCTGATGAATTACAAGGTCTGAATTTTGACTAAAGACCTTGTCACATACATCACATTTATGTAATTTCTCTCCTGTATGGATTATCCGATGTCGAGTGAGGATTGAGCTCTGATTAAAGGTTTTACCACACTCATTACATTTGTAAGGTTTCTCTCCAGTATGAATTCTCTGATGAACTGATAGCTTTCCTTTTGTCCTAAAGACCTTGCCACACTCATTACATTTGTAAGGTTTCTCTCCAGTATGAATTCTCTGATGAACTGAAAGCTTTCCTTTTGTACTAAAGACCTTGCCACACTCATTACATTTGTAAGGTTTCTCTCCAGTATGAATTCTCTGATGAACCGAAAGCCTTCCTTTTGTACTAAAGACCTTGCCACACTCATTACATTTGTAAGGTTTCTCTCCAGTATGAATTCTTTGATGAATTATAAGATATGAATCTCGGCTAAAGACCTTGTCACATACGTCACATTTATGTAATTTCTTTCCTATATGGATTCTCTGATGACTCCCGAGATTTGAGCCCTGATCAAACGTTTTGCCATACTCATTACATTTGTAAGATATTTCCCTGTGTGGGCTCTGGTCTTGTGTCAGTATTGAAGCATGCATAAAATATGTATTAGAAATGTTGGTTTGGACAGGAGGAGAAATTCCTTCAACTGGTGAAAATGAGGAAGTACTGTTGATACTCTTATTAGCTTTATTAAAATCATCAATTTTCTGTTTACTTTTAAACATATGCAGTTCATCCTGAAGGCTTAACACAAGTCTATTTCCAATATCATTGTTTCCCACATCCCTTCCGCCATGTTGACTTCTTCTATCAGTGACATTTTGGTTATGGGATGTAAGGATATTTCTGTCATTTCTTTCATCATGTCTCCACTGAAATCCAAAGTCAAACATATTCTCCTGTATTTCCGAGAGGTAAAAAGGTTTAATTTCCTGGATTTCATGTCTTCCCAATATCACTGTTTGGAATACTCCTCCTCTATCAATGTTTGATTTTAGTTGTAATTTCCTTATCACGTGCATATGAGAAATATCTACAAGATATAAAGAACCATACATTTCCTATTCATTACACTGCATGAATAAATGTTTCACGTTGAATATATGATATTAAACAAAAGTAACACTTTTATCAAACAGAGTTACGAAACTTTTCAACCATGATGTAAATTTTTGAAGAACAGTAAGAATAGGATTCTTCACTACAGAAAGAGTGATTACACGTAATTCAAATTAAGTTCAGCGTAGCATCGTTTCAACCACTGTGACAAAAACATTCAAATGGAAAACTTACATTAGCTCTCAAAAAAGGGTATTTTCCACGGTGACCACAAAGCACATACCAACTAACAGTAAACATACAAATACCAGAAGTTTAAAAAGGAAATCTTAAGGGAGATGCAAGAAGTGAGCTATGTAACTAATACTGTTATTCAAGCATCCCTGCTGGAAATGGTTTCTGAGTCATCACAGCTGCACATATTGATTTAGGTCATCTACTGAAAAAGTTTTTCAGTGGATGAAAGGGAATCATTTTTACAGTGTGAGTAATGAGGAAGGTGGAGGGATGGATGATGAAGTACTGCGGAAACTGGGGAGATCAAGAGAACAACTTAAATACGTGACCAACGACAGTGATTCTATCCACATCAAGAGACAATGTAAACGGACTTCCCTGACGGTCCAGTGGTTAAGACTCTGTGCTTCCAAAGCAGGGGGTGCAGGTTCCATCTCAGGTCAGGGAACTAAGATCCCAAATGCTACGGGGTGTGGCCCAAAAAATAAATAAATAAATAAATAAATAATACAAAAAGAGAGACAGAGAGAGACCATGTAAAGAAAGACCATGACTGATAACAGGACTGAGTGGAGGAGAGGGAATAATACACATGGGGTATCATAGCTTGTGACTGCATATATGTGTGAATAAAACTGTATGAGGAAACTAAAAATAATGAGGTTAAAAGAAGAGGACTTCCCTGGTGGTGCAGTGGTTAAGAATCCACCTGCCAATGGAGGGGACACGGGTTCGAGCCCTGGTCCAGGAAGATCCCACATGCCGTGAAGCAACTAAGCCCGTGTACCACAACTACTGAGACTGCACTCTAGAGCCCGTGAGCCCCAGCTACTGAGCCCACATGACACAACTACTGAAGCCCACATGCCTAGAGCCCATGCTCCTCAATAAGAGAAGCCACTGCAATGAGAGAAAGCCCGCACGCTGCAATGAAGACCCAACACAGCCAAAACTAAATAAATATACAAAAAGAAAAAAATTAAACTAAATTTTAAAAATTAATTAAGGGGAAAAAAAGAGAAAAGAAAAGAAGAATTGGTCCAGCAAGTAACACAACACTATTCCTTTTTTTTTTGGCCATGCCATGCAGCTTGCTGGATTCTTATTCCCCAAAAAGGGATCAAACCTGAGCCCACAGCAGTGAAAAGAGCCAAGTCCTAACCACTGGACCACCAGGAGTTCCCAATACGATTCCATTTTTAACTGTGGAAACTATACTCTGGGTATGGGGCCAAAACAAAAGGGATTTAAAAAGAGAGAGAATGGGACACTGAAGCAATAAAGCAGGTTTACATTTATTACATTATTTGCTACATAAGGTATCAAATTGAATATTCCATAGGCCCCATTTCTATGCATATAATCACAAAGTACATACATAATATCCCAGGAGATGTGAAAGAATGTTCTTAGCCGAAACCTAAAGGAAAAACTACAATAAGGCCATCAAAAAGAGTTTCCTGCATACAAAAACATACAGATACAAAGAAACTGAAAAGTATAAAAGCTCCCCAGAATACTGTAAAAAGAACAAAACTATAATATAATGCAGCAATTACATTATTGGGAATAAATCAAACAAAATGAAATCACTGTCTTAAAAGATATCTACACTTTGGGATTCCCTGGTGCCACAGTGGTTAAGAATCTGCCTGCCAATGCACGGGACACGGGTTCGAGCCCTGGTCTGGGAAGATCCCATATGCTGCGGAGCACCTAAGCCCATGTGCCACAACTACTGAGCCTGTGCTCTACAGCCCGTGAGCCACAACTACTGAAGCCCGCGCACCTAGAGACCGTGCTCTGCAACAAGAGAAGCCACCGCAATGAGAAGCCCGCACACCACAAGGAAGAGTAACCCCCGCTCACTGCAACTAGAGAAAGCCCGCGCGCAGCAACAAAGACCCAATGCAGCCAAAAATAAATAAATAAAATAAATAAATTTATTTTAAAAAAAAAGATACCTGCACTCCTACATTCATAACAGCAGTAATCACAATTGCCCAGGCATTGAAACAACCTAACTGTCCAACAGATGGATGGGGAACAAATCTGGGAGATACACAGAATGCAATTTCATTTACACATAAAGAAGAAAAAAATCCTGCTATTTTTAACAGCACAGATGGACAATGAGGGTATATA
The DNA here is from genome assembly GCF_964341445.2 of Mesoplodon mirus. Classification (NCBI taxonomy): domain Eukaryota; kingdom Metazoa; phylum Chordata; class Mammalia; order Artiodactyla; family Ziphiidae; genus Mesoplodon; species Mesoplodon mirus. The sequence continues at coordinate 60,838,110 of NC_138995.1, read as the reverse complement.
CTCAGTAAAATTATTCAGAGAAAGAATAATACTGAATGATCCCATTTATGTGCAAAATGTATTTTTTTTTTTTTTTTTTTGGTGGTACGCGGGCCTCTCACTGTTGTGGCCTCTCCCATCGCGGGGCACAGGCTCTGGATGCGCAGGCTCAGCAGCCACGGCTCACGGGCCTAGCCGCTCCACAGCATGTGGGATCTTCCCGGACCAGGGCACAAACCCATGTCCCCTGCATCGGCAGGCAGACTCTCAACCACTGCACCACCAGGGAAGCCCCAAAATGTATTTTTTTTAAAAAGAGGCATGCTGGGACTTCCCTGGTGGTCCAGTGGTTAAGAATTCACCTTCCATTGCAAGGGACGCAGGTTCGCTCCCTGGTCAGGAAACTAAGATCCCAAAGGCCAAGAGGCAAATTAAGCCCAAGCGCTGCCTCAACTGAGCCCGCGAGCTCTGGAGCCCGCCTGCCACAACTAGAGAAGCCTGCGCGCCACAATGAAGACCCAGTGCAGCCAACAACAAAAAAAATACATAAATAAAAATAAAGTAAAATTTAAAAAAGAGGCATAAGAGCAACTTAGAGTAGAACAGCTGTTACCAAACTCTGGTAGCAGAATGTGGAGATATTAGTCAAAGGAGTAAATGGCTGAGGTAGCAAAACAAGCAGACAGGGCTTGAGACAGCTCTTTGCAGGTTCTGAGGTGCCAGATGGAACGAAAGAGCAGCCAGTGTTTTCCCATCTTCTGATGAGGTCTTCAAAGAACACAAGATGGGGGTGGAACCCAGAAAGGCTCAGGGGCTGGAGTCTGGAGGCATCAGCTCTGATCTATATGGACTGAGAACTGAGCATCCAAGGGAATCAAGTCCAAAAGGAGAGCTGAGGGAGCAACAGACCCCTTTAAAACAACCCTGTTGGGGCTTCCCTGGCGGCGCAGTGGTTGAGAGTCCGCCTGCTGATGCAGGGGATGCGGGATCGTGCCCCGGTCTGGGAAGATCCCACATGCCGCAGAGCGGCTGGGCCCGTGAGCCATGGCCGCTGAGCCTGCGCATCCGGAGCCTGTGCTCCGCAACGGGAGAGGCCACAACCATGAGAGGCCCGCGTACCACACACACACACACACAAAAACCCTGTTCACGCTCCTCAAAATCAAGCAGCAACAAGTTCACAGGGGCCAGATAGCCAAGTGCAGTATATCATGATAAAGACTTCGCCTTTTTCTTTGGTGGTGCTCCCGCACCACTGGAGGGGTAAAGAATACATTTTACATGTTGAGGGACCGAGTGATAGCTAAGGGAGAAGAAAAATTTCCTCTCAGACTTGACAACGAATAGATTTCTGTTTTCACAAACAACTCTCCCATTTGGTCGAGTTTCCCAAACAGTACTAATGCTGCGGTGGGTCTGGAAACATATTTCACACACTCATCCACCGCTTGCCTCCTTCTCAATGCAGAGGGAACGATGAAATATGCAGACATCTAACTCTCTTCCAATAGGTACTGAATCAAAAGCAAAGAGGTAGAGCACAGGGAATGAAATAGTTTAAAAGTTTCCGCTTGGGCGTTAGACACACTCAATCACTTAAAAAACTCCTGGTGTACTGCGAAGTGGCTAGATCATCTGAAGAAAGGGCATGTTTAAACTCCTGATGCTACATCAAGAAGCTTTTCATGCCTCAGTCAACATGGCTTTGAGGTCAGTTAAGCAAGGCAGGGGATTCCAAAAGGCAAACAAGGGAAAATGCAAAGATACCCTCCCAACATTTGGAGGGAAGTTATCCTCACCCAGGGAGAGCAGGTTCCTGCAGGTCTCCACCATCACGTCCCTGTACAAGGCCCTCTGAGCAGGGTCCAGGCATTCCCACTCCTCCTGAGAGAATTCGATGACCACATCATTCAATGTCAACTGTCCCTTAAATAAAAAAACATTTCAACAAGAGGACATGAGGACAGTTCTTATTTCCATACAAAATGAGTAGAGGTAGAAGGTCAATTAGGTTGAAGTATGTATTCTGACAGATCCATGGAAAGGTATTTGAAGCTAAGTGGGTGTCTAGTTTTAATTTCTTATGCTTTGTCATAGAGATTACAATATCCTTCAAATAGATTTATCCTTCTCGTTCTTGTGGGCAATACATGAAATATATACAAATAAAAATTCAACACCGTGTTGTCCATGTGCAAGTGTTAGATATTACGTTCTATACACTGAGGAATAATCATCCTCCTGGAGGTGGAGGAACATGAGTGGTGTCTTCAGAGACAACAGAGTCCACAGTGGGTTTATAAAGAAAGCTCAAAACCTCCAATTATGATGATGGTAACAGCAGCAAAGACGAACATTATATGAACACTTCCTATATGCTGTGCATTACTCTAAATGTTTTACATGTATTAACTTGTTAGCAACATCAAAGCTCATTAAAGAAAGATCTTGAGGAGGAGAAAACTGTGTCAGAGACACTCTGAAAAACTCAACTGAGTTCAGGAATCTAAGGAATCATACAGTAAGCACATGAACTTGGTTGGGCTACACCATGGTTGGGCTCTGGAACTGAAGCTTAAAAATCAGAGTTAGGGCATCCCTGGTGGCGCAGTGGTTGAGAGTCCCCCTGCAGATGCAGGGGACACAGGTTCGTGCCCCGGTCTGGGAAGATCCCACATGCCGCGGAGCGGCTGGGCCCGTGAGCCATGGCCACTGAGCCTGCACGTCCAGAGCCTGTGCTCCACAGCGGGAGAGGCCACAACAGTGAGAGGCCTGCGTACCACAAAAAAAAAAAAAAAAAAAAAATCAAAGAGTTAATAAGTAACACATAGAGCATTAAAACTTCATTGACAGATGATTACCTGACAAAACTTTAAAGAAGTTCAAGGTAAACAACATGGAACAGCCTGAAAGTTCATTATACACGTGTACACGCACACACACACACAAAATGTCAGTAAACTTATTACTATTTAAACCATGAACATGATACGGTAGAAAAAATTCAAGGCCAGGGAATATATTAAAGATACAATATGAACTGCAAAAAGATATCTATAGATTTAAAATCATGATGTCTTTTATCTAAACCATGGACTTGCACATCCATGCACAAATGCACACGTCAACGATAAATTAACTGAAACGAGAGTGGTCTCCTGACAGATTTTCAGACTATTTTTTCATTATCATATTTATTCACGTGTATTTCAGGATATTTCTTACAGAAATGAAAATGTACAAACTGTACTGAGTTTCTCAACCTGATTCTATAGTAGGCTACTAAAAAAGAAAATAGTACAGACATTAAAAAAAAAAAGAATACTTTAACTCCAATTTCAATAACTATATTCAAAAATATAAATCTGTCCATTTGAATTTATACAGATAGGCATTAACAAAAGCCAAAAAGGGTTTCTTTGTTTTTCCCCTAATAAAACATTGATTCAAAATCAGAAAAAAAATTTTTAATTAGAAAAGTTATGACTATTATACATTATTTTAACAGATTAAGAATAAAATTCTCACAGTGGTAAAGTAAAAAGTTTCTTTGAGAATTATAAAACATAACAAAAAAGAATATGGAAAAAATAAATTGTTATTAAGAAAGAACATGTCACCAATGTCATCAGAAGGAAAGGGTCGATGCATTCCCTCTGGAGTTACAGTGGAGTGAAGGGGGCTGGCCAGGGCACCTGCCTTTCACCACTGTACAGTGTGCCTGAGCAGGGACCACTAGAGGAAGTAACAGGAAGAAAAGAGAGAGCTAGAGCGAAAGACAAATCTAAGGACAGGAAAGGCAAACAGCAAAAGGAAGGAAAAAGACATTCTATCCCACAGACAGCAAGAGTGACTGCACAATATCAGACAAAGTAAACAGAAAAACTGACATAAGAGACAAAGGACATTATGTAATCATAAAAGGGTCAATTCTCCAAGAAGATATAACAATTACAAACATGTACTGAGGGAAGGCACTAGGTAAGGATGAATGCTTAAGCGTCAGGAACAACACCTCAGAGTCAGAGAGGATTAGCGTGTCCAAAGAAGGGAATTTCAGGATGGATACACTGAAGAATCAACTGAGAACATGACTTCACCTGAGAAAGAGCCATTTCTTACTCCTTCTCTTTCCTCTTCCTCCTCTTCTTATGGGCTTCTTCCTCAGACCATGTGAGGCTTTAGAGGTCGATCTTCAAAGTTGGAAACAGGCTGTTTAATGCTCGGAATCAACACACCCCGTTCCTGAGTCACCACCACACACACAGGGAAGCCCTCAGCATGTGGAACAGACAGTCCTCTGCTGCCCACTGTCCCAGGAGGGGCTCAGGACAGTAACTCCCCCACAGAGACCAACACAGGAGTTTCCTCACACTTTCTTCAGATCAGCCTCCCCTCCTGGTGAGGCCCTCACGTACCCAGCAGCAGCGGGCACCTCAGCTGGACCCGACGATCCCCTGCAGGTCACAGACCAGCCCTGAGCCATCCCCACGCAGAGCAGAGCCCTCAGCCTCAGCCCAGATCTCAGCCCTCAGGAATGGGGGGACCCAGAGTCACGATGCTCAGTGACGGATCCAGATTGGAGCATCCTGGGGAACCTTAAGTATTATTCATGTTGGGCCCCATCCCAGCTACTTTAGAAGGCATCTCTGGTCAGGGGGTATAAAACATATAAAGATGCCTTACTCAAATCAGTGTGAAGCCTGGGTCGAGCACCATCTAGAGGAGGTGAGCCCAGCACACCTCACGCTTTTTCTTTTCAAGCACTACTGAGGTATAACTGATGAATAAAAATGGTGTACATATGGGCTTCCCTGGTGGCGCAGTGGTTGAGAGTCCGCCTGCCGATGCAGGGGACACGGGTTCGTGCCCCGGTCCGGGAAGATCCCACATGCTGCGGAGCGGCTGGGCCCGTGAGCCATGGCCGCTGAGCCTGCGCGTCCGGAGCCTGTGCTCCGCAGCGGGAGAGGCCACAACAGTGAGAGGCCCGGACCGCATACCACAAAAAACAAACAAACAAACAAGAAAAAACCAGGACCAACCTTCATGTTCCTGACCAAAGGAAACTTCTCTTTCAAGGTCTGATCACACAGATATAATACTGAGTATTCAATTCTTCTTTCCAGAAGATCTCAGTAAAATATTTAAACATGCAGATTTGCAAAAATATAGCCACTGGTGAAGAAAACATGGTAATGGGTCAGCTGAAAAATAAACTGTGAGCAAACTTCTTCATCATGAATAGATGGCTCTGTTAGAGAAAGGTTCCAAGTCAATCCAACCCATCCTTCATCATTTGCAAAGAACACTAAAGAGGGACCTGAGCGAAAACATCTTCCTGTCACCTCATAGCTATTTTAACAGACCAAATTAAAGAGGAAAAAAACAAATATTAGACTAACTGGTTAAATTAGGTTTTGACTGTTAATGTAAAAGACCAATGACCTTTTTACCAAATATTCATCAAAACAGTCTAAAATTATTTACTAGTTATCAAAGAAGTTTTCCAATATATAAGATGAAGAGGAAAAGCACTCAGGCCTCATATAAACCTGAATCAATAAAAAGAAATAACTTGTGAATTATTTTAAATCTAAAAATGCTGGTGTCGAAGTTTTTCAAACATTGAGGATTTCCCTTATTTAGAAAAGAATGTCATGAGTAGACTACCTAAGGGAACCAAACTTATTCCAGAAGTTAATAATTACCCACAGGAAAGTAGAAATTGAATGCACTAAGATTTATTCCAAGCTACACAAAGAATTAAACGTAAAGAAACCAGAAAGAAAGAAGAAAATTCATTACAAAACCCAGAACTTTTAATGTTCCTTTAAAGAGGCACCATGTGGTGACAAAGCTAGTCATTTCTTGTGCCACTAGTCTCTCTCCTCTCCTCTACCTCATGCCAGGAAAATGGAACGGGGTGACCCACAACTGCCTGAGTCAAGTCACTGTGCCTTGGACGAACAGGAACTGCAAATGGAGGTTCTCTTCTCTTACAAATACTTACAAAATACACAAACCTTTCACTTTTTGCACTTCCCATCCTCATCTGTCTAATTTAAGCAAATAAATTTTAATTCATTCGATTCTAAGGCTACAAATCAACATATCACAACATAGTCATCCATATCCGAACAACTCACCACCCATCTGGACCCAGTGTCTCGCCTCTATCTGCACCACTATGCGTTTCCATTTCATTCTGTTTCGCTGTCTCCTATTTCACCTGTCTTTGTTTCCCTCTACACTCCTGCTGTTTCTCCCCTCCTCTTTCTCCCTCACCCCTGTCCTGCCCCACTCTGCGACTTCTTCCCCTTCTTGCTGCTCCTTCTCCCCAACCTTTATGATTGTCCTAAATATCCATGTATTTCTCCATCTTTTTCCCAAACTCAGCTCCCTCTCCGATCTCCAGATTACATCCTTTCTGTAGCTGCTACAATGCCTTAGTCTGCACTCTCTGGCACCCCGGGTGGCTATGCCTCCTTCCTGCTTTCTCTCTTCTGCTCTTCTAGTCACTAGTTTTCCTCTCTTTCTCTCCCAGCACCACGGTTCGCTGACGGGCATGGTTGCAGCTCTTACGCTCTCCGCCCACTCCCTGTGTGAAGGCCTCCCTCCTACCGGTGATACAAGGCTCCCCTTCCTATGTTACTACCCCATCGGTTCTCTCTCATTCTTTCCTCCTTCTCAGTTTTTCTGCTTCTCTCCCAGTCGCTCGGTCTCTGCTTCTCCTGATCCTCCTCGCCCACGAATTTACAAGGATGAGGGATGGTGACTGAATAAGATGCCGCCCAACCGGAAGAGACTATTTTCCAGCGGGGTGGAACCTGGGGACAGACATACACTGGGTGTCACACGGCTGGCCCAGGTCACCTCCCCCTACGCGGGGTGAAAGGAAGAGCTGACTAGGAAGGAGAGGCCTGCGGAGCAGAAGCACCGGCCTGAGGAGACGCGAGGACAGAGGCGCTGGGAGGGAGGGAGGGAGGGGGTCTCCGGAGAGGGGCGGGCTCTGCAGAACCCCAAGACCGGGGAGAGGACGCAGCCTCTCCGGGAGCACGGCGGCCGGCGCTGCCCTCCATGGGCCGAGAAGACCAGGCTGAGGGCGCGAATCCACCTCGCGGAAGAGGACTTTACACTGCGAGGGCGAGACATTAACAGGTTTGAAGCAGGGAAATGCTAAGAAAGGCGGTGTCTACTTGGACAAGGTGAAAAAGCCAAGGTCAGGGACCAGCCTCAGAGCGAATTCAAACCCAAAGGAAAAAACACCCGTCCTGTGAGGGCGACGTCTGGATTTACACGGGGTGGAAGGCCGGCTGCTGTGATTTTACGTCCATAGTGACTCCGAGACCCCGAGGATGGAGTAAGGGGGACCGCGCGGCACATATACACCACGAAAACTTACAGTCAGCCGCACCACGTTCACCTAGAGCTCACCGCTTCTGCTTCCGTAGAAAAACGCGGACACGCAGAGAGAAGAGGCGGGGCTTCCGGGGCGGGGCCTGGGAGGAGCGCTACGTGCGAGGGGCGGGGAGAGTGCAGGTCTGCGGAGAGAGCGCGGGAGTGCGGCGCAGGGGCCGAGGTTCCTGTCCATAATACTTTTAAGGTAAAAGCGTACAGTTGTGTGGGCCGGTTTTCCAAAAACCAAGAAGATTCCTCGTAAGTTAAAAACAGATTAAGTAAAAAGCTTTTTTTTTGCCAACTGATTTCTCGCTCGTCCCGCTAGTGAGGCTGAAGCAATTCAGAGCTCTGGAAACGGGTCTCCAAGTGGTAGCTGTGGGGCGGTGATTGGAGCCTGGAACATTTGCTGCAGTTACAATTAATATAAGCACTTTAGGGAAATAAAAACTGGATTTTTCTTTGTATTACAAACGAGAATGTGCATTAACAAAAAAAACTCTAGGGCTTACCTGGTGGCGCAGTGGTTGAGAGTCCGCCTGCCGATGCAGGGGACACGGGTTCGTGCCCCGGTCCGGGAAGATCCCACATGCCGCGGAGTGGCTGGGCCCGTGAGCCATGGCTGCTGAGCCTGCGCGTCCAGAGCCTGGGCTCCGCAACGGGAGAGGCCACAACAGTGAGAGGTCTGCGTACCACAAAAAAAAAAAAAAAAGAAAAGAAAATGACACTTGGTTAGAAAGATACCTGGTGCTCGGGCATCACCAGAAGAAAAGCAAGAAGTCAGATATCTCAAAAGCCAGACCATTTCCCACTTCTGAACTTGTCCTCTATTTTTGTTAAAAAAAAAAGAAAAGAAAGGTCAGGGACCTTCCTGGTGGTCCAGTGGTTAAGACTCCATGCTTCCACCGCAGGGGGCATGGGTTTGATCCCTGGTCAAGGAACTAATATTCCACATGCTGTGCAGTGCAGCATCCAACCCCCCAAAAAAGAGATAAAGGGCATATATATTTATGAGTATGAAGAGGAAACCATTTGCTACGAAAAGTTTTCCTGACAATCTCTGTCTACGTAACAGACCGCTAATCGTGAACATTTAGCACATTAGCGCTGAAAAGACACAGAGCCTGTGATGTGAATCCAGCACCACACGGGAGCCCAAAGTTCCAGTCACTACGCAGATGTCACCTAGCACCTTACCTCCCTGGGAGCCCTGTCACACACTAGGACTTAATGAGAAAACCTAACACACCTGGGGGAAAATGGGAATCTAAAAGGGACAATGGTTTTCCAAAATCCTTTGGGGATTCTTAGAAGACGAGCCATTACCAGGGTGGGGTGTCTGTCTTGATTTCAGCGGCATCTCTCAGGCATCCGCAAAGCCCCTTCCTGAGTCATAGTACCTACACGCACGCCCTTGGAGTGGCAAGGTCATCAGGGCGTCAACGTCATCCAGATGACCCCACACTGTCCTGCAGTCTTCTTCCCATCAAGGTTCAGTTTTTCTCTCTGATTTTCCATCTAGCAAATCTTCAAACCCCAGGACCTCCTGGTGGTCCAGTGGTTAAGACTCAGTGCTTCCATTGCAAGGGATGAAGGTTCGTTGCCTAGTCAGGGAACAAAGATCCCGCATGCCACGTTGCATGGCGAAAAAGAAAAGAAAACAAAACAAACAAATCTCCAAATTCCAGTTTTTCCAGGGGTTGTTGTAACATCAGTTGCCTCTCCATCCTACATTCTGAATATATTGTTTTGATTCATTTCTGTAAAGTATCGTCAAAACTATTGCCTTGGAGACACTTCATGAAATTCTCTTTAAAGCTTTTACATTCACTGAAGTGATCCAGCAGGTAGCCACCCTTGTCTGGTGTGGGGCCAGGGCTGGAAGCACTTGGACCTGAAGATCATGGCCATCGACCAAGCCCATCAGTTTTAGATTTTAAAACATTATTACAAAGTAATCAAGATGATGTGGTACTGGCATAAACGCAGATACATAAGCCAATGGAACAGATTAGAAAACTCAAACAATCCCTGGAATATATGGAAAAGGTATAGAAAAGGGTGCCAAGACTAAACAAATGGGAAAGGACAGTCTCAATAACAAATGGTGCTGAGAAACTAGATATCTACAAGCAAAAAAATAAAGCTGGTCCCTAACCTGCATCAATGGTAAATACTGTGTGTCAAAAGATACAATCCACAGAGTAAAAAGACAACCTCTCAGGAATGGAGGTGATGAAAGTGACATAAAGAATTTCCAACGGTCAGAGGTTTAGGTTGATTTCATAGTTTAAATTCCAGGATGGACTAAAACACCCTCCATCACTGATGTCTAGTTCTGAACTTACCATTCCATTCCCAGTCATTAAGATTTAGTCAGTGACTTGCTCACTTAGCTTCAATTGCCTTTGAATAAGTCAGAACAAATTACCCTTAGTTGGCCTGATTTCCAGATTTTACCAGGTATTGTGCACATTAATACCCGACTTTCATGTGCACCATCTAGATCCTGGTTTACAGAGAGCAGACAGTGCATCCAGATGGGGCCCCTAAGCAACTACTGCTGGCCAATAGCACTGACACCCCGACTAAATCCATGGGGGTGAAGCCCTGCCCAGGACTACACCCAGTGGAGCCTCTTCACAAGTTCCAGGTCACTGGGTCATGGGGAGACGGGATCTAGGTGGAGACAACAAGCCCTGAGGGAAGGACCTGGGTGACCGTGCATGTACAGATGTCAGGCGGGATACTTCAGAGTCAGACAAGTTTACCGAGTCCAGAGAAGGGCATTTGAGGAAGAATAGACAGAAAAACCAACTGAGAATATGACTTTACCTGAGAAAGAGCCATTGCAGACTCCAGTTCTTTCCTTTTTCGCCACTTAAGGGCTTCTTCCTTAGACAAAATGAATGTTTAGAGGTCGATCCTGAAAGTGGAAAAGATGCTGTTTAATGCTCAGAATCGACACACCCCCTTCCTGAGTCACCACCACACACACAGGGAAGCCCTCAGCATGTGCAACAGACAGTCCTCTGCTGCCCACCGTCCCAGGAGGGGCTCAGGACAGTAACTTCCACAGAGACCAACAGGTGAGTTTCCCACACTTCTCTTCAGATCAGGCTCCCCTCCTGGTGAGGCCCTCACGTCCCCAGCAGCAGCGGGCACCTCAGCTGGACCCGACGATCCCCTGCAGGCCACAGACCAGCCCTGATCCATCCCCACGCAGAGCAGAGCCCTCAGCCTCAGCCCAGATCTCAGCCCTCAGGAACGGGAGGACCTGGAGCCATGGTGCTCAGTGATGGATCCGGACTGGAACATCCTGGGGCACCTCAAATATTGTTGAGGGTGGATTATCTGAAGGGGAATCTCTGGTCAGAACAAGGTATAAAACGTGTACATGAAAAATATCACATCGATCTAATGGGAAGCCTGGGTGGAGCACCAGGCACAGGAGGCAAGCCCAGCACAGCCCCCACTTGCTTATTCTTTCCCAGATTTGTTGAGGTGTAACTGACGAATAACAACGGTACATGCATGAAGCATACAATGATTTGACAGATGTAGACACTCTGTAATAATTATCACAAAAAAGTAATTTACACTTCCATCAACTCACAATTATCATTTTGTTTCCGTGTAGTGAGGCCACTTAAGTGTTACTCTCTCAGCAAATTCCAAGTATATAGAAACACAGTGTGATTAACGACCGTCAGCATGCTGGGCATTAGATGTCCATGTTGAACTTACTAATTTCACAACTGGACCTCTGTAACCCTTGAGCAGTATCTCCCCACTAACCCCACCATCCAACTCCTAACAACCTTTGTACTCTATGGCTCTATGAGTTTCACATTTTTAGTTTCCACATTAAATATGTGTTTTTTTCTGTCATAATTTATGGCAGACATAAATTTTCTATATCCATTCATTTATCAGAGAACATTTTGGTTCTTTCTACATATTGGCTGCTGTGAATAATGCAGTAACGGTCATTGGAGTGCATATATTTCCCTCACTATAACAATTATGTTTCCTTTGATATCTAGCCGCAAGTGGGTTTCATAGACCACACAATGCACACCGCAACTACCCATAAACGCAATTCCAGGTGCTCCATCCAGAAAGAAGACTTTACTTGCCAACAGTTCCACACACCCCTTGAGTCCACAGGGACAGGTGCACAAACAATTCATGGGGAGAACTCTGAAGCCCCCACTTGCTGCCCAATCCCTCCAGCAGACCCTTACAGCCTCCCTTCCAACTTCCCAATTGTTCTGCCTCTCCACCATGAACTCATGAGCAAACAGGGCTAAAAGGCAAACAGGGCTAAAAGGCCCGAAGACCTCTCAGAAACACATTTCAGGACTTCCCCGGTGGCGCAGTGGTTAAGAATCCGCCTGCCAATGCAGGGGAAAGCAGGGGTTCGAGCCCTGGTCTGGGAAGATCCCACACACTGCGGAGCAACTAAGCCTGTGAGCCACAACTAGTGAGCCCGTGTGCCACAACTACTGAAGCCTGTGCGCCTACAGCCCGTGCTCCACAACAGGAGAAGCCACCACAATGAGAAGCCCGCACACCACAACGAAGAGCAGCCCCCGCTTGCTGCAACTAGAGAAAGCCCATGCGCAGCAACGAAGACCCAATGCAGCCATTTATTTATTAATAAATAAATTAAATAAGTTAATATAAAAAAGAAAACACATTCCAACAGGAATATTCACAAGATGCCACCCAAAGGACACTGGGCATTCAATATGAAGGTCAAGACATTGGCCCTCCTGGGAAACCTTGCCACCAACTGGGGACATTATAGAGTGCAGTTACAAAGGAATCTGAATTCAGTAAGGAAGTCTCAAAGACAGATGGTCCCCAAGCTTCTTGTCTCCTGTCTCCCCACTCGTAGGTAATTAAAAGATACCCTAGCTCTTTGAGGGGGGCCACCACATGCCCCCTTAGTTTCCAGCCTTCTGTTCACCCTTGCACCGTGAAATCACTAAGGCTGACTCTGTGCAGATGACCTGCTGGAAGGCAAAGCTCCTGACCAAGGTGGCAACTGGTCACGGACGTGCACAGCCTGGAACACCAGGGGGCTGTAGCAGGGGCTACCCTGTGCCCGTGGTTTTCCCTGAGGATTATTCAGCCCGACCCACAGTCCCAGCATCTAAAGACATCCCTACAGTGAGATACTGCAGCCATCCTGGAAAAAAGAGGAACACTGTGAGCCTTTAAATTAAAGGAAAATGGCAAAGACTTCAAACAATCAATGGAGAAGGGCATTTCTGGTGAGGGTGATTGATACAGAGGCAATAAAACCTGGGTATCGTGAAAGAGATTGTCAGGAGGGGATGGGAGGACATCTGAGTCTAGACCTGAAGGGGGACAAAGGGCCTGTGCTATGGTGACTTAAAGGGAGAAGGTAAGAAAGGAACTGAGATCTGAGACAGAAAAATTGGGGGAACAGAGAAAAGGTGAAAGTGCCCAGGGCAGAGTGAACCATGAGAACAGGGTCAGCTCCCAGGATGAGGCTGGAGACACTGGCAGGGCCCTGAGGATGACACAGGGCTGAGTAGCCACAGGGAGGAGTTGGGATTTGTCCTGAGGGCAAATAAGAGCCAGTGCAGGTCTGAGTGCCAGGACTGGCATAAACTCTAAACTCTCTTCAGATTACACTGAATGCAGAGAAATATGTCTGACTCTGGTAACTTTTACTCTGAGCATATGTTCTGGTTTCGGTTCTAGAATTTGTGTTTTTCTTTTTCATTCTGGGAGGACTGGGACCAAATTCAGCTTCTAAATACAAATGGACACTCTCTCCAAAAAGAACTGCCACACAGAGACACACAGCTAATCTGGCCAGTCATTTTGTGGGTCGGTACTGCTCACGCTCCAGAGTTTCTAGTCTACTCTCACGTCTCCATGTTATAAGTGGGGTCCGTGAGGCCCAGAGAGGAGACATTTCTGAGAAGATCTGAATTTAGTGAAGAGAATCAGGTGGAAGTGAATTCTGAAAAGGTTGCCTTAAGGGTCAGTGGGCAGAGTTCGTCCTTATCATCCCTCCAACTTAAAAAACCAGGACCATTTTTCATGTGCCAGAGCAAAGGAACCTTCTCTTTGTAATTACAAGTAATTACAAAGTGCACAAGTCTTGTAGACAGCAGCTTTGCAATTCTCATCCTCATATGTATAATTTAAACAGATTTTAAATTCACTACATTCTAAAGCCAAATCATATATCATGACTTAATCATCCACATCCAAACAACTCACCATCCATCTGCATCCAGCTCCCACCACCTACCTGCACTACTGTGTTACCATTTCATTCGGTTTATCTGCCTCCTTATTTCTTTCTATGCTTCTGCCTCTGTTTTTTTTTTTTTTTTTTTTTTTGCGGTACGCGGGCCTCTCACTGTTGTGGCCTCTCCCGTTCCGGAGCGCAGGCTCAGCAGCCACGGCTCACGGGCCCAGCCGCTCCGCGGCATGTGGGATCTCCCCGGACCGGGGCACGAACCCGTGTCCCCTGCATCGGCAGGCGGACTCCCAACCACTGCGCCACCAGGGAAGCCCCCCGCCTCTCCTTTTGCTCCCCTCCGCTCTCCTGCTGTTCCTGCCCTCCGCTCTATTTCTTCCCCCACACCTGTCCCACCACACTCTGCATCTTCTTCTCCCTCTTGATGCTCTTTCTCCCCAACCTTTCGGATTGCCCAAAATTTCCCAACTACAGACTGGCATTTGACATCTGCCTCTAGAAGGATTAAATCATGAGCTGCTGCAGCTGCTGACCTTCCTCACCCCATGAAGGGAGCTCAGGGTGGGCATCAGGAAAGAGGCGCTCTGCGCTCTGGGAAAAACTGGCAGAATAGGTCTTCAGATAGTTAGATATTTTTAGAAAATTTTAGGAGCCCAATTATTGCATCTCCTCGTATCTAGGAAAACACTAAAATCCTTCATAGTGACGTCTGCTCCTCGTGACTAGCAGAAACCTTCTGCAGAAGAATATGTGCTTGACTGCATGTATGCTCCTGTCACTAAAATCGGTTTCTCAGAGCTATCTGAAATGCGGTCTCCTGGGCTATAGTCCTCATTTTGCAGAAACAAAACTTAACTCACAGCTCTCACGTTGTGCATTTGTTTTCAGTCGACAATCTCTAAGTATTACCGCCCCTTATTTCCCAACACCTCTGCTTCCTCTCTGCCCTCCAGTTACACCACTTCTGTCCCTGTTACACTCCCTTCCTTCCCACTCTCCGGCGCCCCAGGACGCTGTGCTTCCTTCCTGCTCTCTCTGTTCCCCTGCTCTTCTGATCACTAGTTGTACTCTTTGTCTCCTAGCACCAAGTTGCTTTGAAGGTCATGGTTCAAACTCTTTTTTTTTTTTTTTTTTTGCGGTACGCGGGCCTCTCACTGTTGTGGCCTCTCCTTGGGGAGCACAGGCTCCGGACGCGCAGGCTCAGCGGCCATGGCTCACGGGCCCAGCCGCTCCGTGGCATGTGGGATCTTCGCGGACCGGGACACGAACCCGTGTCCCCTGCATCGGCAGGCGGACTCAACCACTGCGCCACCAGGGAAGCCCGTTCAAACTCTTTTATCCTCTCTCCCAACTCTCTCTCTGTGAACTGCCTCACCGTTGTTACCTCTCGCCCATAGCTGATCCAGGGCCTCTCTCTATGTTGCTCTCCAATCCCTGGAGATCCGGCTTTTTTATTTACTTCTCTCTTTTTATTCACTTGCTACTTCCCCTACAGGAAAAGACCATTTTCCATCGGGTGGAATTTGGGACAGAAGAACACTGGGTGTCACACGCCTGGCCCAGGTCACCTCCCCCCACGCCGGGTGAGGGGAAGGGCTGACCAAGAAGGGGAGGCCTGTGTGGCAGAAGGACCGGCCTGAGGAGACGCGAGGACAGGGGGGCTGGGAGGGAGGGAGGGAGGGGGTCTCCGGAGAGGGGCGGGCTCTGCAGAAACCCAGGACCGGGGAGAGGACGCGGCCTGTCCGGGAGCGGGGCGGCCGGCGCTGCCCTCCAGGGGCCGAGAGGGCGAGGCTGCGGGGCGCGAATCCACCTCAGGGAAGAGGGTTTTACATGGGGGGTGGAGGGGGGAGCGGAGGTAGTCATGGGTATGAGTGTGTGTGTGTGTGTGTGTGTGTGTTGTGGTTTATTACTGCTTTTATTTGAGCTACATAAGGGAGGGGGCACCATAACATCTCAGTGGTTGTAGACTTGGCCTAAGCGCCAAAGGCAGGCTGAGAAGGCGCAGGAAGCAGGTTCGCCTTTGAGACATACTTGGTCTTTTCTGCCTCCCTTTGGTTCTAGTATTGACAGATCGTATATCTGAATGCGAACTGTGACTACGGTGGTTCCGCCTCCATGGGTTCGCCCCCCACCCCCCAATAATGGGTTTTAA
Organism: Mesoplodon mirus; assembly: GCF_964341445.2. Lineage (NCBI taxonomy): Eukaryota > Metazoa > Chordata > Mammalia > Artiodactyla > Ziphiidae > Mesoplodon > Mesoplodon mirus. Next base: position 60,822,334 of record NC_138995.1, on the reverse strand, counting down.
GCAGGAAAATGTAGCGAAAGTTGGTGTCTACCTGGACCGAAGGCAGAAAAGCCAAGGTCAGTGACCAGCCTCGGAGCAAATTTAAACCCAAATGAAAAGATACCCGACCCGTAACGGCGACGTCTGGATGTACTGGGGGCGAAGGGCCGGGTGCTGGGATTTTAGGTCCGTAGTGACTCAGAGACCCTGAGGACGGAGTAAGGGTGGGTGAGGCACGCGGCGCAGATTTACACTAGAAAAGAGGAACTTAGCCGCTTCTGTGCGACCTTCTCTCCCCACTTCCGGTTCGGTAAAAAACCACCAGCGTGGAGCTGGAAGCCGGGCTTCCGGGGGCGGAGCCTGGGCGGGGCGCTACGGCCGAGGGGAGGGGCGACGACGGAGCCAGTTTTGCGCACAGACCTACGGAGGGCGGGGCAGAAAGCCGGGAGGAGGCGGTGCTTCTCCGCGTCTTGGAAGTAATCTTTTTAACTTACTGTCTTGAGCCGTTTTGCGTAAAAGCTTACAGTTGTGTGATACTTACGTCGGAAGATAAGACGTTTCCTCTTAACAAGTTGAGAATGGTTTCAGTAAAAAGCTGTTTTTTCCCACCAGGTTGCTCGCATTGTCCTGCTTCTGATGCTCCAGCAATTCAGTGGTTAGAAACGGTCTGCAAGTGGTAGCTGTAGGACAGTGGTTGGATCCCGTAAAATTTCCTGCAGTTAGAATTAATTTATGTAGCTTAAGGAAACAAGAGCTGGACTTGCCTCTGTATTACACACTAGCATGAGAAATACAAAACTCTCCCTAGGTAGAATGGGCCATTTCATACTGACACCGTACAGAACAACTTTTCTATTATTCATTCAGCCAAGAGGCCAAACTCAACACTCTCGGTTCCAGGGAATCGGGGACAAAACCTGGGGTCTGAGACTGGAGGACTAAAGCATGTGATAATTTCTGTCACTAACCATCGCTGTAAAAAATGCAGTGTATTTTTTTAAATTGTTATAAATTGCATTGTTCTTGCTTTTTTTTCTTAAGTGTTTTATTTTACTTTTAAAACCACCTTCCCCCGCCCCCAACTTGTATTGACATAATCACTGTATGAGTTTAAGGTGTAAGGCATAATATTCTGACTTACATATATTGAAGTAATTACCACAATAGGTTTAGTAAGCATCCATCATCTCATATAGACACCATAAAATGACAAAGCAAAAAAACAGAAAAAATATTTTTTCTCTTTATAAGAACTGCATTATTCTTTAAAACAGTCTATTCCACACTTGAGAATTACCTTGAACTTTCTTTCAGAAAAACTTCCTTATGAATATACTTAAGTATATAATAATGAAACATATGTAATCTAAAAATTACTATAGGGGGGCTTCCCTGGTGGTGCAGCGGTTGAGAATCTGCCTGCTAACGCAGGGGACATGGGTTCGAGCCCTGGTCTGGGAAGATCCCACATGCCGCAGAGCAACTGGGCCCGTGAGCCACAACTGCTGAGCCTGCGCGTCTGGAGCCTGTGTTCTGCAACAAGAGAGGCCACGATAGTGAGAGGCCCGTGCACCGCGATGAAGAGTGGCCCCTGCTTGCCACAACTAGAGAAAGCCATTGCACAGAAACGAAGACCCAACACAGCAAAAATGGATAAATAAATTAAAAACAAATTACTATAAGTTCGTTATGAGGGTAATCATAAATTTTCACTTTTTATTTTCAAATTGTAATATATTTTAGCTCTTTGTTTCCTATTTCTGAAAGTTCTGTGAAGTGTGGATAACAGAGCCTGTAAAATATGTAGTCTTCAGGGGCTTCCCTGGTAGCACAGTGGTTAAGAATCCACCTGCAAATGCAGGGGACACAGGTTCGAGCCCTGGTCAGGGAAGACCCCACATGCCATGGAGCAACTAAGCCCGTGCACCACAACTACTGAGCCTGTGCTCTAGAGCCCGTGAGCCACAACTACTGAGCCCATGTGCCACAACTACTGCCCGTGAACCTAGAGCCCATGCTCCACAACAAGAGTAGCCACCGCAATGATAAGGCCACACACTGCAATGAAGAGTAGTCTCCACTTGCCACAACTAGAGAAAGCCCACACGCAGCAATGAAGACCCAACGCAGCCAAAAATAAATTAATTAATCAAAAAAAATCACTCTAGGAGACATATGCTCATTGTCACTACCAGCAACCTTCTAGTGAATAGCAGCAAACTTCTGCCAAAATCTGTGCTTCATTGCACGTATCCCCCCTTTACCAAAAACATGTATAATACTGACCCCTCACCCTAACTCTTCACAGCAGTTCCTCAGAGCAATCTGAGAGGCTGTCTTCGGGCTATAGTCCTCAGTAAGCCCCTAATAAAACTGAACTCAAGGGCTCCCCTGGTGGTGCAGTGGTTGAGAGTCTGCCTGCTGATGCAGGGGACACGGGTTCGTGCCCCGGTGCAGGAAGATCCCACATGCCATGGAGTAGCTGGGTCTGTGAGCCATGGCCGCTGAGCCTGCACGTTCAGAGCCTGTACTCCACAATGGGAGAGGTCACAACAGTGAGAGGCCCGCGTACCGCAAAAAAAAACCCCAAAAAAACCAAACAAAAAAGAAACTGAACTCAAAGCTCTCACATTGTACTTGTTTTTTTCAGTCAACATCCCCATCCTCACTTGGTGGGAAGTTCTTATTTTCTGCAGAACAACTCAAAGATATGCTTCAGATTCTTTTTTATATCACTTTGACTTTATTCTTCTAATCATTAACTGGTTGAGATTGCTCTTTGGAATTCAGGGAAGGTTTAGAAGACCAAAACCTTTTCTCTACAAAAAAGGAACAGGGGACACCGAGGTGACTTTGTACTCAGAAAAGTCTCGCAGTGTCCTCCTTGGTTTTAATTTCCCCTTTACTTTGATACTCCTCAGTCAGGAGAACAGGGGAGAGACAAGAAAGGGAATAAAGTTTTGGAGAGAGAGGCTAATCACAAATTCAGCAGGGGAAATTAGTTTTAAAGGGACTCAGTTTCAGGTTTTGTTCTTTCTGTATCAAGGCTTCATCCTTGGTGAGCATTCATTTGTTTTCTGAAGCACCCAGGAGCAATGTTGTCTTTTGGAGATTGAGCTCACTGGGATACAATTTTTTTTCAATTTTTTTTTAATCTGGGCTATAACTGTGGCACTTTTCTTGCGATTCCAGGATAACTTGAGGAAATGGGATCCTGTTCATCTAAATGTTTTGAGGGCAGCTTTCTTTCAGAGAGTCCAGCCTGTTTTACATTTCAAAACTATGAAAAGTCCACATGCACAATTTTACTAAGTGCATTGAACAAACTAAAAGTAATCCAGGATTACGGTGGCCATTATAACCCTCCATCTCTCCGAACTCGTTTTCCTTAAGGTTAAATTTGAGGACTGCAGTTCTAAAATTAAACAAAATGAATGGAATATTTATTTTCATTGGTACCTGGAAGCTTCCAAACGTGCACAAAATTCTAAAATTGCCTACTTGCGATATACTATTCTGCACTGACCAAAACCGAAAAACTAGAAATGAACAAAATAACTTGTGAAGCCTTGTGTTCCTAGTGTTTTCCTCCCCCAAACTGAAAGCTCGTGTGTCTTCTCAGAACCTTTTGTTTCAGACTCCACCCAGGCAACACGGTCTGGTGCTCAGGCCCTGCCCAGATGCCATCTTTCTTTCTCTGCCTCTGCAAAAACCTGCCCCTTTAAACTGAGAGCTTCTGAGGATCGAAATACTAATCCCCAAAATAATGTTTCTAAGATAAATTAGCAATTGCTATACATTTTTGATAATAGCCATTACACTTCAAAACTCCCAGGAGAAACCTTGCTTTTTGTTACGCTCTGTTTGTTAAGGTCTTTTGGTAAGTCACCCATCCAGTTGAAAAGGGAGAGCCATTGTTTTAAATTATTCCACCTTAAGGGGCACCCCATATGAGAGAGGATTCCAATTCTCTCTGAAGACAATGTAATGCATTCACTGACTGGTACACACAAGCTTCCAAAAGATGAGTTGACTTCAAAAAGGCTTTAAAAGAATTCATACACCACGGAACCACAAACTGGATCTAACTATTTTTTTAAGTTCATATCTGAGACCTGGCTAAAAGTTAAAGGCAAATATGTATTTTTAGTCTCTATCTGTCTGTATTTTCATGTGTATCTCTATACATGTGTATATATGTCTAGTAAATGTGCGGTATTTTTTTTTCTTTTCTCACTCAGGTTGTTGCTGCTAAAATTAATTTGTAAAAGAACTCTATGTAATAGGCCTAAAAACAAACCAGCAGTTATATGAATTAAAGAAATATAATAGAAACCTAGCCAAAATGCTTTTCAAGTTCCTGCAATGTGTGATTAAAGTTCAGTAACTGGGAGCTAGCTTAAGGATTTTGGTACAATTAAAAGGGACATATCTTTAGAGTTATCAAAACTACAAATAATACAGGCATATAATTTTCATTCAACCTGGGCTTTTTGGCCACATAAGTTTATGTTCTATCTGTAACCAAATTGGCGGCGAGATAAATAACTCTGTATAATAAATTTTTTGTTAGTAATCTAAACAGGAATGTTGAAAACAACCGAATTGACTGGAAGTGTATGAAATAAAAGGTTCGAGGTAGATCTTTAAATCTCTTTCCAAAATCAACTCTGAAACCTTACACTTGTACGAAGTTAAATTAAACGCTGGAGATGACTGGGACTGAGGGTAGGCTCCAGGTGACGGTGACTGTACAGGTATCAGGCAGGATACTTCACAGTCAGACAAGATCAGCGAGTCCAAAGAAGGGCATCTCAGGAAGGACAGACAGAAGAATCAGCTGAGAAAATGACTTCACCTGAGAAAGAGCCACTGCAGACTCCTTTTCTTTCCTCTCCCTCCTCTTCAGGGCTTCTTTCTCAGACAACGTGAATCTTTAGAGGTCGATCTTGAAAGTGGAAAAGATGCTGTTTAATGCTCAGAATCGACACACCCCCTTCCTGAGTCACCACCACACACACAGGGAAGCCCTCAGCATGTGGAACAGACAGTCCTCTGCTGTCCCGTCCCAGGAGGGATCAGGACAGTAAACTCCCACACAGAGACCAACAGGTGAGTTTCCCACACTTTCCTTCAGATCTTGCTCCCCTCCTGGTGAGGCATCATGTACACAGAAGCAGAGGGAACCTCAGCTGGACCCAACAATCCTCTTTGGGTCACAGACCAGGCCCTGATGGATCCCCACACAGAGCAGAGCCCTCAGCCCAGATCTCAGCCCTCAGGAATGGGGGGACTCAGAGTCACGATGCTCAGTGATGGATCCAGATTGGAATCACCTGGGGCACTTTAAATATGATTGAGGGCTTCCCTGGTGGCGCAGTGGTTGAGAATCTGCCTGCTGGTGCAGGGGACACGGGTTCGAGCCCTGGTCTGGGAGTATCCCACATGCCACGGAGCAACTGGGCCTGTGAGCCACAGCTGCTGAGCCTGCACATCTGGAGCCTGTGCTCCGCAACAGGAGAGGCCGCGATGGTGAGAGGCCCGTGCACCGCGATGAAGAGTGGCCCCCGCTTGCTACAACTAGAGAAAGCCATTGCACAGAAACAAAGACCCAACACAGCAAAAATGAATAAATAAATTAATAAACTCCTACCCCCAACATCTTCTAAAAAAAAAAAATTGAGGTTGGGTCCTACACTGACTACATAAAGGGGAATCCCTGTTCAGAGGGGTACAAGACATGTATATGCAAAATGCCTCATCCATCTAACGTGAAGACTGTGTTGAGAACCATGGAAGGACGAATGAATAGTGAAACGTGGTGTATATACATAGAATGGAACATTACTCAGCCAGAAAATAAATCTTGCCATTTGCAACCACATGGATGAAGGAGGTACTATGCTAAGAGAAAAAAACTCAAAGACAAATACCACACGGTTTCACTTATATATGGAATCTAAAAAATTAAAAAACAAAAAACACAGAATACAGTGAAAGGAGACTCATAGAACTAACATGTGATTTCCAGAAAGGGGTAGGGGAGTGAGAGAATTGAAAAAGATCAATGTTCATGACTTTTCTCTGAGAATGAACATACACAATGGAAGTTTTTGATAGATAAACTAGAAATTTCACCTATTAACTCTCCCAACACATTTTTGTTAGTTTGCACTTAGGCTTTCTCCATTGGAAAAGGATGGATCCCCAAAGTTGAGATTCGATGGCAGGACTGATGACTCCATACATTAAAGTGTTAGGAGTGAATTCCCTTGATGGTCCAGTGGTTAGGACTCCGAGCTCAGCTTCAACTGCAGGGAGCCTGGGTTCCATCCCTTGTTGGGGAACTAAGATCCTGAAGGCCACATGGCGTGGCAAAAAAAAATAAATAATGTGTTAGGAAAATGTTTGTTACATAACGAGGCTTTCTGGGGAGAGCAGGGTAGACTTCCCAAGTTCTTAAAAATGGCTACAGATTGCAGAGAACGCTGATGGGCTTGTGTTACTCTGGATGCAGGACCGGGCTGAGGTGATGGTACTTGCTCGTTGTGTGAACCTACAACTGCTGCCAAGGGAAGGAACACTCAGCTTTATCATCAGCCTGTCCTGCCCACGTGAGCAGAAGAGGAACAGTTTGTAGTGAGACTTAAAGGTGTCTATAGTCAGACCTCAAATATGGAATCAGACTCTTTCATACAAAACTGAATGTTTACTCAAGAGTAAACTCCTGATGTCTTGCTTAGGAAAGACCGCAATTTTCCACCTGCTAATAATATACAAACTACATTCCTCTTCCTGATGCACAGAGATCGCATTGCACAATATGTTTGTTGGAATCCTAACCACGAGGCCAACAGGCAACTCCCCCATATCCATTCATCTGTTGATGGACGTTTAGGTTGCATCCATATCTTGGCTACTGTAAATAGTGATGCTGTGAATGTTCAAGTGCCTGTATCTTTTCAAATTAGCGTTTTCTTTTTTCCTAGTAATGTACCCAGGACTGGAGTGGCTGGGTCATATGGCAGTTCGACTTTCAGGTTTTGAGGAATCTCATCTTGTCAAGCATATATATTATATTTTTCAAAGATACTGTTCTGTCCAATTTATATATTTAATTTGTATTTCTCCCTTTACGTCAGTGAAATGTTTGGAGGTTGCATAAATCAAGGAGTTGTTTTCGGATTTGCGTCACATGAAAATGTACAAAGAGGAATGACACATGCAATTACACATATACATATTCTTTTTCACATTCTTTTCCATTATGATTACAGGATATTGAATACAGCTTTCTGTGCTATATAGTAGGACCTTGTTGTTTATCCATTTTATATATTACTTTGCATCTGCTAATCCCAAACTCCTAATCCAACCCTCCGCTACCTGCCCCCCTCCACCTGGGCAAACCACAAGTCTGTTCTCTATACCTGTGACTGTTTTTTAGGTATGTTCATTTGTGTCGTATTTTAGATTCCACACATCATCAATGCTATACAAGATGTTTTCATGAAAAAATCTTTTCAAATTTCTTGGGTATATTTGCAAAGGTAGAATTGCTGGGTGTGATATCCTGATGTTTAAGAAATAATGATTTCCTCATTCAAATGAGAAACGCTCAACTTCCATGCACAAACAACTGGGCAAAATTGGTCTCAAGACCTGGCCTTGATGCAAGAGGGCTGAGAAATTGGGGGAACACATAGCTATGTGTAAAATGGTATTAAAAGAGTGCAGAAAGTCATTATACTGAAACGATCTCTATTATAAAAAACAAAGTGTAAAATCTTATATATAGCATCTATTGATATTTTGTTGTAAAAAAAAAATACACCTGAAAATCAGATGAAAGTTATCTTACTGAATAAATATACTTCAGAATGAAGATTGTAATGGGTATACTTGCAGTGTATATATTTGTAATATATATATTTCATGTGATTTTATGAATTAAAACAGGAGACCTATGATACATTTAGAATAAAACAATAGCAAAATGGCAGCAGTTAAATGGCGAATCACATACACACACACACTACTCTATTTTGATTAAATTTCCTCTCAACATAACTGTTCTCTCTTCAAAGAATAAAACTAATTTTCCTTTAAACATAGATGTACACGACTGCTATCACCATCCAATGGAGAAAGTGACCAACTTTTCCTGTGCATTGTATCTACCTGATAATCAGTCCCTAGTAACCTGTCACTCTCCTGCCATGAAAAGCCCAGTCCCTTAATGTCCTGCCTGCTTTATTCATGGTCAGTTGGTAGAGGATTCTGTCCTGTCACCCACACTGGCCTATCCACAGAAGGGCTCCCTGAACGTAATAAGCACGATGAATCATGTCATAATTTTACATTATTCCCTGCCCCTCCCTGCCGCTAATTCACACACTACTGAATTTGATCATTCAGGGTCTTCGTTTTTCCAGGGAACATGGATGTGAAGGAACCATGCCTAACGAAGTTGGCCCCTTTATGTTACTGCTTCCTTCCCAGAGACAATCATCAAAGGCCTGTAATGAAGGCATAAGATCAACAGACTTTAACCTTCAGATTGAAAGGCATAAATAGTAATTAAGCCTTTTCAAGAAAACTCAAATAATTATTCATACACTGAAGATAATGGGCTATTTCCACCTATCTCCTTCCTCTTCCCATACACGCAAGTTTTAACATGCTGTGATTTGTAATTATTCTGAAGTATGTCATAACTCAGGTTAATCTCAGACAACTAAAGGATTATTTAGTCCTAGTATGCATTCTCTGAGGTGTGGTCTATTGAAGAATTGCTCAAAATACTCACCAAATTCATTATATTTGTGAGGATTCTCACAAATATAAGTTCTTTGGTGACCCCTGAGGACGGACTGTTTCTTGAAAGTGTTTTCATGTTTAGTATACCTGTATACTTTCTGACCTGTAAGAATTCTCTTATTATACCAAACATGTGGATGCCTGATGAAACACTCTACAATATTCATTACACTTGAATGCTTCTTCTCCAACGTTAACATTACGTTCCAGATTTTTTTTTTGTTTTAATAAATTTATTTATTTTTGGCTGCGTTGGGTTTTCGTTGCGGTGCGCAGGCTTCTCATTGAGGTGGCTTCCCTTGTTGTGGAGCACAGGGCTTTAGGCGCGCAGGCTTCAGTAGTTGTGGCACATGGGCTCTAGAGCACAGGCTCAGTAGTTGTGGCTCACGGGCTTAGTTGCTCCACAGCATGTGGGATCTCCCCGGACCAGGGCTCAAACCCATATCTCCTGCATTGGCAGGAGGATTCATAACCACTGCACCACCAGGGAAGCCCTGTTCCACAGTTTTGATCTTTAGGTTCAAGCATTAGCACACATATTTGCTCTATGTGGATTCTCACAAAGATGTATATTCTTTTTTTTTTTTTTTTTTTCTTTTTTTTTTTCTTTTTGCGGTATGCGGGCCTCTCACTGCTGTGGCCTCCCCCGTTGCGGAGCACAGGCTCCGGGCGCGCAGGCCCAGCGGCCATGGCTCACGGGCCCAGCCGCTCCGCGGCATATGGGATCCTCCCAGACCGGGGCACGAACCCGTATCCCCTGCATCGGCAGGCGGACTCTCAACCACTGCGCCACCAGGGAGGCCCAAGATGTATATTCTTAAGTCTACTGCACGTTGAGTCTTGGATAAGATGCTTATGTGGATACGTGGTTTCAAACATCTTGGGTGCCTTTCTAAAAGCGGCATCTCTGGGTCTGATATTGTGTTTTATAAGAAATATGGGGCTTTCCTGATGGCACAGTGGTTAAAAATCCGCCTGCCAATGCAGGGGACACGGGTTCGAGCCCTGGTCCGGGAAGATCCCACATGCCGTGGAGCAACTAAGCCCGTGCGCCACAACTACTGAGCCTGTGCTCTAGAGCCCGTGAGCCACAACTACTGAGTCTGCGAGACACAACTACTGGGCCAGCATGCCACAACTACTGAAGCCTGCGCACCCAGAGCCCGTGCTCTGCAACGAGAAGCCACAAGAAGCCGTGCACTGCAACAAAGAGTAGCCCCCAGTTGCAGCAACTAGAGATAGCCCACACGCAGCAACAAAGACCCAATGCAGCCAAAAAAAGAAGAAAAAAAAAAGAATATTTCTGAACTACAAGTCTTTGGTATATGTCTCACTTTCAGGTAGGATGGCATGAATTGAAAACATCTCAAAATGGATTCTTCTCGGGTAATTCCCTGTTGCTCCAGTGGTTAAGACTCGGCGCTTTCACTGCCATGGGCCCGGGGTTCGATCCCTGGTCTGGGAACTAAAATCCTGCAAGCCACGCAGCATGGCCAGAAAAAATAAAGGATTCTTTTATTTCTTATCATGATACCAGAATCAGAATTATATTAAAACTGAAGGATTATTTCACCGTGTTTAGAATCAGAGCAGCAAGGAAATAAATCTGTGAGTTAGAAAACACTATGGGCCTAATAATTTTTGCCCAACACTTGGAACACTGGGCAGACTGCCCAGGTGTTACATGGAATATTACACTATCAGGAAAATGAACAAAGTCCATAGATACAATCTGGCCCTAACACCTTTTCCCTTTACCTATCTCTGTTCTTGAGATAGAAATATGAAACTTGAAAATTCACACTTCATATTAAAATCATGGTGGATATTGAACACAAATTGTTAATATATTGGGAAAAGATGTCTCGAATTAATATTTCTATGAAAAGGAGACAAAATCTAAAATTGGAAAGGATTGTACGTCACAATGATCAATCTCCTCAGTCATCCAGCAGCCAGGTTGCTAGAAAAACACTGAAGACTAAGTGGTCGTGGAGGAAGAAGGGAGAGGACCCATCACATCCAACACAGCACCCTCTGGACGTCCTGTGAGGTGAGAAAGATAAATCTATTTCTTTCAGTTACTGTTTTCCAGGCAATCTATCACAAATAGAAACTGTCCGACCTGAGAAATAGGATTGTTATTTAGTGATGGGCACAGAATGGAGCATTTGAGAAAGAATCTTGAATTTAAAATGTTGTGGCTGAAGAAAACTTCATGAAGACATCCCTTCACTCATGAGCTAGAGCTGTTCAGCACGTGTTGTGGAAAATTCATGTGTGAAAAAATTATGGTGTGAGAATTTACGACAAATATTCAGAACATTAGGCTGTAAAGTACAGGACAATTAAATTTCAGTCCACAAATATAATCACATGTTTATTTGACCATCTGACCTACTGATCTATGATCCTATCCATCACACTAACTGTCTTTGCACTCATAAAGTACATTCACTCATTCTGTCAATGGGGAATGAGTCCAATCACTGAATATGTAGGAAGAAATACAATAACCTGCCTTCAGGAGCTTATACTGTGTAAGGGAATGTCAGCAATTATTAAATAAGATATGACTGTGTTAGGTATGATGAAGAGGTATATATATTAATACAATGATAGAGTGAGATGGTGGCCTAATTTAAACAATGTGTTCAGGAAATGCTCAAATGAAAAGAAGATAACTACACAAAAGCATTGATTAATTAAGAGTGTGTCATGCAAACCCACATGAAGACCATGAGGATAAGGATGAAAGTGATATTTGGAATTCAGGAAAGGAAAGAAAACGAATTGTGACCTGGAATACCCAAAAGAGCCCAGTGCTTTGGGTCCATTTACAACTCTGGACAGAAAAAGAAGAGAATAAAATTGTTTACTTAAGGCACTCTGTGGTAATTTCGTAAGCATAAATAGGAAATTTAATTACATGGTGTATGTAGAAAAACAAAAGAACCTACAAACATTTCTGGAAAAAGAATAATTTACAAGGTATCAGGACACAAGTAGAACATGCAAAAATCGATCACAATTCTATATACTAGAAACTTACAAACGAAATTGAAATTTAAAATGTAATATATTGGTGAATGCTCAAGAAAGTAAAAGAAAAATGTGTAAACTAAGAAAATAAGGGGTCAAGGAAAAGGAAGAGTCTCTGCTACACTGTAGTGATGTTCATTAGCAACTTGTAGTTGTTTGAGGGAATTGGCAACTGGAAACAAAGTTTTGCAGAAACATTCTCACCACACCAAGTGTGCACTATCCTTGCACTTCCGCTGAAGTTATGCTGCAGTTCTAGAAAATGGTACGTCAGAATCACAAACACATCACAGAGACTGGCTGTCACCTTCTCCCCCAAACACTGTTACAAAACGCTAAGCGGGTAGTCCTGGCACCAGGAAGCAATCAGAGGAGTATTTTGCTGTTTGAGACTAAGAGGCAGAGTCTATGAGAAGTGGGGGAAGTGCTCCCAGCTCAAACGGGATTCCTCTGGGACAGACAATAGTACAGTGACAAAGATGCAAACGCAGGAGGAATAATTTCATAATAATCCAGCACAAATTATCTGATGCCTGGTGAGCTGTTAGCCCCAAGGAAAGGTTTTCCCATTCATAACATCTGTGAGGTAATCTCCAGAATGAATTACTTGGTGAATAAATTCCTTTTCTAAAGACCTGGCCACAATAATTACATTTATCTGGTTTCTTTCCAGAATAAGTATTCTAATAAAGCTGAAAATGTGGACACCTACTAAATGCCTTGACTCTTCACTACACTGTTAAACTCTCTCAAGATCATGGATTACCTGATGTTCAGTTAGGCTTAAAAGCACAATGAAGAATTTGCCACACTCATTACATTTGCAAGGTTTCTCTCCAGTGTGAATTCTTGGGCAGATTATAAGGTATGAATTTTGACTGAACACATGTAGACAGTCATTATACTTTCAGGGTTTCTTTCCATTATAGATTATCTGGCGGTAAGAGAGGCTGCACACACACAAAAACTTCACAACACTCGTGATACTTGTACAGTTTCTCCCCACTGTGATTTCGCCAAAGAATTGTAAGGTGTGAATTTTCAAATTTGAATTTTTTTTCAAGTTTGAATTTTGAAGACCTTTCCACATACAACACATTTATATGGTTTTTCTTTTTCTTTTTTTTTTTTTCCAAAGATGTTGGGGGTAGGAGTTTATTAATTTATTTATTTTTGCTGTGTTGGGTCTTCATTTCTGTGCGAGGGCTTTCTCTAGCTGTGGCAAGCGGCGGCCACTCTTCATCGCAGTGCGCGGCCCTCTCACTATCGCGGCCTCTCTTGTTGCGGAGCACAGGCTCCAGACGCGCAGGCTCAGCGGCCATGGCTCACGGGCCCAGCCGCTCCGCGGCATGTGGGATCTTCCCGGACCGGGGCACGAACCCATGTCCCCTGCATCGGCAGGCGGACTCCCAACCACTGTGCCACCAGAGAAGCCCCTCAAGTTTGAATTTTGAAGACCTTTCCACATACAACACATTTATATGGTTTTTCTTTTTCTTTTTTTCTTTTTCTAAAGAAGATGTTGGGGGTAGGAGTTTATTAATTTATTTATTTTTGCTGTGTTGGGTCTTCATTTCTGTGCGAGGGCTTTCTCTAGCTGTGGCAAGCGGCGGCCACTCTTCATCGCAGTGCGCGGCCCTCTCACTATCGCGGCCTCTCTTGTTGCGGAGCACAGGCTCCAGACGCGCAAGCTCAGTAGTTGTGGCTCATGGGCCTAGTTGCTCCGCGGCATGTGGGATCCTCCCAGCCCAGGGCTCGAACCCATGTCCCCTGCATTAGCAGGCAGATTCTCAACCACTGTGCCACCAGGTAAGCCCATGGTTTTTCTTAAGTATGGATTTTCTGATGTGGAGCAAAGGTTGAGACCTGAGTAGAGGCTTTTCCACACTCAATACATTTGCAAGGTGTCTATCCATTATGTAGTCTGTGATGAATTCGAAGTCGTTGCTTGTAACGAAAGACTATGCCACACTCATTACATTTGTAAGGTTTCTCCCCAGTATGAATTCTCTGATGACACACAAGGTTTGAATTTTTACTAAACACTTTGCCACACTCACCACATTTGTAAGGTTTCTCTCCAGTATGAATTCTCTGATGAACTGAAAGGTTTCCTTTTCGATTAAAGAGCTTGCCACACTGATTACATTTGTAAGGTTTCTCACCATTATGAATTCTCTGATGACGTGCAAGGTTTGAATTTTGACTAAAGACTCTGCCACACTCATTACATTTGTAAGGTTTTTCTCCAGTGTGAACTTGCTGATGCCTTGTAAGGGTTGGCTTCTCACGAAAGAACTTCCCACACTCATTACATCTGTAAGGTTTCACTGCAGTATGAATTTGTTGATGCCTTGTAAAGGTTCTCTTATCCCGAAAAAACTTGCCACACTCATTACATTTGTGAGGTTTCTCTCCAGTATGAGTTATCAGATGACTTGTAAGGTGTGTTTTTTGACTAAAGACACTGACACATTCACCACATTTGTAAGGTTTCTCTCCAGTATGAATTCTCTGATGAACTGCAAGGACTGCATTCTGATTAAAGACTTTGCCACATACATCACATTTATATTGTTTAGCTTCTCTATGGATTATCATATGTCTCCTGAGGCCTGAGGTAGAATAAATGGTCTTCCCACACACATTACATTTATAAGGCATCTCTCCAGTGTGAATTCTCTGATGACTTGTAAGATGTGAATTTTGACTAAACCTCTTGCCACACTCATTACATTTATAAGGTTTCTCTCCAGTATGAACCCTCTTATGACTTACAAGGTGTGAATTTCGATTAAAGACCTTGCCACACACATCACATTTACACAGTTTCTCTCCTGTGTGGATTCTCTGACGTCTACTGAGGTTTGAGCCCTTAGGAGAGGGTTTGCCACACTCATTACATTTGTAAGGACTTTCCCTGTGTGCTTTCTGGTCTTCTGTCAGTATTAAAAGATGCATAAAATCACTCCCATGTATATTAGAAATTTTGGGTTGGCCAGTAGGAGAAATTTCTTGAGATGGTGAAAACGAGGTACTATTGTTGATGCTCTTATCAGCTTGATGAAATTCATAAATTTTCTGTTTACTTTTAAACATATGCAGTTCATCCGAAAAGCTTAATGCCAGCCTATTTGCAATCGGCTTCTTTCCTGAATCCCTTCCACCATGTCGAACTCTTCTATAAGTGACATCTTCGTTAGGGGATGTAGGGATATTTTTGTAATTTCTTTCATCATCTCTCCACTGACACCCAAGGTCATGCATATTCTCCTGTATTTCCCGTAGGTAAAAATGCTTGATTTCACAGCTTCCATGGCTTCCCAACAGCACTGTTTGGAATATTTCTCCTATATCAGTGTTTGATTTTAGTTGTAATTTCTTGATCACGTGTATATGAGAGAGATCTACAAGATAAAAAGGACCATAGGTATACTATTCTTTACACTGCATGAATAAATGTTTCATGCTGAATATATGATGTTACACCAAAGTAATACTTTTACCAAACACAGTTATGAAACTTCTCAGCCATGATGTTAAAGATTCTTAGGAACACTAAAGAATAGTATTCTTTACTAAAGAAACAGTGATTATACGTAATTCAACTTAAGTTTAGGGCAGCCTACCTGCAAACACGCTGTGACAAAACATTCAATTGGAAAAACTTGTATTAGCTCTCAAAAAAAAGTTTTTCCACCATAACCACAAAGCATACACAAATTAAGACTCAACATACAAATACCAGTAGTTTTGAAAGGAAAACTCAACGGAGATGCAACAAGAAGTGAGCTGTGTAACTAATACTGTTATTCAGCAATCCCTCCTTCAAATGGTTTCAGAGTCATCACGGTTGCACATCTTAATTTAAGTCGTATCCTGAGAAAGTTGTTCAATGGATGAAAGGGGATCATTTTTACAGTGTGAGTAACGAGAAAGGTGGAGTGATGGGTGAAGAAATGCTGTGGAAACTGGGGAGATCAGGAGAACAACTTAAATATGTGATCAAATGACAGTGTCTCTGTCAGCATCAAGGGACCATGTAAAGAAAGACCAGGACTGATAAGGGCCTCAGTGAAGCACAGGGAATAATAAACATGGGGTATCACTCCTTGTGACTGCATATATGTGTGAATAAAACTGTACGAGACAACTGAAAATAAGGAGGTTAAAAGAAAAGAAAAATTGGCTTAGCAAGTAACACAATACTGTTCAATTTTTAACTGTGGAAATTATCCTATGGGTATGCGGCCAAAATGAAAGAAAGTTAAAAAGAGAGCTAATAGAATATTTTAGATATAAAGCAGTTGTACATCTATTACATTATTTGCTATGTAGGGTATCCAATTCAACATTCCCTAAGTCCCATTTCCATGCATATTTTCACAAAGAACTGATATAACATTCCATGAGATGTGCAAGACTGTTCTTAGCTGAAACCTGAAGGAAAAACTAGAATAAGGCCATCAAAAGGAAATGGGGGACTTCTCGGCTAGGGCAGTTAAGAATCCACCTGCCAATGCAGAGGACATGGGTTCAATCCCTGGTCTGGGAAGATCCCACATGCCGTGGAGCAACTAAGCCCATGCACCACAACTACTAAGCCTGTGCTCTAGAGCCTGTGAGCCACAACTACTGAGCCCACGTGCCACAACTACTGAAGCCCACTCACCTAGAGCCTGTGCTCCACAACAAGAGAAGCCACCGTGATGAGAAGCCTGCACACCACAACAAAGAGTAGCCCCTGTTCACCACAACTAGAGAAAGCCCACACGCAACAATGAAGACCCAACAGAGTCATAAATCAATTAATTGATTAATTACTTAATTAAAAAAAGTAAACTGAAACTAACACCACACTAAAAGGATTATATAAAATAACATAAGGTGATATATTCTTGAAATGTAAGGTGGTTCAAGATATGTAAACTTTTGGTGTAAAACAGTACATTAACAGAATGAAAGAAAAAATAAAATGACCATCTCAACTGATGCAGTAAAAACCATATAACACAAGTCAACAGGCTTTCATGATAAAAACACTCAGTAAACAAGGAATTTAAAAAGCTACCGCAGCACACTGAAGGACATATATTAACTGCCGACAGCTAACATAAGGCTCACTGGTCAAAGACTGAAAGCATTCTTTCTAAATCAGAAACTAGAAAAGGATACCTGCTCTACTTCTAAAAGCTTATTCCTGGAAATCCTAGCAGGAAGAAATAGGCATAAAAAGACATAGAAGTATTAAAATAGAAAAACGAAACAAAATCATGTGTTTAAAAGCAACATGATGTAATATGTAGAAAACCATGAAGATCCTGCTAAAAATCTTCTAGAAATAATGAATGAACTCAGAAAAATTACAAGATAGTAAATGAAAAAATCAATTGTGTTTCTATATATTAACAATGAAAAATCAAGAAAGAAATTGAGAAAACAATTCCATTTACAATAACATCAAAAAATAAAACAAGGGGACTTCCCTGGTGGCACAGTGGTTAAGACTCCACGCTCCCAATGCAGGTGGCCCACATACGATTCCTTGTCAGGGAACTAGATCCCACATGCATGCCGCAACTAAGGAGCCTGCCTGCCACAACTAAGGAGCCGGCGAGCAGCAACTAAGACCTGGTGCAACCAAATAAAAACACATAAAATTTTAAAATAAGTAAATAAATAAAATAAAACTAAACACTTGGGCATAACCTTATAAAAGGACAGAAAGATGTGTACACCGTAAACTAAAAACATGGCTAAAAATATTAGAAAAGACACAAATTGATGCAAGGATATCCTAAATTCATGTATTTGAAGTCAATATTGTCAAGAGGTCAATACTACCCACAGTGATCAACAGATTCAACCCACTCCCTAGGAAAATCCCAATAGCATTTCTTGAAGAAATAGATAAATACACCCTACAGATTCATTTGGAATCTCAAAAGATGCTGAACAGCAAAATAAGCTTGAAAAGAACAAAGTCATAGGTCTCACGTGCCTTTACTTCACAACTTACTCCAAACCTACACTGATCACAACACTGTGGTACAGAGATAAAGACAGAGAGATGGTGGAATAGTACAGAGACGTCAAAAAAAAATCTCTTGTACGTGGTCAAGTGATGTTGTACAAGGCGGTCGAGACAGCTCAACGGGGGAAGGGCAGTCTATTAAGAAAACCAGTTACCCAAATACAGAACAGTTAAGTTGGACCATTAACGTATATGATATACAAAACTAATGAAAGACCTAAACCAAAGACCAAAATGTACAAAACTGCTAGAAGTAAACATACAGGAAAAGCTTTCTGACATTGCATTCACCAATGATTTATCAGACATAACACGAAAATCACAGGTGACAAAGTAAAAGCAGCAGTTTGAACTACCTCAAAGTTATAAACTACTGGGCATTAGAGCACACTCAGTAGAGTCAAAAGTAATCTACTGTATGGGAGAAAATACAAATGATCTATGACATAGTAGAATATCGAGACTATATAAAGAACTCTAAAAGGAACTAATCACCAATTCTACCATAAGGGGGCTGGCTCTTCCCCAATCAACCAAACATACATGGAAAATAGGAAACAAAACCACTAAGAGCAACATCAAATACACAGACCTGATGATTAAAGAAATAAAATCAAGACCATTTATTACGCATAGAAAAGTACAAAATGAAAGTAGCAGTGCCGTAAACAAAACAAATGATGGTTCATCATTGAAGGTATCACTCCACTTCATAAGCTGTCTCAAATTTTTTTCTTTTTTTTTTGACCACGGCTTGGCTTGTGGGATCTTAGTTCCCTGACCAGGGATTGAACCCGTGCCTTCAGCAGTGAAAGTCCTAACCACTGGACCGCCAGGGAATTCCCAAGCTCTCTCATTAAGATGCTGCAAAATTAAGGGTGGATGTAGAATGAAGAGTGGGCACACAGGTGACAAAAAATATGGCATCAACAACAGTTTAGTCAATAGCCTAACTTGAGGATGTGAACTTGGACAATGTTATCTCTAGGAGAAATTCCTATACCGTTTCTTGAGGATCAAAAGGGATGATCAGGGCCTCCCTGGTGGCGCAGTGGTTGAGAGTCCGCCTGCCGATGCAGGGGATACGGGTTCGTGCCCTGGTCTGGGAGGATCCCATATGCCGCGGAGCGGCTGGGCCCGTGAGCCATGGCCGCTGGGCCTGCGCATCCGGAGCCTGTGCTCCGCAACGGGAGAGGCCACAACAGTGAGAGGCCCGCATACCGCAAAAAAAAAAAAAAAAAAAGGGATGATCAGTAGTATATGTAAACAACATTGTCACAGTGCTATTGAGACATGCGTTGGTAACATTCCTCAAAACCAGAAAAAGAACTGGAAAGACTTATCAATCAGGGTCTTTATTTTGCATCCTAGAACATGCTGACCCCGTACTAACTAGCTTATAGTGGTGATTTCCTATGTAGCAGGAAATATTGCAACAATAAGGAAAAGTATTCGCCATCAAGAATTTAACGTTGGGACTTCCCTGGTGGTGCCGTGGTTAAGAATCCGCCTGCCAATGCAGGGGACACAGGTTTGAGCCCTGGTCCGGGAAGATCCCACATGCCATGGAGCAACTAAGCCCATGTGCCACAACTACTGAGGCTGTGCTCTAGAGCCCGTGAGCCACAACTGCGGAAGCCTGTGCGCCTAGAGCCCGTGCTCCACAACAAGAGAAGCCGCCGCAATGAGAAGCCCGCGCACTGCAACAAAGACCCAACACAGCCAAAAATAAATAAATAAAATAAATGTATTTTAAGAAAAGAATTTAATGTTACACAGTAAACCCATTCCACAGTGTCCAGCAGAAGTTGTCCATTAACTGCAGGTACATTATCACAGCAAAGAAATGGGATAAAATTTCAGACCCTGGGAGTATGTATTTCAAAGTAAGTTTCACAGGCAAAATCATGCAACGTGGGAGAATATGAAATCAGAAAGAATATATATTTCCCTACAAGGTAGAGCATAATAGAAGAAAAAAACACGAGATATGGGGTTCAGATATTATGAGTCCTTGACATGGAATCATGAGCTTGACCCACAGATTCCAAGCTAGCCAGAAAGATTCATATGTTCTCCCCAGGAAGGACTGGGGATTAAAAAGAGGATCTCTCTGTCCACCATCTTTACAGTTTTCCTGAGTAACAGTTACAGAAGACCTAATGCACCTCTCTGTGACACACATCCATGATATGTGTGGCCAAGTCAGAACAGAAAAAACGGCTGAGGGATCTAAACAAGCAGACAGGGCTTGAGACAGCTCCATGCAGGTTCTGAGGTGCCAGAACTGAGAACTGAGCATTGAATCCAAAAGGAGAGGTGAGGGAGCACTAGACCCCTTTAAAGCAACCCTCTTTGTGCCTCTCAAAATCAAAGAATAACAAGTCCACAGGAGCCAAATGGCCAAGTGACCTAGACCATGATAGAGACTTTGCCTTTGTTGCTGATGGAGCTCCTGCACCACTGAGGGTGACATGATACATTTTACATGTTGAGAGACAGTGACAACTCAGGGAGAAGAAAAATTTCCTCTCAGACTTGACAACAAATAAACTTCTGTTTTCCCAAACTACTCTCCATCTGGGTAGACTTTCCCAAACACTACTAATGCTGTGGCTTCCTCTCTGCCCTTCTGAGATCTGATCTGTGCTCAAGTTTCGATTCATTCCCACCCATTTGGTTTTTTGCTATTTTCATGTCACTCTTCATAGTCCAGAGTACTTCCTCTTGCTCAAATATGCAAATAATGTTCACATAAAAAATAGAAATTCCTGCCTATCGAAAGAAATGTCAACGGCTGTGGCTTTTCCAGAATTCCAGCTCTCTGTTCACATGAGAGTGAGGACATTACAGGTGGGTCTGGAAAAATGTTTCACAAATTCAGCCACTGCCTGCCTCCTTCTCAATGCAGAGGGAACCATGTAACATCAGATATCCAGCTCTCTACCAAGAAGTACCGAATCAAAAGCACTGGGGTAGAGCACAGGGAATGAAATATTTTAAAAGCTTCCGGTTGGGCATTAGACATACTCAAGCACTGGAAAAACTCCTGGTATATCATGAAGTGGCCAGATCATCTGAAGAAAGGGCATGTTTAAACTCCTGATGCTAGGACTTCCCTGGGACTTCCCTGGTGGCGCAGTGGTTAAAAATCCGCTTGTCAATGCAGGGGACACAGGTTGGAGCCCTAGTCTTGGAAGATCCCACATGCCGCGGAGCAACTAAGCCCATGCGCCCCAACTACTGAGCCTGTGCTCTAGAGCCCGTGAGCCACAACTACTGAGCCCGTGTGCCACAACTACTGAAGCCCACGCACCTAGAGCCCAAGCTCTGCAACAAGAGAAGCCACCACAACAAGAAGCCCGCGCACCACAACGAAGAGTAGCCCCTGCTCACTGCAACTAGAGAAAGCCTGCGGGCAGCAACCAAGACCCAACGAAACCATAAATAAATAAATAAAATTGAAAAAAAAAACAAAAAAACAAAACTCCTGATGCTACATCACAAAACTTTTCTTGCCCAGTCAACATGACTTTGAGTTTAGTTAAGGAAGGCAGGCGATCCCAAAAGGCAAACAATGGTAAATGCAAAGTTACCCTCCCAACTTTTGGAGTGAAGTTATCCTCACCTACAGACATCAGGTTCCTGTAGGTCTCCAACATCACGTCCCTGTACAAGGCCCTCTGAGCAGGGTCCAGGCATTCCCACTCTTCTGGAGAGAACTCGATGACCACATCCTTGAAGGTCAACTGTGCCTTAAATAAAAAAAAAAATTTCGCCAAGGGGCCATGAGCAGAGTTCTTATTTGCACATAAAATGAATAGAGGTGAAAAGATCAATTTGGTTGAAGTATGTATTTTTTTTGTATTTTTTTTAAAAACATCTTTATTGGAGTATAATTGCTTTACAATGGTGTGTTAGTTTCTGCTTTATAACAAAGTGAACCAGCTATACGTATACATATGTCCCCATATCTCCTCCCTCTTGCGTCTCCCTCCCACCCTCCCTATCCCACCCCTCTAGGTGGTCACAAAGCACCGAGCTGATCTCCCTGTGCTATGCAAAAGTATGTATTCTGACAGTCATTTAAAGGTATTTGGAGCTACTTGTGTATCTAATTTTAATTTCTTATGCTTTGTCATAGAGATTACAATATCCTTCAAATAGATACAGATTTATCATTTTTGTAGGAAACACATGAAATAGATACAACTAAAAATTCAATGCCGGGTTGTCTATATGGAAGTGTTAGCTATTATGTTCTACACACCGAGGGATAATTAAACCTGGAGGAGCATGAGTGGTGTCTTCAGAGACGACAGAGTCCAGAGTGGGTTTAAGGACAGCTCAGAACCTCCTATCATGATGATGAGAGCAGCAGAGACGAACACCGTTTGAACACTTGCTATGTGGTACGCATTACTCTAAAGGTTTTACTTGTATTAACTTGTTATCAACAACACAGCTCATTGAAGACCTGTTCCGATACTGCAGAGGAGAAAACTGTGTCAGACACTGAGAAACTCGACTCAGGTCAAGAATCTAAGGAATCACACAGCAAGCAGCCGAACTCTGAAGGTTGGACTTTGGAAATGAAGTTTAAAATCAAAGAGTTAAGTAACACATACAGCATTAAAGTACATTGCCAGAATCTCAGGGCTTTCCCAACACCCCCCAAATCCCACCCCACCCTCCTCTGCCCTTGGGATCCTGTAGAAGGAAAAGGAAAAAGAGGAGATGGAAGGAGAGCCCGTTTTCCTGGAGGGAGCCTTGCCCAAAGCCTCCTCATCTGACTGTAGCTTCCCACAGGTCACTGCCCTTCCACGGGAGGGGTGAGCACGCAGGGTGTGTGAATGGGATGGAAAATGCCAGTCTGTCTGGCAAAGGGAGGGAGAAACGGGCGGGCAGACGGGAGCTAAGAAACACGCAGTGGCTCACGTGGGACCACAGCGTCCCCTGGTGGAGCTGCTGGTGGCCAACGGTCTGGAGGGGCCTATGTTGGACCAAAGGGGCTTGGGGGCCCTGTCGGTGAGGCAGGGGCATGCAGGGAAAGGCAGTGCCAGCCCCACCAGGCTGGGTGAGGGGCAGTGAGGATGTCTCCACACCGAGCACCAGGGCCCGCTGCTGCCCAGCGCTCACATCAGCATGAATCTGTCTGTGGGCAGAGCTCAGGGCGGTGTGTTCAAGATTCTGGGCTAGGCTGCCTGGGTTCAAGTCTCAGCCGCACCACATCCCAGCTATGTGGTCCTGGGCAAGTCTCTTAACCTCTCTCTGAACCTCAGGCTCCTCCGCTGTAAAATGAGGGTAATAACTAGGCTCCACTTAGTGCATGGGAATTAAACACATTAATATTCTTAAAACCCTCAGGACAATGCTGTGTTCATGCTAAGTGCTACTGGGAGGAGGAGGAGGAGGTTAAATAAACAAAATGCTCTTGGAAGCTTAAAAAACAAACAAAGTACATTGCCAGACAGTTCCCTGAGAAAACGTGAACGAAGTTGAAGGTGAACAACATGGAACGGCCTAAAAGGCCATTACACATGTGTGCACGCACATATGCACACAAAATATTAGTAACTGTATTACTATTTAAACCATTAATAGTATAAAAAATATTCAAGGCCATGGAATATATTAAAAATATAATTTCTACTGCAAAAAGGTAAAATACATAGTTTCAAAATCATGATGACTTTTATCTAAAGCATGGAATTGTACATCCATGAATGTATGCACACACATGTCAACACTATATCAAGTGAAATGAAAAGAGTGTTCTCCAAACAAATTTTCAGACAATTTTTTCACCATCATTTTTATTCATGTGCATTTCAGGATCTTCCAGACAATGAAAATGTTATTGATTGTACTCAACTGCATTTGTCCACATAATTCCATAACGGGCTACTAAAAAATAACAGTAGAGACATGAAAAAATAGCAGAATACTTTAATTCCAACCTCAATATAATAGCTATATTAAAAAATATAATTTTGTCCATTTAGCCTTAGATAGGTATTAACAAAGGCAAGAGAGTTTCTTTTTTTTCCACTAATAAAACTTTGACTCAAAACTGGAAAAGTCATTACTATTATACATTATTTGCACAGATTAATAATAAAATTATCATGATAGTAAAATTAAAAACTTATTGGACAATTAAAAATCATGACAGGGCTTCCCTGGTGGCACAGTGGTTGAGAGTCCGCCTGCCAATGCAGGGGACATGGGTTCGTGTCCCGGTCCAGGAAGATCCCACATGCTGCGGAGCGGCTGGGCCCGTGAGCCATGGCCGCTGAGCCTGCGCATCGGGTGCCTGTGCTCCACGACGGGAGAGGCCACAACAGTGAGAGGCCCGCGTACCGCAAAAAAAGAAAAAAAAATCATGACAAAAAAATGGAAAAAAAATATTGTTATTAAGCAAGAATATTCCACCAAACATCATGATCAGAAGGAAACACTTAATTCCCGCTGAAGTTACAGTGGAGTGAAGCAAGCTGGCCAGGGCTCCTGCCTTTCACTACTGTACAGTGTGCCTGAGCAGGGACCACTAGCGCAAGTAACAGGAGGAAAACAGAGAGCAAGAGACACACAGAGAGTGTGTCAGAGCTGCAACTGTGAACATTCACAATTCTAAGGACATGGAAAGGCGAAAAGTGAAAGGATGGAAAAAGATATTCAATCCTAAAGGGAGCAGGGGTGATTGCACAATATCAGACAAAATAAACTAAGGAAAAAACTAGAGACAAAAATACATTACACAAGAGACAAAATACATTATGAAATGAGAAAACGGTCAATTTACCAAGAAGCTATAATGATTACAAGTATGTATACAGCTAACATCAGAGCTCCCCCCAAAATGAAGAAGCTCTTAACAGAAATAAAAATGGAAATAGATAACAGCACAATATTCGTATCAGATTTCAATACCTGAGTTTTACCAATGCATGGAAACCAAAAGATCAATCAGGAAACCGAGCACTTGAACAACACTGTAGAACAACTGTACCTAACACACATGTACAGAACAGTCCACCCAACAGCAGCAGCAAACACATCCTTCTCAAGCACGTGTGAAACATTCTCCATGACAGACCACATGCTAGACAATAAAACAACTCTTAACCAATGTATGAAGATTCAGATCATAAAAAGGATCTTCTTTAACCACAGTGAAATGATACCAGAAATAAAGATCAGAATGAAAACAGGAAAATGCTCCAAAAGTGGAAATTAAACAGTTCATTCTTAAAGAAGCAATGGGTCAAAGAAGAAATCACAAGGAAATTTTTTAAATATATGAATGAAAATAAAAACAACATGCCAAAATCTATAACAGGCAGTCAAAGATGCACTAAACGGGAAGTCCACGCTGCTAAATCCTTACAACAACAAAGGAGAAAGATGCACACTCTGAACTACTGTTCAAGAAACTATTGAACAAGTTAGCTAGAGTTATTGGAAAACGAAAAAAAATTCGAAGTTATCCAAACTGAAAAAGAGGTGAAATTATCTATTTTTGTAGGTGACAAGGTTTTCTATATCAAAAGCAAAAAGATTCCAAGAGAAAACTACTACCTCAAAAGACAACTTTAAAAGAGTTGCAGCATAAAAAATCAGCATATGAAAATCAGCTGCATATACAATGAGCAATGTCAACAGAAAATCAGAGAACAATCCTATAGAATCCTTAGGAAAAGATCAGCCAAGTAGGTGCAAGACTTGTACACTGAAAAGTACTAAACGTTCTAAAAAAAAGTGCATAGGGATACATAGAAACACCCTGTACTCATGGATTGGGAACTTCATAGTCTTAAAATGACCAAATTAGGGAATTCCCTGGCAGTCCAGTGGTTAGGACTCTGAGCTTCCACTGCAGGGGGACACAGGTTCAATCACTGGTTGGGGAACTAAGATCCTGCAAGCCCTGTGAAGCAGCCAAAAAAAAAAGAACAAATTGGGGCTTCCCTGGTGGCGCAGTGGTTGAGAGTCCGCCTGCCGATGCAGGGGACACGGGTTCGTGCCCCGGTCCGGGAGGATCCCACATGCCGCGGAGCGGCTGGGCCTGTGAGCCATGGCCGCTGGGCCTGCGCGTCCGGAGCCTGTGCTCCGCAACGGGAGAGGCCACAGCAGTGAGAGGCCTGCGTACCGCAAAAAAAAAAAAAAAAGAACAAAAATGACCAAATTACCCTAAAGTGTTCTACAGATTCAACGGAATCCCTATATAAAATGTCAAAGGCAATGTTTGCAGTAACAGAAAGAAATCATGCTAAAATTCATAGGGAATGTCGAGAGTCAGCAAACAGCCAAAATACTCTGGAAAAAGAAGAGGAAAGCAGTCATGTTTAGATTTTAAAACATATTACAAAGCAATCAACATGATGTGGTACTGGCATAAACACAGATACATAAACCAATGGAACAGATTAGAAAACTCAAATAATCCTTGGAATATATGTAAAATGCATATAGACAAGGGTGCCGAGACAACATAAAAGGTAGGAAAGTCTCAATAAGAAATGGTGCTGAGAAAATACATACCTACTAGCAAAAGAATGAAGCTGGAACCTTACCTACGTTAAAGGTAAAAACTTCTGTCTCAAAGGATACAATCCACAGGTAAAAAGTCAGCCTCTGAGGAATGGAGGTGATGAAAGTGATTTAAAGAATGTCCAACTGTCAGAGATTTAGGTTGATTTCATGGTTTAAATTCAAGGATGGAAGAAAACACCCTCTGGTCACTGATGTAAGGTTCTGAACTTTCCATCCCATTCCCAGTCATTAAGATTAAGTCAGTGACTTGCTCCTTTAGCTTCAACTGTCTTTGAGTAAGTCAGAACAAATTTCCCCTTAATCCCTCTTCACTAGAATCCACCTTGGCTAAGAGACTCGTGCACACACAGGGGAGGACCCTGGGATAAACCAAATACAGACTCGGAGCCAGGCAAAACAAGATGACTGTCCAGAGGAAACCCAGAAGAAAAGCCCTATATAAGCAATTCAAACTACCACAAAGGCACAACTCTCTCTCTGAGCCTGCCCGTGTGTGTCTATTCAGACGTAAACTTTTGCCTCCTAATAAACACTTTACTTGCTTCACTACTTTCCGTCTGTCGCAATTCGTTTCTATGGACGAATTCGGGCCAGGGGCCTTGTCAATGGCCACTGGCCCTCGTGGTCTAGGGGCTAGGATTCAGCACTCTCACTGCCTCGACCTGACTTCAACCTCCAGCTAGGAGCTGAGATCCTGCTTCAAGCCTGTAGGCCCAGGCCACCAGAGATCAGCTTTCCAACATATCCCTATCTAAATGATGTCTATTTTCTCTTTCAGGCAATTAGATAAGTGAAATCAGGTAACTCTGCTGCCAATATAATGTCCTAAAACGCAAATCTGATCAGACCACTCTTTTTTTTTTTTTTTTTTTGGAGCAACAGGGTTTATTTTGTGCTCAGGTTAAATTCTGGCTGCAATATTCACATTTTCTTCATTCTGGAACCCAAAAGGGTAGAGCAGTCCTTATCTAGGACACCCTACTCATATCACAGAAGGATCCATGGTACAACCACACAATGGTTCCTAAAGCTTCGGCTTGAAAAGGGCGTGGGTCACTTTTGCTCACATTTTATTGGTTTAAGCAAGGTCTTTGACCATGCCTGATGCCCATAGAGAATTAGAAGTATAATTCTCCCATAGGATAGGGAGACAAATAATTGAGACCCGTGACATAGTGTGCTAATGCTACGTTTAAGATTTTTGCATTTATATTTAGGGGTGAGATTGACCAGCCTATAGTCTTCCTTCCTCAAAGCGTCCTTGTTGTGCTCGCTTCGGCAGCACATATACTAAAACGGGAAAGTGTCCTTGTGATCAGACCACTCTTGACTTTGATCCCTTTATTGGTTTTTCATTGTTTGGTTAAATAAATTTCTTAGCCATTAAAAAAAAATTCCCCCTTATTGTTCTGTTTTCCAGATTTTACCAGGTATTGTGCATATTAATACCTGACTTGCATAGGCAGCTTCTTTATCCTGGTTGACACAGAGCAGACAGTGCATCCAGATGGGGCCTCTCAACAATCCCTGAGGCCCAGAAGCACTGACACCCCATCTCCAATCCATGGGTGTGAAATCTGAGTGGAGACGACAGGGACTGAGGGAAGGACCCAGGTGACTGTGATGTACAACTGTCAGGCAGGATACTTCAGAGTCAGGGAAGAGGAACGAGTCCAAAGAAGGGCATTTCACAAGGACAGACTGTGAATCAACTGAAAATATGATTTTACCTGAGAAAGAGTCATTCCTGACTCCTGTGCTTTCCCCTTCCTCCTCTTCCTCTTAGCAGAACACAAGAAAAGGAGAAAACAAAATATTAGACGAACTGGTAAAACTAGGATTTGACTGTTAACATAAAAGATCATTGACAACTTTACCAAGTGTCCACCAAAACAGTCTAAAATTATTTGTTACATACCAAAGAGCTTTTCCAGTACAAAAGATAAAGAGGAGAGAGCAGGCAGGCCTCCAAGAAATCTGAAACATATTTTAAAAAGAAACAATTTGTGAGGTTTTTCATCTAATAATTGTGGTGTCAGAGTTTTAAAAATTTGACAATATATCATGTTTAGAGAAGAATGACTTGACTTGATTATACAAGACCACCAAAGCTTGTTACAGAAATTAATGATTATTTATAGGGAAGTAGAAACTGAATGAAAATTTATTCCAAGCTACAAAAAGAATTATATGTAAAGAGATGAAAAAGAAAAGAAAACCCATCACAAAAAATGAACACTTTTAATATTCCTTTTAAAAGGTACTATGTAGGGGCTTCCCTGGTGGCACAGTGCTTAAGAATCCGCCTGCCAATGCAGGGGACACAGGTTGAAGCCCTGGTCCAGGAAGATGCCACATGCTGTGGAGCAACTAAGCTCGTGCGCCACAACTACTGAGCCTGAGCTCTAGAACCCGCGAGCCACAACTATTGAGCCTGCGAGCCACAACTACTGAAGCCCATGCGCCTATAGCCTGTGCTCCACAACAAGAGAAGCCACCGCAATGAGAAGCCCGTGCACCGCAACGAAGAGTAGCCCCCACTCCCTACAACTAGAGAAAGCCTGCGCACAGCAGCGAAGACCCAACACAGCCAAAAATAAATTAGATACAACATTAAAGAAATAAAAAATGTTTTAAAAATATACAAAAAATAAAAGGTACCATGTAGTGACAGATTCCACCATTTCTTGCCCCACGTGTCCTCTCCCTACCCCTCTGCCCCATGTCAGGAAAAGGGAAGCGGGTGACTCACAACTTAGTGGAGCAAATCACTGCCCCCTGGCTAAACAGGGTTTGCAAATGGAAGTTATCTTCTGATACAAATAATTACAAAATGCACATGACAGGAGTTCTGCAATGCTCATCCTCATCTGTACAGTTAAAGAAAAATTAATTACATTTTAAAATAACAAATCATGTATCACAACTTAATCATCCACATCCAAACAACTCACCATCCATCTGCATCCAGCTCCCACTACCTACCTGCACTACAATGTGTTTCCACTTCATGAGGTTTATGTCTCCCTATTTTGTTATTTGTCTCTGCCTCTCTTCTTGTTTCCCTCCGCTCTCCCGCTGTTCCTGCCCTATTTCCTCCCTCACACCTGTCCTGCCCCACTCTGCAACCTGTTCCCCCTCTTGATGCTTTCTCCCCAACCCTTCTGATTGCCCTAAATCTCTATGTATTTCTGCCTTTCTTCCCCCACCTGCTCCCTCTCTGCCCTTCGGGTTACACCCCTTCTGTCCCCGTTACACTCCCTTCCTCCTCCCTATCTGGCACCTCAGATGGCTGCGCTTCCTTCCTGCTCTCTCTCTCTCTCTCTCTCTCCCTCTTCTCTTCTAGTCACACTTTGTCCTCTTTCTCTCCCAGCACCACGTTGCTCTGTAGCCCAAGTTTCCAACCCTTTCATCCTCTCGCCCACTCTGTGTGAAGTGCCTCTCCTTTGTACCCCCGTCCCGCCGCTGACCCAGGGCCCCTCTATGTTGCTCTCCCATCCCTGCAGATCCGACTTTTTAAAAATTTACTTCTTTATTTTATTCACCTATTTCAGTGCTTAATCGCTTTCATTTCCCTGTCTTTTTACAAGTTCTCAGCCACCCCCTGTATTCCCATCGATTCTCCCTCATTCTTTTCTCGTTCTCAGTTTATTTCTGTCCGTCTCTGTCTCTGCTTCTCCTGATCCCCCTCGCCCACGTATTTACAGAGATGGTGACTGAATAAGATGCCCGCGTATCGAAAGAGTAAATTTTCCAGCGAGATGGACTTGGGACGTAAGAACACTGGGTGTCACACGCCTGGCCCAGGTCACTCCCCGCCCCCTACGCCGGGGAAGAGGAAGGGCTGACTACCAAGGGGAGGCCGGGGAAGCAAAAGGAGCGGCCTGAGTTGACGCGAGGACAGAGGGGCGGGGAAGGAGGGGGTTCCGGAGAGGGGCCGGTTCTGCAGAATCCCAGGACCGGGGAGGGGACGAGGCCTGTCCGGGAGCGGGCGGCCGGTGCTGCCCTCCAGGGGCCGAGAGGGCGAGGCTGCGGGGCGCGAGTCCACCTCGCGGAAGGGGACGTTACATGGTGGGGCGGGGGCGGAGCTACTAAAGCGTTTTAAGCAGGAAAATGTAGTGAAAGGCGGTGTCTACGTGGACCGAAGGCAGAAAAGCCAAGGGCAGGGACCAGCCGCGGAGCGAATTCAAACCCAAATGAAAAGATACCCGACCCGTAACGGCAACGTCTGGATTTACAGGGGTAGGAGGGCCGGGTGCTGGGATTTCAGGTCCACAGTCACTCGTAACACCCTGAGGTTTGAGTAAAGGGAGCCGGGTAGCACAAATTTACACTTCAAAGGAGACACTTACCCCCTGCAGCTCGACCTTCACTCCGAGCTCCCCACTTCCGGTTCCGTAAGAAACTGAGCTGAGTTAGAAGAAGGGCTTCCGGGGGCGGGGCCTGAGCGGAGCGCTAGCGGCGAGGGGCGGGGCGAGGAGGGAACCAGTTTTGTGAACGGAGCACCGGGGGTCGGGGAGCAGTTGGTGCTTCTCCGTAACTTGGAGTAACATCTTACGTTGTGTAGGCTACTTAGGTGGGAAGCTAATATGTTTCCTCCTAACAAGCTGAAAACGGTTTCAATAAAAACCTGTTTTTGCCAGCAGGTTGCTCGCATGTCGTGTTTGTGAGGCTCAAGCAATTCAGTGGTTGGAAACGTGGGTCTCCAGTGGGTTGCTGTGGGGCAGTGGTTGGATCCCGGAAAATTTCCTGCAATTAGAACTAATTTAAGCAGTTTAAGGAAACAAGAGCTGGACTTGCCTCTGTATTACACACTAGAATGAGAAATGAAAAAACACTCCCAGTGTAGAATGGGCCATTTCACAGTGACACCTTACAGAAGAGATTTTCCTTCCTATTCTTCATTCAGCCAGGACTATAAACTCAACACTCTCTTGGTTCCAGACACTCAGAGAGAAAACCTAGCATCTGAGGATGGAGGACTAAGGCATATGATAATTTCTGTCACTAATCATTGCTTTTAAAAATGCAATACATTTTTAAAAAATTGTTATAAATTGCCTTGTTCTTTTTGCTAAAGTGTTTTGCCTTTACTTAAAATCACATTCCGCTCCCCCCTCCCCCAGTTTTGATACGTATTTGACTTACATCACTGTGTGAGTTTAAGTTGTACAGCATGATGTTCTGACTTACATAGATTGAAATAATTACCGAAATAAGTTTAGTAAGCATCTATCATCTCATCCTCAGGATAAAAAACAAACTCCACTCACATACTCTGTCCCTAACATCTTTTCCCTTTACTTTTCTCTGTTCTTTAGGTGGAAATATGAAATTCAAAAATTCACATTTCTTATTAAAACTATGATGGCCACTTAAAAAGTAGGTAATATTTAGAAAAACATGTGAGACTAACGTTTCGCTGAAAACGAGACAAAATCTAAAAATGAAAAGGGTTTTGCTCTCAATCGTCACCCTTCTTAGTCATCCAGCAGCCATGCTGCTACAAGCAAAGTAAAGACTAAGTGCTCATGGAGATAGAAGGGGCAAAGGACCCATCACATCACAAACTTGGCCTTCTGGACTTCTTCTTATGTGAGAATGATAAACCTCCAACTTCTTTCAGTCACCATTCTCCAGGTGTTCCTGATGAGTATCAGGTGTTCCTGATAAATAGGATTATTATTTTCTGATGGGTATAGAATGAAGCCTTTCAGAAAGAATCTTGAATTCAAAATTTTGTGGCTTAGGACTTCTCTGGTGTCGCAGTGGTTAAGGATCCGCCTGACAATGCAGGGGACACGGGTTCGAGTCCAGGAAGATACCACATGCGGCGGAGCAACTAAGCCCGTGCGCCAAAACTACTGAGCCTGGGCTCTACAGCCTGCGAGCCACAACTACTAAGCCCCCGTGCTGCAACTACTGAGCCTGCGCGCCTAGAGCCCGTGCTCTGCAATGAGAAGCCACCACAATAAGCAGCCCGTGTACCACAACGAAGAGCAACCCGCGCTCACCGCAACTAGAGAAAGCCCGTGCACAGCAACGAAGACCCAATGCAGCAAAAAAAAATTTTTTTGCAGTACGCGGGCCTCTCACTGTTGTGGCCTCTCCTGTTGCAGAGCACAGGCTCCGTACGCGCAGGCTCAGCGGCCATGGCTCACGGGCCCAGCCACTCGGCGGCATATGGGATCCTCCCGGACCGAGGCACAAACCCGTGTCCCCTGCATCGGCAGGCGGACTCTCAACCACTGCGCCATCAGGGAAGCCAAAGCAAAAATTTTAAATAAATAAATAAATAAATAAATAACATTTTGTGGCTTAAAAAGACTTTATGAAAACATCACTTAAGTGAGTTAACAGCTGTTGAGCACATGTTGCCTAGAATTCACACCGCGTTAACAAAATATAGCATGAGAATTTATGTCAAATGTTCAGAATGTTAGGTTGTAATGTCACAGGAGTAAGGAATCCAGTGCCACGAATACTTCCATGACCATTAAACCTACTGGTCAATGAGCCTGTGCATTCCAGCACCCTTGTTTACACTGGCATCATGGATTCACTCATCCTGTCAGCCGTGAATGATTCCCTCACTGAGGATCCAGCAGGAGATAAAATCAATACCCTGCTTTCAGATAGCTTCTGTTCTATAAAGGACGGTCAAAAATAATGAAATAAATTAAATAATTCAATAATATATGAAATTTAATGGAATGATGTGTGTAGAAAGTCAAAGGAGTCTACAGAAACAGAGAAAAACTGCAATTTGCAAGGTGTCATGATATAAGAACACCCCAAAATCTATTATAATTGTATATACTAGCAATTTACAAATGGAAACTGAAATTAAAAATATAATATCATGTTTGAATGTTCAAAAAAGAAAAAGTAGAAGAAAAATGAGTAAATCTAACAAAACACTGACTTTCATGAAACAGTAATGAAAGAAATCAATGATGAACTTTTACTTACATTTACTTATGACATACCGTATTGAATATGACATATCATATTCATTGATTGGAAAACAACATCGAAATGTTGTTAAATTACCCCAAATTGTCATACAGGTATAATGCATTTCCAATCTAGATTTTTATGGAACAACCAATATTATTCTAAAATTAATATGGAAAAGCAAAAGAACGAGAAGAGCTACAGCATCACAAAAATACTGAAGTGGCTGGAATCATTACACATGATCTCAAGATTTCTAATATAGTAACAGTAATCAAGATTGTGTGGGATTTGTTGAGGGACAGACACACAGACCAAAGGAACAGAATGAGGAAAAGAGAACCCCACACAGCTACAAGTAACCTTTAACAACATGGGTGTGAGCTGTGCGGATTTACTTTTTAACACAGATGCCACAACAAATTTAATAATAATGAAAACATTTGAAACGTTGGGAGAATTGCCAAAATCTGACACAAAGTGGCTGTCGGAAAAATGGTGCAAAGACTTCCTCCATGCAAAGTTGTCAGAAAACTGAAATTTGTAAAAAAATTGCAGTATCTTGAAGCACAATAAAGCAAATTGCAATGAAAGAGGTATAACTGGATTGACATAATAGGAAGTTACCATAACCACAATTATATATGCGATAGTCGATTTAAAAATGGCAAGTTAAACTCATAAAATTAACGATAGATGTGTGATTTAAGAATTTAAATAACTTAGCTTATTAGAGTAGCAAAATGGTTAAGATACCTCTCTTTGAAGCCAGTCAACATGGATTCAATTCCTGATTTACCCACTTGCTGGGATGGGACTAAATAAGGCTTTAAACCTGTCATTGTGCCAAGCTGCTTCATTCATGAAATAATAAACAACAGTACTTTTCTTCAGAGATGAAAATCTAATATCTTATTATGCATAAAGCAATAATAACAGTGACTCTTACTAATCAAAATCAAGAACACTTATCAAAGAAAAATATATCATTTGGGGATGGGAGGAAACTCTAAGTGGAGGATATCAGGTGTCAGTTGGCATGCTAAACAGAACAAATCTTTTCACTGGAAGATCCTCTGGCAATGAGAAAGGACAGAATGACTTCCAGGAGTTGGGCAATGGGGATTATCTCCTTGCCACAGACTATACTTGGATTCTTGCCATCTTTCCTTCTTATGTATCATGATATTTTCATTCTCTTCACTGCATGCTTCTTTACCTCCACACACTTGCTTTTCAAGCACCTGACCATAGCCAACTCCCAGAGAAAAAGATTTCCTGGCACCATTTTGCCATTTCAGTTCTTTCATTGAACTAAAGCCCCGAAATAACTCTTTCATCACGTTTACAGTACACCTATTTTGTGTCATTGCTTATATGCATTATCACATCACAAAAGTCCCAAAACAACTCACTGATTTATACACCCCTTGTTGCAAAACAAGGGAAATATGCAAGGGAGGAAATAATCATGCAAAAACAAAAAGTGTATAAAAAACATTTTACTATACTAGAAAATTAATGATGGAACATACTGCTTAATACTGTAATTTGAAATACAAATTTTAAGTCTTTGGATAATTGATTCTCTAGTAAATTGTTTAGTGATATCATCAACTAAGCATTTCCAGACATTAATTTTTAGTAAACTAGTATAAAGATATCTTAGACAACTTATCTAAATAAAATCTTTACAGCATTTCCAAAAACCAAATTGATTGTTTTTTTTTTTTTTTGGTGGTGCTGCCTAGCTTGTTGGATCTCAGTTCCCTGACCAGGGATTGAACCTGGGCCACAGTAGTAAAAGTCCCGAATCCTAACTAGATCACCAGGGAACTCCCTACATTTTTTTAATATTCTTTTCCATTACAGTTTAACCCAGAACATTGAACATAGTTCCCTGTGATATACAGTAGGACCTTGTTGTCCATCCATTCTATATATAATAGTTTGCATCTACTAACCCCAAACTCCCGGCCCATCCCTCCCCTACCTCTCCTCCCCCTTGGCAACCACAAGGCTATTCTCTATGCCTGTAAGTCTGTTTCTGCTTCATAGATAGGTTCGTTTCAGTCACATTTTATTTTTTTATTTTTTATATTTTTTGCTGCACTGTTTGGCTTGTGGGATCTTAGTTCCCGGACCAGGGATCAAACCTAGGCCGCTGCAGTGAAAGCGCCAAGTCCTAACCAATGGACTGAGGAGGAATTTCCTGTGTCATATTTCAGATTCCATAGATAAGTGATAGCATATGGTATCTATCTTTCTCTTTCTGACTTTCTTCACTCAGTAGGATAATGTCTAGTTCCACCCATGTTCCCAAAAATGGCATTATTTCATTCTTTTATGGCTGAGTAGTATTCCACTGTATACGTGTACCACATATATCCATTCATCTGTCCACATCCATTTTTTAGCAGCCGGTCAAAAAATAAAATAAAATAATCCAACTTGAACAATGGAATGTACATGTGGTGCAGGACAAGAAATGAAATAAATCAGTAGCATGAAGAAAAGTGTGGTCTTTCCTAACCAAGAAAACAGGATTTTCAAGAGTAAACATCCAGTGTTTTATTAAAGAGACTCACATCTTTTTTTTTTTTTGCGGTACACAGGCCTCTCACCGCTGTGGCCTCTCCCGTTGCGGAGCACAGGCTCCGGATGCGCAGGCCCAGCGGCCATGGCTCACGGGCCCAGCCGCTCCGCGGCATGTGGGATCTTCCCGGACCGGGGCACGAACCCGTGTTCCCTGCATCGGCAGGCAGACCCTCAACCACTGCGCCACCAGGGAAGCCCTCACATCATTTTTTGATGTTTGACTACTTACAACTATATATTAAGATTCACCATAACCTCTCCTTATTTGGCCTATGTGGTGAAGAAGACCAAGTCTGAGGGCTTCCTTCTTTGATACCAGCTGGAAGCTCAAACCATCAGTGGTTATCCTTCCCTAAGCCCAACCCAGTAATCACCTTAGAACATCAAGTCATTCATCATTCCGTTATGTCAAACCATTGTTTGAACACCTTGGTATTCTTCCCTGTCCCCCTAGAAAGTGGAATTACATAACAAACATTCTCATAACACTTCAACATTAATATCAATCTAAATGACCAAACTAGACTTTGCGTGGAGTTCCACCCTATTCCAGTGAATAGCCACAAGTGCAAACTAGCAACAACAAAAACTGTTTTGGTGGTGATATGTGAAATTTCTAGTTTATCTATCAAGCAAAAATCTTCCCATTGTATATTGTTTAGTATTAAGAGAATACTCAGGAACATTGTTATTTTCAAATTATTTCACTGAGCGGTTCAAGGACAAAAGTGAAACTGGATGATTTAAAATTTTTCTAATATTTTTTATGTGCTTCTATATTCCTATTTTTCCTTCATATAAATCAAGGTGCACGATGTTAGATTTACTGGGCACAAAAAAGATCACGAAGAAATACATTCATACACCACGTATTCATGAATAGGGATGAGGTTACACATTCACAAGGTGGGGTCACTTGCCCCCAAGACAGAAAACCAAGAAGTGATTGCAGTTTCACCCCTCGCAGGAATGTCACCTTAAACCAATCACTCTGGAATTTCCCGAACACTAGTGAGGTAATCTGCAGGATAAGACTAAGACTTTGGTGCTACTTTCCCCTCAAAAAGGTAACCTTGCCTGAAAGAACCTTTTCTTTTACTAATAACATTCTTATTCCACCAAGTTACTGCATATAAAAGCCTTCCAATTTGTACAGCACCGTTTAGGACCTCTTTAATTTCTAGGTGGGATACTGCCCAATTCATGAATCATTCAATACAACCAATCAGATCTTTAAATTTACCCTGTTCAATTTTTGCATGTCAATAAAATTCAGTTTGAGATAAACTGCTATGTGACTTGCATTATAGCCATCTGAATATTCTGGAATAGAGTGGAGGGAATAATCAAGTACAAATTATGAGTATATAATCCCCAAATTATATGTTGTTTGATTCCATATTCGAAAGAAATTGCTATAGCTTCTTTCCACCCTGACAGCCTAATGGTGCATTCTTAGCGTTTATTGTAAAGCACCAAGACAGGATAAAACTGTGTTGGTAAAAGAAACAGGATTCAACCAGGGTCATAAGGAAAGTAATTAAATTTTATTACATCTGTGTGGTTTCTCTCCAGGATAAATATTCTGATATCTAGCAACAAGTAAGTAATAATTTGAAACATCACCATATTTATTGCATTTTATTTACTTTTTTTTTTTTTTTTTTTGGCTGCATTGGGTCTTCATTGCTGTGCGCAGGCTTTCTCTAGCTGCTCTAGATACAGCAAGCGGGGGCTATTCTTCGCTGTGGTGCGCGGGCTTCTCATTGTGGTGACTTCTCTTGTTGCAGAGCACAGGGCTCTAGGCACACGGGCTTCAGTAGTGGTGGTTCACAGGCTCAGTAGTTGTTGCTCGCGGGCTCTAGAGCGCAGGCTCAGTAGTTGTGGCGCACTGGCTTAGTTACTCTGTGGCATGTGCGATCTTCCCGGACCAGGGCTCAAACCTGTGTCCCCTGCATTGGCAGGTGTATTCTTAACCACTGCCCTACCAGGGAAGTCCCTATTGCATTTTAAAGTATGAAGTATTTGGTGAACCCTCAGTTTAAGGCACAACCAAAAAGCTTTGCCATATTCAGTACATCTGTAATGTCCTGTTGCGTATAGATTATCTGATGATTAATGAAATGTGAGCCCTGAGTAAAGGTTTTTCCCATTCATTGCATTTGTGAGGTAATAATCTCCAGAATGAATTATTTGGTGAATGAATTTGTTGCCTAAAGCCCTGGTCAAAGTAAATACATTTACCTGATATTTCTCCAGTATGACTTTTCCAATGAAGCTAAGATGTGGACACTTGTTAAAACCCTGGCTTAAAGTCCCTCACCAATATAGATTACCTGACAGTAAGTTAGACTTCAAAGTACAATAAATGATTTGCCATACTCATTATAGTTGAAAGGTTTCTCTCCAGTATGAATTTTTTGGTGCACCTTAAGGTACAAATTTTGACTAAAAACTATGAGACATTTATGACATTTCTACGATTACTGTCCAATATGGCTTATCTGATGGTAAGTGAGGTTTTGCCACAGGCATGAATGTGCATGTTTCCTCCCACTATGAATCTCCCATGGATTTAAACTGTCAGTTTTGAATGAGGACCTTCCCATAGATATCACATTAATATGGTTTCCCCTCTGTATTTATTATCTGATGTGTAGTGAAGGTTCAGATGTGAGTAAGGTCTTTTCAACACTCATTATTTTTGAAAGGTTTCTCTCCATTATGAATTCTCTGATGCTTTGCAAGGGTGGCTTTTTGACGAAAGACCCTGCCGCACTCATTACATTTGTAAGGTTTCTCTCCAGAATGAATTCTCTTATGAACTGCAAGGTTTGATTTCGGACTAAAGATCTTGCCACACTCATTACATTTGTAAGGTTTCTCTCCAGAATGAATTCTCTGATGAACTGCAAGCTCTGAATTTCTACTAAAGGCCTTGCAACATATACGACATTTATGTAACTTCTCTGCTGTATGGATTATCTGATGACGCCTGAGTTTTGAGCTCTGACTAAACGTTTTCCCACACTCATTGCATTTGTAAGGTTTCTCTCCAGTATGAATTCTCTGATGACTTGCAAGGATTTGTTTTTGATTAAAGACCTTGCCACACTCACTACATTTGTAAGGTTTCTCTCCAGTGTGAATTCTCTCATGAACTGCAAGGTTTGATTTCCGACTAAAGACCTTGCCACATTCCTTACATTTGTATGGTTTCTCTCCAGTATGAATTCTCTGATGAACCATAAGGTTTGAATTTCGACTAAAGACTTTTTCACATATATCACATTTATGTAATTTCTCTCTGGTATGGATGATCTGATGTCTACTGAGGTGTGATCCCTGAAGAAAGGTTTTGCCACACAGATTACATTTGTAAGGTCTTTCCCTGGGTGCTTTCTGGTATTTTGTCAGCAATGAGGGATGCATAAAATCACTCTCATGTATATTAGAAATGTTGGCTTGGACACCAGAAGAAATTCCTTGAAGTGGTGAACATGAGGCATTACTGCTAATAGTCTTGTCAGCTTGATTAAACTCATCAATTTTCTCTTCACTTTTAAAAATATGCAGGTCATCCCGAGAGCTTAAGGCAAGGCTGTTTTCAATAAGCTCAACTCCTGCGGTACTTCTACCGTGTCCTTCTCTCTTACCAGGGAGATTTTGGTTATGGGTTATAGTCACGCCTTTGTAATTTCTTACCTCAGCTCTCCGCTGAGACTCAAGGTCATAAATATTTTCCTGGACAACCTTGAAGTAAAAATGTTTGATTTCATTCCTTTCATGTCTTTGCAGCATTATGGTTTGGAATACTTCTTCTCTATCAGTGTTTGCTTTTAGATGTAATTTCTTGATCACAAGTATACGAGAAATATCTACAAGATACAAAGAATCATATGTATCCAACGCATTGTAATTCACAAATAAATATTTCAAGTTACATACATGATACTACACTAAAAATAGTACTTATTTCAAAGACAGTTATGAAACTACCTACAATGATCTTAAAAACTGTAGTAAAGCAAAAAAAAAAAAAAAACAGGATTCTTGGGGCTT
The DNA here is from genome assembly GCF_964341445.2 of Mesoplodon mirus. Taxonomy (NCBI): domain Eukaryota; kingdom Metazoa; phylum Chordata; class Mammalia; order Artiodactyla; family Ziphiidae; genus Mesoplodon; species Mesoplodon mirus. The sequence continues at coordinate 60,782,286 of NC_138995.1, read as the reverse complement.
CCCTGGTGGTGCAAGTGGTAAGAATCCGCCTGCCAATGCAGGGGACACAGGTTTGAGCCCTGGTCCAGGGAGATCCCATATGCCACGGAGCAACTGAGCCCGTGCGCCACAACTACTGAGCCTGCATCCTAGAGCCTGAGAGCCACAACTACTGAGCCCATGTGCTGCAACTACTGAGCCCGCATGCCTAGAGCCCATGCTCCGCAACAAGAGAAGCCACCACAATGAGAAGCCTGCACACCACAATGAAGAGCGGCCCCCGCTCACCACAAGTAGAGAAAGTCCATGCACAGCAACAAAGACCCAATACAGCCAAAAATAAAAATAAATAAATTTTTAAAAAAACAATAGGATTCTTTACTAAAGAAAAAGTGATCAGAGGTAATTCTAATTGTTTTAGGGCACCCTATTTTCAAACAACCTATGACAAAAACACTCACATTAAACAAACTGGTATTAGCTATCAAATAAAGTGTACTTTTCCACCATGACCCCAAAGCACATGACAGTTTTGAATTGGAAAAGTAATCTAGCACAAAGAAAGTGAAGAATTTGACAAAACAGTTTAATCAACCAAATATTTTTCTAAATACCTCTTATAAAACTATGTACCTATGAAGAAGTATAAAACATTCTAAAAGTACAGAACAGTGGAAAACCTAGGCAGAACACTTTACCATTAACCGGAGCCATATCTTTCTGGATCCATCTACTAGAGTAATGGAAAGTAAAACAAAAATAAAGAAATTGGATCTAATTAAACTCAAAATCCTCTGCACAGAAAAGGAAGCCATAAGCAAAACGAAAAGACAGCCCACAGAACAGGAGAACATATTTGCAAATGATGCAACTGACAAAGGGTTAACCTCCAAAATAAACAAACAGCTCATACAACTTAATATCAAAACAACAAGGACTTCCCTGGTGGCGCGGTGGCTAAGAATCCACCTGCCAATGCAGGGGACACAGGTTCAAGCCCTGGTCTGGGAAGATCCTACATGCTGAGGAGCAACTAAGCCCGTGCGCCACAACCACTTAGCCTGCACTCTAGAGCCCGCGAGCCACAACTACTGAAGCCTGCGCACCTAGGGCCCAGGCTCCGCAATAAGAGAAGCCACTGCAGTGAAAATCCCGTGCACCTCAACAAAGAGTAGCCCTCGCTCTCCACAACTAGAGAAAGCCCATGGGCAGCAACAAAGACCCAATGCAGCCAAAATAAATAAATAAAATAAATTTATTTTAAAAAACCACCCAAAAACACTAATTCAAAAAGATACATACACTGCAATGTTCACAGCAGCACTATTTACAATAGGCAGGACATGGAAGCAACTTAAGTGTCCATCAACAGGTAAATGGATAAACAAGATGTCGTATATATACGCCATGGAATACTACTCAGCCATAAAAAAGAGTGAAATAATGCCATTTGAAGCAACATGGATGGACCTAGAGATGATCATACTAAGTGAAGTAAGCCAGACAGAGAAAGCCAAATATCATGTGATATGGCTTATATGTGGAATCTTATTTAAAAAAAGGTACAAATGAACTTATTTACAAAATAAAAAGAGACTCACAGACATAGAAAACAAACTTATGATCACCAAAGGGGAAGATAAAATTTGAGAACCTAGGACTATGTATTTCTTTTTTTTAAATGAATTTATTTATTTATTTATTTATTTTTGTGCCACCAGGGAAGTCCAGGACTATGTATTTCAAAAGCAAGTTTCAGAGGCAAAATCATGCAAACTTAGGAGAATACAAAATTAGGAAGGTAGACTAGGTAGAGCAGTACACGAGTGAAAAAAATACAAGATATGTTTGTCAGATATTATAGGACCTTCAGATGGAACCATGCACTCTACCTACAGATGCCAAACCAAAAGCCTGAAAGATGCACATATTCCCCCCATGAGGGACTGGGGATTAAAAAGAGGATCTTGGGACTTCCCTGGTGGCGCAGTGGTTAAAACTCTGCATTCCCAATGCAGGGAACAAGAGCCCACATGCATGCCACAACTAAAAATTTGCATGCCACAACTAAGGAGCCCTCCTGCTGCAACTAAGACCTGGGAAAACCAAATTAATAAAATATAAAAAATAAAAACAAAATAAAAAAATTAGAAGAGGATCTCTCTGTACACTGTCCTTACAGTTTTCCTAAGTAACAATAACAGAAGATCCAGCCAACAGGGCTAGTACACACATCCCTGAACTGTGTGGCAAGAGGAGAACAAAGTAGACAGGACTTGAGACAGCTCCATGCAGGTTGTGAGGAGCCAGATGGAATCAAAGAGCCCAGTGTTTTCCCATCTTGTCTGGGTCTTCTAAAAACATCCAATGGGGATGGAACCAAGAAAGGTTCAGGGATTAGTCTGGAGGCATCAGCTCTTATCCATGTGGACTGAGAACTAAGCATCCAGTGGAATCATGCCCTGAAGGAGAGATGAGGGGGCAGGAGACCCCTTTAAAAATCCCACCTCATGGGCTTCCCTGGTGGCACAGTGGTTGGGAGTCTGCCTGCCGGTGCAGGGGACACGGGTTTGAGCCCTGGTCTGGGAGGATCCCGCATGCCGCGGAGCGACTAGGCCCGTGAGACACAACTACGGAGCCTGCGCGTCTGGAGCCTGTGCTCCGCAACGGGAGAGGCCGCGACAGTGAGAGGCCCGCGCACCGCAATGAAGAGTGGCCCCCACTCGCCGCAACTGGAGAGAGCCCTCGCACAGAGATGAGGACCCAACGCAGCCATAAATAAATAAATAAATAAAAGAAACAAACTTAAAAAAAAAAATCCCACCTCATGCTGCTCAAGGTCAAGCAACAACTAGTTCACAGGTACAAGACAGCAGTGTGGTAGATCACGATACTTTGCCTTTGTCTCTGGTAGAGCTGCAGTACCACCGGAGGGTAAAAGAACACACTATATATGCTGAAGGACAATGTGGTAAGTTGGGGAGAAGAAAAATTTCCTCTGAGGGCTCACAATAAGAAATTATCTTGTGTATTCCCACAGAACTCTCCGATGAGGGGAGAGTTAACCAAACACTATTAATAGTGAGGTTTCCCCTCGGCCTTTCTGAGATCTGACCTATGTTCACACTTTGATACATGCTCAAAGGCACTCACATCACTCTCAACAGCCCAGCACTCTTTCTCTTGCTACAAAGTGGGTCAAATATTCAGCTGAGAAACAGAAATCCATCCACACAAGAAGAAAGAAAGGTGATTTCCTGTGACATTTCAAGAACTCTAATTCTTTGTTCAACTGAAGATTACAAATGAATCTAGAAAAATATTTCAAAAATTCATCTACTTTTCCCCCTCCTTCTGAATGCACACGGAACAGTATAAAATGCAGAAATGTAGCTCACTTCCTAGAACTCCTAACTCAAAAGCACAGGAGTAGAAAAATAGGAACGTGGGTATATTAAAAGTTTGCCATTGAGCTTTATGAATACATAAGCTCTGAAACAACCTCTGATAAATCATGAAGTGGGGAGATCATCTAAGGAAAGGTAGGATTAAACTCCTGATGCCACATCATGAAGCTTTCCAATGTCTGAGATAATAGGGATTTCGGATCAGTCAAGCAAACAGGGCCTCCCAAGAGGCCCACAAGAGAAAATGGAAAGATACCCAAGGGCAGAGCCCAACTTCTAGAGGGAAGTTATCCTCACCTAGGGAGACCAGGTTTCTGCAGGTCTCCAACATCACGTCCCTGTACAAGACCCTCTGAGCAGGGTCCAGGCATTCCCACTCCTCCTGAGAGAATTCTACGGCCACATCCTTGAAGGTCAGCTGTGTCTGAAATGAAAACACATTTAACCAAAGAGCCCTGAGGAGATTCTTGTTTTCACACAAAATGAGAAGAGGACAGGGGAGTAAGGATCAATTCAGTTGAAGTAAATATTCTGACAGATCCATGTAAAGCTATTTGAAGGAAACTGTCATTCTCTAATTTAATTTCTTAGGCTTTCTTAACATTATGATATCCCCCATCAATCAATGGATTTTTTCCTTTTGTAGTCAATACATAAAATACATACAAATAAAATTCAACAATGGATTGTCTATGCAGAAGTGTTACATATTATATTTTACACACTGAGTGATATTTAATATCTAGGTAAGCTACACTAAGAGTGGTATCTTCTGGGCCTCCCTGGTGGCGCAGTGGTTCAGAGTCCACCTGCCGATGCAGGGGACACGGGTTCGTGCCCCGGTCCGGGAAGATCCCACATGCCACGGAATGGCTGGGCCCGTGAGCCATGGCTGTTGAGCCTGGGCATCTGGAGCCTGTACTCCGCAACAGGAGAGGCCACAACAGTGAGAGGCCCGCATACCACAAAAAAAAAAACAAAACAATTATAAATATATATATATACATCTAACATTAGACCTCCCTGCGAAATGGAGCAAACATTAACAGAAATAGAGAAAGAAATAGACTAGAGCAAAACGTGAGTAAGAGACTTCAATACTCTAGTTTTACAGACGCATGAAAACGAAAAGAAGGTCAATAAAGAAACAGAAGACTTGGACAACACCATAGAACAACTGTACCTAACAGACATGTACAGAACGCTCCACCCAACAACAGCGGAAAACACATCCTTCGGAAGCACGTGTGAAGCATTCTCCAAGACGGAACATACCTTATACCACAAAACAAATCTTAACAAATTTAAGATGATTGAGATGATAAAAAAATATCTTCTCCAAACACAATGAAATTGGGAATTCCCTGTCGGTCCAGTCTCCATGCTCCATGCGTTAGGGCTCCATGCTTTCACCGCCAAGGGCCCGGGTTCAATCCCTGGTCAGAGAACTAAGAGCCCACCAGCCAAAGTGGCCAAATAAATAAATAAATAAATAAGCACAATGAAATGATACTAGAAATAAAGAGCAGATGGAAAACAGGAAAATCCCCCCAATGTGGAAATTAAGCACCTCATTCTTAGAGAAGCAGTGGGTCAAAGAGGAAATTATAAGCAAACGGGAAAAAAATCTGAATAAAAATAGAAACACAGCATACCAAATTTATCACAGGTAACCAAAGCTGTACTAAAATGGAAGTCTACACTGAGAAATGCTTACCACAAACAAGGGGAAAGAGGCACACTCTACACTACTGTTCAGGAAAGTAATAGACTTCCTGGCTGGAGCCATTAGACAAGAAAGAGGATTCTAAGCTACTCTAATTGAAAAAGAAGTAAAATGATCTTTTCTTTTAGGTGACAAGGTTATATATGTACAAACTAAAAAGGTCCCACAGTAAAACAGCTATTTCAAAGAACAACTTTAAAAAGCTGGAGCATAAAACATCAGCACGCAAAAATCAGTTGCATTTCTGTATACAATGAACAATGTCAAAGAAAATTAGAAAACAATTCAATTTACTATAGCATCAAAAGGAACAGAATATTTAGGAAAAAATTAGCGAAGGAGGTGCAAGACTTGTATACTGAAAACTACTAAATGCTGCAAAAAGAAGTCCAAGGAGATACAAATAAATAGAAACATACCCTGTACTCATGGATTGGAAGACATAATATGGTTAAAATGACCATATTACCCAAAGCGCCCTATAGATGCAATGGACTCCCTATCAAAATTTCAATGGCAATGTTTGCAATAATAGAAAAAATCATACTAAAATTCATATGGAATCTCAAGGGATCCCAAAGAGCCAAAATACTCTTGAAAAAGAAGATGGAGGCCGTCATATTTGGATGTCAAAACATATTACAAAGTAATCAAGATGATGTTGCACTGGCAGAAACACAGACACATAAACCAATGGAACAGATGAGAATATCAAAAATAAGCCTTTGAATTTATATAAAATGTATAGACAAGGATGCCAAGATTGCAAAGGGGAAACTCCAGCCTCAATAACAAATGGTGCCGAGAAACTAGATCTGTTAGCAAAAAGATGAAGCTGTAAATCTACCTACAGCAAAGGTAAAAACTTCTGTGTCATAGGATACAACCCAGAGTAAAAAGACCACCTCTGAGGGGCTTCCCTGGTGGCACAGTGGTTAAGAATCCACCTGCCAATGCAGGGCACACGGGTTGAAGCCCTGGTCCAGGAAGATACCACATGCCGCAGAGCAAATAAACCCGTGCGCCACAACTACTCAGCCTGCTCTCTAGAGCCTGCAAGCCACAACTACTGAAGCCCACACACCAAGCGCCCATGCTCTGCAACAAGAGAAGCCACCGCCATGAGAAGCCCACGCACCGCAACGAAGAGTAGCCCCCGCTCGCCGCAGCTAGAGAAAAGCCCACATGCAGCAGCAAAGACCCAATGCAGCCAAAAGTAAATAAATAAATTTTTTAAAAAAAGACAACCTCTGAGGAATGGAGGTAATGAAAGTGATATGAAGAATTTCCAGCTGTCAGAGATATAGGTTGATTTCAAGACTAAATTTGCTAATGGACTAAAACGCCCTCTACCACTGATGTCTGTTTCTGAACTTTCCATTCCATTCGCAATCATTAAGATTTGAAGTCAGTGATTTACTCGTTTAGCTTAATTGCCTTAAAAAAGTCTGAACAAATTGCCCATAATTGGTATGATTTCCAGATTTTACCAGGTATTGTGCATATTAATATCTGACTTCCATGTGCAGCTTCTTTATCCTGGTTTACAGAGAGCAGACAGTGCATCCGGATGGCACCCTAAAAAATCCCTGCTGCCCAGTAGCACTGACACCATGTCTCTAATCCATGGGTGTGAAGCCCTGCCCAGGACTGGGCCCAGTGGAGCCTCTTCACAAGTCCCAGGTCACTGGGTCATGGGGAGGCGGGATCTAAGTGGAGATGACAGGCCTTGAGGGAAGGACCCGGGTGACTGTGAATGTACAGGTGTCAGGCAGGACACTTCAGAGTCAGAGATTAGCGAGTCCAAAGAAGGGCATTTCTGGAAGAACAGACAACAATCAACTGAGAAAAAGACTTTACCTGAGAAAGAGTCATTCCAGGCTCCTTTTCTTTCCTCTTCCTCCTCTTCCGGGCTTCTTACCCAGGTAGCAATACTCTTTAGAGGTTGACCCTGAAAGTTGGAAAGATGCTGTTTAATGCTCAGAATCGACACACCCCCTTCCTGAGTCACCACCACACACACAGGGAAGCCCTCAGCACGTGGAACAGACAGTCCTCTGCTGCCCACTGTCCCAGGAGGGGCTCAGGACAGTAACTCCCACACAGAGACCAACAGGTGAGTTTCCCACCCTTTCCTTCAGATCACGCTCCCCTCCCGGTGAGGCCCTCACGTACCCAGCAGCAGCGGGCACCTCAGCTGGACCCGACGATCCCCTTCAGGTCACAGACCAGCCCTGATCCATCCCCACGCAGAGCAGAACCCTCACCCTCAGCCCAGATCTCAGCCCTCAGGAACGGGGGGACTCAGAATCCTGATGCTCAATGATGCATCCGGATTGGAATCACCTGGGGCACCTCAAATATTACTGAGATTGGACCCCACACCGACAATATTAAGTGAAACCTCTGGTCAAAGGGTACAAAACATGTATATGAAAAATGCCTCAATGACCTAATGGGAGGCCTGTGTTGAGCAACACCCACAGAAGCCTAGTCCAGCACAGCCCCCACTTTCTTTTTTTTCCTAGCTTTACTGAGGTATAATTGATGAGTAAGAATGGTGTACATATGAGTCATCGAATGTGGTTATTTTACACATGTAAACACTGTGCAATAATAATCACAATAAAGTAACTTTCAACTCCATCAACTCACAGTAATCTTTGTATCTGTGTGCTGACACCTAAGTATTACTTAATTATTAAACACTTAAGTATTACTCTCTGGAAATTCCAAGTACATAATAACACAGTGGATTCACTATAGTCAGCATGCTGTACATGAGATGTATGTGTTGTACACATTTACAACTGAATGCTGTATCCTTCAACCAACATCTCCCCAGTTACCACACTACCCAAACCCTCGTAAGAACCTTCATACTCTACGGCTCTATAAGTCTGATATTTCTACTTTCCACAAAAAATGTCTGTATTTTTTGTCATAATTTATGGATGACATAAGTTTTCTTTTTTCTTTTTTTTTTTTTTTTTTAGATGTTGGGGGTAGGAGTTTAGTAATTTATTTATTTATTTTTGCTGTGTTGGGTCTTCGTTTCTGTGCGAGGGCTTTCTCTAGTTGTGGCAAGCGAGGGCCACTCTTCATCGCGGTGCGCGGGCCTTTCACTATCGCGGCCTCTCTTGTTGCGGAGCACAGGCTCCAGACGCGCAGGCTCAGTAGCTGTGGCTCACGGGCCTAGTTGCTCCGTGGCATGTGGGATCCTCCCAGACCAGGGCTCGAACCCGTGTCCCCTGCATTAGCAGGCAGATTCTCAACCACTGTGCCACCAGGGAAGCCCATGACATAAGTTTTCTACACCCATTCACTTGTCAACAAACATTTGGTTCTTCCCACATCTTGCCTGCTGTGAATAATGCAGTAATGGTCAATGGGGGGCAAATATTTCCCTCACTATAATGATTTTGTTTCCTTTGGATAACTAGCCAGAGGAAGGTGTCACACACTGTTTGCCTGTTCTCTGTTTAATTTATTGAGGAACCTCCACATTGTTTTCCATAAGACCATAGCATTTATATTCCCACAAAGCACAAGGGTTCCCTATTCTCCGTAGTGTGTGTGTGTGTGTGTGTGTGTGTGTGTGTGTGTGTGTGTGTGTGTGTGTGTTTGAGACAGGTAGGGAGAAGACAATAGAAGAAGCAGCACTGGTCTGGCAGCAAGAAAGTAGCAACGGCACCTGCCCAAGGATGATCCTATGGACTGCCGAGCATTGTGGCATTCCTGGCCCTCTTGGAAAAATCTTTCCCTACATCAACGAACTTAACGGCCCTTCTCAGGTTCCGTCCACAGACAAATACCTAGCAGAACATCCCTAATGAAAACCATCTGCCGGGCTTCCCTGGTGGCGCAATGGTTAAGAATCCGCCTGCCAATGCAGGGGATATGGGTTCAAGCCCTGGTCCGGGAAGATCCCACATGCCGTGGAGCAACTAAGCCTGTGCACCACAACTACTGAGTCCACGTGCCACAACTACTGAGCCTGCGTGCCACAACTACTGGAGCCCATGCTCTGCAACAAGAGAAGCCACTGCAATGAGAAGCCCGTGTACCACAATGAAGAGTAGCCCCTGCTCGCTGCAACTAGAGAAAGCCCGCGCGCAGCAACAGAGACCCAATGCAGCCAAAAATAAATAAATAACTTTATATTAAAAAAACACTAGGACTTTCAGGGCTAAATTTATTTTTACTGTCTCTTTGCAAGACGCTCAGCCGTCGTCTACGTTCTCATCCGTTCTCCCTTATTCCTTCCTCCTCAGATTTTCGCTTTCTCAGTCCTTCTCTGTCTCTGCTTCTCCTTATGCCCTCGTCCACGTATTTACTGGGCTGGCGACTGAATGAGATGCCCCCCCTACGGAAGTGCATATTTTCCAACGGAGTGAAATTGGGGAATGACAACACTGGGTGTCACACCTCTGGCACAGGTTACCCCGCCCCCCTCAATCTACGCCGGGTGAGGGGAAGGGCTGACTAGGAAGGGGAGGCCTGCGGAGCAGAAGGACCAGCCTGAGGAGACGCGAGGACAGAGGAGCGGGGAGGGAGGGAGGGGGTCTCCGGAGAGGGGCGGGCTCTGCAGAACCCCAGGACCGGGGAGAGGACGCGGCCTGTCCGGGAGCGGGGCGGCCGGCGCTGCCCTCCAGGGGCCAAGAGGGCGAGGCTGCGGGGCGCGAATCCACCTCCCGGAAGGGGACTTTACATGGCAAGGACGGAGGTAGTAAAAGGTTTCAAGCAGGAAAACGGCGCGAAAGGCGGCGTCCGCGTGGATGTAAAACCCAAGGGCACGGACCGGCCTCAGAGCAATTTCAACTACAAAGTGAAACGACCCCCACTTTGAATTTACTTAGGATGGAAGGGCGCGGGCGAATATTTTAAATTCCGTAGTGAGTCCCACACTGTGAGGATGTATGGGGGAACCCCGAAGTGCGGGTACACTAGAAAAAAGAAATCACCCACCGAAGAGGAACTTGAGATCTCCGTAGTAACCCCGGCTCAGCCCGCCGCTTCCGGGTTCGTAGACCATTGCGCAGGCGCAGAATGCTTTGAAGGAGCAGCCCGAGGGCGGGGACTGCGAAAGGCGCTTACGCGAGGAGGCGGGGCGAGGAGAGCGCCCAGGCCTGCGGGAGAACACCCCACAGTGGGCGGGGAAGGAGGCGGGGCCTCTGCATCCCCTCCCCCACCCCCAGCCTTACCTGTAAAGCTACTCTTAGGGATTTAGAAACGTGTGTCTTTTGAACTCTGTGTAGCCCCTTGGCCTCCTGCTTATTTTGATTTACTGTTGAAACCAGTTAGATCCATTAAACTCTAACTTAATAAATAATAAACTGTAACCTGTTTTTGAGGATCAAGCCCACTTTAATTATTTTTAGGAAAGCTTGCACATCCTGCAAGGGTCATTTAGCTAAAGATATTTGTCCAAGTTGTTTTTTAGAAACTTGGAGTCAGCTGTGTCCAGTTTGATGCCGAGCTGGTTACAACTAGTTAGAACCACTGACCCTCCACCTGCGCATCTGTGAGTGTCTGCTCTGTGACATTTTGACATCAGAGGGCCAAAAACTCCACCTTCTGAACAAGCTAAGAGCCATTTTCTGAACGTGAGTTCCATGAAGAAACCTGTAGCTAAGCTGAGCTGGTGCAGAACAAAGATTACCTCACATTTTTCTTATCTCCAATCACTTTTCCCGTGTCCCAGGCCACCTTCTTTCTTAATCCTTAAATACCAGAGGGCCTTGTGGTCAGGGAGGCAGATTTGATGTTTCTTCTCCCATCACGTAGCTTGGCTGCCTCATGAATAAACCTTTTCTCCTGCAAACCTTCACGTCTTGCTGAGCATTGGGCAAAGGAACCTGGTCTGGTAATGTAACCAGATAGGGTAGGGGGTCCTGGGAGAAAGAGAACCAGGCATGGCTTTCTTGACATATGAGAAACCATTTTTGCCTTAGCCATTTCGTGATCTAAGCCTGACCACAATGCTTGCCCTTGAACAGGTCTCAGGAATTAAAGATCTTAAGGGAATAAAGGAACGCAGAAACATAGCCTTCTATCAGGCAAGAGAAGTTACAATAGCAAAGATAATATATCAGTTGTAAAGACTCCCAGTTCTGTTTCAATAGTAAAGATTAGCCTGAAGCACTCAACCACCAGGTCAACTGGAACCTAAGGGATGTTGATGTTGACCTTTTCTGACCCTCTTGACCAATCAGCTAAACCTTGGACGCTGTTCACAGCCCAAGCCCCTTCATGGATATGCATGTACCATTAGCTTAAAACTTCCCCTTAAAAAAAAAAAAAAAAAAAAAAAAACTTCCCCTTTGACCTCTCTGGCAGTCAATTGGTTGAGACAACACGCTTACACTGCGGGGTCAAGGATTTGATCCCTGGTCGGGGAACAAAGATCCCGTATGGGGCTTCCCTGGTGGCGCGGTGGTTAAGAATCCGCCTGCCAATGTAGGAAACACGGGTTCGAGCCCTGGTCCGGAAAGATCCCACATGCTGTGGAGCAACTAAGCCCGTCCGCCACAACCACTGAGCCTGTGCTCTACAGCCTGCGAGCCACAACTACTGAAGCCCGTGCACCTAGAGCCTGTGCTCCACAATAAGAGAAGCCACAGCAATGAGAAGACCGCGTACCACAACGAAGAGTAGCCCCTGCTCACTGCAACTAGAGAAAGCCCACGCACAGCAGTGAAGACCCAATGCAGCCAAAAATAAATAAATTAAATAAATAAATTTAAAAAAAAAAGATCTCGTATGCTGCACGGCATAGCCCCCTACCCAAAAAAAGCTTCCCCACTTTTGCTGTTAGGGAGACACTGCTTTGGGAAAGATCCCCAGTGTTCTCCTTGCTTGCTGTAAGTAATGTCCTTCCTGTGAATTCCATGGTGGTCCAGTGGTTGGGATTCCCGGCTTTCACTGCTGGGGGCTCGGGATGGATCCCCACTCAGGGAACTAAGCTCCTGCAAACCATGCGGCGTGGCCAAAAAAATATAAAAAACAAATCATTCCTTCTTTCTTGCTTTGGCTTGGTTGTGTCTGTTGGCTACACATCCGCCAAGATTTTCCCTGTAACAGTAACACTTTCTCTAATAGTTTTAAGGCAAAAGCTTGCATCATGTGGGACACTTGTCAGAAACTGAGATGTTTTTTGTTTTTTCTGCTGCACACGTGGCTTCCGGGATCTTAGTTCCCCAACCAGGGATCAAACCAGGAGCGAACCCAGGACCTCAGCAATGAAAGCACAGAGTATTAACTACTGAATCGCCAGGGAATTCCCAGAAACTGAGATGTTTCTTTCAGGACAAGTTGAACATGGTTTATGTCAAAACCTATTATTGTTAGCAGGTTACAGGCAAGTTCCGCTGGTGAGGCTGAAGCAATTAAGTGGTGTAGAAACTGGGATCTTGGTGAGAGCCTGACATGGCAGTGATTGGACCCAGGAACATTTCCTGCAATTACAATTAATATAAAATAGATAACCAACAAGCACCTACCATACAGCATGGTGAACTATTCTCAATATTTTGTTATAAACTATAAGGGAAAAGAATCTCAAAAAGAATATATATATATATACATAACTTAATCATTGTGCTATATACCTGAAACTAATGTAACATTGTAAATCAAATATACTTCAACTTTTTTAAAAAGAGAATTAATTTAGTTGGTTTAAGAAAACAAAAAACAGAGTTGTTTGTATAGGGATTACAAATGAGAATGTGAAATGTAAAACTCTCCCTGAGTAGAATGGACAGTTTCATACTGACATGCATTTCTGTTTCTCTTCAGAAACAGTAACGGCATTTCTGTTTCTATTCTCCATTCACCTCAAGACCTAAGAAAGAGCCCGGAGACAGTGACAGACACATCAGTGGTTTATTGGACAGGGGAACTTACATGTCATAAGCAAGGTCCTGAAATGACACCCCACCATGTATAGCAGAAAGCAGGCAGGCAGGACAGGGCAGCAGACTTCACTATTGGAGGGGAAGAGGTAGGTTACCAGTTGGTGGGGGAATTGACCTAAACTTGGTTCATGGGTTACCAAGGAAACTGTCATAGTGGAGCTGTTCTGATCTAAAGAGTAAAACAATCACTAGCTGGGGCAGAGGGGTAAGCATGTAGGCAGTTACTGATTAGGCTCTGTGATTAAAAAATATAAATAGATCGTTTTAGGGTCTGCAGAAACCTGGGAGTGTTTCTGATCCTGAAGCAACATACAGTGAGGAGGGAGGACAGGACAGTGGCAGGGGAGCAGGGAATAAGTAGGGGTGAATTCAGGGCTTATATGGAGGTTTGGTCAGGAAAAAGGAAGGTTCTGGGGGCACCACCAGGCTTCCCTCTGCTCTGCACCTGGGGGTTTCCTTCTGCCTAACTGAACTGGATCATTGCCTTCTGGATCTCTTGGAGTCTCTGTGGTGTCCTGGGGAGTATGGCTCCTTCCTGCTTATTTCAAACTAATGTTTGAAACAATCAAGGAATATGCTTACAGATATCGTTTTGGGCCACATTTTGAACACGGTTTTGTTTTGTTTTGTTTGTTTTCCTTCTTTTTTTTTTTTTTTTTTTTGCAGTACGCGGGCCTCTCGCTGTTGTGGCCTCTCCCGTTGCGGAGCACAGGCTCCGGACGCGCAGGCTCAGCGGCCATGGCTCACGGGCCCAGCCGCTCCGCGGCATGTGGGAACTTCCCGGACCGGGGCACGAACCCGTGTCCCCTGCATCGGCAGGCGGACTCTCAACCACTGGGCCACCAGGGAAGCCCCTGTTTTCCTTCTTAAATTGAATAAAGAACTGTTCAAATGAAAAATTGGGGGGACTTCCCTGGTAGTCCAGTGGTTAAGACTCCAGGCTTTCACTGCAGCACGGGTTCCAAAAAGGAAAGAAAGAAAGCAGAGGGCAAGAAGTAAAGATTTATGATTCACTGCAAAGACATGATAGACTAAGAAAGACACTCGGCATGAGTGGGTGGAGACAGGTACACTGGGACTCAGCCGTGGGATGCAGGGTGTCTAGGGTTCTAGGTGGAGGGTCAATGTGGGTGCTGACGACACCCAGAACAGGCTCATACAGTTAAGTTGTCTTTGTAGGGAACGGAAATTGAAAGGTGAAATGCAAAACTCTGCTCGTGCTGACTGAGCGTTTTCATGCTAAAGGTATAAGAACATCATTTCCATCTCTATTCCCCTAAAACCCAGGAGGCAGAGACCAACTCTGGTCCAGGGAGTGTAGGTCAAGGGGAATCTGACAGCTTAAGTCAAAAGCATTGCTTTATAACATTAATGTAAAATATTTTTAAAACACATATTAAGTCTTTGGTTCTTTATATTTAATTTGTTGATCTGTTACAATCAGGAGGTGACTTGCTATTTCATAAATATGAATGAAATGAAGCCTAGGGGCATCTACTTTTTTCAATAAACTGAAATTGTCTTTTGGCCAACTTTAAGGTCATACTTGCTGTCTTTTCTATGTGTGTGTTGTAAAGACAAATACAAATTAAAACTAAGAGACTTAATTACTCTTGCACGTGACAGGAATAGACGCAACACAGGCACAAGGAGCATGCAGGGTCCTATGATGCCATTCAAAGGCAGAAACGCTGAGGTTCTTGGGTATGTTTGTTATTATCATTATTAGTTTAAATTTTCTAATATTCCGTTATCCAAATGTAACAGGTGTATTTGTTATTTTTTGAATTTTGCTTGATGTCACATTATGTAGTGACAATGTTAGACTTTACTCCAATCCTGGAACTCTGGAAAATAGCAAAGGTAAAAGAACTCCTTTTCTTCTTTTCTGCGGAAGGTAACAGTTTACGAGCTAAGAACTACACTTCCTCTTTAATTTCAGTAAGACGTATGATAGCCCCCTTGTTTAATTTGGAAACAGCAAGAAAGGAATCCTCCAAATTCCCATCCATTGCCTTATCAACGATTACTGATTTGTTGGTCCTTAGATAAGTGAACACAAGACACAATGCTTGTTAAGATGATTTAATCAAAAAAATTTTAAGCTTTTCTCCTCTCCCAAATGCCTTAATTTTTGGACCACTTTTTTTTTTTTTTTTTTTTTTTGCGGTACGCGGGCCTCTCACAGCTGTGGCCTCTCCCGTTGGCGGAGCACAGGCTCCGGACGCGCAGGCTCAGCAGCCATGGCTCATGGGCACAGCTGCTCCGCGGCATGTGGGATCTTCCCGGACCGGGGCACGAACCCGTGTCCCCTGCATCGGCAGGCGGACTCTCAACCACTGCGCCACCAGGGAAGCCCCTGGACCACTTTTGAGCTTTGTAATTCAGAGCAACCTTGCTGCCAGAATATGCGCACCCAAGAGTAAGTGACTTCAGCATAAAACATCATCTGAGAAACTCAGGCTCCTGCCATGTGCTCATCCACTCCTCCATATGGGAGTTTTCCTACCTTGTTTACCCCTGGGTATAAAAGAAAAGCTCTTTTTTTTGTCTGACTTTTGAGGCTTTACAAATTTTGTGGTTGCAACATTCTATGGTAAGAATTTTTTTTTTTTTTTTTGCCACACAGCGCAACTTGTGGGATCTTAGTCCCTGGACTAAAGATCAAACCGTGCTCCCTGCAGTGGAAGCGTGTAGTCCTAACAACTGGATGGCCAGTTGGTAAAATTTATCCTTATCTAAGTTTGAGAGTGGTAAATATTTCGGTCCTTCCACCCGAACTCAGAAATGTATATTCTTTAATTTTTAAGGACACGTCATACTGTATCCTTGTGTTTTTCACATTTCTGAATCCTTAATAATTTGTATCAGTTTCATAACAATATCACAGGGTGACCTGTGTCAAAATCTTCCTGTGATTTAGGAAATTTCCTTTTTTCTTGTAAATATGCTAATTTGGCTGCCTTGATAATTATGTAAGCAACAAAATTCCTCATTAAAGAAATGGATCCATGACTTTGCCTTATAATCAGCTTCTCTATTGTTCTGTGTTTAATGAAATGTTCCACCATTGACTCGTCCTTGACCGGAATCATGGAAGTCCACACTGAAACGTCTTTTTTGCCAACACAGCTAATTTCAAATGTTGCATAATACAGAATAATCTATCCAATATACATCCTAAAATTTATTCCAGTCACTGCATCTTTTAAAAATGTGATGTTGTTTGCATATTGTGTTACACCAGGACATTCTGCTCATTTTGTCTGAAAACATTTAAAATATGCTAATATCCCTATGTAAACATCAATTGTAAACAATTGATTGCCATTTCTCTATGGAGAAAATCTTCCACCTGTAGGGATGTAGGAAAACATAATTTCTAGTAAATGTTTTTATTATTTATTTTTGGCTGCATTGGGTCTTCATTGCTGCACGTGGACATTTCTCTAGTTGTGGAGAGCGGGGGCTACTCTTCATTGCGGTGAGGCTTCTCCTGTTGTGGAACACCAGGCTCTAGGTGCGCGGGCTCCAGTAGTTGTGGTGCATGGGCTCAGTAGTTGTGGCGCAGGAGCTTAGCTGCTCTGTGGCATGTGGGATCTTCCCGGATCAGGGCTCGAACCCATGTCCCCTGCATTGGCAGGCGGATTCTTAACCACTGCGCCACTGGGGAAGCCCCTGTAGTAAATGTTTAATGACACATATTGCCATAGAAATATTGAGGGCAGAAATGAAGTTATTGCATAGTTGATAATTTAGTTTTACTTTCTTTAGGGTTCATATTAAAGAGAATATGGACCTCCTCACTAAACGCCCTTAGAAATATGGCAAAGTTAATTATTCCTTAGATGAAAATAAATCCCACTGTCTTCTGAATACTATATATTTTACAGACTCTGTTATCCACCTTTGACAGAACTTTCAGCAATAGAACATAAAGAGCTAATATACATTACAGTTTAAAAATCAAAGGTACATTTCTAATTACTCTCATAACGAACATAAAGGGAATTTGAAATTGCATTATATTTAGTTATTGACTTAAATATACTATGATGTAAACAAGTTTTTCTCAGATATTTGAAGGTAATTCAGTACAAGTGTGGAATTGGATGAGCATTTTATGAAACTAGGCAGTTCTCACCAAAAGAAAAAAATTTTTTCTCTTATTGCCCGTCATCCTTTTATTTTGTCTATATTGAACGATGGATGCTAATTTAAAAAAAATTTTTTTAAGTTTAGGCTAAAACGTTAAATAATTAAAACACGTTAGCAAAAAGAAAGGGCAATACAATTTATAACAATTCTTTCTTTCTTTCTTTAGGCCAGACTTTGCGGCATGCGGGGATCTTAGTTCCCTGACGAGGGATCAAACCCATGGTCCCTGAATTGGGAGTGCAGAGTCTTAACCACTGGGCCACCAGGGAAGTGCCAATACATAACAATTTTTAAAAAACGTTTTGCTCTTTTTAAGCCAATGGTTAGTGACCTAAATTACCACTTGCTTTAGTCTGACAGTCTCAGACTCCAGGTCTTGTCCCTGAGTCTCTGGAACTGAGCAGGTTGTTGAATTTGGCCTCTGGTGTGAAAGGGGAATAGAAACCGAAAAGCTATTCTTCAGGCTGTCAGTATGAAATAGCCCATTCAACCCAGGGAGAGTTTTGTATTTCTCCTTCTAGTGTGCAATATAGAGACAAGTTCAGTTCTTGTTTCCTTAGACTGCTTAAATTAATTCTAATTTCACAAAATCTTCTTGGAGCCAACCACTGCCCCATGTCAACCACTCTGGGAGGCCCGCATTTCCAGAAACCTGAATATCTTTGGCCTCATTAACAGGACATGAGAGCAACCTGTTGGCAAAAATAGCTTCTATTTAAACCGTTTTCAACTTGTTTAGAGAATACATCTTGGTCTCCGACATAACTGGCCCCCACAAACGTAAGCTTTACCTTAAAACTGTTACAGACTGCAACTTAAAATAAGCCCGTCAAGGACGGGGAAGCACCTTCCGGGCCCGCCCCCTTCCGCTTCCGCTTCCGCTTCCCCGCCCCACCCTCCGTGTTCCCTTCCCAGAGCCGGGTTCCCCTCACCGCCCCCGATCCCGACGCAAGCGCTCCGCCCAGGCCCCGCCCCGGCCGCCACGCCTCTTCACCATGCGCAAGCGCACTTCTCTACGGACCCGGAAGTGAAATCCTTGGAACGAAGGACACACTGCCCAGCGTAAGTTTCTCCTTTCTAGTTTAAATCTGGGCTTCGCGGTCCCTTTACTCCATCCTCAGGGTTTTGAAGTCACTGTGGTGTTTTAATTCCCACTCCCTCCCCTCCTCCTCATGTAAATCCAGACGTCAGTATTACAGATCGCGGACCGTTTCCCTTTGGGTTTTAAATATCTCTGAGGCCATTACCGAAGCCCTTGCCTTTTCCGCTTTCGATCCACGTAGAAACCGCCTTTCGCTACATTTTCCTTCTTGAAACCCTTTACTACCTCCGTCCGCCCCCACGTAACGTCCTCTTCCGCGAGGTGGATTCGAGCCCCGCCAGCCTCGCCCCCTCGGCCCCTGGAGCGAAGCCCCCCCCCGCCCCCGCTCCAGGAGAGGCCGCGTCCTCTCCCCGGTCCTGGGATTCTGGAGAGCCCGCCCTTCTCCCTCCCAGCCCCTCTGGTCTCGCGTCTTAGACCGGTCTTTCTGCTTCACAGGCCTCCCCTTCCTGGTCAGCCTTTCCTCTGACCCCGTGTAGGGGGAGGTGACCTGGGCCAGCCTTGTGACACACAAGTGTTCTTCGGTTCTGAGTTCCAAACGGTCTCTTCCAGTATGCGGGCGTCTTATTCATTCGGCATCCTCGTAAATACAGGGACGAAGGGGATCAGGAGAAGCAGACACAGAGAGCGACAGAACAAAATAGAAAAACTGAGGAGGATAAAGAATGAGGGAGAACCAATGGGAACATAGAGGGACTTGTAAATAGACAGTAAAGTTAAAGTGATCAAGCCTGTAAGGTAGCAGGTGAATAAAATAGAGAAGTAAATTAAAAAGCCGGATCTCCAGGGATTGGAGAGCAACAAAGGGAGAGGGGCTCTGGATCAGTGGTAGGAGAGTGGTAACAATGGTGAGGCATTTCACACGGAGAGTCCGGGAGAGGATAAAAGGTGGAACCGTGGCCTTCAGAGCATAATGGTGCCGGGAGAGAAGGAAAGGAAAAATACTGACTACTAGAGCAGAGAGAGCAGGAAGGAAGCACAGCCACCTGGGGCGCCAGAAAGGGAGGAGGGAGGGAGTGTAACAAGGATAGAAGGAGTGTAACCAGAGGGCAGAGAGAAGAGATGGGGGAAGAAAGTGGCAGAAATACATAGAGATGTAGGGTCATCAGAAAGGTCGGGGAGAAAGAGCATCAATAGGGGACACAAGTTGCAGAGTGGGGTAGGACAGGAGTGAGAAAACAGGAGGGGAGAAACAGCAGGAGACTACAGGGGAACAAAAAGACATATACAAAGCAATAGGGAGACTGATAAACAGAATGAAATGGAAACGCAGAGTGCTACAGTTGGAGACCTGGAGATGATCACACTGTAATACTGCCCAGCAGCGCGCAGCCCTTAGCACAGGGCCCTTGGCGCACGCTGTTTCCCCCACCCCCGTTACCAGGCAACAGTTACCAGGAGACCACTGAAGGAACGTTGGAGTGGCCTTAGAGCTCCCGTTCAGCCATTGGTCGGTGCCACAGTGAGCCCCTCCCTCAAGCGACCAACTGTCAATGAGTGACATTTAGTGGACCCATTCAGCCAAATGTCCACGGAGTGGTGGTCGTCAGGCGGAGAGTGAAGTAAGAGAGGGATCCCGACCTTCTCCCCTCCCCTTCTCCGTGGGCCGGCAGGTGAGCTGGGAGGCCGAGGGAACGGGCTGGGGCTGTGTCTTGCGGGGATCCAGAGCCCTCGCCAAGGTTGCCCACTGCCCGGGCCCTGAGGCAGCGGTGACCCTCTCCCCCATCCGCGCCTCTGCGACCTAATGGCCACGGCAGTGTGCATGGGCCGCTGTCTGCAGGACCTGGCCCCTTGCCGTTGGGCGGCCAGAGGAGCCGGAGGGCCAGTTGGGTCCTGGGTGCTGGGCAGGGTCTGGGGACCTGGCCCTGAGGGAGCTGCCAACTGAGATCTGCTTCTTCAGCCAGGCCTGGGCATTGGTGGGAGGACCCAAACCTGGTTCTGGGCGAGTGCTCCGGGGCAGGGTAACTGGCCCCCCTGCAGGGACCCCTTTCTGTTAGCCGGGCCTGGACCTCGGAGGGTGAAAGTTGTGCCTTGGCATCTTCCCCTTTCTTGTCAGGACAGAGAGTAACATTTGTTTGGTGGAGGTTTACAGGAACATCTTTACCTGACCATGACCTGACCTCAAGTACAAAGGATCTGCCACCAAGAAGTCTGCAACAACTAACCACACCCCTCCCTCACCGTTCCTATAAGAGGGCTTTCCTGGAAGTTTTCAGGGAGTTTGGGGTTTTTAAGGCATGAGCCACCCATCTCCTTGCATGGCCCTGTGGCAAACCTTTCTGTTCCAAACCCCGACGTTTTGGTATTATTTGGCCTCACTGTGCGTCAGGCACAGGGACTTGCGTTTTGGTAACATGACCACTATCACCACTATCCCACTATCACCGCTGTCTCGAGAAGAAATGGCGTGATAGCTCCGCCTCCGCCACTGTCTCCTGGGAGCCCGGAACCCGGAACCTACCGGTCACAAGGGTCTCCATGGAGACGGGAGGGCTGGGCTCAGGCCGACCATCATCAACAGTGCAGAAACAGAAAGCAGGCGGGCAGGCGGAGGGGGTGATTCCAAAAAGACAGCAGGATGAGTGTGTGCCGAAGAGTGCATGCCCCCCCCCACTACTTTGAAAGGATACTGTTTCAAAGTGGCACTGAAGAGTATTAACTGTTTCAGAAACCAAAAACACTAGAACTAAGAGGGGTTTTGCCACCTCCTCCTACTACAAACGCCGCCAGTGAGGCTATTGGAACGGCCCCACCTAAACTCAAAGGCATCCCTAGAATCTACCCCGGGTGAGGAGTCACTGGGCTAATTTTACCTCACTGATTCTGAGGTCAATGCTGCCTAACTGGCTCACTCAAGCTCAGGAAGTGCTGGATCCAACCTTGTTAAGGGCACTGAAAATGAACCCACAGTGGAGTGCTGGACCCCGCTGTGAACTCAGCGGTACTTGAGACAGGCTGGGGATTCTTCACACCAGAGCCTCTCAACCTCGGCTGTGCTCTGGGTGCTGCATAGCCGTTCAGGAGCATCCCTGCCCTGAGTGTGACGGCCACGGCCCCTCGGACCCCCCCAGGTGTCACTCCTTCCTCTGTCCCCACGTCACCCCCCACCCCGTCTCACCCTCCTGGCTGGGCTGCGCTTCCACCCTCCTTGCTCTCTGATCCCTCGGCACAGGCTACACTGATCCTGGCTCCATCCAAACCTCTGTGACAACCAACACTGCTGACACAGCAGACTAAGTTGTGGTTTAGGACCTTAGTCCTTCGGGCGTTTGGAGTCCTGTATCCACCCATCTCAGGAATTAGCAGACTCTGGGCGACACAGAGGATTTAAATAAAGATATAAATTTGAAGATATAAATTCGACTATAAAAGGTATGTAACATGGTTTAGGGTCTTCCCAGGTGGTGCAGTGCTTAAGAATCCGCCAGCCAATGCAAGGGACACAGGTTTGAGTCCTGGTCCGGAAAGATCCCACATGCCACAGAGCAGCTAAGCCCCTGTGCCACAACTGAGCCTGTGCTCTACAGCCCACAAGCCACAACTACTGAAGCCCACGTGCCTAGACCCCGTGCTCCGCAACAAGAGAAGTCACCGCAGTGAGAAGCCCGTGCACTGCAATGAAGACCCAACATAGCTATAAATTAATTTTTTAAAAAGATATATAACATGGTTGACTTGCACATCCATGAACTTATGCACACATGTTCACACTAAAAAACTGAAATGAGAGGAATTGTTTCTTGACAGATTTTCAATTTTATTAACCATCATTTTATGGGTTTTTTTTTGTTTTTTGTTTTTTGCGTTATGCGGGCCTCTCACTGTCGTGGCCTCTGCCGTTGAGGAGCACAGGCTCCGGACGCACAGGCTCAGTGGCCATGGCTCATGGGCCTAGCCGCTCCGTGGCATGTGGGATCTTCCCGGACCGGGGCATGAACCCGTGTCCCCTGCATCGGCAGACAGACTCTCAACCACTGCGCCACCAGGGAAGCCCTTAACCATTGTTTTATTCACATGTATTTCATCATCTTTTGGACAATGAAAATGTATCAACTGTACTGAATTTAGTTTGTCAACATGATTCTATAATAGCCTAATAAAAGAAAAATGGTACAATCATGAAAAAAAATTTTAACTCCAATTTCAATAACTATATTCAAAAATATAAACACAATTTTATCCATTATAACTTACATACATGGGCATTAAAAACAGCCAAAGGGTTTGTTTTTTCTAATAAAACAGATGCACAATGAGAAAAGTTAATAGTATTATACACTATTTTCACAGATTATGAAAAATATTACCACAATAACAAAGTTATGAACTTGGAGAATTAAAAATCATGAAAAAAGTATATTGGAAAGATATAGTTATTAAAAAATACATTTTAACCAAACATCATGATGAGAAGGAAACCCTCGATGCATTCCCTCTGAAGTTACAGTGGAAGGAAGGGTGCTGGCCAGGGCTCCTGCCTTTCACCACTGTACAGGGTGCCTGAGCAGGGACCACTAAAGAAAGTAAGAGGAGGAAAACAGAGAGCGAGAGACACAGAAACAGCCTGTGAGAGAGTTAAAAGCTGAACATTCACAAATCGAAGGACATGGAAAGGCGAAAAGCAAAAGGCTGGAAAAGACAGTCCATCCTAAAGAGAGCAGTGGTGACTACATAATATCAGAAAAAAATGAACACAAAGAACGTTATATAATGATAAAAGGGTCAATTTAACATAAAGATAGAAGAAATAAAAGTATATACACATATAGCATTAGATCTCCAAGAAAAAGGAAGCAAACATTAACAGCAATGAAGACAGAAACAGCATGGGAGACTTCGATGGCCCAGGTTTACTCATGGATGGAACCAAAGGGAAGATCAATAAGGAAACAGGACGTAAACAACACTATAGACCAAGTAGACATAAAAGAAACATACAGATCACTCCACCCAAGAACAGCAAAAACATGCTTCTGAAGCACACATGGAATATTCTCCATGACAGACCACGTGTTAGGCCAAAACACAGATCTTAACAATGTTAAGAGGTTGAGATCATAAAAAGTATGTTCTCTAATCACAATGAAATAAAACTAAAACAGCAGAAGGAAACCAGAAAATTCCCCAAATTGTGGAAATTAAACAACTCATTATTTAAAAATAATTTTATTTATATATTTATATAAATTCTTATTTATAAATTTATTTATTCAGCTGTACCCAGCAATCCCCTTCAAGTCACACACCAGGCCCTGATCAGTCCCCATGCAGGTAGATCCCCTCACCATCAGCCCAGATCTCAGCCCACGGTAATGGGGGGACTCAGAGTCCTGATGCTCAGTGACAGATCCAGATTGGAATCACCTCAGGCACGTTAAATGTACAAATATTTACAAAATGCAAAGGCCTTGTAGACAGGAGTTTTGCAATTCTCCTCATCTGTATAATTTGAGCAAAATTTTTTTTTTTTTGCAGTACGCGGGCCTCTCGCTGTTGTGGCCTCTCCCGTTGCGGAGCACAGGCTCCGGACGCGCAGGCTCAGCGGCCATGGCTCACGGGCCCAGCCACTCCGCGGCATGTGGGATCCTCCCGGACCGGGGCACGAACCCGTGTCCCCTGCATCAGCAGGCGGACTCTCAACCACTGCGCCACCAGGGAAGCCTCCTGGCCAGTCATTTTGATTTGGCTCGTTCTGTGTCTGTATTTGGTGTATCTCAGGATCCTCCCACGTGTGCATGTGCATCTGTCAGCCAAGATGGATTCCACTGAACAGGCCTACTGGGGGACTTTGTTGCTCCGAGGCATGTGGGATCTTCCAGGACCAGGGCTCGAACCTGTGTCCCCTGCATTGGCAGGCAGATTCTTAACCACTGCACCACCAGGAAAGTCCTGCAACATTTTCTAATGTCATGTGGTCCTCTTGGATCAAATGTCCAAAACCTTTTGATATCTTTGACAAAATTCCCCCAAATCAGGATCTGAATGAAGACTTTTGACACTGAAAAAACTCGGGGCTCTTTTAGAGGTCCCCTGAAATATCTTGAAGGATTTGTTCTTTACCTGGTAAACTGTCAAATGAATAAGGCTTTTAATATGTTAAACTTCAGGGGAGCTTTGTCAAATAAAAAAAGAAAAACTAAATCTTTTAACCTTATATTTATATAGGAATATATTAACAGAAGTGTTCCAAAATTGTATGAAATTCCTGAAATTCTAAGATGCCCTGATATAATGTTATCAGTCGTAATTTAACAATTTATGTCACAGAAATAAGCAGATTTGTTTGTTAATCCCGTTATAATGATCTCTCATTAGGTCTTTAATAATAAACATTTTCAGGAGGGAGGGACAAATTGGGAGATTGGGATTCACATATACACATGACTATACACAAAATAGATAACTAATAAGAACCTGTGGTACAGCACAGGGAACTCTACTCAATACTCTGTAATGGCCTAGATGGGAAACTAATCTAAAAAAAAAAAAAAAAAAAGGTGAAAAAAAAAAAAAAGAATAAGGAGAAGGGCTTCCCTGGTGGCACAGTGGTTGAGAGTCCGCCTGCCGATGCAGGGGACACAGGTTTGTGCCCCGGTCCAGGAAGATCCCACAAGCCGCGAAGCGGCTGGGCCCGTGAGCCATGGCCGCTGAGCCTGCGCGTCCAGAGCCTGTGCTCCGCAGCGGGAGAGGCCACAACAGGGAGAGAGGCCCGCGTACCACACACACACACAAAAAAGGTGGATATATGTATATATGTAACTGATTCACTTTGCTGTACACCTGAAATGAGCCCATTTTGTAAATTAAGTATACTCCAATAAAAATTGAAAATAATAAACATTTTCAAGACTTTTTGTAATTTATAGACAGCTGTTGCTTTACCCTGATGCTTTTGCAAATGTGTTTCCTCTTCAGAGAAATTCAATGAAATGATTCTGACGGGCACTCGGAAATACAGTTCTTGTAACTTTAAGGTCATAACAATGAAGTGGGTTCATTAGGAGTCTGTTTTCTTTGTAACACGATACCTGGTGCAACTATCTCCTGCTCCATTTGATCCAGGACTGATAAAGTAAAACTTAAATCAGTATTTTATTTTATTATTTTTTTTATTTTTATTTTTTTTAAATCAGTATTTTAAAGACCTAAAAATAATAATGCTCTGTAGAGCACTGTTTTCTTAATACATTCCCAGGAGATGAAAACAAATATCACACTCTACAGCCCTAAGATGTGTACTGGAAAAGACACTTCCAAATGTACTCTCTGCAGGCTCACTGGAAGGGACCCTATCCAGTACTGTTGACTAAACTTTGTAATGCCAAAGTCCAGGGAGTACACTTCTGGATCCACATAGTGCACCTAAAGAAGACACTCAACCCCAGCTGGACCTCCACACCATCTGACAACCTGAAGATAAAGCTCATGAAAATCAGAAGCAGATGATGTCTGAGGCTGATGGCTTTCCCAAACTATCAAGACCAGGCTTGTGTAACTTCCTTTCAATACAATCTCTTAGCTTGTTTTCTCCTTCCCTTCCATAGAAGGACAATGCCTTCGTCCATATTCCCCAATCACCTGTAAAATGGGAAGCCTGTCTGATTGCTAGGTTTGCCATCAGAAATCTCAGTCCATCCAAGGAGGAACGACTCTTTGGTTCACCCTATATGTCACTGGGGTTCCAGATGCTGTTTTCTGTCCAAAGTGTTCCACTGGGCCATTTTATGGAGTTAGGGTACTCAGCCTATCTGAACTCTTCCTTGCTTCAATTTGATACAGCCCTGGGACAGGAAAACAAGACCTGTTGAATATTTTCATGAAAAGTTTTGTCGAACTACCGGCGCAAGTCAGGTCATCTAAAAACTTAACGAGGTATCTATATATCTAGGTAACCTCTGTGTGTAAGAACACAACATCTGAGCCTTGGTTCAGTAGCGCTAATGCTTCTATACAATTGAATGAATCCATAGATACTATCACTTATGTGGGGGACCTAGAGGTTACACCTTCATGGGTGTAAGTTTCACGAATGACTTCTATGCCTGGGCAATTCATTGCCTTGATACCTGGAGAATACAAGGACACAGTGCTAGCTGTGTTCACTGTCCTATTCACTTTATTATTTGTTTAATTTAAAAAATTATTTATTTTGGCTGCACCGGGACTTAGTTGTGGCACGTGGGATCTTAGTTGTGGCACACGTGCGGGATCTAGTCCCCCAACCAGGGATCGAACCCGGGCTCTCTGCATTGGGAGGTTGGAGTCTTAACCACTGGACCGCCAGGGAAGTCCCATGAAATGTATATTCTTCAATGGTTAAGGACACATCATACTATATCCTTGTGATTTTCACTTTTTTTTTTTTAAGAAGATGTTGGGGGTAGGAGTTTATTAATTAATTAATTTATTTTTTGCTGTGTTGCATCTTCGTTTCTGTGCGAGGGCCTTCTCTAGTTGTGGCAAGCAGGGGCCACTCTTCATCGCGGTACGCGGGCCTCTGACTATCGCGGCCTCTCTTGTTGCGGAGCACAGGCTCCAGATGCGCAGGTTCAGTAGTTGTGGCTCACGGGCCTAGTTGCTCCATGGTATGTGAGATCCTCCCAGACCAGGGCTCGAACCCGTGTCCCCTGCATTAGCAGGCGGATTCTCAACCACTGAGCCACCAGGGAAGCCCGATTTTCACATTTTTTAATCGTTATTAGTTTGTATCTGTTTCATAATGATATCACAGGGAGACCTATGTCAAAATCTTCCTGTGACTTAGGAAATTTCCTTTTTTTCTTGTGAATATGTTCATTTTGGCTGCCTTGATAATTATATAAGCAACAAAACTCCCCATTAAAAATTGGATTCGTGACTTAGCCTTATAATCAGATTCTCCTCTGTTGTTCTGTGTTTAATGAAATGTTCCACCAATGACTCATTTCCCTGCTTGGAATCATGGAAGTCTACACTGAAATGTCTTTTTTGCCAACATGGCTAGTTTGAAATTTTCCACAATACAGAGTAATCTTTCTAATAAACATCCCAAAATTTATTCCAGTCACTGAAACTTTTAAAAATGTTATGTTTTCATATGTATGCTACACCAGGACATTCTGCTCATTTTGACTGAAAATATTTTAAATATGCTAATATCCCTATGTAAGCATCATGTTTCAATTGATTGCCATTTCTCTATGGATGAAATCTTCCACCTGTAGGGATGTAGGAAAACATACTTTGTAGTAAATGTTTAATAACAGATATTGCCATAAAAATATTGAGGTAGAAATGAAGTTTCTAAAAATATTGAGGTAGAAATGATAATCTAGTTTTACTTTCTTTAGGGTTCATATTAAAGAGAATATACCTCCCCACTAAATGCCCTTAGAAATATGGCAAAGTTAATTATTCCTTAGATGAAAATAAATTCCAATGTCTTCTGAATAGTATATATTTTACAGGCTCATAAGAGAACTTTCAGCAATAGAACACAAACAGCTAAAATACATTACAGTTTAAAAATCAAAGGTAAATTTCTAATTACTTTCATAATGAACATATAGTGAATTTGAAGTTGCATTATATTTAGTTATTATTGACTTAAGTATATTATGATGTAAACAAGTTTTTCTCAAAGCTATTTGAAGGTAATTCAGCACAAGTGTGGAATAGGATAAGCGTTTTGCAAAATAAGGCAGTTCTCATCAAAAGAAAAAATTTTCTCTTATTGCCCTTCCTCCTTTTATTTTATCTATATGAAATGATAGATGCTAATTAAACACATTGTGGTAATCATTTCACAATATAGGGAAGTCAGACTATTTTGCTTTACACTTTAAACATATAGTGATGTATGTAATTGTATAGTTGTTTATACAACTCACTGTGTAAAGACTTGGTTTTAAAACTGCAAATAGTTAAAACACGTTAGCAAAAAGAAAGAACAATACAATTTATAACAATTTTTTAAAATAAATTTATGTATTATTTGGCTGCGTTGGGTTTTCGTTGCTGTGCGTGGGCTTTCTCTAGTTGCGGCGAGCAGGGGCTACTCTTTGTTGCGGTGCGCAGGCTTCTCATTGCGGTGGCTTCTCTTGTTGTGGAGCACGGGCTCTAGGTGCGTGGGCTTCAGTAGCTGTAGCACGTAGGCTCAGTAGATGTGGCTCGCAGGCTCTAGAGCACAGGCTCAGTAGCTGTGGCGCAAGGGCTCAGTTGCTCCGCGGCATGTGGGATCTTCCCAGACCAGGGCTCGAACCCGTGTCCCCTGCATTGGCAGGCGGATTCCCAACCACTAGCGCCACCAGGGAAGTCCAATTTATAACAATTTTGGAAACGTTTTGCTCTTTTTGAAGCAACGGTTACTGACCTAAATTATCACTTGCCTTAGTCCTCCAGTCTCAGACCCTACGTCTGGTCCCTGAGTCTCTGGAACTGAGCAGATTGTTGAATTTGGCCTTTGGAGTGAAAGGGGAATAGAAATGGAGAAGCTATTCTGCAGGGTGTCAGTATGAAATAGCCCATTCGACCCAGGGAGAGTTTTGTATTTCTCATCCTAGTGTGTAATACAGAGACAAGTTCAGTTCTTATGTCCTACTGCTGAAATTAATTCTAATTGCACAAAATGTTCGTGGAGCCAACCACTGCCCCATGCCCACCAGTCTAGGAGACCCACATTTCCAGAAACCTGAATAACTTTGGCCTTACTAGCAGGACATGAGAGCAACCTACTGTTACAAACAGCTTTTATTTAAACCATGTTCAACTTCTTTATAGGAAACAGCTTAGTTTCCGACATAACTGGCCCCCCAAATCGTAAGCTTTAACTTAAATTTTTTAGAGGCTGCAATTTGAAGCAAGCCCGTCAAGTACAGGGAAGCACTTTCTGGGCCCTCCCCCTTCCCAGCCCTCCCGCGTTCCCTTCCCAGAGCGGGTTACCCTCACCGCCCCCCAAACACGGCCATAGGGCTCCGTCCAGGCCATGCCCCGGCCGGTCACCCTCTTCACCAGGCGCATGCGCAGTCCTCTACGGCCGCGGAAGTGGAATTCTTGGAACGAAGTAGCAATGCAGAGAGTTTCTCTTTGCTAGTTGAAATCTGTGCTTCGCGGTGCCTTTACTCCATCCTCAGGGTTTTGGAGTCACTGCGGTCTTTTAATTCCCACTCCCGCCACTCCTCCCCATGTAAATCACTGTTACAGATCGCGGACCGTTTCCCTTTGGGTTTCAAATTTCTCTGAGGCCAGTACCGAAACCCTTGCCTGTTCTGCTTTCGGTCCACGTAGAAACCGCCTTTCGGGACATTTTCCTGCTTAAAACCCTAGTACCTCCGCATTTGGCAAAACTGGTTCTATGACCTTGCCTTTATGTGAGGGGAGTGAGAAATTAAGGGAATACATGGCTATGCGTGGGAAGGTAGTAGAGTGAGGAAAGTCAGTAGACTGGAATGGTCTCCAACATACATAACGAGCAAAGTATAAATATGATATACATATAGCACTTTTTGTTGTAAAAATACACCTAAAAATAATATGAAGGGTATCTTATTTATTTATTTTTGGCTGCATTGGGTCTTTGATGCTGCTCGTGGGCTTTCTCTAGTTGCAGTGAGTGGGGGCTAGCTACTCTTCCCTGCAGTGCGCAGGCTTCTCACTGCAGTGGCTTCTCTTGTTGTGGAGCACGGGCTCTAGGCACGCGGGCTCAGTAGTTGTGGCTCGCGGGCTCTAGAGCGCAGGCTCAGCAGTTGTGGTGCATGGGCTTAGTTGCTTCACAACATGTGGGATCTTCCCAGACCAGGGCTCGAACCCGTGTCCCCTGCATTGGCAGGCGGATTCTTAACCACTGCACCACCTGGGAAGTCCAAGGTATCTTTCTAAAAAAATATTTGGCTGGGTTGGTTCTGGATCTTTAGTTGTGGCATGCATATGGGATCTAGTTCCCTGACCAAGGATGCAACCCGGACCCACTGCATTGGGAGTGTGGAGTCTTAGCCACTGGACCGTTAGGGAAGTCCCAGGTATTTATTTTTTTTAATACATTTATTTTTGGCTGCATTGGGTCTTTGTTGCTGCGCCCAGGCTTTCTCTGGTTGCTGCAAGCAGGGGCTACTCTTAGTTGCGGTGTGTGGGCTTCTCATTGCGGCTGCTTCTCTTGTTGCGGAGCACGGGCTCTAGGTTTGCGGGTTTCAGTTGTGGCACATGGGCTCAGTAGTTGTGGCTCGTGGCTCTAGAGCACAGGCCAGGCTCAGTAGTTGTGGCGCATGGACTCAGTAGTTGTGGCTCACGGGCTCTAGAGCGCAGGCTCGGTAGCTGTGGCACATGGGCTTAGTTGCTCCGCGGCATGTGGGATCTTCCCAGGCCAGGGCTCCAACCCATGTCCCCTGCATTGGCAGGCAGATTCTTAACCACTGAGCCACCAGGGAAGAGGGAAGTCCCAGGTATCTTATTAAAAAAAGGAAATATGGGACTTCCCTGGCAGTCCAGTGGTTAAGACTCCGTGCTTCCACTGCAGGGCAGCGGGTTGGATCCCTGGTAGGCAAACTAAGATCCTAAATGCAGTGTGGCTCGGTCAAAAAAAAAAAAAAAATATATATATACATATATATATACATATATATATATATATATATATATATATATATATATATATATATGCATGCTTGGGAATTCCCTGGCGGGCCCTGAGATTTCACTGCGGAGGGCCAGGGTTCAATCCCTGGTTGGGGCAATATGATTCTGAAAGCCACACAGTGCGGTCAAAAAAAAAAAAAATGCTTGGGAATGGATTGTAATGTGGATACTTGTAGTACATATATTTAATGTAATTTTGATGTTTGGGAGTCAATATTTTGTATGTGGACAATGAAAAAAGAAAATTAAAAATGATAATATAAGAATCATTTCATGTCCAGAAACATATAGCTTTCTGGAATTCCTTGGCAGTCCAATGGTTAGGATTCCAAGCCTTCACTGCCGAGGGCCCGGGTTCAACCCCTGGTCGAGGAACTAAGATCCTGCAAGCCCTGCTACCGGGCCAAAGAAAGAAACATAACTTTAAAATAACATTTTAAGGGGGAGTTCCCTGGCGGTTCAGTGGCTGGGACTCTGCGCTTCCACTGCAGGAGGCACGGGTTTGATCCCTGGTCGGGGAACTGGGATCCCACAAGCTGTGCAGTGGGGCCAATAGAATTGTTTTTAAATGAATGATTAAACAAATAAATAATAAAATAAAAATTAAAGTAGCATTTTAAGTGCCTACCCTCAACTGAATATATTCTGTAGTTTCAAGGATATCTTATTTAATTCTCTATAGGAAATACTTAAGGTAGCTTCTCCAATTCTGATCATCCCTCAGATATAACAGGTATGTTAATATCACATAGTAGTTTAATATTAAATTAAATGTGGAGTTAATAAGAGCACTCATCGAAAAGGAACAGCAATTTACCAATATACTAAAAGTCTAAGGGCTCATTTGATTTCTTTGCTTGGCTTTTTAGCCCTCAGTGTGAACTTCCTGTTTGTGGTGGGACTGAAGTATTAACTGAGCTCATGTAGTTCTGAGGCTTCCTTCCTCAGGTGAAGGCAGCACCATGTAACTGGGCAATTTTAGTAAGGTTATTTTACAAATATTCAAAGATAAACCAGTTGGAAGTGTTAAAACTGAAAACCTGTAGTCAACCCAGTGTAGTTAGACAAAGAAGGTAATATATTTGTAGCTGAATCAAAATTAAATGGACACTCTAATGGAAAGAGGCAATGTATGAGAGAAGGAATGAGAGACAATGAGTTCTCACCTATAACCTTGACTTTGGGAGGTTAAGGTGGGCATGAAAAAAGAAAAGGTCATTGAAAATGTACCAGTCACCTTTTTACACGTTTTGCTATGTAACAAGTATTCCTGAATTTTCAATGTCTTACAACAACATCTATTTTTCCCTCACATCATATGTATCATTATTCACCTCTTGCTTGTTTGTATAATTTGATTCTGTCATTCAGCATAAAATTTCAGTCTATCCAAGACCCTTCTTGCAGTAGAGAGAAGATAGGGTTATACGAAACAAAGATTTTTTTTTTTTTTTTTTTTTTTTTTTGCGGTACGCGGGCTTCTCACTGTTGTGGCCTCTCCCATTGCGGAGCACAGGCTCCGGACGCGCAGGCTTAGCGGCCATGGCTCACGGGCCCAGCCGCTCTGTGGCATGTGAGATCCTCCCAGACTGGGGCACGAACCCGCGTTCCCTGCATCGGCAGGCAGACTCTCAACCACTGCGCCACCAGGGAAGCCCAAAACAGAAGATTTGAAAGCTTCCATTTAAACTTGAAACATGCCTTTCTACTCACACCAAATTGGCCCAGGAACTTAAAAAGCCAAGCTTGCATAAAATGGGCAAGGAAGCGCAATGTTCTCAAGTGAAAGGAAGGGTCGCCTGAGTCAAGTGGCCAAGACTGATATCAAAGGGCAGACATGTATGATCTCACGGAAGGGTGATAAATGATTGTTAATAATATTAGTATATATAACTGCAGCTTGTCTCAGAAATAATTTTTCCCTCCTTTGTTCACATTAAATAAAACTACTGATTATTAGATAAAATAGGGGATATCACTACAGAACATGCAGACAAGAAAAGGATAGAAATGAACTATTACAAAAACTCTATACAGTATTACTTAAACAAACTAAGATGAAATGGACTGATTCCATGAAACAAGTAACCTAAAACAAATCACCAATGTGAAACAGATTTGAATAACTACCTTGAATTACAAAGTAAATTTTAAATTTCAAAATCCCCACTACCCAAGAAAGAAATCTGCAAGCTGAGACGGTGACTGTGAGATCCTAGATAAACTACTCCATAATATGGCTGTTTCAGTATCTATTTGGTATAGTCTGGTGGCCTGCTGGGGCCGTGAACTGACACCAGCCTTTCCTTTGACAGCACATCCTAGGTGAAGAGCCCAGAGTCACAGGGATATGACTCCCTGGACTGCCCTCATGACAACCACACTCCCCCATCACCCCCTGCCTTCCCCTGGTTCTTCTTTAAATCTGGCTCCCCTTCCCCCACTGAAGCTTAGTAATTCCTTTTCTTTCTGGTTTGAATTCACCAATTCCATTTAAACAGCCTATCCATGGACCCTAAAGAAGGTTTACGCCCCAGGTCCGGCCCCATGCTCTCTGCCTGGACCCTACCTGGACTTCTTACATGTTCCCTCCAGCTATACCTTGTAGCTCCTCCAGAATCTGTTAGTAATAAACGTCTCCATTTCACTTTCTCTTGCAGTCTTTTGTGGAGTTGTTACCTAACTTTCAACACACAGGGGCTCAACTTTACAAAAGGTAATTTAACAAAGTCACAACGATGGCATTCAACAATTCTATCAAGTTTATAAAGAAGAATGACCAGTAATTCCATTTTTAAACTTTTACTGGAGTATAGTTGATTTACAATGTTGTTTCAGGTGTACAGCGAAGTGAATCAGTTATACCTATATCCACTCTTTTTTTGTTGTGTTTTTTCAGATTTTTTCCCATACAGGCCATCAGAGTACGGAGCAGCGTTCACTGTGCTGTACAGCAGGCTCTAAAATTTCTTCTTAAGACAAGAAAAGGAGGGAGTACTTGTCAACTCAATTTATAAGGCCAGTATTACTAGGATAAAAAACTAGACAAAGTTAATAGAAAAAAAAGAGAAAGTAAACAAAATGACCAATTAAATCCTACATGAAGATTCAAAAATTCATCATAGGGCTTCCCTGGTGGCACAGTGGTTGAGAGTCTGCCTGCCGATGCAGGGGACACGGGTTCGTGCCCCGGTCCGGTAAGATCCCACATGCCGCGGAGCGGCTGGGCCCGTGAGCCATGGCCGCTGAGCCTGCGCATCTGGAGCCTGTGCTCCGCAACGGGAGAGGCCACAACAGTGAGAGGCCCGCGTACCGCAAAAAAAAAAAAAAAATCATCATAAAATATTACTAACAGAAATGAATCATACACAGAAAGAATTCATATTAAAGATAATATAAATCACGGAATTCCTTGGCGGTCCAGTGGTTAGGACTCGTCACTTTTGCTGCCGGGGCCCGGGTTCAATCCCTGGTTGGGGAACTAAGATCCCGCAAACCACATGGTACAGCTTAAGTAAGTAAGTTAAGTAAGTTAAGTAAGTAAGTAGGTAGGTAGGTAGGTAGGTAGGTAAATAAATAAATAAATAAATAAATAAATAAATAAATAAATAAATATCAAGATCACTTATCAAAGAAAAATACATTATTCTTGGTTGGGAGCAAATTCTATGTGGAGGATACTGGGTGTCAGTTGACATACTAAAAGTAGCACAAATGTTATTTTCTCTGCAAGATCTTCTGGTTCTGAATGTGAACATATCAATAGGAAAGGGCAGTACAGCTTCCAGACACTTGGGAATGGAGAGTCTCTCTCTGTCACACACTATAATTGGAATTCTGCAGTCTATCTCATTCATCCTTATAATTTCTTTCACTTCACTGCATGTTTGTTCAACTCCACACACTTGATTTTCAAGCACCTGACCATAGCCAACTCCCACAAGAGAGATTTCACGTCACCATTTTGCCATTCCAGTTTTTTCACTGAACTAAAGCCCTAAAGTAACAGTTTTTCTTCATATTTATAGTGCGCCTACTTTGTACCTGTCATTGCCTTATGGGCATTATCATGTCACAGAAGTCCCAAAACAACCCACTAATTTACATATCCCATGCTATAAAACAGGAGAAATATATGCGACAGAAAAAATTATCGCTAAGGAAACAATTCAAAACATTTTTTTATTACAGTAGAAAACAACGTAACACATTGTGTACCAGCATAATTTGAAACTCAAATTTTAATAGCATTTAGAAAATTGCTCTTTGAGTAAACTGCTTAGTTATATTATCTAATAAACATTTCCAAACATTAATTTTATTAAACTAAGGTAAAAATATCTCTGACAAGTTATCCAAATAGGATTTTACGAGCATTTTCAAGAACAATATTGAACAATGGAATGTATGTGTGCTGCAGATAAAGAAATGTAAGAAATTATTAGCATGAAGAAAAAGTATGGTTTGCCAAGTCAAGAACTCAGGCATTTCAAGAGTAAGCATTCAGTGCTTGTTTTGTTTTCTTTTCTTTTGGGGGGAAGTAGAGAAGAACAGCTTTATTGTTCTTCTGCCAGGCAAAGGGGCCACAGCAGGCTAATGCCCTCAAAACTGTGTGTCCCAACCTGGAGAGGGTAGTGAGTTTTATAGTAATGGTTCAGAGAGGGCGTGATCAGCTCGTGGACATTCTTTTGATTGGCTGGTGGTGAGGTAAGTGGGAGCCAACATCCTCAACCTTCTCCTTCCCACCAGTCTGGGGTGTACATGCTTGTGGGTAGCACACGGTTAATTTCTCCCACCTGGTGGGGGTTTCAGTATCTGGTCTCTGGACTCGCTGAGCCTCAGGTTCTTTGTGTCTCAGCGCAGAAGGAATTCAGCGAGAGGTAAAGTGACAGGCAAGAAGTAGACTGATTAATATAGGACGCCTGTGAGGGATACAAGTGGGTAGGCGAGGGGGGTCTGCCTCAGTGTTTTATTAAAGAGTCTGACTTCATTGTTTCTTTTCTTTTTTTTTTTTTTTGGCTGCACCATGCGGCTTGTGGGATCTCAGTTCTCCAACCAGGGACTGAACCCAGGCCCACGGCAGTGAGAGCTCGGAGTTCTAACCACTGGACTGCCAGGGAGTTCCCCTGACTCCATTTTTTGATGTTTGACTATTGACACCTCTTAATCCTCAGGAAAACCTCTTCTTATTCAGCCTCTCTGGACAAACTGATAAAAAAGCCTAAGGGCTCCTTCCTTTGAGAGAAACTGGACATTCAAACCATAAGCTTATCCTCCACCAAGCCTCGCTCAGTAATTAAATTTTCCTCTAATGTTAAATGCTTTCCCTTCAATTCCCAAGAATGAGTTTAATTTCTCATTAAACATAGATGCAAACACCACCAGTTCACATGCAGTGGCGGAAGTGACCAACTTTTCCGACACATTGTTCCTACCACATAATCAGTCCCTAGTAACCTGTCACTCTCCTCTCATGGCAAGTCCAGCCCCTTAACATCCTTACTGCTCTGTTCATGGTCATCTGGTAGAGCATTCCGTCCTATCACTCCCTAGAAGTGGCCTATCCATGGACCCTGAACATAACAAGCATGAGGAGTCAAGGCAGTTTTATATTATTCTCTGCCCCTCCCTGTTGCTAATTCACAACTATTCAATTTGGTAATTCAGGGCCCTTGTTTTTCCGGGGAACATGGATGTGAATGAACCACACCTAACGAAGTTGGCCCCCTTATGTTACTGATTCCTTCCCAGAGACAATCATCAAAGGCCTGTTATGAAGGCATAAGATCAACAGACTTCAAATTTCAGGTTGAAAGGCATAAATAGTAATGTGGCTTTTTCAATAAAATTCAATTAACAGAATATTTACAGTGAAGATAATTGGCCACTTACACACGTTATTCTTCCTGTCACATACATACCATTTTGTAATTCTTAACATACTGTGACTTGTAATGATTCTAAGGTACATACAATCTCACATTAATCCTGGAGATACACTTATTCCTAGTATAGATTCTCTGATATGTAGGCTGATTTAAGAATGGCACACAAAATTTACCTAACTCATTACATTTGTAAGGATTATCCCTCATATGAGTTCTGTGGTGAAACCTCAGGACGCATCGCTTCGTCAAATTCTTTCCATGTTCAGTAAATCTCTATAGTTTCCGACCTGTATGAATTTTATCATTACACTAAAGGTGTAGATACCTGATGAAAACTTTTACAACATTTATTACATTTGCAACGTTGCTCTCCAAACTAAATCCTCTATGTTTCAGAAACTTCATCTTTAGGTACAAGCCTTAGCACACATATTAATTAGTTCGTGTGGTTCCTCTCAAAGATATATATTGAGAAGTCTGGTGAATTGTGCAGCCAGGATAAAGCCTCTGCTCATACATTTGTAGTGTTTCTCTTCAATGGACTCTGCACTGTTGCCAAATACTTGAACTCAAGGTAAAGATTTTGCCACACTAGTTGCATTAGTAAGGGATAGTTCCAGTACCTTCCTATCTTGTGATTTTTGCGTAAAATCCTTACCACACACATAATTATTTGACTGGTTTCTCTCCAGGATAAATATTCCAATATCTAGTGACAAGTGAGCACTAACTTGAAATTTTGCCACAATCGGTACATCTGTAATGTTCCGTCCAGTATGGATTATCTGATGATTGGCAGGACGTGAGCCCTGAGTGAAGGTTTTGCCCATTCATGGCATTTGTGAGGTAATCTCCAGAATTAATTCTTTGGTGAATGACTTCCTTGTCTAAGAACTGGTCATACTAAACACACCTACCCGATTTCTCTCCAGAATGATATTTTCAGTGAAGCCTAAGACGTGGACAGCTGCTAAAACCCTTGCTTAAAGTTCGTCGTCAATGTGGATTACCTGACAGTAAGATAAGCTTCTAAGTACACTGACGGATTTTTCACATTCATCATATTTGTCAGGCAGCTTTCCAATATGAAACTTCGGTGCACCTTAAGGTATGAATTTTGACTGAAGACTCTGAGAAATTCAAGACATTTTTAGAGTTTCTGTCCAGTATAGATTATGTGATGGTGAGGCTTTGCCACACTCATGACATGTGCATAGTTTCTCTCCACTATGAATCTCCCATGAATTTAAAGTGTCAATTTTGTTTTGTTTTGTGTTTTTTAAGGATTTTTAAATTATTTATTTATTTATTTATTTATGGCTGCATTGGGTCTTCACTGCCACACACAGGCTTTTCTCTAGTTGCAGCGAGCGGGGGCTACTGTTCGTTGTGGTGCGCAGGCTTCTCACTGCGGTGGCTTCTCTTGTTGCAGAGCATGGGCTCTAGGCACACAGGCTTCAGTAGTTGTGGCAGGTGGGCTCAGTAGTTGTGGCTCACGGGCTCTAGAGCGCAGGCTAAGTAGTCTTGGCGCATGGGCTTAGTTGCTCTGCAGCATATAGGATCTTCCCAGACCAGGGATCAAACCCGTGTCTCCTGCATTGGCAGGCAGATTCTTAACCACTGTGCCACCAGAGAAGCCCAAAGTGTCAATTTTGAGTGAAGACCTTCCCACATATATCACGTTAATATGATTCCCCATTTGTATTTATTACCTGATATGTAGTGAGAGTTGAGATCTAAGTAAAGGTTTTTCAACAGTCTTTACTTTTGTAAGGTTTCGCTTTTCTATGGACACTCTGATGCTTTGAAAGGTATGCTTTTCGACTAAAGCAGCTGCCACACTCACTACATTTGTAAGGTTTCTCTCCAGTATGAATTCTCTGATGAATTACGAGATTTGAATTCCGATTGAAGACCTTGCCACACTCACTACATTTGTAAGGTTTCTCTCCAGTATGAACTCTCCGGTGAATTGCAAGGTATGAATTATAACTAAAGACTCTGCCACATATATCACATTTACATAATTTCTGTCCTGTATGGATTATCTGATGTCTCCTGAGGTTTGAGCTGTGATTAAAGATTTTGCCACAGTCTTTACATTCGTAAGGTTTCTCCCCAGTATGAATTCTCCGATGAACTGAAAGGTATGAATTTTGACCGAAGACTTTGCCACATACATCACATTTATATGGCTTATCTCCTGAATGGATGATTTGATGTTGTATGAGGTGTGAGCCAAAATAAAAGGTTTTGCCACACTCATTACATTTGTAGTGTTTTTCTCCAGTATGAATTATCTGATGACTGACAAGGGTTGATCTAATACTAAATACCTTACCACACTCATTACATTTGTAAGGTTTCTCTCCAGTATGAATTCTCTGATGACTTGCAAGGTTTCCTTTTTGACTAAAAGCCTTGCCACACTCATTACATTTGTAAGGTTTCTCTCCAGTATGAATTCTGCGATGTTTTGCAAGGTATGAATTCTGACTAAAGACCTTGCCACATTCATTACATTTGTATGGTTTCTCTCCAGTATGAATTCTCTGATGAACTGCAAGGTATGAACTTTGACTAAACACTTTTTCACATACATCACATTTATATAAGTTCTCTTTTGTATGGATTACCTGATGTCCAGTGAGGTGCAAGCCATGATTAAGGGTTTTGCCACACTCATTATATTTGTAAGATTTCTCTTCAGTATGAATTGTTCGATGAATTGCAAGGTCTGAATTTCGACTAAAGACTTTGCAACATACATCACAATTAAATATTTTCTCTTTTGTATGGATCAACTGATGCTGAGTGAGATTTAAGCCCCGATGAAAGGTTTTGCCACACTGATTACATTTGTAAGGGCTTTCCATGCATGCACTCTGGTCTTGTGTCAGTACTGAAGGATGCATAAAATCATTCTCATGTGAATTAGAAATGGTGGTTTGGACAGTAGGAGAAGTTCCTTGAAGTGGTGAAAATGAGGCACTAATGCTGATACTCTTGTCAGCTTGATTAAATTCGTCAATTTTCTCTTCGCTTTTGAAAATACGCAGTTCATCCTGAAAGCTTAATGCCAGCCTGTTTTCAATAGGCTTGATTCCTGCAACACTTCTACCATGTCGATCTCTCTTATCAGTCAGCTTTTTGTTATGGTTTAGAGGCATTCCTTTATAATCTCTTTCCTCATCTCTTGGCTGAGACTCAAAGTCATGTATATTTTCCTGGATTTCCCTGAGGTAAAAATGCTTGATTTTATTCCTTTCATGTCTTCCCAATATCAGTGTTTGGAATACTTCTGCTCTATCAGTGTTTGCATTTAGTTGTAATTTCTTGATCACATGTACGTGAGAGATATCTACAAGATATAAAGAACCATAAGTATCCTATTCACCCCAATTCATAAGTAAATAGTTCATGTTAATACATGATATTACACCAAAATTAGTACTTACATAGAGTTACGAAAATTCCCAACCATGATATTAAGACCTTTACAAACACAAAAGGAATGATTCTTTACTAAAGATAAAGTGATCCGAGTAATTCCACTTAAATTTAGGGTACCCAATTTTCAAACAACCTATGATAAAAATACTCACATTGGAAAAGCTTCTGTTAGCTATCAAAGAAAGTGTATTTGTCAACCATGACACCAAAGCACATACCAATTAGCAGTAAATATACTGGTGCCTCGTAACTGAGGAGAAAAGAATATTATACTATACATATATTGTGCATACTTGTTAAATAGAAATGAATGCTAACAAAACAGACAGTAAATAATTGTAACAGTAAATAATCCAAAACTAACTTATTCAATGAATAATCTCACGGAGTGGCGGTTTCCAATTGGGAAACAAATATAGCATAGAGAAAATGGTGAATATGATAAAACAGTATTTTAAAAAACAAAATGTTCTTCTAAAAACGTGCTGTAAATCTATGTACCCAGGAAGAAGCATAAAACATTCTGAAAGACCACCTTCTGTATATCACAATTAAATATCAATAAATGAAATATTCTCCAGTTATATTAATAGCCATTAAATAGAACAACTCCCTACCTGTTCAGTGCCCTAAAATATCCAGTTCATTGGCTCCAAAATATATGTAATGAAGAGAGAGCAATTTGCGAATTTATTTAACTAGGTTCATATAACAAATTGCAAAAGAAAGGCATACAATATATAAGGCAAAAAAAGGGACATCATAATAAACATGCCAGAATATTAATATATCTTTTTTATACAAAAGCCACTTTTGATTCATTAATATAAAAAATGCACTATTTCTGGGAATTCCCTGGCAGTCCGGCGGTTAGAATTCAGCACTTTCACTGCCACGGGCCCGGGTTCCATTCCTGGTTGAGAAAGTAAGATCCCGCAAGCAGAGTGGTGTGGCCAAAAAAACAAACAAACAAAAAACCCCCCCAAAAAACCCCACTATTTCAAGCCATCTAACATTACTAGTTTCTTTTGAAAGGCTTGAGGAAAATTATCAGAATTTTTTAAGTAAGGAAATTGGAATCACAGGTTTATGTACATGACCCCAATTGATGCAGAAAGTAGTGAGAACCATGATGTGAACCTTGACCAACAGACTGAGACAACATATTCTTAAACATGACCGCCCACCCAAGCAGTACAGATTACAAAATACTACAACAAATATCAGGAGTTGAGAAAGAAAACTTCAAGGGAGATGCAAGGAGTGAGCTGGATAACTACTAAGGTTATTCAGCCACCCCTCCTGGAAATGGTTTCTGAGTCATCACAGCTACACAGAAAATGATTTAGGTTGTGTCATGAGACAGTTATTCGAGGCATTATTTTTACAGTGTGAGTGATGTGGAATGTGGAGGAATGGGTGAAGGAGTGCTGTAGAAATTGGGAAGTTCAGGAGAATAACTTAAATGTGCTGGGAAATAACAATCTCTCCATCCACATCAAGGTGCCATGGAAGGAAAGGTCAGGACTGAGAAAGGGCCTGAGTGGAGCACAGAATTTTTTAACTATGGGAATTATACTATAAGTATGGGAAAAACTGAAAGAGATTTAAACACTGTAGAAAGAAATTAACTTTAAATCTATTACACTATTTGCTATGCAAGGTATCAAATTCCAACAGCTGTATTTCCATGCACATATTCAATAAAAACATATATAATAGTCAAGGAGATGGTGCAATAATGTTCTTAGCAGAAAGCAGAAGAAAAAACCAGGAGAAGACCACCAGAAGGAGACGGATCAGTCTATTCTGTACACACACATGCAGAACAAAGTAATCAGATCAACACTACTGTAAAGTAGGGAGATCATGATTTCAGAATGAAGAGCTCCTGGCTGGGTGAGCAGGGTTTGTATGGGGAAACAAAGATAGCAGAAAGTGTTTGAGAAAGCCTGAGCAATTTCAGGAGAGGATCACAATAGTTAAGTAAGCAAAGAAAGAAAAAAGTGTTACTAACTAAAATATAGATTACATAATATAATTTCATATATAAAATGTTTAGGTTAACACTCCTTGTTATTAAACATGACAGTGTTCTTTTAGCTGGCCTCTCTAAATACTGAAAATCATATCATTAAATTTCTTAACACAAACTCTGCAAAGAAAAACAAAACCATGAGGAGTGATGTCAACAGAACAGTAAACCACAGGCACTCATTAGAGCCATGAGGAAGCCAAGTTAAAAACAATAAACAAAAAAGAATTTGGGAAAACTCTACAAACCAGTAAAAAAAGCGGCAGCACCAGGCAATTGCCTATCCTGAAAACACTAAACCGAAAAATGTAGGACAGTTCATGACAATTTCCTGGCCTGTGACTCCCCACCTCCTTCTTACATTGCATTGAGACTGAACTGGAAGGAGCCTCCCAATTACCAGAGGTGTCCTCGTGGGGAAATGCTAAAAACATGATAAAAACACTCAGTAAACCAGAAATAGAAAAAAGTGACCTCAACATAGTAAAGGACATGTATTAAAAGTCCACAGCTAACATCATACTCAATGGGGAATGACTTAAAGCTTTTCCTCTAAGATCAAGAAAAAGACAAGGACACTTGCACTCAGTATTTCTAAAAAAAAATTACTGGAATTCCTAGCAAGTACACGTAGGTAGCAGAAAAGGACATAAAAACAATTCCAATAGCAAAAAGAAGCAAAACTATCTCTTTTAACAAATGAAATGCTCTAATAAGTAAAAAACCCTGGGGAATTCCCTGGTGGTCCAGTGGTTAGGACTCCATGCTTCCTCTGCTGGGGGTCCGGGTTTGATCCCTGGTGTGGGAACTAAGATCCCACAAGCCGTGCAGCATGGCAAAAAAATAAAAAATAAAAATAAAAATAAATAAATAAAAATTTGATAGAAATAATGAACTCAAAAAGATGACAATATATAAAATTGACAAACAAAAATCAATACTGTTTCTATACAGTGACAATAAAAATTCAAGAAGGAAATTCAGAAAACAATTCCATTTACAATACCATCAAAAAAATAAAGTATTTGGCAAAACTTTACAGAAGGGAAAGATATATGCACTATAAACTAAAAACACAGTGAAAAATATTTGAAAAGACACAAATTAATGCAAAGATATCCCAAGTTCATGGATTAGAAGTAAATATTGTCAGTATGTAAATACTACCCTAAGTGATCAACAGATTCAACACAATCCCTAACAAAATCCCAATAGTGTGTCTCAAAGAAACAGATAAATCCATCCTAAGATTCAAATGCAATCTCAAAAGACACTCAATAGCAAAACCAAGGTTGAAAATAATGAAGTCGGAGGTTTCACAATCATTTCAAAATTCTTAGAAACCTAAATTAACCAAAGCAGTATGGTATTAGCATAAAGACAGAGAGAGACCAGTGGCATACAAGAGAGACATGAGACATAAACTCTTGTGTCAGTGGTCAAGTGATGTTCCACAGGAGTATCAGGACCACTCTGTGGGGGAAGGGCGGTCTACTAAACAGAACAAATTATGGTTCGGATGGAAGGTATCACTCCACTTCATACGTTCTCTAATTTAGATGTTTCAAAATTAGCTGTTGATGTAGAAAGAACAATAGCACACAGGTGACCCCCAAATGGTGCCCATGACAGTTTACACAACAGCCTCACAAATATGAGGAT
Source organism: Mesoplodon mirus (assembly GCF_964341445.2). Lineage (NCBI taxonomy): Eukaryota > Metazoa > Chordata > Mammalia > Artiodactyla > Ziphiidae > Mesoplodon > Mesoplodon mirus. The sequence goes on along the minus strand of NC_138995.1, from coordinate 60,738,351 downwards.
GTGAACTTGGGCAATGTTATCCTGAGGAGAAATTCCTATTCACCGTTTACTGAGGGTGAAAGGGGATGGTCATAGTACATATGAACACCACTATCACAGTGCCCTTGAGACAGGCTTTTGTGACATTGCTCAAAACCAGACAAAAACCTGGAAAGATTTATCAGCCAGGCTCTGGCGATGCTTTCTATTTCGTATCATAGAATGTGCACACCACTTCACTGTGGCTTTAAGTGGTGATTTTCTATATCGCAGGGAAATAGGACAATATATGAGGGATAGTATTCTCATTCAAAATTATCTGTCACCCAGTAAACCCACCCTATAGAGAGTCCGCCAGAAGGTGTTGATTAACGAAGGGTGGATTATCACACCAAAGATTCTGGATAAAATTTCAGAGCCTAGTTCTATGTATTTCATAAACAAGTTTCAGAGGCAAAATCACACAAACTTAGGAGAGTATGAAATCAGGAAGAGAATACATTCCCAGACTAGGTAGAGCAGTACAGGAGTGAAAAAAATATGAGATATGTGTGTCAGATATCATAGAACCTTCAGATGGCACAATGTGCTCTAGCCACAGATGCCAAACTAAGAGCCTGAAAGATACATATATGCTCCTCAGTAGGATTGGGGATCAGAGATGATCTCTCTGTCCACTGTCCTTAGTTTTCCTAAGTAATAATTACAGAAGATAGAATGCACCTCCCTGTTAAACACAAGCCTGAAGAATGTGGCCAAAGCAGAGCAGAAGAAATGCAGGAGCGATCTAAACAGGCAGACAGGGCTTGAGACAGCTCCATGCAGGTTCTGAGATGCCACATGGAATCAAAGAGCAGCCAGTGTCTCCATCTTCTGAGGAGGTCTTCTAAAAACATCAAATGGGGATGGAACCGGGAAAGGTTCAGGGATTGGAGTCTGGAGGCATCAGCTCTTATCTATGTGGACTCAGAACTGAGCATCCAATGGAATGAAGTCGAGAAGGAGAGATGAGGGGGCAAGAGGTCCCTCTGAAAAAGTCCACCTCATGCTCTGCTAATTCAAGCAACAGGCGCTCACAGAAACCAGATGGCAGAGTGTTGCAGATCATGAATAAAGACCTTGCCTTTGTCTCTGGTGGAGCTGCAGCACCACTGGAGGGTGAAAGAATACATCTTACATGTGGAAGGACAAGAGGGATAAGTTACAGAGAAGAAAAATTTCCTCTGAGAGTTCAAATAATAAGTAAATTTTTGTATTCCCATAGAACTCTCTGATGAGGGGAAAGTCTCCAAACACTATTAATAATGAGGTTTCCCCTCAGCACTTCTGAGATCTGACCTGTGTTCACACTTTGATACAACCCCAGAGGTATTCAGATCAGTCTTCACAGCCCAGGGCTCTTTCTCTTGTTACAAAGTGGGTAAAATATTCAGATAAGAAACAGAAATTCCTCCACATAAGAGGAAGGAAACGTGATTTGCTGTGGCTTTTCCAGAATCCTGGTCTCTTGCTCAACTGAGAACTGAGGTGACTACAGATGGAAACAGAAAAATATTTCAAAAAACTGACCTGCTCTTTACCTCCTGAATACACAGGGAACAGTATAATGTGCAGAAACGTAGCTCTTTTCCTAAAACTCCTAAATCAAAAGCACAAGGGTAGGAAACAGGAAAATGGGCATATTAAAAGTTTCCCATTGAGCTTTATATATATGTAAGCTCTGGAACAACTCCTGATGTATCCTGAAGTGGGCAGGTCATCAGAGGAAAAGGTAGATTTAAACTCCTGATGCTGCATCCTGAAGCTTTCCATTTCTGAATCAACAAGGATTTCAGATCAGTCAAGCAAAACAGGGGCTCCCAGGAGGCACAGAATGGAAAATGCAAAGATACATAGGGGCAGAACCCAATTTCTGGAGGGAAGTTATCCTCACCCAGGGAGACCAGGTTCCTGTAGGTCTCCAACATCACGTCCCTGTACAAGGCCCTCTGAGCAGGGTCCAGGAATTCCCACTCCTCCTGAGAGAACGTGATGGCCACATCCTTGAATGTCAACTGTGCCTGAAAGGAAAACACATTTCACCAAGGGGCCATGAGAAGAATTCTTATTTTCACACAAAATGAGAAGAGGTGAAAAGATCAAGTTGAAGTATGTATTCTGACAGATCCATATAAAGATATCTGGGGAAATTATGGGTCTCTAATTTTAATTTCTTATGCTTTTTCATAGAGATTATGATAACCTGTAATCAATGTGTATTTTTCATTTTTGTGGACAATACATGAAATACATATAAATAAAATTCAACAATGAGTTCTCTATCCAGAAGTGTTAGATTATGTCTTACACACTGAGTGCTATTCAAAATCCAGATGAACTACACTATGAGTGGTGGCTTTAGAGATGACTAAGTCCACAGTGCTTTAAAAAAGAATATCAAAATCTTAAATTACAATGACGATAATAACAGCAATGACTAAAGGTGTCTGAATACTTCACAGATGCTAAGCATTACTCTAAATGCTTTATAGATATGAACTTTTTTATCAACATTGTAGCTCAGTAAAGAAAGATCTGTTCCCATCCTGCAGAGGAGAAAACTGTCAGAGACATTTGGAGAAACTCAACTTAGTTCAAGCTAAGAAATGATACAGCAAGCACCTGAATTAAGGTGGATGCGGTCTTGAACTGAAGATAAAGAAGCAAAACCTGAAGTAACAGAAGAGCTTTGGAAGGACATTGCCAGAGGATTCTCCCAGAAAACTTGAAAGAAGTTGAACAACGTGAAAGGCAGTAAAAGGTCATTATAGATGTAGGCACGCGTGCACGCGCACACACACACACGCACACACTACGTTAGTAATCTTACTAGTATCTGAACCATTAACAGGATAGTGTAGGAAAAATTCAAGGCCGTGTAATATATTTATGATATAATTTCAACTGCAATAAAATACAGTACATAGTTATAAAATTATGATGTCTTTTATCAAAACCATGGACTTGCACATCCATGAACTCATGGACACACATGTAAATGCACAAATAACTGAAACGAGAGAAGTTGTCTCTGGATATATTATTGCATGATTTTTTTCATCATCATTTTTATTTATGCGAATTTCAGCATCTTTGGAACAATGAAAAAGTATCAACTGTACTAAATGGTACTAACATGAAAAAAATAGGATCCTTTAACTCCAATCTCTATTGAATACCCATATATAAATACAATTTAAACCACAATATTGACATAGATAGGTATTAACAAATGCAAAGCAGAGTTTATTTCTGTATTCCACACATAAAACACTGACTCAAAATTAGAAAAGTTATTACTATTATACATTAATTTAAGAGATTAAGAAAAAAATTATCACAATAGTAAAGTTAAAATCTACTTGGAGAATTAAATATCATGACTAAAAAGAATATGGAAAAAAGTATATTGTGGGCTTCCCTGGTGGTGCAGTGGTTGAGAATCCGCCTGCTGATGCAGGGGACACGGGTTCGTGCCCCGGTCTGGGAGGATCCCACATGCCACGGAGCGGCTGGGCCCGTGAGCCATGGCCGCTGAGCCTGCGCATCCGGAGCCTGTGCTCCACAACGGGAGAGGCCGCAACAGTGAGAGGCCCGTGTACCGCAAAAAAAAAAAAAAAAAAAAAAAAGTATATTGTAATTAAGGAAGAATATTTCACCAAACATCATGATTAGAAGGAAAGTTGACACATTCCCTCTGAAGTTACAGTGGAGTGAAGGGGGCTGGCCAGGGCGCCTGCCTTTCACCACTGTACAGTGTGCCTGAGCAGGGGCCATTAGAGGCAGTAACAGGAGGAAAACAGAGGGCAAGAGGCACAAAGAGTGTGTCAGAGAGTTGGAACTGTGAACATTTACAAATCTAAGGACATAGAAATCTAAGAACAGAAAAAGGATGTGAAAAGATAGTCCATCCTAAAGAGAACAGGAGTGACTATATTACATCAGAAAAAATAAAGACAAAAACTGACACAAGAGACAAAGGATATTATATAATGATAAAACAGTCAATTCGCCAGGAAGATATAACAATTATAAATATATATACATCTAACATTAGAGTTTGCCCAAATATGAAGGAAACAACAGAAATAGACAACAGCGAAATGTCAGTATGAGACTTCAATACTCTAGTTTTATCTACACATGGAAACAACTTAAAAGGAAACAGAGAACTTGAACTACACTAAATAACAATTGTACCTAAAAGACATGTACAGAACACTCCACCCAACACCAAAAAACATCCTTCTCAAGCAAACAGGAAACATTCTCCATGACAGACCACAAAACACATCTTAGGCCACAAAACAAATCTTAACAAATTTAAGGAGACTGAGATCTAAAAAGTATCTTCTCTAACCACAATGAAATGAAACTTGAAATAACCAACAGAGGGGAAACAGGAAAACCCCCAAAATGTACAAATTAAACAGCTGATTCTTAAAGAAGCAATGGCCCGGGCTTCCCTGGTGGCTCAGTGGTTAAGAATCTGCCTGCCAATACAGGGGACACAGGCTCGAGCCCTGGTCCGCGAAGATCCCACAAGCCGCGGAGCAAATAAGCCTGTGCACCACAATTACAGAGGCCTAGTGCCACAACTACTGAAGCCCGTGTGCCTACAGCCTGTGCTCCACAACAAGAGAAGTCACCGCAATGAGAAGCCCGCGCACCGCAACAAAGAGTAACCCCTGCTCACCGCAGCTAGAGAAAGCCCACACGCAGCAATGAAGACCCAATACAGCCAAAAGTAAAATAAATAAATTTATTTTTTAGAAAAAGCAGCAATGGGTCAAAGAAGAAATCACAAGGAAATTGTAAAAATATCTGAATGAAAATAAAAACACAACATACCAAAATTTATAACAGGCAGTCAAAACCATAGTAAAAGGGAAGTCTCCAATGCTAAATGCTTACAACAAAAAAGGGGAAAGATGCAAACCCTCTACTGCTGTTCAAGAATGTACTGAGAGTCCTAGCCAGAGCCATTAGACAAGAAAAAGAAATCAAAGTTATACAAATTGAAAAAGAAGTAAAATTACCTTTTTCTCTAGGTGACAAGGTTTTACACGTGCAAACCAAAAAGGCTCCATGATAAAACCACCACTTCAAAAAACTTCAAGGACTTCCCGGTTGGTCCAGTGGTAAAGAATCCACCTTCCAAGGCAGGGGACTTGGGTTCAATCCCTGGTCAGGGAACTAAGATCCCATATACCACAGGGCAACTAAGCCTGCGCGCCTCAACGAGAGAGCCCACGTGCCGCAAACTACAGAGCCCACGCACTCTGGAACCCGTGTGCCACAACTAGGGAGAGAGAAAAAAAACCCGCACGCCACAACTAGAGAGAGAAGCCCATTCGCCACAACGAAGAGCATGCGCCTCAACGAAAGACACTGCATGCCATAACAAAAGATGCCGCACGCCTCAATGAAGATCCCGAGTGCCACAACACCTGACGCATCCAAAACAAAAACAAAAACAAAAACAAAACAAAACAAAGAAAGGAAAAAACAACTTTGGAAAAATTGCAGCAGGGAATTCCCCAGCAGTCCAGTGGTTAAGACTCTGTGCTTTCACTACCATGGCCCTGGGTTGAAAACCTGGTGGGGGAACTAAGATCTCACAAACCACAAGGCAGGCCAGAAAGGAAAAAAAAAAAATCAGCACACAAAAATCCGTTGCCTTGGTATACACAATGAACAAATTCAAAAGAAAGTTAGAAAACAATACTATTTACTATAGCATCAAGAGACAGACTAGGAAAAAATTACCCAAGGAGGTGAAAGACTTGCACACTGAAAACTACCAAATGTTGCTAAAAGAAATCCAAGGATATACAAATAAATAAAAAGACACCCTGTACTCATGAATTGGAAGAATTAATATTCTTAAAACGACTTTATTACTGAAAGTGTCCTACAGATTCAAGGGAATCCCTGTCAAAATTTCAAAGGCAATTTTCCCAGTTAAAAAAAAAAATCACACTAAAATTCATAGGGAATCTCAAGGGACCCCCAACAGCCAAAATACTCTTGAAAAAGAAGATGGACATCATTTTCAGATTTCAAAACATATTACCAAGTAATCAAGATGATGTGGTACTGGTACAAGCACAGATACATAACCCAGTGGATACCAGAAATAATCCAGTGAATATGTATAAAATGTACAGACAAGGGTGCAAAGACTACACAAAGGAGAAAGGACAGTCTCAATTACAAATGATGCTAAGCAACTATATACAAACCAGCAAAAGAATGAAGATGGAACCTTACTTGCATCAAAGGTAAAAACTTCTGTAGCACAGGATACAATCCACAGAGTGAAAAGACAACCTCTGAGGAATGCAGGTGATGAAAGTGATTTAAAGAATTTCCCACTGTCAAAGATTTAGGTTGATTTCATAGTTCAAACTCAAGAATGGAATAAAACATTCCCTGGTGATCCAATGGTTAGCGCTTGGCGTGTTCACTGCAGTGGGCCTGGGTTCAATCCCTGGTCGGGGAACTAAGTTCCCACAAGTTTTTGTGGGGCATGGCAAAAAAAAAAAAAAAGTTAAAAAGACAGAACAAATTACCTCTCACTGGTCTGTTTTCCAGATTTTACCAGATACTGTGCACATTAACGTCCAGCTTCTTTATCCTGCTAGACAGAGAGCAGACAGTGCATCCTGATGGGGCCCTAAGCAATCCCTGCTGCCCAGTAGCACTGACACCATGTCTCCAATCCATGGGTGTGAAGCCCTGCCCAGGACTACACCCAGCGGAGCCTCTTCACAAGTTCCAGGTCACCGGGTCATGGGGAAATGGGATCTAAGTAGAGATGTCAGGCCCTGAGGGAAGGACCCAGGTGAGTGTGAATGTACAGGTGTCAGGCAGGCTACTTCAGAGTCAGAGATTAGCGAGTCCAAAGAAGGGCATTTCAGGAAGGACAGACAGAAGAATCAGCTGAGAAAATGACTTTACCTGAGAAAGAGTCATTCCTGACTCCAGTTCTTTCCTCTCCCTCCTCTTCAGGGCTTCTTTCTCAGACAAGAGTCTTTAGAGGTCAATGGACCTGAAAGTGGAAAACAGGCTGTTTAATGCTTAGAATCGACACACCCCCTTCCTGAGTCACCACCACACACACAGGGAAGCCCTCAGCATGTGGAACAGACAGTCCTCTGCTGCCCACTGTCCCTGGAGGGATCAGGACAGTAAACTTCTACACAGACTCTAACAGGTGAGTTTCCCACCCTTTCTTCAGATCTCGCTCCCCTCCTGGTGAGGCATCATGTACACAGCAGCAGTGGGCACCTCAGCTGGACCCGACGATCCCCTGCAGGTCACAGACCAGCCCTGATCCATCCCCACGCAGAGCAGAACCCTCACCCTCAGCCCAGATCTCAGCCCTCAGGAACGGGGGTACCCAGAGTCACGATGCTCAGTGATGGATCCAGATTGGAATATTCTCGGGAACCTTAACTGTTGTTGAGGTTGGACCCCCACACTGACAGTATGAAGAGGAATCCCTGGTCAGAGGGTACAAGACATGTCTATACAAAATTCTTCATCCATCTAAGGAAACGCCTGGGTTGAGCAGCACTCAGGAGGCAAGCCCAGCACGGCCCCCACTTGCTTTTCATTTTCCAGGTTTACTGAGGCCTAACAGAACAATGGTGTACATATGAGGCATCCAATGTGCTTATTAGACAGATGTATACACTGTGTAATAGTCACAATAGAGTGCTTTACATGTCCATCAACTCACAACGACCATTTTATTTCTGTGTGCTAAGAACAGTCAAGTGTTACTCTCTCAGCAAATACCAGGTATATAGAAACACAGTATGATTAACGATAGCACGATGAACATTAGATGAACATGTTGCAAATATCTACCTGAATATAATGATTTCATTTCCTTTGGCTATCTAGACAGAGGAACCTCTAAATTGTTTTCCGTAATAGCCATACCATTTACATTCCCACCAATGAAGCACAAGTGTTCCCTATTCTGTGTGTGTGTGTGTGTGTTTTGAGACAGGTAGGGAGAGGACCGTAGAGGAACCAGCACTGGCCTGGCAGCAAGAAAGTAGCGGCTACATCTTCCCAAGGATGTGCCTCTGTACTACTGATCACTGTGGTATTGCTGGCCCTCTGATTCTCGGAACAATCTCTCCCTACACTAAAGAACTTAGTGGCCCCTCTCAGGTTCTGTCCACAGAAACATACCCAGCAAAATCTCCCTAATGAAAACCTTCTGCCATTTGAAGCTTAGTACTCATAATTTCCCTTCTGGACTCAAATGAACTTACAAACTTTCATGGGGTTCAACATAGTCTCGATAAAACCCATAATGATCAACTCATTGTGCTAGAAAATACCAGAAATCATGCCAAACTCTAATAAATCATGCCAGAGGGAAAAATAGATATAAGACACCCAAGGAACCAGTAGGTGCAAAATACCATATTTTCATTCACAGTAACCACAGCCTAAACTGTGTCATCTTCAAAAACTACATATAAAAAAGAAAGATGTTGGGCTTCCCTGGTGGCGCAGTGGTTAAGAATCTGCCTGCGGATGCAGGTTCGAGCCCTGGTCCGGGAAGATCCCATATGCCGCGGAGCAGCTGGGCCCGTGAGCCATGGCCACTGAGCCTGCGCATCCGGAGCCTGTGCTCCGCAACGGGAGAGGCCACAACAGTGAGAGGCGCGCGTACCGAACGTTTCCAACGACGCACATCCCCCAGTGAGACCCAAACATCCCCCAAGGCAACACTCCAATTCCCCTTTCGTTATGTTTCACAGTGCAACTGAAAATTTCTTTGTCTGCAACACAAAATACTAAAAAGTACCAAAGGTAAACAATAAAATGACCTCCATATTAGTCTAAAAACTGCACAATGATTCCTCTCTTTCTCTTTTTTTTTTTCTCGAGCAGGAAGGATTTATTACTTGCAGCAAGTAAGGAGAACACCAGAGATCTTTCCCAAAGCAGTATCCCTGCACAATGATTCTTGACCTCCCAGAATACCCAACACAAGTCACTTGCGGAGTGGATGCTGTAGGGCACCCTCTAGCTCCACTGCCTGAGGACAAGGCACCCATCCTCCTGCACCCAAGAATCCCTGTGGGCTCAGCTCAGGCCATACTTCTAACATCGGAGGAAAATGATTTTCTGTGCCTAAAACCACTGCCTTCATTCCTCCTCATGTATGGCCATGAAATACCAGATTAAACCAATGAATGGAAACCTCAGTCTCAGCAGCTAGGTCCCAGGGAACCTGAGCTAAGACACTATGGCACCGCTAACCATGCAATGCACCCCACAACTATCCATAAACCCAATTCCAGGTGCTCCAGCCAGAACTGAGACATTACTTGCCAGGAGTTCCACACACCCCTTGAGCCCAAAAGGGACAAATGCACACACCATTCACCGGGCTCATCTTGAAGCCCACACTGGCTGCCATATCCCTCCTGCAGGCTCTCCTCCAATTTTCCCATTGTTCTGCCTCTCCTCCTTGCAAACAGGGCTAAAGGACAAAAGTACATCTCAGGAAAGCCATCGCAACAGGAATACACACAAGCTGCCACCGAAAGGACACTGGGCATTCAATATGCAGGTCAACAAAGTTGTCCCTCCTGGGAAAACTTACGAGAAAGTAAGAATGTTACGGAGTCCAGTTACAAAGGACATTTGAATCCAGTGAGGGACGCTCAAAGACAGGCGGTCCCCAGATTTCTTGTCCCCAAGACAGATGGTCCCCAAGTTTCTTCTCTCCTGTTCTCCCAGCTCACAGGTAATTAAAAGATACCCTAGGGCTTCCCTGGTGGCGCAGTGGTTGAGGGTCCGCCTGCCGATGCAGGGGACACGGGTTCGTGCCCCGGTCTGGGAAGATCCCACATGCCGCGGAGCGGCTGGGCCCGTGAGCCATGGCCGCTGAGCCTGCGCATCCGGAGCCCGTGCTCTGCAACGGGAGAGGCCACGGCAGTGAGAGGCCCACGTACCACACACACACAAAAAAAGATACCCTAACTCTTTGAGGGAAGTCTCCTTCATTCCTCCTTAGGTTCTGGACTTTGGCCCACAGTTACCACAGTGAAATCACTACCCCTGACTCGGAACAGATGAACTGCTGGAAGGCAAAGCTCCTGTCCAAGGAGGCAACCGGTCCCTGGATGTGCACAGCCTGGAACACCTGGGGGCTATAGTGGAGTAGTGACACAGCACACTAAACATGGGGACACCTCAACATACTACATGAGGACATCAGTTCTGTAGGACTTTTTAGCACTCCCTGCATCTTTTTGCTCTTATTTTGAGTAATTAAGCAGCCATATGGAGTAATAATCAAGAGTTGAAATGTCCAGAACAAATGTAGGAACCACCCTCATCAGCTACCTTGTTCCCCTGGTCTCCTGAGGATTATTCAGCCCAACCCACAGTCCCAGCCACTAAACACATCCCCAGAGGGAGACGCTGCAGCCATCCAGGGAAGAAGAGGAACACTGTGCATCCTTCAGTGAACGGAAAAGGAGGAAGACTCCAAATAATCCATGGAGAGGGGCATTTCTGTTGAAGGTGATTGATACAGAGGCAATAAAATGTGACACAGATAGTCAGGAGGAGATAGGGAGCCCTCTCTGAGCCTAGACCTGAAGGGAGACAAAGGGCCTGAGCCATGGTGACTTCAAGGCAAAAGGTAAGAACAGGAACTATGATGTCAGACAGAAATAGTTTTTGTTTGGAAACACAAAAGGTGAATGTGCCCAGGGTAGAGTGAACCATGAGAACAGGGTCAGCTCCCAGGATGAAGCTGGAGATACTGGCAGGGCCCTGAGGATGACACAGGGCTGAGTAGCCACAGGGAGGAGCTGGGATTTGTCCTGAGGGCAAATAAGAGCCAGTGCAGGTCTGAGTGCCAGGACTGGCATAAACTCTCCTCAGATTTATACTTAAAGCAGAGAAATATTTCTGACTATGGTCACTTCTACTCCGAGCCTGTGGGAAGATAGGAACCCATATACAATTCTAAATAAAACTAGACACTCTCTCCAAAAAGAAGACACACACAGACACATACTCAATCTGGCCAATCACTTCAGGGTCAGTGTTACTCTGACTGAGAGTTTCTGGTCTAGTCTCTCATCTCCATGTTACAAGTGGGCGCCCTGAGGCCCAGAAGGGAGACTTTTCTGAGAAAGTCCTGGTTGAGTGAACAGAAGCAGGTGGAACTGAATTCTGAGATGAGATCCTGAGGGGTCGGTGGGCAGAGTCCGTCCTTGTCGCCTGTCCCATTTAAAACACCATCTTTCAGATGCCTGATCAAAGGAAACTTCTCTTTCAAGGTCTGATCACACACCAAACAGCTAATTCTTCTTTTCCAGAAAAATCACAGTAAAATAATTTAAAAATAAACAATTGCAAAAGCATAGTTGCTGGTGCATAAAACATTGCAAGCATTCAGCTTAGAAACAAGATCTGAGCAAACTTCTTCATCATGAATAGAGGAATAAAAGGGGAAAAAATATTAGACTAAATGGTTAAACTAGGTTTTGACTGTTAATATAAAAGATCACTGACATATCTACCAAGTACTCATCAAAAGAGTCTAAAATTATTTACTAGTTACCAAAGAACTTTACCAGTATAGAAAGATAAACCAGGGGAAGAACTCAGGTGTCTATTATATCTGAATCAATAAAAAGAAATAATTTGTGAATTTTTTAAATCTAAAGATCCTGCTGTCAATGTTTTTAAAGAATTGAGGATTGGGGCTTCCCTGGTGGCGCAGTGGTTAAGAATCCGCCTGCCAATGCAGGGGACACGGGTTTGAGCCCTGGTCTGGGAGGATCCCACATGCCGCGGAGCAAGTAAGCCCGTGTGCCACAACTACTGAGCCTGCGCTCTAGAGCCGGTGAGCCACAACTACTGACCCGCGTGCCACAACTAATGAAGCCCGCGTGCCTTGAGCCTGTGCTCCACAACAAGGGAAGCCACCGCAATGAGAAGCCCGCGCACCGCAACGAAGAGTAGCCCCTGCTCGCCGCAACTAGAGAGGGCCCACGCGCAGCAGCGAAGACCCAATGCAGCCATAAATAAATAAATAGATAGATAGATAGATAAATAAATAAAGGATTTATCATATTTAGAAAAGAATCAGGGCAGAGAGCGCGGTAAGAAGCTGATCGCGGCCTTCTAGCCCGGGGCCCTCCAGGCCCTCCAGCCTCTGGTCGGCAGGTGAACTGGGGGGCCTCCGGGAAAGGCTCAGGCTGCGTCTTGCCGAGCCCCAGAGCCCTCGCCGCAGCCGCCCACTGGCAGGGCCAGAGCCTGGAAGAAGCAACGAACTGCTCCCCCACCCCCACCTCCGTGACCTAATGGCAGCGGCCCCTCGGAGCCCAGATCCCGCCCACCACCCCGCCCACCACCAGGTCTCTTGACCCCACGCTGCAGGTTAGGCAATGCCTCCGGCAGGCGACCGAGGACATGGCCCCTTTGGGCATCGGGCGTGGCAGGGCGTGGCAGCGCGAGAAGAATGGCGCCGCTGGAACTCACCAGCTGGAACTCACCATCATTAATCGTTAGGGAAATGCAAATCAAAACTACAATGAGATATCATCTCACACCAGTCAGAATGGCCATCCTCAAAAAATCTAGAAACAATAAATGCTGGAGAGGGTGTGGAGAAAAGGGAACCCTCCTACACTGTTGGTGGGAATGTAAGTTGGTGCAGCCACTATGGAGAACAGTAAAACTACAAATAAAACTACAAATAAAACTACCATATGACCCAGCAATCCCACTACTGGGCATATACCCTGAGAAAACCATAATTCAAATAGACACATGTACCAAAATGTTCATTGCAGCTCTTTTTACAATAGCCCGGAGATGGAAACAACCTAAGTGTCCATCATCGGATGAATGGATAAAGAAGATGTGGCACATATATACAATGGAATATTACTCAGCCATAAAAAGAAATGAAATTGAGCTATTTGTAATGAGGTGGATGGACCTAGAGTCTGTCATACAGAGTGAAGTAAGTCAGAAAGAGAAAGACAAATACCATATGCTAACACATATATATGGAATTTAAGAAAAAAAAATGTCATGAAGAACCTAAGGGTAAAACAGGAATAAAGACACAGACCTACTTGAGAATGGACTTGACAGTTATGCGGAGGGGGCAGGGTAAGCTGTGACAAAGCGAGAGAGAGGCAAGGACATAAATACACTATCAAATGTAAGGTAGATAGCTAGTGGGAAGCAGCCGCATAGCACAGGGAGATCAGCTCGGTGCTTTGTGACCGCCTGGAGGGGTGAGATAGGGAGAGTGGGAGGGTGAGAGGGAGGGAGACGCAGGAGGGAAGGGATATGGGAACAGATGTATATGTGTAACTGATTCACTTTGTTATAAAGCACAAACTAAAAAAAAAAAAAAAAAAAAAGAATCACATGAGTAGAATACATAAGGCTACCAAACTTATTTCACAAGTTAGTAATTATTTGCAGGAAATTAGATATCTAATGCACTAGGATATATGCAAAGTTAAAAGAAAGACATAAATGTAAAGAAACCAGAGAGAAAAAAGTAAGTCCATTACAGAAAAACAAAATTTTTAATGTTTCTTTAAAGAAGCACCATGTAGTGAGAGTCAGTCATTTCCTGCCCCACTGGTCTCTCCCCTGTCCTCTATTCCACGCCGGGAAATGGAAGGGGGTGACCCACAACTCTCTGAGTCAACTCACTGCCCCTTGGCTGAATAGGGATTGCAAAGGGAAGTTTTCTTGTCATACAAACAATTACAAAATGCACAAACCTTCCAGTTTTGCAGTACAAATCCTCAACTGTATAATTTAACCAAGCAAAATTTCAATTTATTAGAGTCTAAAGCCAGAAATCAGTATATCATAACTTAATCGTCCAAATCCAATCAACTCACCCCCAACCTGGACCCAGTTTGCCCTCTACCTGCACAACTATGTGTTTCCATTTTATTGTCTATTTCTTTCCCTTTTTTTTGGTACGCGGGCCTCTCACCGTTGTGGCCTCTCCCGTTGCGGAGCACAGGCTCCGGACGCGCAGGCTCAGCGGCCACGGCTCACGGGCCCAGCGGCTCCGCGGCATGTGGGATCTTCCCGGACCGGGGCACGAACCCGCGTCCCCTGCATCGGCAGGCGGACTCTCAACCACTGCGCCACCAGGGAAGCCCTTCTGTCTCCTTCTTTTTGATCTCATCGACTCCCCTGGTGCTCCTGCTGGCCTATCCACACATTTCTGCCTCTTTCTTCCCCCAACTCTATTCCCTCTCTGCCCGGCCCGTGACACCCCTTCTGTCCCTGTTACTCTCCCTTCCGCCCCACTCTCCGGCACCCCAGGTGGCTGTGCTTCCTTCCTGCTCTCTCTCTTCCTCTGCTCTGCTAGCCACAAGTTGTCCTGTTTCTCTCCCAGGACCAGGGTGCCCTGAAGGCCGTGGTTCCACCTTTTATCCTCTCCCAGACTTTCTGCGCAGGGCCTCACCACTGCTGCCCTCCCTACTACCGCTGATCCAGGGCCTCTCTCTACGTTGCTCTGCAATCCCTGGAGATCCGCCGTTTTCATTGACTTCTCGATTTTATTCACCTGCTATTTTCAAGGCGTACTTAGTCTCCTTCATTTCACTGTCTCTTTATAAGCTCCTCAGCCATCCTCTACGTCTCCATCCGCTCTCCCTCATTCTTTCCACCCTGTCAGCTTTTCTATTTCTCTCGCAGTCGCTCTGTCTCTGCTCCTCCAGTTCCCCCTCGCCCACATATTTACAGAGACCGAGACGGAATAACATACCGCCTACCAGAAGAGACCATTCTCCAGCGGGGTGGTATTTCAGACGGAAGAACACTGGGGGTCACACGGCTGGCCCAGGTCACTCCCCGCCCCCCACGCCGGGTGAGGGGAAGGGCTGACTACGAAGGGGAGGCCGGGGGAGCAGAAGCACCGGCCTGAGGAGATGCGAGGACAGAGGCGCTGGGAGGGAGGGAGGGAGGGAGGGGGTCTCAGGACAGGGGCGGGCTCTGCAGAACCCCAGGACCGGGGGGAGGACGCGGCCTGTCCGGGAGCGGGGCGGCCGGCGCTGCCCTCCAGGGGCCGAGGGCGAGGCTGGGGGGCGCGAATCCACCTCGCGGAAGGGGACTTTACAGGCGGCGGGAAGGGGCGGAGGCAGTAATGGATTTTAAGCAGGAAAATGTCGCGAATGGAGGTGTCTACCTGGACCGAAGGCAGAAAAGCCAAGGGCACCGGAACCGGCCTCTGAGCGAATTCAAACCCAAAGGAAAACATGCCCGACCTGTAACGGCGACGTCTGGATTTACTGGAAGCATAGGGACGGATGCTGGGATTTACGGTCCTTGGTGACCCCCACACTCTGAGGATGGAGACAGGGGGGCCGCGCGGCA
Source organism: Mesoplodon mirus (assembly GCF_964341445.2). Lineage (NCBI taxonomy): Eukaryota > Metazoa > Chordata > Mammalia > Artiodactyla > Ziphiidae > Mesoplodon > Mesoplodon mirus. The sequence continues at coordinate 60,722,913 of NC_138995.1, read as the reverse complement.
CATATTCACACCAGAAAAGAAAACTTACTCTCAGCAGGGTGACCTTCTCTCCGCGATGTCCGCTTCCGCTTCCGCTATTAACGGCGCGAGCGCGGAGTTAGAAGCAGGGCCTCTGGGGGCGGGGCTTGGGCGCGCGCTAGCGGCGAGGGGCGGGGCGAGGAGGAGCCCCTGTCAGTGCAGCGAGCGCCGTTAGGCGGGGCAGGAGGCGGCGAGGGGTAGGTTGGTCCCTGCAGCTTGAAGCTGCTTGTTTTAATTTACTGTTTGCTACAGTTTTAAGGCAAAAGCTTACCGTTGCTTGGGCCAGTTATAACGGAAACTAAGATGTTTCCTCCTAACGAGTCGAGAATGGTGTCAGTAAAAAGCTGTTTTTGCCAGCAGTTTGCTGACGTGTTTAAGTGAATTGAAAATGTATATGAGATAAAAGGTTCCAGGTAGGGCTTCCCTGGTGGCTCGGTGGTGAAGAATCCGCCTTACAATGCAGGGGACTTGGGTTCAAGCCCTGGTCTGGGTAGATCCCACAGGCTGCAGAGCAACTAAGTCTATGTGCCACAGCTGCTGAGCCTATGCTCTAGAGCCCGTGAGCCACCACTACTGAGCCCATGTGCCACAACTACTGAAGCCCATGTGCCACAACTACTGAAGCCCACGTGCCTAGAGCCCGTGCTCCGCAACAAGAGAAGCCACAGCAACGAGAAGCCACGCACCGTAATGAAGAGTAGCCGCCGCTCCCCGCAGCTAGAGAAAGCCCTTGAGCAGTAACAAAGACCCAACGCAGCCATAAATTAATTAATTAACTAATTAAAAAAAAAAACCACACCTGCTACATTCCGCTTCCTAATGCACAGAGAACTCATGGTGCAGTATGACTGTTAGAAATACTTGTGAAATACAGTTCAGATGAATTGCCTAGGATATTTTCCACTTGTTTCATGAAAATTAATGTGTGCAGGTATTTATCAGATTATAAATATGAATCATAATTTTTCAAGAGGCTTTTTGAAAGGCTATTAAAAATTTAAGTTATAGTAATAAGCATTATATCTCAACTGTTATAAAATTCCACTTTGTGAATCCTATATGACACATATGCATGATATATATTTATTTATTGAACTATGGTTGATTTACAATGACATAAACTGCATGTGCACAGCATAGTGATTCAGAATTTTCATAGATTATAAAACTTATTACAAAATAATCGCTATGATTCCCTGTGCTGTGCAATATATTATTTAAGATATTGCTTATCTATTTTATACAAAGTATTGATAGCTTGGCTCTCTCAATCCCATACTCTTATCTTGCCCTTCCCCTCCTCCCTCTCTTCACAGGTAACCTAATTTGTTTTCTCTGTGTGTTCTGTTTCACTATATACATTCATTTCTTTTCTAGATTCCACATGTAAGTGATATCAAGTAGTATTTGCCTTTCTCTGTCGGACATATTTCACTTAGCATAATATGCTCTAGGTCCACCTATGGTGCTGCAAATGGCAGAATTTCATTCTTCTTTGTGGCTGAGTAATATTTCATTGTAGATATGTATACCACTTCTTCTTTAATCCATCTTTTTCCTTTTTTTATGGCTTAAAAAAAAGAAATTGGGCTTCCCTGGTGGCGCAGTGGTTGGGAGTCCGCCTGCCGATGCAGGGGACACGGGTTCGTGCCCCGATCCCGGAAGATCCCGCATGCCGCGGAGCGGCTGGGCCCGCGAGCCATGGCCGCGGAGCCTGTGTGTCCGGAGCCTGTGCTCCGCAACGGGAGAGGCCACAGCAGTGAGAGGCCCGCGTACAGCAAAAAAAAAAAAAGAAATTTATTTATTTTGGGCTGTGTTCGGTCTTCATTGCTGCACACGGGCTTTCTCTAGTTGCCGCGACCGGGGGCTACTCTTCGTTGCGGTGCATGGCCTTCTCATTGCAGTGGCTTCTCTTGCTGCGGAGCACAGGCTCTAGGTGCGCGGGCTTCAGTAGTTGTGGCACGTGGGCTCAGCAGTTGTGGCTTGGGATCTCTAGAGCGCAGGCTCCGCAGTTGGGGCGCACGGGCTTAGTTGCTCCGCGGCATGTGGGATCTTCCCGGACCAGGGCTCGAACCCGTGTCCCCTGCATTGGCAGGCGGATTCTTAACCACTGCGCCACCAGGGAAGCCCTAATCCATCCTTTTCTTGATGGACACTTGGGTTGCTCCCATATACTGGCTACTGTAGATAATGCTGCTATGAACATTGGGATGCACGTATCTTTTCAAAGTAGTGCCTCCATCATGTCCAGATATATACCGAGGAGTGGAATTCCTGGATCAAATGGTAGTTCTATGTTTAGTTTCCTGAGGAAGCTCATTTTGTGAGTCATATATTTCATTATTATTTTCAAAAATACACTTTGCCCAATTTATCTATTTCATTTGCATTTCTTCCATTTTACTTCACTGAAATGCCTGGAGGATGCATAAATCAAGGGGTTGTTTTTAAGATTTGTGTGGCATGTACACAGAGAAATGACAGATGCAATGTATGAATTCTATAACCAGGAAGACAGAATCTCCTCACATTTCAAGTTTATTGAGAGAACTGGAATAGTACCAGATAGTGAACTAGTCTCACAGTGGCGTAGCAAGAGACTTATTGCTAATGTGTAGGTGCATCACTGCGATTTTATTTTATTTTTATGATTATGATTATTATTATTTTCAGCCAGGTTCTATGGTATGTAGGATCTTAGCTCCCAAACCAGGAATTGGACCCACATCCCTTGCATTGGAAGCATGGAGTCTTAACCACTGGACTGCCAGGGAAGTCCCTATCTGGCATTTTGGAAACACGGTCTGTTAATTTTACCTTTAAAATGTCTCTCTCACAGAAAGACTCATAGAGATAGAAAATTGACTTGTGGTTGCCCAGCGGGGGTCGGGAGGGAGAGGGATGGACTCGGAGTTTGGGGTTAGCAGACGCAAACTATTACATGTAGAATGGATAAACAACAAGGTCCTACTGTATAGCCCAGGGAACTATATTCAATATCCTGTGAGGAACCATAATGGGAAAGAATATTTTAAAAAAAGACGGTCTATATGTGTATAACTGAGGCACTTTGCTGTACAGCAGAGATTGACACAACTTTGTAAATCAACTATACTTCAATTAAAAACAAAAGGTATCTCGGGGCTTCCCTGGTGGCACAGTGGTTGAGCGTCCGCCTGCCGATGCAGGGGACACGGGTTCGTGCCCCAGTCTGGGAAGATCCCACATGCCGCGGCGTGGCTGGGCCCGTGAGCCATGGCCGCTGAGCCTGCGGGTCCAGAGCCTGTGCTCCGCAACGGGAGAGGCCACAACAGTGAGAGGCCTGCGTACCGCAAAAAACAAACAAACAAACACAAAAAAGGTATCTCTCCAGTTCCTCCCCTTCTTGCCGTTGTTCCTATCATCATGTCTTCCGTCCACTGGTACAATGGAAACTGCAACTCCTCTCTCCAACACCTTGTAGGCCATGGTTAGTAAATCGGAACAATTTTCTGAATTCAACATGGAGATATTAGCTTGTTTCTTTTATTGTATAATTTGCATACAATAAAATATACAGTTTTCACGTTCACCATACAGCGGGATTTAGTATGTTTGCAATGCTGTCCAACAACATTTTCATCATTCGTCATCACCTCTTTTTTTTTTTTTTTTTTTTCGGTACGCGGGCCTCTCACTGCTGTGGCCTCTCCCGTTGCGGACGGAGCACAGGCTCAGCGGCCATGGCTCACGGGCCCAGCCGCTCCGCAGCACGTGGGATCCTCCCGGACCGGGGCACGAACCCGTGTCCCCTGCATCGGCAGGCGGACTCTCAACCACTGCGCCACCACGGAAGCCCCTCGTCATCACCTCTTAAAAAAAAACCTGTACACATTAACAGTTACTCAGCACTCTACCCTGAGCCACAAGCAAATGTTTAGCTACTTTCCATCTCTACAGATATGACTATTCTGGGCATTCTATATATATTAAGTCACACAATATATGGCCATCTCCCTTCTTGTACTTGGCATAATGCTTTCAAGGGTCATCCCTGATTAACTTTTATCAGTGCTTCATAACTTTTATTTCTGATGAGAAACATTCCAGTTTGTTTAAACATTCATCAAGGGCTTCCCTGGTGGTGCTGTGGTTGGGAGTCCGCCTGCCGATGCAGGGGACACGGGTTCGTGCCCCGGTCCAGGAAGATCCCACATGCCTTGGAGTGGCTGGGCCCGTGAGCCATGGCCACTGAGCCTGCACGTCCGGAGCCTGTGCTCTGCAACGGGAGAGGCCGCAGCAGTGAGAGGCCCGCGTACCGCAAAAAAAAAAAAAAAAAACAAACAAAAACTTTGGGCCTCCCTGGTGGCGCAGTGGTTGAGAGTCCGCCTGCCGATGCAGGGGATACGGGTTCGTGCCCCGGTCTGGGAGGATCCCATATGCCGCGGAGCGGCTGGGCCCGTGAGCCATGGCCGCTGGGCCTGCGCATCCGGAGCCTGTGCTCCGCAACGGGAGAGGCCACAGCAGTGAGAGGCCCGCGTACCGCAAAAAAAAAAAAAAAAAAAAAAAACAAACATTCATCATTTAATGGAGCTTTGGGTTCTTTCCACATTTTGGCTATTATTTTAAAAATGCTTCAGGCTTCCCTGGTGGCGCAGTGGTTAAGAAACCGCCTGCCAATCCAGGGGACACGGGTTCGAGCCCTGGTCTGGGAAGAGCCCACATGCCGCGGAGCAACTAAGCCCGTGTGCCACAACTACTGAGCCTGCGCTCTAGAGCCCACGAGCCACAACTACTGAAGCCCCCAGGCCTAGAGCCCGTGCTCCGCAACGAGAAGCCACCACAATGAGAAGCCCGCACACCGCAACGAAGACCCAACGCAGCCAAAAATAAATAAATTTAACAAATTTAAATAAATAATAAAAATAAAAAACACTTCTATCAACAATCTTTTATAAGGTGTTAACGTGGAAAATGTTTACAAATCCCTTGGGTAGATATGTAAATGTGGCTTGCTTGGTGGGTTATTGTGATTTTTTTTTTTTTTTTTTGCGGTATGTGGGCCTCTCACTGTTGTGGCCTCTCCCGTTGCGGAGCACAGGCTCCGGACGCGCAGGCTCAACGGTCATGGCTCACAGGCCCAACCGCTCCGTGGCATGTGGGATCTTCCCAGACCAGGGCACGAACCCGTGTCCCCTGCATCGGCAGGCGGACTCTCAACCACTGCGCCACCAGGGAAGCCCTATTGTGATTTTTAAGAAATGTGGATTTGGTCATTCGAATGAGTAGTGCATTATTTCCACTCTCATCTTATTTGGCAAAACTAGTTGATTTGAATTTTAAGGATCAGTAATATTTTATTGCAAACTACAAATAAAAAGGAAAATGGTAATTTAAGAAAGAATTTATATTAGGACCTACAACTTTCCAAAAGTAACAATCTGTACAAAAGGTTGCCACAAAACTAATCACCAAATATGTTCCCAGTCCACCTGTGCTCATCTATAAATTACTTTATTAAGATGAAATGTAGCACACATATGTATGTCATATTTAGTTTCTACCTAGTAAAATCAGATCTACATTGGATAATGATATTTTAAAAGGAGAATGAATCACCCAGGAAATAATCATTTGCGGCTAAACTAACATTTTGAAGTCATTAAACTCCGATTTTTCCATAAACAGTATGGTAACAACAACAAAAAAGAATTATTTCCTGTCTTACAGAACAGCATAATTTTAAGGTAACATTTTCAGGGCTTACCCTCAATTGAATATATTCTGTATTTTCAAGGAAATAGTTCTTTGTTATTTACTTATTTTAAAACATTTATTTATTTATTTTGGCTGCACCAGATCCTAGTTGCAACAAGCAGGATCTTTCGTTGCGGCATGGGGGCTTCTTAGTTGTGGTATGAGAACTCTTAGTTGAGGCATGCGTGTGGGATCTAGTTCCCTGACCAGGGACTGAACCCAGGCCCCTCCATTGGGAGCGCAGAGTCTTACCCACTGGACCACCAAGGAAGTTCCACTTCTTTTTTTGATCGAAGGATAGCTGATTTACAATATTGTATGAGTTTCAGGTGTTCCACAAAGTGGTTCAGTTATATACATTTTTTTCAGATTAATCTCCATTGTAGGTTTTTCCAAGATAGTGAATGTAATTTCATATGCCATACGGTAAATCCTTGTTGCTTATCTATTTTATGTATAGTAGCAAGTAAATCCTATTTGAGCCTCGAGTACTTCACAGAAAGTATTTAATGTTCCTTTCCCGATATTTAACATCTCAGAGTTAACATCTCAGCAATTATATTACTATATAGAGTCTAATATTAAAATATATTTGGAGGTGATATTAGAATATTTCCCAACTACAAGCCTTTGTATATTTCTCACATTCAGCTAGGACGGCATGGATAAAAAACATCTCAAAATGGATTCCTTTACTTCTTACCCTGATACTGGAATCAGAATAACTACATCACAATTGGAGAGGGAATTCTCTGGCAGTCCAGAGGTTGGGACTTGGCACTTTCACTGTGAGGGCACCGGTTCAATCCCTGGTCAGGGAACTAAGATCCTGCAAGCTGTGGGGCACAACCAAAAAAAAAAAAAAAAAAATTGGAGAATGATTTAAGTGTGTTTAGAATCAGACACAGCAGAAAGGAAATAAATCTGTGAGTTAGAAAACACAAGGGCTCTAAAAACTTTTCCTTGACATTTTGAACATCAGGCAAAGTAGCCCAGTGTTACATGGAATATTAGCCTATCATGATAAAGAAGAAAGTCTTTTGATATAATCTGTCCCTGACACCTTTTCCCTTTACTTTTTTTCTCTATTCAAGAGGGAAATATGAAATTTGAAATTTCATTATTATTAAAATTACAGTGGCCATTTAATGCAACCGGCTCATAATCTTCCATGAAAATGAGACAAAACCTAAAACTGAAGAGGGTTTTGCCTCTCAGCCTTCTTCGTCATCCCGCAGCCAGGTTGCTACGAGGACACTGAAGACTTAAGTGCTCACGGCGGTAGAAGGGGCAAAGGACCTATCACACCGCCCACGGCACCCTCTGGACTTCCTGTTTGGTGAGAATGATAAACTTACTTCTTTCAGTTACGACCTGAGAAACAGAATTATTATTTTGTCACGGGCGTGGAATGGAGCACGAATGAAAGAATCCTAAACTTAAAATGTTGTGGATGAAAAGTACTTCATGAAGACATCTCTTCACTGATGAGTTAGATCTGTTGAGCTCACGTGGGAGAAAATGTCACAACGTGTGAATAAATCATACTGTGAGAATTTATGACAAATGGTCAGAACGTTCAGGTGTAATGTTAATGGAGTAAAGAATGTGAGGCCACAAATGCAATTATGTTTATCTGACCATTTGACTTACTGACCTATGAGCCAATGCATTACACAAACCTTCTTTGCACTGATAAACGCATTCACTCACCTGTCAGTTGGGAATGCTTCCAGTCACTGGGTATCTAGCAGGAAACAAAATCAATACCCTGCCTTCAAGGAGCATATATTTTCTACAAGGGAAAGTCAGCAATAATTAAATCAGATATGATGGTGTTAAGTACGATGAAGGTGTACACGTACAATGAGAGAGTGACAGGGTGTCCTGATGTAAACAACGTGTTCAGGAAATGCCCACGTGATAAGAAGATATCTGAATAAAATCATGAATTAATTGAAAGAGTGTCATGCGAATACACATTGGGACCATGAGACAAAGAAGGTAAGTGGCTTCTGGCATCCAAGAAAGGCAAGAAAACAAATTCTGCCCTGGAATATCCAGAAGGAGCACAGTGCTTTGGATCATTTTACACATCTCACCTCCAGAACCATAGGAGAATAAATCTGTGTTCCTTCAAGGCCCTCAGTTTGTGGTAATTTGTTACAGTAGAAACAGAAAATTTAATAGATTAATGTATGTAGAGAATAAAAACAATCTATACAAATTTCTAGAAAAAGTATAATTTGCAAGATGTCAGGGAAGAATGTGCAAAAATCCACTGTAATTTTATACACATGAAATTTACAAATGGAAATTGAAATTAAATATATAATACGACGTTTGCTCAAAAAAGTAAAAGTAGAAGGAAAATGTGTAAATCTAACAAAGTTAGGACTTTTATGCTGAAACCTACAACTATAATGAAACAAAATTACCTTCTATTTAGGTCATCTGAGCAAAACATACCATATTCATTGAATTGTTAACAAAATATACCAGATTAATTGACTGGAAGACACAACATAGAAATGATATTAAAATGCCCCAAATTGACATACAGGTTTAATGTGTCTTCAATCAAGATTTCTGTAGATTCAAACAAGATTTTTCTAAAAATAATAGGGAAAGGCAAAAGAACTAGAAGAGCTAAAATACCTGAAAAATACTGAAGTGGCTGGAATCACTCCACATGACCTCAAGATTTCTAATATAGTGACAGTTATCAAGACTGTGTGGGATTTGTGCAGTGACAGACAAATAGACTAGTGGAACAGAATGTGGAAACCAGAAAGAGCCCTACATCAGTGCCGTTAACCCTTGAACAGCACAGGTGTGAGCTGTGTGGATTCAATTATATGGGCATTTTTTCCAATAAATACTCCTACAGTACTACAGCATCTGTGGCCGGTTGAATCTGAGGATGTGGAGCCATGGGTAGAGAGGGACAACATTAAGTTATACGTGAATTTACAACTGCTCATGAGTCTAAAACCCTAACTCCATGCCTTGTTCAAAGGTCAAGTGTACTTCCAACCACTTTTTGACAAAGGTACTCAGGCAATTCAGTGAAGGAAGGACTTTCCAACACTGGTGCTAATCAATGAAATATTCAAAGAAGAAGAAAAAAAAAAGAGATCTCCATTTAAACTTTACATCTGTACAAACACTAGCTCAAAGTTAAAGCTTTAGCTTTAGAACAAAGTTTAAAACTTTATTCTATAAGAGATTTAGGAAAAACGGTATAGAATAAAATCTCCAGAATCCAGAACTGGATGCAGAGTTCTCAGACATGTCACAAGAGCATGACCCAAAGAGAATACATCTGGGATGAATGTTTCCATGAAAACAAGACAGAATCTTAAAACGAAAAGGGTTTTTGCCCTCCACCTTCCCCCTTCTCGGTCCTACAGCAGTCATGTTACTATAGGAAGGTGAGGACCAAGTGCTCATGGATGAAGAAGGAAGAGAGGACCCATCACACCCCACACTACACCCTCTGGACTTCCTGTCAGGTGAGAAGGATGATGCTCCCACTTCTTTTCGGTCACGGTTCTCCAGGTGGTCTGTCACTCACAAATATAAACTGTCTTACCTGAGAAATAAGATTATTTCACATTCGTGGCATTTGTGAGGTAATCTCCAGAATGAGTTCTTTAATTAATAAATTCCTCCTCTTAAGGCCTGGCCACGATAAGTGCATTTATCTGGTTGCTATTCAGAATGAATTTCCTAATGAAGCATAGATGTGGATGCCTGATAGAAGCCTTGTCATATCACTATATTATTAAAGTCTCTCACCAGTACGGATTACCTGATGGTAAGTTAGCCTTGACAGAACACTGAAGGATTTGCCACACTCATTATATTGGAAAAGATTTTCTCCAGTATAAAGTATTTGGCAGATCTTAAGGTATGAATGTGGACTGAAGACGTGCAGATACTCGTTACATTTGTAAGGTTTCTCTCCACTACGGATTATCTGATAGAAAGTGAGGCTTGCAGGCACAAAATCTTTGCCGTATTCATGACGTTTGCTAAGTTTCTCCCCACTATGAATTCTCCAATGAATTGTGAGGTGTAAATTTGGAATGAAGACCTTCCCACATATGTCACATTTACATGGTTTCTCTCACGTATAAATTATCGGATATTTAGTGAGGGTTGAGATCTGAGTAAAGGCATTTCAACTTCATTAAAGTTGAAAGGTTTCTCTACATTATGTATTCTCTGGTGAATTGCAAAAAGTGAATTTTGACTGAAGACCTTCCCACACTCATTACATTTGTAAGGCTTCTCTCCAGTATGAACTCTCTGATGCTTTCCAAGGTTTGGCTTTTGAGAAAAGAACCTGCCACAGTCATTACATTTGTAAGGTTTCTCTCCAGTATGAATTCTCCGATGACTTTCAAGATTTGAATTTCGACTGAAGACCTTGCCACACACATTACATTTGTAAGACTTCTCTTCATTATGAACTCTCTGATGCTTTGTAAGGTATGCCTTTTGATTAAAGAATTTGCCACACTCGTTACATTTATAGGGTTTCTCTCCTGTATGAATTCTCTGATGACTTACAAGATTTGAATTTTGACTGAAGACCTTGCCACACACGTTACAGTTGTAAGGTTTCTCTCCAGTATGAATTCTCTGATGACTTGCAAGATTTGAATACTGGTTAAAGACCTTGCCACACTCTTTACATTTATAAGGTTTTTCCCCGGTATGAATTCTCTGATGTCTTCCAAGATGTGAATTTTGACGAAAGACCTTACCACACTCATTACATTTGTAAGGTTTCTCTCCATTATGAATTCTCCGATGGATTCTAAGGCATGAATTTTGACTAAAGACTTTGTCACACACATCACATTTACATAATTTCACTCCTGTATGGATTACCTCATGTGTGGAGAGGTGAGAGCCACGATTAAAGGTTTTGCCACACTCATTACATTGGTAAGGTCTCTCTCCGGTATGAATCCTCTGATGTCGTTTGAGGGAGGAATTCTGACTACACACTTTGCTACATACATCACATTTATACAGTTTCTCTCCGGTATGGCTTATCTGATGTCTACGGAGGGATGAGCCATGATTAAAGCTTTTGCCACAGTCATTACATTTGTAAGTTTTCTCATGAGTATGAGTTGTCCAATGACTTACAAGGTGTGACTTTAGACGAAAAACATTGCCACATACCCCACATTTATATAACTTCTCTCCCGTATGGATTATCTGGTGTCTGCGGAGGGATGAGCCATGATTAAAGGCTTTGCCACACTCATTACATTTGTAAATATTGTTCTTAAATACATGCAGTTCATCCTGAAAGCTTAATGTAAGCCTATTTTCAATGGGTTTCTTTCCTGAATTCCACCTACCATGTCGATCTCTTCTGTGAGTTACATTTTCCTTACAGGCTACAGACATTCCTTTGTAATTTCTTTCGTCATCCTTCCACTGACACCCAAAGTCATCTTCCTGGATTTCCGTGAAGTAAAAATGTTTCATTTCATGGCTTTTCTGTTTTTCCAACATCACTGTTTGGAATACTTCTCCTCTATCACTGTTTGCTCTTGGTTGTAATTTCTTGATCACATGTATATGAGAGATATCTACAAGATACAAAGAACCATAAGGTGTATTATTCATTACAATTCATGAGTAAACGTTTAATGTTGAATATATGATATTAAACCTAAAGTATGTAATTCCCTGGTGGTCCAGTGGTTAGGGCTCTGCACTCCCACTGCAGGGGGCATGGGTTCGATCCCTAGGCCGGGAACTAAGATGCCGCAAGCCACACAGTGTGGTCAAAATAAAGTAAAATAAACACAAAGAAATACTTATGTCCAAAAAGGTTACGAAACTTCCCAATCATGACCTTAAAAATTTTAGGAACACGAAAAGAATAGGACTCTTTACTAAAGAAAGAGTGATTACATGTAATTCAAATTAATATTAGGGTAGCCTAGTTCTAACACCCTATAACAAAAACATTCACACTAGACAAACTTATGTTAGCTCTTGAAGAAACAATATTTTTCCACCAAAGCATATACCAATTAACAATAAACATACTGCGGTCTCATAAATGAGGACGCAAAAAATATTATACTGTACATATATTCTGCATACTATGGTACATAAATAAATGCTAAAGAACATACAATGTACTGTAATGGTACATAATCCAAAACAGACTTATCTAATGAATAATTTAAATAACTAGCAGTATAGAATTACAAAATACAGCATATAGAAAATGAAGAATTTGATAACACAATTTTTCAAAAAATATTTTTCTAAATATCTGCTATAAAACTATGTACCCATAAACAATACATATTTTACTACATTAACAAGTGGTACATGTCAGTTGTATTCTATAATAAATGCTGAAAAACCATCATATATAAATTACAATTAAAAATAATAAATGGGGCTTCCCTGGTGGTGCAGTGGTTAAGAATCCACCTGTCAATGCAGGGGACACGGGTTCGAGCCCTGGTCCAGGAAGATCCCACATGCCGCAGAGCAACTAAGCCCATGCACCACAACTACTGAGCCTGTGTGCCTAGAGCCCATGCTCTGCAACGAGAAGCCACCGCAATGAGAAGCCCGCACACCACAACGAAGAGTAGCCCCCGCTCGCTGCAACTATAGAAAAGCCTGCTCACAGCAACAAAGACCCAGTGCAGCCAAAAATAAAATGAATAAATTTTTAAAAACACCAAAAAAAATTAATAAATGAACTATTCTAGAGTTACCTAACCTAACAGCCAATAAACAGAGCAATATACCCTACCTTCACAGAGCACTTAAATTCTCCAGTTCATTGCCTCTAAAATATATGTAATAAAGAGTGAGCAATTTGTATATTTATTAACTAGGGTCAGACACAACCTTGTTTAGAACAAATTGGAGATGAAAAGCATACAAGATATGATACAAAGTGACATGACAATAAACATGACAGAATATTAATATAACTATTTATAAAAAGTAACTTTTCAGGGCTTCCCTGGTGGCACAGTGGTTGGGAGTCCGCCTGCCGATGCAGGGGACACGGGTTCGTGCCCTGGTCCGGGAAGATCCCACATGCCGCGGAGCGGCTGGGCCCGTGAGTCGTGGCCGCTGAGCCTGCGCATCCGGAGCCTGTGCTCCGCAACGGGAGAGGCCACAACAGCGAGAGGCCCGGGTACCGCAAAAAAAAAAAAAAAAAAAGTCACTTTTCAATCTTTACTATGAAACATACAAGATTCTAAGCCATCTAATGGCACTAATTTGTTTAAAAGGCTTGAGGGCAATCAACACAATTTTTCAAATCAGAGAAGTAGACTCACACGTTTATGTACATGACTGCAATTGATACAGAAAGTACTGAGAGAAACTGGATTTGAACCTGAACTTCCAAACTAAGACAACATATTCCAAAGCATGACTGCCCACCCAGGCAGTACAGATTACAAAATATGAAAACAAATACCAGGAGTTTAAAAAGAAAACGCCAAGAGAGACGCAAAAGAATTGAGCCATGTAACTGATAATGTTATGCAGCCACCACTCCTGAAAACGGTTTCTGAATCATCACAGCTGCACGTAGTGATTTCGGTCATGTCATGAGAAAGTTATTCCACAGAAAAAGAGGGATCATTTTTACAGTCTGAGTAATGTGGAAAGTGGAGGGATGGGCGAAGGAGTGCTGCAGAAATTGAGACAATCAGGGGAACACCATAAATATGTGAGCAAATAACAGTGGTTCCATCTACATCAAAGTACCATGTCAGGAAAGGTCAGGTCTGAGAAAGAGCATGAGTGGAGCACAGGGTATATGCATATTGGGAGCACAGCTCGAGATTGTCTACCTGTGTGAATATAACTGTACAAGAGGAGAGCGGCCAAGATAGTGGAGTGGAAGGACCCTAAGCTCACCCCGTCTCAGGAGCACACCCAAATGACAACAACCATCGCTGAAAAAGGCTGAAACCTACCAGAAACCTACCAGAACATAAAGAAACCTACCAGACATAAAGAAAAAACCACAACCAGATATGTAGAACGGGGCGGACCCATGATACCACCAAATCCCATACTTTGTGTGGGTGACAGACAAACTGGAGAATAATTATATTACCGAGGTCTTCCCACAGGAGTGTGAGCTCTGAGCCCCATGTCAGACCCTCCAGCCCTGGGGTCTGGCACCAGGAAGAGGAGAACTTGGACAAAGTTTTCCTGGGATAAATTCTTACATCATTTCCTGAGGCTCAAAGGGGATGGTCATTAGTATATGGAAACAAGATTGTCACAGTGCCCTTAAGAGAGGCTTTTGTGACAGTCCTCAAAGCCAGAAAAAAAAAGGGAAAGGCTTCTCAGTCAGGCTCTCGTGATACTTTCTATCTCGTGTCCTACAACACGCAGACCACTCTACTGGGTAGCTTCAAGTGGCGACTTACTGTGCAGCAGGAAAATATTACAGCATATGAGGGAAAGCATTCTGCAACAAAAATTTCCTGTCACCCAGTAAACCCACTCCACAGAGAGTCCATCCGTAGCTGTCTGCTACAGGTGGATTATCGCAGCAAAGAAACTGGATAAAATTTCAGACTCTAGGAATATGTATTTCAAAAGCAAGTTTCAAAAGGCAAAATCATGCAACCTTAGAAGAATATGAAATCAGGAGAGTCTACATTATTGACTTGGTAGAACAGTACAAGAGCGAAAAAAATACAAGATATGGGGGTCAGATATTACAGCCCTTGAGAAGAAGCCATGCATTCTATCCAAGATGCCAAACTGAGAGCCTGAAAGATTCACATATTCCCCCCGTGAGGGACTGGGAAATAAAAAGAGGATCTCTCTGTCCACTGTCTTTATAGTTTTGCTCTGTAAAAATTACACAAGATCCAATCTACCTCTCTGTTTCACATATCCCTGAAGTGTGCTGCAAAATCAGAACAGAAGAAATGGCTGTGAAATCTAAACAAGCAGACGGGGTTTGAGACAGCTCCATGCAGGTTCTGAGGTGCCAGATGGAATGAAAGAGCAGCCAGTGTTTTCCCATCTTCTGATTAGGTCATATAAGAACACAAATAGGGATAAAACTGAGAAAGGCCCAGAGACTGGAGTCTGGAGGTGTCAACTCTTATGATATGGACTGAGAAGTGAGCAACCAGTGAAATCAAGTACAGAAAGAGAAATGAAGGGGGCAAAAGATCCCTTTAAAACAACCCTCTTCACACTCCTCAAAGCCAAGTAAAAACTAGTTCACAGGGGCCAGATGGCAGAGCATAGATCATGATAAAGACTTTGCCTTTTGGGCTTCCCTGGTGGCGCAGTGGCTAAGAATCTGCCTGCCAATGCAGGGGACATGGGTTTGAGCCCTGGTCTGGGAAGATCCCACATGCCGCGGAGCAAGTGAGCCCGTGCACCACAACTACTGAACCTGTGCTCTAGAGCCTGTGAGCCACAACTACTGAGCCCACGTGCCACAACTACTGAAGCCTGCGAGCCTAGAGCCCGTGCTCCGCAACAAGAGAAGCCACTGAAATGAGAAGCCCACGAACCACAACGAAGAGCAGCCTCTGCTCGCTGCAACTAGAGAAAGCCCGTGCGCAGCAACGAAGACCCAACACAGCCAAAAATAAATCAATAAAAATAAATAAATTAAAAAAAAAAAAAGAAGACTTTGCCTTTGTCTCTGATGGGGCTGCAGCCCCATCAGAGGGTGAAGGAATACATTTTACATTTTGAATGACAGAATGATAACCCAGGAATAAGAAAAATGTCCTCTCAGAGTTCACAATACATAAACTTCTATTTTCGGAAAGAACTCTCCCACTTGGGTAGAGTTACCCAAAGACTACTAATGCTGCCGCTTCTTCTCTGCCCTTCTGAGACGTAACCTGTGTTCATACTTTTCTTTTTTTTTGCGGTATGCGGGCCTCTCACTGTTGTGGCCTCTCCCATTGCACAGCACAGGCTCCGGACGCACAGGCTCAGTGGCCATGGCTCACGGGCCCAGCCGCTCCGCGGCACGCGGGATCCTCCCAGACCAGGGCACGAACCTGTGTCCCCTGCATCGGCAGGCGGACTCTCAACCACCGCGCCACCAGGGAAGCCCTGTTCACACTTTTGATAAATTCCCACCCCCTTGGTTTTTTGCTATTTTCACATCACTCTTCAGAGGCTAGGGCTCTTCCTCTTGTTCCAAAATGCAAATAATATTCAGATCAGAAATAGAAATTTCTGCTTCTCAAAAGAAATAAATAAGATCTGTGGGGCTTCCCTGGTGGCGCAGTGGTTGAGAGTCCGCCTGCCGATGCAGGGGACACGGGTTCGTGCCCCAGTCCGGGAAGATCCCGCAATGGGAGAGGCCACAGCAGTGAGAGGCCCGCGTACCGAAAAAAAAAAAATAAGTAAGTAAGTAAGTAAGTAAGTAAGATCTGTGGCTCTTCCAGAATCCCAGCTCTTTGTTCAGCTGAGGAGTGAGGACATGACAGGTGGGTCTGGAAAAATATTTCACCGAGTGCTCCACCACTTGCCTCCTTCTGAATGCAGAGGGAAGTGTAATATGCAGATAATTAGCTCTCTTCCAAGAAGCAGTGAATCGAAAGCACAGGGGTAGAAAAAAGAGAATTTGTTATTTGAAAAGTTTGCCCTGAGCTTTATTAATACTTAAGCTCTGGAACAACGCCTGACGTATCATGAAATGGATAGATCATTTGCAGAAAAGTGAAGCTTAAACTCATGATATCACATCATGAAGCTTTTCATATATGAGTCAACAGGGATTTCAGATCAGTCAAGCAAAACAAGGGCTCCCAAGGGGCACAGAGGGAAAATGCAAAGACACCCAAAAGGCAGATCCAAACTTCTGAAGGGAAGTTATCCTCACCCAGGGAGATCAGGTTGCTGTAGGTCTCCAACATCACATCCACATAAAAGGCCTTCTGAGCAGGGTCCAGGCATTCCCACTCCTCCCGAGAGAATTCTATGGCCACATCTTTGAATGTCAACGGTGCCTGAAATGAAAACATATCTCATCAAGGGGCCATGAAGAGAGTTCTTATTATCACACAAAATGAGAAGAGGAGAGAGTGGTAAGGATCAATTCAGTGGAAGTATGTAGTCTGACAGATTCATGTAAAGGTACTTAGGGAAATTATGGGTCTCTATTTTTTTTTTTTTTTTTGCGGTATGCGGGCCTCTCACTGTTGTGGCCTCTCCCGCTGCGGAGCACAGGCTCCGGACGCACAGGCTCAGCGGCCATGGCTCACGGGCCTACCCGCTCCGTGGCATGTGGGATTCTCCTGGACCAGGGCACGAACCTGTGTCCCCTGCATTGTCAGGCGGACTCTCAACCACTGCGCCACCAGGGAAGCCCGGGTCTCTAATTTTAATTTCTTATGTCTTTCATAGCAATTATGATATCCTCCAATCAATGTAGATTTTTCATTTTTCCAGACAACACATGAAAAACTTAGAAATAAAATTCAATAACAGGTTGTCTATGCAGAAGTGTTACATATTATGTTTTACACACTGTGTGATATTCAAAATCTAAATGAGCTACAGTATCAGTGGTGCCTTCAGAGATGACAAAGTCCACAGTGGCTTTACAGAAAGGTCAAAGTCTGCAATTATGATAATGATAACAAGGGCAATGACTAGAAGTGCTGGAACAATTCCTGTATGCTAAATATCATTCTAAATAAATTATTTACATGTATGAAATTGTTATAAACATAATAGCTCATTAGAGATGACCTGTTCCAATCTTACAAAGGATAGTACTGTGTCAGACACACTTGGAGACACTTGACTCAGGTCATGAAACTAAAAATGACACAGGAAATATCAGAACTCAGAGGGTTAGTGTCTGGAATTGAAGCTAAGGAATGAAACAGTTGAGTAACAGAAAGAGCATTAAAAGCACACTGACAGAGGATTCCCTGAGAACATTTGAAAGAAGTTCAAGTTGAACGAAGTGGAAGGACATAAAAGGTCATCATATACGTGGGCTCACACACAGATGCACATAAAATGTTAGTAATCTTATTGCTATTTAAACCATTAACACAATACTGTAGAAAAAATTCGAGGCCAAGGAATACAGTTAAGATCTAATTTCAAATGCAAAAAGATAGGTTTGAAATAATGATGTCTTCATCAAAACCATGGACTTGCACTTCCATGAACTCATGCACACACACGTAAACACACAATTAATTGAAAAGGCAGGAGTTCCCTGATGGTCCAGTGATTAGGTCTCGGCAATTTCACTGCTGTGGCCCTGGGTTCAATCCCTAGTTGGGGAACTAAGATCCCTCAAGCTGCTTGGCTTGGACAAAAAAAAAAAAGATAGGAGTTGTCTATTGACATATTTTTGGATAACATTTTCTGTTATCATTTTCATCCACATTTATTTCAGCATTTTCGAAGAACAAGAAAGTATTACCTGCACTTAATTTACTTCGTCAACATTATTCTATAGTAGTCTAGTAAAAGAAAAATGGTACAAACATAAAGAGAAAAATACAAAACTTTTAACTCCTATCTCCATACAACACCTAAATTGAAGAATGTAAGTACAATTTTATCCACTAAAATTAAAATAGGTAGGTATTAACAAATGCAGAACAGAGTTTGTGTATTCCACTTATAAAACACTGACTCAAAATTGGAAGTTATTACTGTTATACATTAATTTAACATATTAAGAAAAAGACTTATCACAATAATAAAGTTAAAAACTTCCTGGAGCATTAAAAATCATGACAAAAAGGAATATAGAAAAAAAGATATTGTTATGAGGCAAGAACATTTCACCAAACATTATAATCAGAAGGAAACCCTCAATGCTTTCCCTCTGAAATTACACTAGAGTGAAGGGGGCTGGCCAGGGCTCGTGCCTTTCACCACTGTACAGTGTGCCTGAGCAGCGACCACCAGAGGAAGTAACAGGAGTAAAACGGAACGAGAGCGAGAGGCACAGAGAGAGTGTATTAGAGCTGGGACTGTTAACTTTCACAAATATAAGGACATGGGAAAGTGAAAAGTGAAAGGATGGAAAAAAATATTCCATCCTAATGAGAGCAGGGGCGACTACATGTCAGACAAAATAAACTAAAGACAAAATCTGATACAAGAGACAAAGGACAGTATATACTATTAAAAGAATCAATTCCCCAAGAAGATATAATAATTATAAATACTTATATATCTAACATTAGAGCTCCCTCTAAAAATGAAGGAAACATTAACAGAAACAAAGAGAGAAAGAGCAGCACAACAATCGTATGAGACTTTAACATCCCAGTTTTTTCGATGGGTGGAACCAAAGAGAACATCAATTAGGAAACAGAGGACTTGAACAACACTATAGACCGACGGGACCTAACAGACATGTACAGATCACTCTACCCAACAACAGCAGAAAACACACACTTCTCAAGAACAAATAGAACATTTTCCATGAGAGACCACATGTTAGGACATCAAAGAAATCTTAACAATTTTAAGAAGACTGAGAGCGTAATGAATTTTCTCAAACTACAAAGCAATGAAATTAGAAATAAACAGCAGAATGAAAACAGAAAAATCCCCAAAATGTGGAAATAAAACAACGTATTCATAAATAACCAATGGGTCAAAGAAGAAATCACAAAGGAATTTTTAAAATATCTGGATGAAAATGAAAACATACAAAAATGTATAAAATGTAGTGAAAGCCATACTAACAGGGAAGTCAAATCAGAAATCTATTTTTACTACCCAAGGAGGTAGAGAAGAATAAACTAAAATCAAATTTAGCAAAAGGAGGAGCTTCCCTGGTGGCGCAGTGGTTAAGAATCCGCCTGCCAACGCAGGGGACACGGGTTCGAGCCCTGGTCCGGGAAGATCCCACATGCTGCAGAGCAACTAAGCCCGTGCACCACAACTACTGAACCTGTGCCCTAGAGCCTGTGAGCCACAACTTCTGAGCCCATGTGCCACAACTACTGAAGCCCATGCGCCTAGAGCCCATGTTCCGTAACAAGAGAAGCTTCTCACCTCAGTGAGAAGTCCGCGCACTGCGATGAAGAGTAGCCCCAGCTCACCGCAACTACAGAAAGCTCACACGCAGCAACAAAGACCCAACGCAGCCAAAAATAAATATATAAAATAAATTTAAAAAAACAAACTATAAGGGGTTCTATGAACAATAATGCTTACAAATTACATAATCTAGAAGATACAGGTAAATTCATTGAAACATACAACCTATTAAGCTCTAATCTTTAAGTAGTAAAAAAGTTGAAGAGAATTATAACTAGAGAGGTTCAAGCAGTAATCAGAAATCTCGAACAAGGAAAAAGCCAAGACCATATCGGTTTGCTGCATAATTCTACCAAACATTTACAGAAGAATTACCTCTAATCCTGATAAAAAGCTTCCGAAGAGCTGTAGAGGGAACACTGGCAAACTCATTCTACGGAGCCTGCATGATTCTATACCAAGCCCAGAGAAAGACACACGAAACACAGAAAACTACAAACCAATATCCCTCATGAATACTGAAAAATCCTCAACAAAATAGTACCAAACCAAATTCAACAACACATTACAATGATTTTACATCATGACCAAGTGGATTTTATTACTATAAGCAAGGATGACTCAACATACAAAAATCAATTAATGTGATACACCACATTAACAGAATAAAGGAAAAAAACATATGATCGTCTCAATTGATGCAGAAAAATGCATTTCACAAAATTCAACTATGTTTCAAGATATAAAAACTCTGGGAATTCCCTGGCAGTCCAGTGGTTAGGACTCAGCACTTTCACTGCCGTGGCCCAGGTTCAATCGCTGGTCAGGGAACTAAGATCTCACCACAAGGCCAAAAAGAAAAAAAGAGAGATATAAACACTCAACTAGAAAGCTTCCCTTCTCAGATCAGGAAGAAGGCAAGGATACACGCTCTCTGCACTACTGTCCAGCAAAGTACAGAAAGCCCTCACCAGAGAAATTAGACAAGAACAAGAAAGTTACCTGAATTGAAAAAAGTAAAATGATCTTTTTTCATAGATGATAACTTTTATATGTAAAAACAATAAAGATTCCACAAGGAAACTGCTACATCAAAAAACAAATCTAGAAAAGTTGCAGGATACCGAAAGTCAATGCCCAAAAATCATGTGCATTTCTATACATAGTGAACAATGTCAACAGAAAATTAGAAAACAATCGTATTTCTATAGCATCAAAGGGATAGAATACTTAGTAAGAAATTCACCAAGGAGGCAAAAGACTTGTACACTGAAAACTATTATATGTTGCTAAAAGACAAACAAGGAGATACAAATAAATAGACATCCTATACCCATGGATTGAAAAGACTAAATATTCTTAAAATGACCCTATTACCCAAAGTGTTGTATAGATTCAATGTAATCCCTATCAAAAGTCCCATGGCAGGGTTTCCCTGGTGGCGCAGTGGTTGAGAGTCCGCCTGCCGATGCAGGGGACACGGGTTCGTGCCCCGGTCTGGGAAGATCCCACATGCCGCGGAGCAGCTGGGCCCGTGAGCCATGGCCGCTGGGCCTGCGCGTCCGGAACCTGTGCTCCGCAATGGGAGAGGCCACAACAGTGAGAGGCCCACATACCGCAAAAAAAAAAAAAGCAACAAACACAGATACGTAAAGTAACGTAACAGAACAGAACCCTCAGAATTAACTTTGCATAGACGTAGAACGCATCTTCAAGGGTGCCAAGACCACGCAATAGAAAAAGGACAGTCTCAGTAACAAACGGTGCTGGGAAACCGGGTATCTACCAGCAAACGTATAAAGCTGGAACATTACCTGCATCAGAATGAGAAACTTCTTTCTATGTGTCAGATGAGGCAACCAACAGTGAGAAACTTCTATGTGTCAGAGGAGGCAACCAACAGTAACCTCCAAGGACCGGAGATGATGAAAATGGGTTAAGAATCTCCATGTGTCAGAGATTTAGGTTGATTTCAAAGTTTAAAAGCAATAATAGAATGAAACGCCCTCTATCACTGATGTATCTCTGAACTTTCCGTTCCATTCTCAATCATTACGATTTTTAAATCAGTGACACACCCACTTCGCTTCTAATGCAGCCTGAAAAGTCAGAACGTATTTGCTGTAGTCTGTTTCCTACAATTTACCAGGCATAAGTGCATATTATTACCTGACTTGCATGTGCAGCTTCTTTATCCTGGTTTTCAGAGAGTGGACAGTGCACGGAGATGGGGCCCCTCAACAATCCCTGCTGCCCAGTAGCACTGACACCACGTCTCCAATCCATGGGTGTGAAGCCTTACCCAGCACTAGGCCCAGTGGAGCCTCTTCACAAGCCCCAGGTCACTGGGTCATGGGATCTAAGTGGAGATGACAGGCCTTGAGGGAAGGCCCTGGATGACTGTGAATGTACAGGTGGCAGACAAGATTAGCGAGTCCAAAGAAGGGCATCTCAGGAAGGACAGACTGAAGAATCAACTGAGAAAATGACTTTACCTGAGAAAGAGCCATTTCTGACTCCTTTTCTTTCCTCTTCCGGGCTTCGTCCTCAGGCAGTAGGAGTCTTTAGAGGTTGATCCTGAAAGTTGGAAAGATGCTGTTTAACGCTTAGAATCGACACACCCCCTTTCTGAGTCACCACCACACACACAGGGAAGCCATCAGCTTGTGGAACAGACAGTCCTCTGCTGCCCACTGTCCCAGGAGGGGCTCAGGACAGTAACTCCCACACAGAGACCAACAAGTAAGTTCCTACACTTATTTGTTTTCAGTGCATGATAGATCTTTGAAGATCAAATAGTGTAGGTGATCCTTTTTTTTATTGAATATATTTTTCAGATTATTTTCCATTATAGGTTATTATAAGATACTGAATACAGTTCCCTGTGCTACACAGCAGTTCCTTGTTGTTTAATTACTCTTATGTAGTAGTGTGTATCTGTTTATCCCAAACTCGTAATTTATCCCTTCCCCTCCTTCCACCTTTGGGAACCATAAGTTTGTTTTCAATGTCTGTTGAGTCTAGTTCTGCTTTGTCAATAAGTTCATTTGTACCATTTTTTTAGCTTTCCCCATATAAGTGATATCATGTGTCTATTTGTCTGATTTAATTCACTTAGTATGATAACCTCCAGGTCTCCACCTGCACGACTATGTGTTTCCATTTCATTCTGTTTATCTGTCTCCCTACTTCTATGTCTCTGCCTCTTTGCTCCCCTCTGCTCTCCGGCTGTTTCTGCCCTCCTATTGATTTTCTCACTCCTGTCCTGCCCACTCTGCAGCGTGTTCCCCCTACTGATGATCTTTCTCCCTAACCTCTCGGATGACCTACATCTTTATGTATTTCTGCCTTTCTTCCCCCCATTTCTGTTCCCTCTCTGCCCTCTGGGTTACACTCCTTCTCTCCCTGTTACACTCCCTTCTTCCCCACTCTCTGGCACCCCAGGTGGCTATGCTTCCTTCCTGCTCTCTCTGCTCTAGTAGTCAATATTTTTCCTCTCCTTCTCTGCCAGCACCATGATGCTCTGAAGGCCACGGTTCCACCTTTTATCCTCTCCCGGACCCTCTGTCTGAAACGCCTCACCCTTGTTACCACCCTCCCACCACTGATCCAGAACCCCTCACCCTTTGTTGCTCTCCAATCCCTGGAGATCCGGCTTTTTAATTTACTTCTTTATTTTATTCACCTGCTACCTTACAGGCTTGATCAGTTTCACTTTACTGTCTATTTACAAGTCCCTCTATGTTCCCATTGGTTCTCCCTCATTCTTTATCCTCCTCAGTTTTTCTGTTTCTCTCAGTCGCTCTCTGTGTCTGCTTCTCCTGATCCCCCTCGTCCCTGTATTTACGAGGATGGTGACTGAATAAGACGACCGCATACTGTCAGAGACCGTTTGGAACTCGGGACCGAAGAACACTATGTGTCACATTGCTGGCCCAGGTCACCTCCCCCTACACGGGGTCTGAGGAAGGGCTGACCAGGAAGGGGAGGCCTGCGGAGCAGAAAGACCGGTCTGAGTAAGAGACGAGGACAGAGGATCTAAGAGGGAGGGGGTCTCAGGAGAGGGGAGGACACTCCAGAATCCCAGGACCGGGGAGAGGACGCGGCCTCTCCGGCAGCACGGCGGCCGGAGCTGCCCTACGGAGGCGGAGGGCGAGGCTGGGGAGCGCGAATCCACCTCACGGAAGAGGACTTTACAAGCAGGGCGGAGGTACTAAAGGGTTTTAAGCAGGAAAATGTAGCGAAAGGCGGTGACTACGTGGACCGAAGGAAGAAAAGGCAAGGGCTTCAGTACTGGTCTCAGAGAAATTTAAAACCCAAAGGGAAACGGTCCGCGATCTGTAACAGTGATGGGAGGAGGGGCGGACGTGGGAATGTAAACGCCGCAGTGACTCCAGCACCCTAAGGATGGAGTAAAGGGACCGCGAAGCACAGATTTAAACTAGAAAAGAGAAACTTACGTTCTGCAGTGTGACCTTCGTTGTAAGCATTCCGTTTCCGGGTCCGTAAAGAAGTGCGCATGCGTGTGGTGAAGAGGTGGGGCGGGGCCTGGGTGGAGCGCTAAGGACCGGGTTGGGGGGAGGTGAGGGGAACCCAGGTACAAACAGGGACTAAGGGAGGGTGGGAAGGGGGCGGGCCCGGAAGGTGCTTGGAAGGTGCTTGTACTTGACGGGCTTAAGTTGCAGTCTGTAACAATTTTAAGCTAAAGGTTACATTTGTGGGGGCCAGTTATGTCGAAAACGAAGATGTTTCCTCTAAACAAGTAGAATATGGTTTAAATAAAAGCTATTTTTCCCAGTAGGTTGCTCTCGTGTCCTGCTAATGAGCCCAAAGGTATTCATATTTCTGGAAATGTGGGTCTTCCAGAGTAGTTGACATGAGTCAGTGGTTGGATCCAGGAAGATTTTGTGCAATTAGAATTAATGTAAGAACTGAACTTGTCTCTGTGTTACACACTAGAATGAGAAATACAAAACTCTCCCTGGGTTGAATGGGCTATTTCATACTGACACCCTGCAGAGCAGCTTCTCCGTTTCTACTCCCCTTTCACTCCAGAGGCCAAATTCAACAATCTGCTTAGTTCCAGAGACTCAGGGACAAGTCGTAGGTTCTGAGATTGGAGGACTAAGGCAAGTGATAATTTAGGTCAGTAACCGTTGCTTTAAAAAGAGCAAAACGTTTTCAAAAACTGTTGTAAATTGGGACTTCCCTGGTGGTCCAGTGGTTAAGATTCTGTACTCCCACTGTAGGGGGCACGGGTTCCATCCCTGGTCAGGGAACTAAGATTCCGCATGCTTCACAGCGTGGCCTGAATAAAAAAATAAATATGTTTAAAAATTGTTATAAATTGTATTCTTTCTTTTTGCTAACGGGTTTTAATTATTTGCCGTTTTAGCCTAAGTTTTTTGTTTGTTTGTTTGTTTTGTTTTGTTTGTTTTGTTTTTTTGCGATACGCGGGCCTCCCACTGTTGTGTCCTCTCCCGTTGAGGAGCGCAGGCCCCGGACGCGCAGGCCCAGTGTCCATGGCTCACGGGCCCAGCCGCTCCGCGGCATGTGGGATCTTCCCGGACCAGGGCACGAACCCGCGTCCCCTGCATCGGCAGGCGGACTCTCAACCGCTGCTCCACCAGGGAAGCCCTCGCCTAAGTATTTTTATTTATTTATTTTTGGGCCACAGCACGGGGCATGTGGGATCTTAGCTCCATACCACCTACAGTGGGAGTGCAGGGTCTTAACCACTGGACCGCCAGGGAAGTCCCATTTACCGTTTTGTGTGTGTGTTTGTCTCTGTGTGTTTTGGGGTGTCTGTGGCCTTATTATGATTTTAGGCAGCCTCTCTGCTAATGGATGGGGCTGTGTTCCTGTCTTGCTAGTTGTTTGGCATAGGGTGTCCAGCACTGTAGCTTGATGGTCGTTGAGTGGAGCTGGGTCTTGGCGTTGAGATGGAAATCTCTGGGAGATTTTTGCTGTTTGATATTATGTGGAGCTGGGAGGTCTCTTGTGGACCAGTGTCCTGAAGTTGGCTCTCCCACCTCAGAGGCACAGCACTGACTTCTGGCTGGAGCACCGAGAGCCTTCCATCCACACTTTTGGGAGGTCTGAGGTCTTCTGCCAGCGTTCAGTAGGTGTCCTATAGGAGCACTTCCACCTGTAGATGTATGTCTGATGTATCTGTGGGGAGGAAGGTGATCTCCGCGTCTTACTCTTCCACCGTCTTGAAGCTGCTCTCTCTCTGTGTTTTAATATTTACTTTTTATTTGACTGTGCAGGGTCTTCGTTGAGGCATGCGGGATCTAGATCCCTGACCAGTGATGGAACCCGGGCCCCCTGCATTGGGATTGCTGAGTGTTAACCACTGGACCACCAGGGAGGTCCCCTATTTGCCGTTTTGAATCCAACTGTTTACACAGCGACATATAAGAATTGTATAAACAACTCTTTATACAATTACATACATCAGTATATAAGTTTAAGGTGTACAGCAATAGTCTGACTTCCCTGTGTTGTGAAATGATTACCACAATATGTTTAATTAGCATCCATCATTTCACTTAGATAAAATAAAAAGAGAAAGAAAAATAAAAGAAAAAAAATTTTTTCTTTTGATGAGAATTGCCTTTTTTTTTGATTCTTCTACACATAATCATATATTTCTCATTTGTTATTGTCTTTGGCTTTGAGCCATAAGAATTGCCTTATTTTGTAAAATACTTATCGTATTCCTTGCTTGTGCTGAAATACCTTAAAATATCTTTGAGAAAAACTTGTTTACATCATAATATACTTAAGTCAACAATAACTAAATATAATGCAATTTCAAATTCACAGTATGTTCATTACGAGAATAAGTAGAAATTTACCTTTTATTTTTATTTATTTATTTATTTATTTTTTGCAGTACG
The DNA here is from genome assembly GCF_964341445.2 of Mesoplodon mirus. Lineage (NCBI taxonomy): Eukaryota > Metazoa > Chordata > Mammalia > Artiodactyla > Ziphiidae > Mesoplodon > Mesoplodon mirus. The sequence goes on along the minus strand of NC_138995.1, from coordinate 60,696,214 downwards.
CGGGCCTCTCACTGTTGTGGCCTCTCCCATTGCGGAGCACAAGTTCCAGACGCGCAGGCTCAGGGGCCATGGCTCACAGGCCTAGCCGCTCCGCGGCATGTGCGATCTTCCCGGACTGGGGCATGAACCCGTGTCCCCTGCATTGGCAGGCCGATGCTCAACCACTGCGCCACCAGGGAAGCCCTACCTTTTATTTTTAAACTGTAATGTATTTTAGCGGTTTGTGTCCTATTGCTGAAAGTTCTATCAGGTGTGGATAATAGAGCCTGTAAAATATATAGTATTCAGAAGACATGGGGATTTATTCTCATCTAAGGAATAATTAAGTTTGCCATGTTTCTAAGGACATTTACTGGGGAGGTATATTCTCTTTAGTACGAACCCTAAAGAAGGTAAATCTAGATTATCGACTATGCAATAGCTTCATTTCTGCCCCCAATATTTCTATGGCAATATCTGTCATTAAACATTTATTGCAGTATGTTCTACCACATTCCTGCAGGTGGAAGATTTCATCCATAGAGAAACAGCAGTCAATTGTAATATGATGTTTACATAGGGCTATTAGCATATTTAAAATATTTTCAGACAAAATGAGCAGAATGTCCTGGTGTAACACAACATGCAAACAACATCCCATTTTTATTTTATTTTTGGCTGCGCCGGGTCTTAGTTGCAGCATGTGGGATCCATTTCCCTGACCAGGTATCGATGGAACCCAGGCCCCCTGCATTGGGAGTGCGGAGTCTTAGCCACTGGACCACCAGGGAAGTCCCCAACATCCCATTTTTAAAAGATGCAGTGACTGGAATAAATTTTGGGATGTGCGTTAGATAGACTATTATGCAACGTTTGAATGTAGCCGTGTTGGCGGGTGGCAGCACCGGGGACGCCCTTGGGAAGACACTGGTCTCGATCTCTCAAGGAATAACTTCTCATCCAGCCGCCCCCCACCCCGGGCTCCCCACAGTGCCCGGCAGGGACGTCACAGTGGCCTCGAGCAGGAGCCGCCGGTGCCTTATTGCCCAGCTACGATGGGGGTCTCCACGGCGCGCAGAACAAGATGGAGGACCACAGGGACGAGGCCATCCATGTCCTCTGCGGCCTCGCCGTGGGCAGAGCAGGGGGTTGCACGGGCTGTTGCCGGGTCACTGGGCGCTGGCTTCGGGCTTTGCTGGCCCCGTCAAGCCAATGGGCCGGTGGCACGCCAGCCTGGTGGGAGGCGGCCACTCCATCTGAAACTGCGTCTCAGCCCTGCTGGCCAGGCCTAGGCCGAAAGGAGCCTTTTTTGTTTGTTTGTTTGTTTTCGGTAACAAAACTGCAAAGAAAGCAAGCAGGAAATATATACACTTTGTCAGACAGGAGAAAAAGATGCCTTAAGTATAAAACGTGAAGAGTCAAACATACCGCTCATGGGAGGGAGATGCTGTGTGGAGCCAGCTTGGTTGGCAGCCACCAGCAACTTGTGCTTAAGCCTGATAGTTTTTTTTTTTTTAAGAAAATAAAAGGAACCATAGTTATGAGGTTTTCTTTTCTTTTTTTTTTTTTAATAATGTGGAAGAAAATTATTAAGAATGGTGCCTGGGCTTCCCTGGTGGCACAGTGGTTGAGAGTCCGCCTGCCGATGCAGGAGACACGGGTTCGTGCCCCGGTCCGGGAAGATCCCACATGCCGCGGAGCGGCTGAGCCCGTGAGCCATGGCCGCTGAGCCTGCGGGTCTGGAGCCTGTGCTCCGCAACGGGAGAGGCCACAGCAGTGGGAGGCCTGCGTACCGCAAAAAAAAAAAAAAAAAAAAAAAAAAAAAAAAAAAGAATGGTGCCTTTGTTCTCTTTATCTTTTTAGCTTTTTTTTGCATATTTTAAAATATATTTTTTAAAATATTTATTTATTTATTTTTAGCTGCGTTGTGTCTTAGTTGCAGCACCGGGGATCTTTCCTTGGTGGGGGGGTGGCTGGGTGGGTGGGGTCGTTTCTAGTTGTGGCACGCTGGCTCCAGAGTGTGGGCTCTGTAGTTGCCGCAAGCCGGCTTAGTTGCCTCGTGGCACGTGGGATCTTACTTCCCCGACCAGGGTTTCTAACCTGCGTTCCCTGCGTTGGAAGATGGATTCTCAACCACTGGACCACAAGGGAAGACCCTGCATATGTCTTGCATGCAACACATTTTTTTAATATAAAAGTCTCCTGTCTCTTGCTTAAAAAAAAAAAAGAAACTAGCTCTGTTGGCAAAAAAGACGTTTCAGTGTGGACTTCCATGTTTCCAAGCAAGGAGATGACTCAGTGGTGGAACCTTTCATTAAACACAAAACAGTAGAGGACAAGCTGAATATAAGGCAAAGTCATGCATCCATTTTTTTAATGGGGAATTTCCTTCCTTACACAATTATCAAGGCAGACAAATTAACATATTCACGAGAAAAAAAGGGAACTTCCTAAATCACAGGAAGATTTTGACACAGGTTTCCCTGTGATATCCTTATGAAACTGATACAAATTATTAACAATTCAAAAATGTGAAAAACAGAACGATATAGTATGACGTGACCTTAAAAATTAAAGAATATACATTTTTGAGTCCAGGTGGAAGGACTGAAATATTTACCACTGTCAAACTTAGATAAGGATAGATTTTATTATAAAGGATTATTACCAGGAATTCCCTGGTGGTCATGGTCCAGTGGTTAGGATTCTGTGTTTCCACTGCGGGGGAGGGTGGGGGGCGGGGACGGCTCAATCCCTGGTCAGGGAACTAAGATCTAGCAAGCTGCCCTGCCACAAAATTTGTAAAGCCTCAAAAGTCAGATAAAAAAAGAGCTTTTCTTTTATACCCAGGGGTAAACAAGGTAGGAAAACTCCTATATGGAGGGGTGGATGAGCACATGGCAGGAGCCTGAGTTTCTCAGATGATGTTTTATGCTGAAATCACTTACTCTTGGGTGCACATATTCTGGCAGCAAGGTTGCTCTGAATTACAAAGCTCAAAAGTGGTCCAAAAAGTAAGGCATTTGGAAGAGGAGAAAAGCTTAATTTTGATTAAATCATGTTAACAGGCATTCTGTCCACTGATACAAGGACCAACAAATCAGTAATCGTTGATAAAGCAATGGATGGTAATTTGTCGGATTCCTTTCTGGCTGTTTCCAAAGTAAACAAGGGGGCTATCATTAAGTCTTACTGAAATTAAAGAGGAAGCATAGTTCTTAGTAAGTAAGGTGTTACCATCTGCAGAAAAGAAGAAAAGGAGTTCTTTTACCTTTGCTATTTTCCAGAGTTCCAGGATTGAAGTAAAGTCTAACATTGTCACCACATAATGTGACATCAAGCAAAATTCAAAAAATAACAAATACACATGTTACATTTGGATAATGGAATATTAGAAAATTTAAACTAATGATCATAATAACAAACATACCCAAGAACCTCAGCGTTTATGCCTTTGAATGGCATTGAAGGACCCTGCATGCTCCTTGTGCCTGTGTTATGTCTATTCCTGTCACATGCAAGAGGAATTGTCTCTTAGATTAAATTCGTATTTGTCCTTACAACACACACATAGAAAAGACAGCAAGTATGACCTTCAATTTGGCCAAAAGACAATTTCATTTGATTGAAAAAAGCAGATGCCATTCGGCTTAATTTCAATCATATTTATGAAATAACAATTTACCTCCTGATTGTAACAGATCAACAAATTAAATATAAAGAACCAAAGACTTAACATGTGTTTTTAAAGGTTTTTTTTGTTTTTTGTTTTTTTACATTGATGATATAAAGCAATGCTTTTTGACTTAAACTGTCAGATTCCCCTTGACCTACACTCCCTGGACCAGAGTTGGTCTCTGCCTCCTGGGTTTTAGGGGAATAGAAATGGAAATGATGTTCTTATACCTTTAGTATGAAAACGCTCAGTCAGCACGAGCAGACTTTTGCATTTCACCTTTCAGTTCCCGTTCCCTACAAAGATAACTCTGTTATCTCTTGCTTAACTAAATGAGCCTGTTCTGGGTGAGAACCCACCCTACATCCCATGGCTCAGTTGCAGTCATCTCCCAGTGTACCTGTCTCCACCCACTCATGCCTGGCTGTCTTCCTTAGTTTATCATGTCTTTGCAGTGAAACATAAATCTTTCCTTCTTGCCTTCTGTTCTCTCTTTCTCTCTTTCTCTTTCTTTCTTTCTTTCTTTCTTTCTTTCTTTCCTTCTTCCTTCCTTCCTTCTTTCTCTTTCCTTCCTTCCTTCTTTCTTTCTTTCTTTTTTTGGAACCCGTGCCCCATGCAGTGGAAGCCTGGAGTCGTAGACCACCAGGGAAGTCCCCCTAATTTTTCATTTAAATAGTTCTTTTTTCAATTTAAAAAGGAAAAAAACCCAACAGAACAAAACAAAACCGTGTTCAATATAAGTGGCCGAAAATGACAGCTCTAAGCATTTTCCTTGATTGCTTCAAACATTACTTTGAAATAAGCAGGTAGGAGCTGTACTCCTCAGGACACCACAGAGACTCCAAGAGATCCAGAAGGCAATGATCCAGTTCAGTTAGGCAGAAGGAAACCCCCAGGTGCAGAACAGAGGGAAGCCTGGTGGTGCTGCCCCCAGAACCTTCCTTTTTCCTGACCAAACCTCCGTATCAGCCCTGAATTCACCCCTACTTATTCCCTGCTCCCCTACCACTGTCCTGTCCTCCCTCCTCACTGTATGTTGCTTCAGGATCAGAAACACTCCCAGGTTTCTGCAGACCCTAAAACGATCTATTTACATTTTTTAATCACAGAGCCTAATCAGTAACTGCCTACATGCTTACCCCTGTGCCCCAGCTAGTGATTGTTTTACTCTTTAGATCAGAACAGCTACACTATGATAGTTTCCTTGGTAACCCATGAGCCAACCTCAGGTAAATTCCCCCTCTAACTGGTAACCTACCTCTTCCCCTCCAATAGTGAAGTCTGCTGCCCTGTCCTGCCTGCCTGCCTTCTGCTATACAAGGCGGGGTGTCATATCAGGACCTTGCTTCGGACCTGTAAGATCCCCTATCCAATAGAATCACTGATGTGTCTGTGACTGTTTCTGGGCTCTTTCTTAGGTCTTGAGGTTGCGAATTTGCAAGGTTTGCAGGCCTTGGGGGTGCAGCCCAGTAGGCCTCCTGTGTGAATGGGGAATAGAAACAGAAATGCTGTTACTATTTCTGAATAGAAACAGAAATGCATGTCGGTATGAAACTGTCCATTGTACTCAGGGAGAGTTTTGCATTTCACATTCTTGTCTGTAATCCCTATACAAACAACTGCAATTTTTGATTCGTTAAACCACCTAAATTAATTTTCTTTTTTAAAAAATTAAAGTATAGTTGATTTACAATGTTATGTTAGTTTCAGGCATACAACACAGTGATTCAGGTATATGTATATATGCAGTTATATATAATATATATTGAAAATGAATACATATATATATTTTTTTGAGATTCTTTTCCCTTATAGTTTATTACAAAATATTGAGTATAGTTCCCCATGCTATACAGTAGGTCCTTGTTGGTTATCTATTTTATACTAATTCTAATTGCAGGAAATGTTCCTGGGTCCAATCACGGCCACATCAGGCTCTCACCAAGATCCCAGTTTCCAGACCAGTTAATTTTGCTTCAGCCTCACTAGCAGGACCTGCCTGCAACCAGCTAGCAAAAATAGGTTTTAACTTAAACTATGTTCAACTTGTCCTGAAGAAAACATGTTTCTAGGACTGCTCTGGTGGGCTAGTGGTTAAGACTCCGTGCTTTCACTGCCACGGGTTGGGGTTTGATCCCTCGTTGGGGAACTAAGAGCCCACAAGCCGTGCGGCAGGGCAGAAACAAAACAAAACAAAACATTTTTGACAGAAGTGTCCCACACGATGTAACCCTCTACCTTAAAACTGTTAGAGGGACTTCCCTGGTGGCGTGGTGGTTAAGAACCCGCCTGCCAATGCAGGAGACACGGGTTTGAGCCCTGGTCCGGAAAGATCCCACATGCCGTGGAGCAACTAAGCCTGTGTGCCACAACTACTGAGCCTGTGCTCTAGAGCCCAGGAGCCACAACTACTGAGCCCGTGTACCCCAACTACTGAAGCCTGCGTGCCTAGAGCCCGTGCTCTGCAACAAGAGAAGCCACCACAATGAGAAGGCTGCAAACAAAACTGTTAGAGACAGTGTTACTGTCCTCCAGTGGGTGTGGAGCCAACAGATGCAAAGCAGGAAAGAAGGAAGGGTTTGTTTATTTATTTATTTTTGGCCCTGCCACGTGGCTTGCAGGATCCTAGTTCCCTGACCAGGGATCCAACTCCGGGCCCCCAGCAGTGAAAGCCTGGAATTGTAACCACTGGACTACCAGGGAATTCCCAGGAAGGACTTATTACCTGCAACAAGTTGAGGAGAACACTGGGGATCTTTCCCAATGCTGTGTCTCACCAACAGCAAAATTAGCAAAGTTTTTTGTTGGGGGGGTGTGCCTCGAGGCATGCGGGATCTTATTACCCCTGACAAAGGATCGAACCCATGCTCCCTGCAGTGAAAGCGCAGAGTCTTAACTACTGGACCACCAGGGAAGTCCAAGGGGATGTTTTAAGCTAAAAGTACATGCCTATTCATGAAGGGGCTTGGGCTGCCAATGGAGTCCAAGCTTTAGTTGATTGAAGTAAGGAGGGTCAGAAAGGTCATCATCAACATCCCTTAGGTTCCAGTTGACCTGGTGGTTGAGTGCTTCAGGCTAATCTTTACTATTGAAACAGAACTGGGAGTCATTACAACTGATATATTGTCTTTGCTATTGTTAGTTCTCTTGCCTGATAGCAGGCTACGTTTCTGCATTCCTTTATTCCCTTAAGATCTTTAATTCCTGAGACCTGTTCAAGGTCAAGCATTGTGGCCAGGCTTAGATCACGAAATGGCTAAGGCAAAAATGGTTTCTCATATATCAAGAAAGCCATTCCTGGTTCTTTTTCTGGGGATCCTCTAACCTATCTTGTTACCTTACCTAACCAGGTTCCTTGACCCAATGCTCAGCAAGACATGAAGGTTTGCAGCAGAGAAAGTTTTATTCATGAGGCAGCCAAGCTAAGTGATGGGAGAACAAATATCAAACCCACCTCCCTCATGGCAAGACCTGGGACATAGGAAAAGTGATTGGAGATAATAAAAACATGAGGTAATCCTTGTTCTGCACCAGCACAACTAAGTTAAAGGCTTCTTCAGGGAACTCATGTTCAGAAAATGGCTCTTAGCTTGTTCAGAAGGTGGAGTTTTTGGCCCTCTGATGTCAAAATGACACAGAGCAGACACTCACAGATGCGCAGGTGGAGGGAGGGTCAGTGGTTCTAACTAGTTGTAACCAGCTCGGCATCAAACTGGACACAGCTGACTCCAAGTTTCTAAAAAACAACTTGGACAAACATCTTTAGCTAAATGACCCTTGCAGGATGTGCAAGCTTTCCTAAAAATAATTAAAGTGGGCTTGATCCTCAAAAGCAGGTTACAGTTTATTATTTATTTAGCAAGTTAAATAGATCTAACTGGGGACTACCTTTGGTTTCAACAGTAAATCAAAATAAGCAGGAGGCAAAGAGGCTAGAGTTCAAAAGACACACGTTTCTAAATCCCTAAAGAGACGCTTTACAGGCAAGGCTGGGGGTGGGGGAGGGGATGCAGAGGCCCCCGCTCCTCGCAGGCCTGGGAGCTCTCCTCGCCCCGCCTCCTCGCGTAAGAGCCTTTCGCAGTCCCCGCCCCCAGGCTGCTCCTTCTGCGCCTGCGCAGTGTTCTACGGACACGGAAGCGGAGAGACCAGCGTGGGTCACCACGGAGAGCTGAAGTCACTCTTCGGTGCGTGAGTTTCTTCTTTCTACTGTATCTGCGCTTCGCCCCCCCCCCATACATCCTCAGAGTGTGGGACTTACTGCGGAATTTTAAGTACTCGCCCCCGCCCTTACATCCTAAAGAAATTCACAGTGGGGGGTCGTTTCCCTTTGGGGTTGAAATCGCTCTGCGGCCCGTCCCGGTCCTTGGGTTTTCGGCCTTCGGTCCATGTAGACACCGCCTGTCGCGCCGTTTTGCTGTTTGAAACCTTTTACTGTCTCCGCCTTCGGCCTGTAAAGCCCCCTTCCGCGAGGTGGATGCGCGTCCCCCAAGCCTTGCCCTCTGGAGGGCAGCGCTGGCCGCCCCGCTCCTAGAGAGGCCGCGTCCTCTCCCCGGCCACGCCGCGTCCTCTCCCCGGCCCTGGGTTTCTGGAGAGTCCGCCCCTCTCCGGAGACCCCCTCCCTCCCCGCCCCTCTGTCCTCGCTCCTCCTCAGGCCGGTCTTTCGGCGTGAACACCCAGTGTTCTTCGGTCCCCAGTTCAACTTATTTGGAGAATGGCTAACAGAGCAACATGGTGCTGGGAGAGAAAGAGGACAGCTGGAGGCGCGAGCAGAGGAAGAGAGAGCCGGAAGGAGACGTAGCCGTGGGGGGTGCCAGAGAGTGGGAAGTCAAAGGGAAGGCGACGGGTAGAAGGGGTGTAACACGAGGACAGAGAGGGAGCAGAGATGGAGAAAGAAAGAGGAAGAAATATATGGAGGTTTCGGGCAATCAGAAAGGTTGAGGAGAACGAAGAACAAGAGGAATAAGTTGCAGGGTGCGTCAGGACGGGAGTGAGGGAAGAAATAGGAGGGGAGAAAGAGACAGAGAATGAAATACAGAGATATATAAACGGAATGACATGGAAGCACATAGTAGTGCAGGTAGAGGGGGGGAACTGGATCCAGACGGATGGTGAGTTGTTTGGATATGGGTGATTAAGGTGTAATATATTGATTTGCGGCTTTAGAATGTAATACAAATAAAACTTTTTGGTTTATACAGATAAGGATGAGAGGTGCAGAACTCATGTGCACAGGGCTTGTGCATTTTGTAATTATTTGTAATGGAAGATAACTTGCATTTGTAAGCCCTGTTCAGCCAGCGGGTAGTGACGTCACTCCGTTGTGGGTCACCCCCTTCCCTTTTCCTAACACGGGGTAGAGGACTATGGACAGGAATCGTGCAGCGAGAAGTGACTGACTCTGTCACTACATGGTGCCTTTTTAAAGGAACATTAAATGTGGGTGGGTTTTTTTTTGTACCGGATTTACTTTTTTTTTTTTTTTTTTCTTTGCGGTACGCGGGCCTCTCACTGTTGTGGCCTCTCCCGTCGCGGAGCGCAGGCTCCGGACGCGCAGGCTCAGCGGCCATGGCTCACGGGCCCAGCCGCTCCGCGGCACGTGGGATCTTCCTGGACCGGGGCACGAACCCGTGTCCTCTGCATCGGTAAGCGGACTCTCAACCACTGCGCCACCAGAGAAGCCCCCGGATTTACTTTTTTCTTGCTGTTTTCTTTATATTTAATTCTTTTTGTAGCTTGGAATAAATCTTAGTGTATTCAATTTCTACTTTCCTATAAATAATTATTAACTTCTGAAATAACCTTTGCTGGTCTTCTATAATCAAGTCATGTCATTTTTTTCTAATTATGATATATTCTCATTTTTTTAATCTTTGACACCAGAATTATTAGATTAAAAAATTCACAAATTATTTCCCTTTAATATTTTTTTGAGGTTTATTCGATATCTGTGTGCTTCTTCCTCTTTATCTTAGATTATTTTGATGAGTACTTGGTAAAGATGTCAATGATCTTTTATATTAACCGTCAAAACCTAGTTTAACCAGTTACTCTATTAGTCTTTTTTCTTCCTTTTTGTGTGATCTGGTAAAAGAGTGAGCTATGAGGTGACAAGATGTTTCCCTCAGGTCCCTTTTGACCGTTCTCTGCAAATGACCTGAAACCGTCTTCCAACAAAACCCATCCATTCATGATGAAGAGGGCATTCACACACACGCATCTGCACACAAAATACCAAGAATGGGGAACACTTGTGCACTGTTGGTGGCAATGTAAATGGTACAGCTTTGTGAAAAACAGTAAGGAATTTCCTAAAAAATTGAAAATAGAACAGGCACGGGATCTAGCAATCCCACTTCTGATAGTATATCTAAAAAAACAAAAACAAAAGAAAACAAAAACAGGAAATGAAAGCAGTATGTTGAAGAACGTACCCAAACTCACATGAGCGTTACTGCATATGTGTATATTTCACAACGGCCAAGGTACAGAAACAACCTAAATGTCTGCTGATAGATTAGTGGGTAATGAAAACATTGTGAAATATTATTTAGCCATAAAAATTAAGGAGATTTGCCATTTATGACAACTTGGATCAGTGTAGAGAACATTATGCTAAGTGAAGTAAGCCAGACAGAGAGAGACAGATATTGTATGGTCTCCCTTATATGTGGATTCTGCAAAAGTCAAATTCTTAGTAACAGACAGTAGAATGGTGGTTACCAGGGGGTGGGGGTGGGGAAAATTGGGAGATGTGGGTCAACAGGTACAAACTTCCAGTTGTTAAATGAGTAAGTTCTAGAGTAATGTATAGCGTGATTACTATAGTTAATCATACTGTGCTACTAAATACTTGAAATTTTTGGCGAGAGTAAATCTTTTTTTTAATTTTAAAAAATTTTTGGCTGCATTGGGTCTTTTTTTTTTTTAAAGAACTAGACAGGATCTTTTTCTTTTTTGGGGGGGTGGGTGGGTGGGTAGGAGTTTATTAATTAATTTATTTTTGCTGTGTTGGGTCTGTTTCTGCGCGAGGGCTTTCTCTAGTTGTGGCAAGCGGGGGGCCACTCTTCATCGCGGTGCGCGGGCCTCCCACCATCGCGGCCTCTCTTACTGCGGAGCACAAGCTCCAGACACGCAGGCTCAGCAGCTGTGGCCCACGGGCCAAGTCGCTCCATGGCATGTGGGATCCTCCCAGACCAGGGCCCGAACCCGTGTCCCCTGCATTAGCAGGCAGACTCTCAACCACTGCGCCACCAGGGAAGCCCCTGCATTGGGTCTTTATTGCTGCACGTGGGCTTTTCTCTGGTTGCGGCGAGCCGGGGCTACTCTTCGATGCGGTACATGGGCTTCTCACTGTGGTGGCTTCTCGTGGAGCACAGGCTCTAGTCGCGTGGGTTTCAGTAGTTGTGGCTCGCGGGCTCTAGAGCGCAGGCTCTAGTTGTGGCGCACGGGCTTAGTTGCTCCGCGACACGTGGGATCTTCCCGGATCAGGGCTCGAACCCGTGTCCCCTGCATTGGCAGGCAGATTCTTAACCACCGCGCCACCAGGGAAGTCCCGAGAGTAAATCTTAAGTGTTCTCACCTCACAGACATGAAAAATGGTAATTTTGAGTTAATAGATATGTTAATTCCTTGATTGTGATAAATATTTCACACTGCATATGCCTGTCAAATGTTCACATTGTACACCATATATATAATAGATACCATTTTCATTAGTCAGTTATACCTCAGTAAAGCTGGAAAAGACAAAGAAAGTGAGAGGTGTGCTGGGCTTGATTCCTCTGAGTGGTGCTTAACCCAGACGTCACATTAGATTGCTGAGGCATTTTGCACATATGTTTTGTGTCCCCTGACCAGATATTCCCCTTCAAATAGTTGAGGTTTGGCCCAGCCTCAGTAATATTTAGAATTCCCCAGGTGATTCTAATTTGTATCCATTTGAGCATCATGGCTCCAGGTCCCCCCATTCCCGAGGGCTGAGATCTGGGCTGAGGGTGAGGGCTCTGCTCTCCGTGGGGACGGATCAGGGCTGGTCTGTGACCTGCAGGGGATCGTTGGGTCCAGCTGAGGTGCCCACTGCTGCTGGGTAAGTGAGGGCCTCACCAGGAGGGGAGCCTGATCTGAAGGGAAGTGTGGGGAAACTCACCTGTTGGTCTCTGTGTGGGAGTTTACTGTCCTGAGCCCCTCCTGGGACAGTGGGCAGCAGAGGACTGTCTGTTCCACATGCTGAGGGCTTCCCTGTGTGTGTGGTGGTGACTCAGGAAGGGGGTGTGCTGATTGTGAGCACTAAACAGCCTGTTTTCAACTTTCAAGGTCAACCTCTAAAGACTCACGTTGTCTGAGGAAGAAGCCCTGAAGAGGAGGGAGAGGAAAGAACTGGAGTCTGCAATGGCTCTTTCTCAGGTAAAGTCATTTTCTCAGTTGTTTCTTCTATCTGTCCTTCCTGAAATGCCCTTCTTTGGACTCGCTAATCTCTGACTCTGAGCCTGACACCTGTACATTCACACTCACCTGGGGGCTTCCCCTAGGGCCTGTCATCTCCACTTAGAGTCTCCACTAGGCATAATCCTGGGCAGGGCTTCACACCCATGAGTTGGAGACACCGTGTCAGTGCTGTTGGGCAGCAGGGATTGCTTAGGGGCCCCATCTGGATGCAATGCCCACTCTCTGTAAACCCTGATAAAGAAGCTGCACGTGGAAGTCACATAGTAATATGTACCAGTACCTGGTAAAATCTAGAACATAGACCAATAAGGGGAGATCAGTTCTGACTGTTTTAGTACACTTGAAGCTAAATGAGTGTACTTCATTCAAAGTCTTAATCATTGGGAATGGAATGGAAAGTCCAGAGACATCAGTGATAAACGGTGTTTTATTCCATCACTGATTTTAAACTATGAAATCAACCTCAGTCTCTGACACTTAGACATTCTTTAAATCATCTTCATCACCTTCATTCCTTGGGGGTTGTCTTTCCACACTACCCACTATGTCCTTTGACATACAGAAGGTTTTTTAAGTTTGATGCAGGTAATGTTTCAGCTTCATTCTTTTGCTGGTAGATTCTCAGTTTCCCAGCAGCATTTGTTGAAGAGGCTGTCCTTTCCGCATTGTGTAGTCTTAGCATCCTTGTCAAAAATTAGTTGGCATGTGTGCAGGGGTTTATTTTTGAATGTTCTGTTTTATTTATTTATTTATTTTTAATTTATGTATTTATTTTGGGGCTGCGCCGGGTCTTTGTTGTGGCACGCGGGATCTTCATTGCGACATGTTTAGTTGTGGCATGTGGGATCTTTAGTTGCGGCATGCAGATTTCCTTGTTGTGGCATGCGAACTCTTAGTGTGGCATGCATGTGGGATCTAGTTCCTGGACCAGGGATCAAACCCTGCATTGGGAGCATGGAGTCTTACCTGCTGGACCACCAGAGAAATCCCTGGTTTATTTGTTTAAATATCTGTTTATGCCAATGCCATGCTATTTTGCTTTTTAATATGTTTTGAAATCTAAAACAGCACGGCATCCATCTTCTTTTTCAAGAGTGTTTTGTCTACTTGGAATCCCTTAAAATTCTATATGAATTCTAACGTTAAGTCTTCCAATTCATGAGTAGGGGATGTGTTTCTGTTTATTTTTTAGCAGAGTTTAGTAGTTTTCAGTGTACAAGTCTTTCATCTCTTTGGCTAAATTTACTAAGTGTTTTTTTTGTTGATGCTATAGTAAAAATGATTGTCTGTTTCCTTTCAGATTATTCATTTTGAGTGTATAGAAAAGCAGTGATTTTTTTGGTGTTGATTTTATATCTTGCAACTTTTCTAATATCATTTTTTATTTATAACATTTTTCTGTGGTATCTTTATGGTTTTGTACATATAAGATCTTGTCATCTGCAAAAAAAAGATAACTTTACTTCTGTATTTTTCTTGCCTAATTGCTCTGGCTGGGTATTGCAGTATGTTGCTGAATAGTAGTGCAGAGAGTGTACATCTTTGCCTTCTTTCTGACCTTAGAGGAAAAGCTTTCATCTTTTACCATTGATTTTGATGTTAGCTATGTGCTTTTTTTTTTAACAGACCCAAAATGTTAAGATTTTATTTCCAGAGCTTCTTTGTTGTACAGAAAGTAAAAATGCTGTTACAGTCTCAGTGTAACTGGCAGCCACGGACGGTTGACTCACCAACCACAGCTATCCACGCTACAGCAAGAGTCTTGCACGAAAACCTAACAACGCTTACAATACTGTTGGGGTGACGTCCCCAAGCTTGGTGGTGGATTTCCAAGAGGGACTAAATGTCACAGGAACTATTCTTTGGGTCTTTGGGTGGGTGGGTGTCCTGGGGTTTGTATCACAGCTACCTTTTCTTTTTTTTTGAACAGCTACCAAATCCATGTGAGCAGTCCAACCAATCCTGAACAGTTCTTTTTTTGCAGGTTATTTGGGGTCTTAATCATCTTCTCCTTCATCATCTGTTTCTCTCTTCCTCTTTTCACCTTTCCTGCTTTCTTCCTCTTTTTCCTCCTCATCTTCCTCCTCCTCATCTTCATCTTCATCTTCATCAGCTTCTCCATCATGTCCACCTTCTTCCTCCGCACTGACTTCATCTTCATCCTCCCCTGCTACATCTTCATCTTCATCCTCTTCATCCTCACACTCTCCTTCCTCACCATCCTCCTCCTCCCCCTGGTCCTTATCTTCTCCTTCCTCATCGTCCTCTTCTTCGTCCACACCATCCCCCTCGGCATCTGAGTCAGGGGCTTCACTGTCCTCTCGGTCGTAGCCCTCCAGGTAGGTGAGCTGGGGAAGGAGCTTGAAGACACTCTGTCGGTAGTCATTCAGGTTAGTAACCTCACGGTTAAACAGATCCGGGCTCTTCAGACATTCCAACTGTTTCAAAGGTTCCAGGGTGCTGATATATTTCACTTTCTTTCCACTGACGTTTAAATGTGTAAGATTTGGAAGTTTTTCTGCTAACATATCCAGACCTCCAAAGATTCTGTTGTCACTGGGCTCAAGCTTTTTCAATTTAGGTCGTTTGGGGAGATTTGAAACTGAAATCAAGCCTACATTTGTTAAACTGAGGAACTCTAAGTTCACAGATTCAGCCATTAGGCCCTCGATTTTCCCATCATTTGCTTTGCAGTTGTCCAGGACAAGTTCTCGAACAGCTGCGGGGTCTGGTTCCTCAGCTCCAGGTGGATCTTCTTCTTCATGTCCATGTTTCTCTCTTCCCCCCTCTTCAAACTTAACTTTCCGTGGCGTGGGGGCGTAGTGGGGAGAGGCGTCCCAGCCTGCGCAGTGAGAGGGCGGTCAGCGAGCGGAGTCCCCGGAGCCAGGTTACTCACAGGAGCGGAGAGAAACCATGGAGGGAAAAGGGGGGCTGGGGCGCAGCGCTGGTCTCACTACCACTGCCCCCGGCCGTGGCCCTGCACTGCGATTAAACCGGTGACGTGGCACGGGTGGCTCCGCTGGGCTCGCTGGGCTCGGTGGCCACAGCGCATCAAGGACGGGGCGGGGAGAGGCACCTTGGCTATGTGCTTTTAATATTAGCTGTTATTATACTGAGGTAATTTACTGAGTGTTTTTATCTTTAAATGTCCTTGAATTTTGTCAAATGCTTTTTTGGCATCAATTGAGATGATCGTGTGTTATTTTTCATTCATTCTATTAATGTGGTGTATTGATTGATTTTTTTTTGCGCTGAATCATCCTCACCTTGCAGGTGTTTGATGACTGCATCAATCTCTCCAGGTATGACTCAGTTCACATTTTTTATTTCTTCGTGATTAGATCTTTGTAGGGTGTTTTTCTAGGAATTTACACATATCTTTTAGGTTATGTAATTTTTTGGCATAAAATTGTTCATAGTACTCTCTTTTAATAGTGATTAAAATTTTCTATGATTCAGTTACAGTTTTTCCTCTTTCGTCTGTGATTTTAATTCAATATTTTCTTTTTTTTTTAGCCTAGATAATTGTCAATTTGTTCATCCTTTCAAAAAACCAACTTTTGCTTTTTTGATTTTTATGTAGTTTTCCTATTTTATATTTCATTTATCTCTGGTCTTATCTTTATTATTTATCTCTTTTGTTCTGATTTGAGATCTTTTCTCCTTTTTAAAAAAAATTAATTCATTAATTATTGCCTTCTTTGGGTCTTCATTGCTGTGCACGGGCTTTCTCTAGATGCAGCGAGCGGGGGCTACTCTTCGTTGCAGTGCGTGGGCTGCTCATTGTGGTGGCTTCTCTTGTTGTGGAGCACTGGCCCTAGAGTGCTCAGACTTCAGTAGTTGTGGTGCGTGGGCTCAGTCGTTGCGGCTTGCGGGCTCTAGAGCGCAGGCCCGATAGTTGTGGCGCACGGGCTTAGCTGCTCTGTGGCATGGGGGATCTTCCCGGACCAGGGCTCAAACCCGTATCCCCTGCATTGGCAGGCAGATTCTTAACCACTGCGCCACCAGGGAAGTCCCGGTACATTATATTTTATACTTTATTTTCGTCCAGATATGTTTAAAATTCCCTTGTCATTCCTTCTTTATCCTGTTGGTTGTTTAAGAAGGAGGTGATTAATTTCCAGATGTTATGGATATTTGTTTTTCTTCTGTTACCTGTTTCTGTTTTCATTTCCGTGAGGTAGAGGAGATATTTTTTATTATTTCAATCTTCTTAAACTTGTTAAGATTTGGCTTGTGGCCTAACAAGTCGTCTGTCATGGAGAATGTCTCATGTGTGCTTGAGAAGGCTGTTTCCTGCTGTTATTGGATGGAGTGATCTCTATATATCCATTTGTTCCCATTGGTTTATAGTGTTGTTCAGGTCCTCTGTTTCCTTACTGATCTTCTGTTTGGTTCCATCCATAAGTATAACTGGGGCATTGAAGTCTTATACTATTACTGTACTATTACTGTCTATTTCTTGCTTCATTTCTGTCAATGTTTGCTTCATATATTTGGGAGCTCTAATGTTAGATATATAAATATTTATAATTGTTATATCTTCTTGGTGAATTAACCCTTTTATCATTATATAATGTTTTTTGCCTCTTGTGACATTTTTTGTCTTTATTTTGTCTGATGTTACGTAGTTACCCCAGCTGTCTCTTTACCATGGAATATCTTTTTCCCTCATGGCACTTTAATCCTATCCATGCCCTTAGATTTGTGATTTTTGACAGTTCTAGCTCTTTGACTCTCTCTCTCTGTTTCTCACTCTCACTCTCTATTTTTTCCTCCCTTTTACATCTTCTACTTGCTCCAACATACTGTAGAGTGGTGAATGGCAGGAGCCCTGGCCAGCCCAGTTTTCTCCACAGTAATTTCAGTGGAAATGCATCCAGTGTTTTCTTCTGATCATGACGTTTGATGAAATATTTTTGCTTAATAAGGTTTTCCCCCAATTTCATTTTTGTCATGGTTTTTAATTATGCAGTGATGTTTGGAAGTATCTAATACTGTGATAAATTTTTTTATCTTAATCTGTTAAATTTCTGTGTAACACTAATAAGAGATGGGAGATAAAGTATTCTATGTATTTTTTCATGTTTGTACCTTTTTTTTCTTTTTTTTTTAATTTTTGGCTGCATCGGGACTTAGTTGTGTCTTGCGGGATCTTCCTTGCGGCACACAGGCTTCTCTCACATTGTGGCACGCAGGCTCCAGAGCGCGTGGGCTGTGTAGTTGAGGCGCAAGGGCTCCAGAGCGAGTGGACTGAGACACCTCTCATTTCAGTTAATTATGTGTTTACACATCAGTGCCTGAGTGCATGAATGTGGCAGTCCATGGCTTTTATAAAAGACATCATTTCATTAGTAAGTTTTATATTTTTTAGCAGTTGAAATTATATCTTTTTTTTAAGAGATTTATTTATTATTTATTTTATTTATTTTTGGCATTGGGTCTTAGTTGTGGCATGCGGGCTCTTCGTTGTGGTGCATGGTCTTCTCTGGTTGTGGCGTGTGGGTTTTCTCTTCTCTAGTTCTGGTACTCAGTCTCCAGGGTGCATGGGGTCTGTAGTTGTGGTGTTGGGGGTCCAGAGCACGTGGGCTCTGTAGTTTGCAGCACGCGGGCTCTATTTTAGGCACAGCAGTGCTCACTAGTTGTGGCATGTGAGCTTAGTTGCCCTGTGGCATGTGGGATCTTATTTCCCTGACCAGGGATCAAACCCGCTTCCCCTGCATTGTAAGGCAGATTCTTTACCACTGTACCACCAGGGAAGTCCCTGAAATTATATCTTGAGTGTATTCCATGGCTTTAAATTTTTCCTACACTATCGCCTTCATGTTTTATAGTAGGACGATTATTAATATCTTCAGTGTGTGTGTGTGTGTGTGTGTGTCTGTGGTGACCTTTTATGCAGTTCTATAGGTTAACCTTGCAATTGTCTCAAGTTTTCTCAGGGAACCCTCTGTCAGTGTACATTTATCCTCTATCCGTCACTTAGCTTTGATATTTTATGTTCCATTCTAAAGTCTGACTACCTGAGTTTTCGTGCTTGCAGTGCCATTTCCTAGCTGTTTGTTGTGAGGCAGGTTTCTTAGAGTGTCTTGGACACAGTTTACTCCTCTGAAAAATAAAATGGGACTTTCTCTAATGAGCTCTTATGTTGATAACAAGTTCATACATGTAAAGCATTTAGAGTAATGCTTAGCATTTGGGAAGTGTTCAGACAGCTTTAGTCATTGCCCTTGGTATCATCATCATAATTTAAGATTTTGATTTTTCTTTAAAGCAACTGTGGACTTTGTCATCTCTGAAGACACCAGTCATACTGTAGGTCATCTAAATATTGAATATCACTCAGTGTGTGAAACATATTATATAACACTTCTGCCTGGACATCCTGTTGTTGAATTTTATTTGTAAGCATTTCATGTATTGTCCAAAAAAAATGAAAAATCCATATTGAATGGAAGATATTATAATCTCTATGAAAAAGCGTAAGAAATTAAAATTTGAGACTCATAATTTGCTCTAAATACATTAACATGGATCTGTCAGAATACATACTTCAACTGAATTGATCCTTACCCCTCTCTCCTCTTCTCATTTTGTGTGAAGATAAGGACTCTCCTCATGGCCCCTTGTTGAAATGTGTTTTCATTTCAGGAACAGTTGACCTTCAAGGATGTGGCCATTGAATTCACTCAGGAGGAGTGGGAATGCCTGGACATTGCTCAGAGGGCCTTGTACAGGGACGTGATGTTGGAGACCTACAGGAACCTGGTCTCCCTGGGTGAGGATAACTTCCCTCTAGAAATTGAGATCTGCCCTTATGTATCTTTGCATTTTCCCTTCTGTGTCTTTTGGGAGCCCCTGCATTGCTTCACTGAGCTCAAAGCCCTGTTGACTCAGACATGAGAAGCTTCATGGTGTAGTGTTGGGAGTTTAACGTTGTCCTTTCTTCTGGTGATCTGCCCACTTCATGATACACCAGGAGTTGTTACAGAGCTTAAGTATTGATAAAGCCCAATGGAAACTTAAAATACCTGATTCCCTATTTCATACCACTGTTCTTTTGAGTCACTATTTAAAAAAAAATAAATTTATTTATTAATTTTATTTATTTATTTATTTTTTTTGCGGTACGTGGGCCTCTCACTGTTGTGGCCTCTCCCGTTGCAGAGCACAGGCTCCGGACACACAGGCTCAGCGGCCGTGGCTCACGGGCCCAGCCGCTCCACGGCATGTGGGATCCTCCCGGACCAGGGCACAAACCCGTGTCCCCTGCATCGGCAGGCAGACTCTCAACCACTGCGCCACCAGGGAAGCCCTATTTTAATTTTAATTTTTGGCTGCTTTGGGTCTTCATTGCTGCACGTGGGCCTTCTCCAGTTGTGGCGAGCAGGGGCTACTCTTCATTGCAGTGCACAGGTTTCTCATTGTGGTGGCTTCTCTTGTTGTGGAGCACAGGCTCTAGGTGCGTAGGCTTCAGTAGTTGTGGCTCATGGGTTCAGTAGTTGTGGCTCGTGGGCTCTAGAGCGCAGGCTCAGTAGTTGTGACACATGGGCTTAGTTGCTCCACGGCATGTGGGATCTTCCCAGACCAGGGCTCGAACCCGTGTCCCCTGCATTGGCAGGCAGATTCTTAACCACTGCACCACCAGGGAAGCCCTGAGTCACTACTTCTTGGAAGAAAGCCAGTTATCTGCATATTATACTATTCTCTCTGCGTTCAGAAGGAGGCAAGCAGTGAATGAATGAATTTGTGAAATATTTTTTGAGATCCATTTGTTGTGTGCTCACTCCTGTGCTGATCAAAGAGCTGGGATTCTGGAAAACCCACAACATGTTATTTATTTTCTCTTTTCGGCAGTTATTTCTGTTCCTGACCTGAATATTATTTGCATTTTGGAGCAAGAGGAAGAGCCCTTGACTGTGAAGAGTGACATGAAAATAGCAAAAAAACAGTGGGTGGGGATGTATCAAAAGTATGAACACAGGTCAGATCTCAGATGGGCAGAGAGGAAGCCGCACCATCAATGGTGTTTGGAAATCTCTCCCTTCGTGGGAGAGCTCTTTAGGAAATTCTAAGTTTATTACTTATGAACTTTTCCCAGGGGAAATTTTTCTTCTCCCCAACATAGCACACTATCCTTCAATGTGTAAAATTCATCCTTTCACCTCCCTGCGGTGCTGCAGCTCCAATAGAATCAAAGGCAAGGTCTTTGTCATGATCTACACTCTGCCGTCTGGGTCTTGTGAAGTTGTTGCTTGATTTAAGTAGCACGTGGTGAGCTGTTTCAAAGGAATCTGTTTCCCCCTTGGTCTCTTCTTCTGTACTTGATTGCTTGGGATTTTCAATTTTTAGTCCATATAGATAAGAGCTGAGGCCTCCATGGTCCAAACCCCTGGACCTGTCTCAGTTTGGTGTACTTGGAAGAACTAATTAAATGATGGGAAAACAGTGGCACCTCAAAACCTGCATGGATCTGTTTCAGATCCATGTCTGCCATTCAGATCCCTCAGCCATTTCTTTGTTTTTTGTTTTCGTTTTTTCCTTTTTTTTTTTTTTGGCTGTGCCGTGTGGCTTGCAGGATCCTAGTTCCCCAATCAAGGATTGAACTTGGGCCTGTGGCAGTGAAAACCCGGAATCCTAACCAGTGAATCTGCCAGGGAATTCCCCCTCAGCCATTTCTTCTGTTCTGCTTTTGCCACATACTTTTGGGGTGTGTGCAATGGGGAAATGGGTTGGATCTTCTGTAATTGTTACTTAGGAAAACTATAAACAGTATGGACGAAGAGATTCTCTTTGATTCCCAATCCCACGTGGGGAGCATATGTGAATCTCTGAGCTTGGCGACTGTGGGTAGAGCCCATGGTCCCGTGTTAAAGTTCTATAATATCTGACCCCAGTATATTGTATTTTTCATGTTTTTTTACCTCTCTACTTAGTCTGGGAATGTAGACTCTTCTTTTTTTTTTTTTTTTTTTTTCGGTACACGGACCTCTCACCGCTGTGGCCTCTCCCGCCATGGAGCACAGGCTCTGGATGCGCAGGCCCAGCGGCCATGGCTCACGGGCCCAGCCGCTCTGTGGCATGTGGGATCTTCCCGGACTGGGGCATGAACCCGCGTCCCCTGCATCGGCAGGCGGACTCTCAGCCACTGCGCCACCAGGGAAGCCCTGTAGACTCTTCTTGATGTCATATTTTCTTTAGTTTGCATGATTTCGCCTCTGAAATTGCTTTTAAAATACCCATTCTTAGGTATTTGATATTTCATCCTTTTGTTTGTTTGTTTGTTTGTTGCTGTGGTAAGCCGTCTTTAGGTGATGAATAACTTCACTCCCCTGTGGAATGGGTTTACTTGGAAACGTAGCATTCTTTTTTTAATAATTAATTAATTAATTTATTTATTTTTGGCTGTGTTGGGTCTTCGTTGCTGCATGTGGGCTTTCTCTAGTTGCAACGAGCGGGGGCTACTCTTTGTTGTGGTACGCAGACTTCTGATTGCAGTGGCTTTTCTTGTTGTGGAGCATAGGCTCTAGGCGTGCGGGCTTCAGTAGTTGTGGCACCTGGGCTCAGTAGTCGTGGCTCACGGGCTCTAGTGTGCAGGCTCAGTAGTTGTGGCGCACGGGCTTAGTTGCTCTGTGGCATGTGGGATCTTCCTGGACCAGAGCTCAAACCCGTGTCCCCTGAGTTGGCAGGCAGATTCTTAACCACTACGCCATCAGGGAAGTCTGGAAACATAGCATTCTTGATGGAGATATTTTTACTAATTCATCGCAATATTTTTCTGCTACATATGGAAGCACCACTTGAAGCTATTCACTAGAGTAGTCAGCATGTCCCAGGATACTGAAATAGAAAGCATCACAGGAGCTTGAGGGGGGACTTCCCTGGTGGTCCAGTGGTTAAGACTTTGCACTTCCAATGAAGGGGGCACAGGTTCAATCCCCGGTCAGGGAACTAAGATCCCACATGCTGCATGGCCAGAAAAACGAAACCCACAAAGAAATACTTGACTGATAAGTGTTTCCAGTTTTTTTTTTTCTGGTTTTGAGGAGTATCACAAAAGCGTGTCTCAAGAGCAACTGTGACAATGTTTTTCACATATACTAATCATCATCCCCTTGGAGCCTCAATAAATGGTATAGGAATTTCTCCTTGGGTCAACGTTGTCCAAGTTCACATCCTCATATCTCTGGGGCTGTTGACTAAACTGTTCATTCCACAGTTTTCATACCCTGTATGTGTCATTGTTTATCCGACCTCAACAAATACTATTTTGAAGCATCTTTGTGTGTGTGTGTGTGTGTGTGTTTAATTAATTAATTTTATTTTATTTTTGGCTGTGTTGGGTTTTCGTTGCTGCGCATGGGCTTTCTCTAGTTGCGGCGAGCGGGGGCTACTCTTCATTGCGGTGCGCAGGCTTCTCATTGCAGTGGCTTCTCTTGTTGCAGATCACTGGCTCTAGGTGCGCAGGCTCAGTAGTTGTGGCTCGCGGACTTAGTTGCTCCTTGGCACGTGGGATCTTCCTGGACCAGGTTTCGAACCCGTGTCCTCTCATCGGCAGGTGGGTTCTTAACCACTGTGCCACCAGGGAAGACCATTTTGGAGCATCTTAATGAGAGAGCTTATGAAGTTGAATGATGCCTTCAATGAAGTACTGTTTTTTCTTTTTTCTAAGTAAATTTTTACTTATTTATTTATTTTTGTCTGCGTTTGGTCTTCGTTGCTGCTTGTGGGCTTTCTCTAGTTGCGGCAAGGGGGGCTACTTTTGTTGTGGTACGTGGGCTTCTCATTGTGGTGGCTTCTCGTGGAGCACGGGCTCTAGGCATATGGGCTTCAGTAGTTGTGGCTCGTGGGCTTAGTTGCTCTGCGGCATGTGGGATCTTCCCGGACCAGGGATCAAACCCGTGTCTTCTGCATTGGCAAGCAGATTCTTAACCACTGTGCCACCAGGGAAGTCCCTCCATGCATTATAAATGAACTTGACTTTTATTTATTTAGTCAGCAGGTTCATATTTTTATGATATTCTTAGTGTTCTTGTTTTTTTTGGTAGCGTGTGGGTGGTTGAATTGGGGAATGGCCCTTCATTGTGAAATTGGTGACCAGACTCTTTTACAATTCTTCATATATTTTCAGTATTAACCCATTATCACATACATGATTTGCAAATATTTTCTCCCCCTTCTGCGGATTGTCTTTTCACTCTACTGAGTGTGATTTGACGCGCAATAGTTTGTAATTTTGATGTAGTCCAATTTATCTGTTTTTACTTCCGTTCGCTGTGCTTTTGCAGTCATATGTTCTCAATCATTGCTGTATCCACTGCCATTAAGATTTTTTCCTATGTTTTCTTCTAGGAGTTTTATGCTTTTAGGTTGTATGTTTAGATCTTTGTTCTATTTTTTTAAATTGTTTATTTATTTATTTATTTGGCTGTGTTGGGTCTTAGTTGCAGCATGTGGTATCTTTGTTGTGTCACGTGGGATCTTTTGTTGTGGCGCACAGGCTTCTCTCTAGTTGTGGCACGTGGGCTCAGTAGTTTCAGCACGTGGAGTTAGTTCCCCTGTGACGTGTGGGATCTTAGTTCCCCGACCAGGGATCGAACCCACATCCTCTGCTTTGGAAGGTGGATTCTTAACCACTGGGGAAGTCCCTAGATCTTTGTTCTATTTTGAGTTAATTTTTTACATGGGTTCATGCAGCAGTCCAACTACATTCTTTCACATGTGGGTATCTGATTTTCTCAACATCTTTTTTTCAAGAGGCTGCTTTTCCCTCATTGAGGAATCTTGACACCCTTGTGGCACATCATTTGACTGTATATGCAAGGTTTATTTCTGACGTCTTTTCCACTGGTGTTTCTCTCTGTCTTTATATTGGTACCATACTCTTACTATTAGTTTTGCTTTTTAATAAGTTTTGAAATAAGGAAGTATGAGACCTTCAACTTTGTTCTTTTCAAGGTTGTTTTTCCTATTCAGGGTCTCTTGAGATTCAGTGTATGTCCTAGGATGTAAGTGTTTATTTTTTCCAAAATTGATATTGTGGTTTTGCTAGGTATTGCTTTGAATCTCTTGATCATTTTGTTGGTATTGCCGTAATGACAGTATTGTCTTTCAGTCCATGAACTGGGGATATCTGCATTTACTTGTGTATTTTCTAATAATTTTCAGCAACGATTTTAGTTACAGTGTACAAGTCTTTTTTATGTGGCTAAGGTTTTGCCTAAGTATTTTATTCTTTTTGATGCTATTTGAAATGGAAATGTTTTCTCAATTTTCTTTCTAATTGTTCATCATTAACATATAGAATACAATTTTTACATGTTGACTTTATATCTTCCAATTTTTCTGAATTCATTAGTTACTTATATCAGGGTTTTTTTGTGGAATCTCATGTTTTTTCTACATATTAGATTATGTCATCTCTAAACAGACATAATTTTCTTCTCCTTTCTCTAATTGGATACCTTTTATTTTGTTTTCTTGCCCATTTGTCTGGCTGGGACTCCAGCTATGTGTTTAATAGAAATAATGAGAGCAGGTATCTTGTCTTGTTCCTGATCTGAGAAAAAAAGCTTTCAGTCTTTCCCCATTGTGTATGATGTTAGCTGTGGGCTTTTTATATTAGTCTTTTATTGTGTTACTGTATTTATTTCTATTCCTACTGTATTGAGTGTTTTTATTATGAAAGGCTGTTAACTAGTCAAATGCTTTTCTGCATCACTTGAGATTATCATGTAGTGTATTTTCTTATATTTACTGTGCAGTTTTACATTGAAAGATTTCATTTGTTGGAGCATCCTTGCATTCCAAGAATATATCCTCTTTGGTTGTACTGTATAATCCTTTTGTAGTACTGTTAAATTTCATTTACTCTTGTTTTTTTTTTTTTTTTTTTGCGGTACACAGGCCTTTCACTGTTGTGGCCTCTCCCGTTGCGGAGCACAGACTCCGGACGTGCAGGCTCAGCGGCCATGGCTCACGGGCCCCACCGCTCCGCAGCATGTGGGATCCTCCCAGACCGGGGCACGAACCCGTGTCCCCTGCATCGGCAGGCGGACTCTCAACCACTGCGCCACCAGGGAAGCCCTACTCTTGTTTGATTGATGAGTTTTGCATCAGTATTCATGAGAGATAGTGTGTGTGGGTTTTTTTTGAGATTTATTTATTTATTTTATATTTTAGTTTTGGCTGCGTTGGGTCTTCATTGCTG
The DNA here is from genome assembly GCF_964341445.2 of Mesoplodon mirus. Classification (NCBI taxonomy): domain Eukaryota; kingdom Metazoa; phylum Chordata; class Mammalia; order Artiodactyla; family Ziphiidae; genus Mesoplodon; species Mesoplodon mirus. The sequence goes on along the minus strand of NC_138995.1, from coordinate 60,670,904 downwards.
CGTGTGGGCTTTCTCTAGTTGCGGTGGTGGGGGCTGCTCTTCGATGTGGTGCTCGGGCTTCTCATTGTGGTAGCTTCTCGTTGCAGAGCACGGGCTCTACATGCACGGGCTTCAGCAGTTGTGGCATGCGGGCTCAGTAGTTGTGGCTCGTGGGCTCTAGAGTGCAGGCTCAGTAGTTGTGGTGCACGGGCTTAGTTGCTCCATGGCATGTGGGATCTTCCCGGACCAGGGCTCGAACCTGTGTCCCCTGCATTGGCAGGAGGATTCTTAAACACTGCACCACCAGGGAGGTCTGGTTTTTGGGTTTTTTTGTAGAGTCTTTGTCTTTGATTTTAGAGTAATTCTAGTCTCATAATGAGTTTTGAAGTGTTTCCTGTTCAAATTTTGGGGATGAGTTTGAAGAAACTTGATCTTAATTCTTTTAAGATGTTGGGTAGAATTCAGTAGTGACGCTATCTAGTTTTCCTTTGGATTTTCTTTCTTCCTTTCTTTTCTTTTTTTTTCCCTCTGGCTGCCCCATGCAGCATGTGGAATCTTAATTCCCTAACCAGGGATCAAACCTTGCCCTGCAGTGGAAGCACGGAGTCTTAACCACTGGAGCACCAGGGAAGTCCTCCTTTGATTTTGATCAGTGATTTTTGGTTAGTGACTCAGTCTCCTTACAAGGAATGGGTCTGTTCAGATTTTTTATTTCTTCATGACTCTATTGATAGGTGTGTGTCTCTGGGAATTCATTCAGATTTTGCAATATTTAGGCATAGAATTGTTCTTGGTATTCTCTTCTAATTTTTTTTTATTTCTGTGGAATCAATTGTTATGCCCCCACTTTCATTTTTTATTTTAGTTATTTGGCCTTCTCTATTTTTGGTTAGTTAATCCACTTAAGGGTTTATTATGTCTATCTGATCAAAGAACCAACTTTTAATTTTGTGATTTTCTGTAGTTTTTTATTCTTTTTGTATATCTCTTAATTTAATTTTTTTCTTTCTAGCTTTGACTCTGTTTCCTATGGTCTTTTTTTCTTTTTATTTTCATTTTTAAAATTATTTTTATTCACATGATAAACCAGTGTCTTTTGTGTGCATTCCTTTGTATTTTCTTTTTTCAAGCTTTAAGATATAATCAACATATAATATTGTGTAAGTTAAGTGTGATGATTTGATACACATTTATATTTTGAAAAGATTACCAGGTATGTTTGTTAAAACATCCATTAACTCACATAATTACAGTTTTGTTTGTGTGGTGAGAACATTAGAAGGTTACTGTCTTAACAACTTTCAAGTATATAATACAGTATTAATAATCATAGTCAGCATGCTGTATGTTAGATCCCCAGAACTAATTCATCTTGACTAACATCTCCCCATTTCTGCTATGCCCCAGCCTTTGGTAATCACTGTTTTACTTTCTGTTTGTATTTGGCTTTTTTCCCTCCAAATATAAGTGAGATTATTCTTTATTTGTTTTTCTCTCAGACTTATTTTACTTAGCATAATCCCTTCAAATGCCGTTCATGTTGGTACAGGTAGCAGGATTTCATTCTTTCTTATGGCTGAATAATATCTCATTTTGTATAGAAATGAGATTTTTTTTAATCCATTCATTAGTTGGACACTTAGGTAGTTTCCATATCTTGGCTATTGCTTATACTGCTCTAATGAACATAGGAATGGAAATATATCTTTGTGATAGTGATGACTTCCTTTCTTTTCGGTATATACCTACTTGTGGAATAACTACATTATGTGGTACTTTAAAAAATATATTTTGACTGTAATTAGTTTTTTCCAGTGACTAAAACTAATTATAATCTTCTGATAGTACGGTAGGGTTCTCTTTAATCCACAACCTTACTAACACTCATACCTCTTGGTTTTTTTGTTTTTGTTTTTTTTTGGCTGCTGGACCACCAGGGAATTCCCCCTCTCATGTCCTTTTTTTTTTTTTTTTTTTTTTTTGCGGTACGTGGGCCTCTCACTGTTGTGGCCTCTTCCGTTGCAGAGCACAGGCTCCGGACGCACAGGCTCAGCGGCCATGGCTCACGGGCCCAGCCGCTCCGCGGCATGTGGGATCTTCCTGGACCAGGGCACGAACCCGTGTCCCCTGCATCGGCAGGCGGACTCGCAACCACTGTGCCACCAGGGAAGCCCCTCTCGTCTTTTTGATTATAGCCATTCTAAAGGTGTGAAGTGATAACTCCTTGAGGGTTTGATTTGCATTTTCTCCTAAAGGAGGAGGTGGGAACTGGGAAACTTTCTCCTGTTTATTCTCACTTTATTGTGCCTTGCAGGGATTGAGTCAAAAATCATTATGGTTACACTTTTGGGTTCTGTGTTTTGAGTGTAGGCATTTCTTCGGGTGCTTCAGCTTCTCACCTGGTTCTTAGAGTTATTCCAAAGGATTTTGTTGGGAATTCCCTGGTGGTCCAGTCTTTAGGACTCTGTGCTTTCACTGCTGAGGGCAACGTTTTTTGTTTTTTTTTTTCATGTCTTTTTTATGGCAGAGATTGTGTTAAGAGATCCAGTGCTATGATTTCCAGTAATTAGAGCAGGGCAGCAAAAGGGACACTGTTGTTTTTAACACCAAATAAGGAGTCTTAGTCTAAAAAGTTGATATGACAAATTGTTAAAATGTTTACAGTGTTAGGTAATTAATAATTTAGTTAGTAAGATTCTTTTTCTTTTTAAATTTATGTATTTATTTTTGGCTGAGTTGGATCTTTGTTGCTGGGAGCGGGCTTTCTCTAGTTGTGGCGCGTGGGGGCTACTCTTCGTTGCGGTGCGTGGGCTTCTCATTGCAGTGGCTTCTCTTGTTGCAGAGCATGGGCTCTAGGCGCACGGGCTTCAGTAGTTGTGGCACATGGGCTTCAGTAGTTGTGGCACGTGGGCTTCAGTAGTTGTGGCTCACAGGCTCTAGAGCACAGGCTCAGTAGTTGTGGCACACAGGCTTAGTTGCTCCACAGCATGTGGGATCTGCCTGGACCAGGGCTCGAACCCATGTCCCCTGCATTGGCAGGCGGATTGTTAACCACTGTGCCACCAGGGAAGCCCTCTTTTTCTATTTTTAACTAATATGATCACATCTTAAAATGCTCATACCTTGGGAAACACCTCCTGTTATCTTTGTTTCCTGAAACAAACTGTCTGCCTACCCAGCTAGGAGATTATCATTGTGAACTCTTGTCTCCCTGCTTTGCTATACTGTAAGGTTTCATTGTATGTGCAAGAAAATGTGCAGAATAAACTCATCTATCTCCTCTTGATGGAAGTTTCTTATGTTTTCCTTACAGATCCCGCTTCTTACATTCTTCGATGTATCTCCGGTAATGTCTGTGTATTTTTCTCACTCTCTCTTGTTTTTGGGGGTCTTTGTTGCTAAGCACGGGCTTTCTCTAGTTGCGGTGATCAGGGCTACTCTTCGTTGCAGTGCACAGGCTTCTCATTGCAGTGACTTCTCTTGTTGCGAAGCACAGGCTCTAGGCGCGCGGACTTCAGTAATTGTGGCACGTGGGCTCAGTAGTTGCAGTTTGCGGGCTCTAGAGCGCAGGCTCAGTAGTTGTGGCACACAGGCTTAGTTGCTCCATGGCATGTGGGATCTTCCCAGACCAGGCCTGAACCCATATCCCCTGCATTGGCAGGCGGATTCTTAACCACTGAGCCAGCAGAGAAACCCGTGTTTTTCTCTTGAATATATATTCCTGGAAATGGAACTCATGGATATTAAAATTGGTACATTTCATACCAAATATTGCTAGAGATGAAAACCTGGTTTCTCTTTACAATGTCACACTCTCTCCCTTTTAAAATTTCTTTTGCTTTTGTTGCATGCCCATGGTATAAGTCCCACGGTTAAAAATGAGATGGTACAGTGCTACTTGCTAAACCAGTTCTTTTCTTCCCCATTCAGTGTGCTCATTGCCCTGGTACAGTTACATTCCCACAGTTTAGAAAGCACGAGCTGTGTTCCCATACGTCCATTACTCCTTGTCCTCCATTCTTGGCCTTCCCAGTCTGACCTTTCCTCACATGATCCCTTGATGTGGATGGAATACACTGTTATTTGCTAGCATATTCAGTTTTTTCTTCTGAACTCCCTAATTCCCAGAGCCCTTTTTCACCCATCCCACTGTCTTCCCACACTATTCACATTGTAAAAAATCATGTGCATTCCTACAGTGAATTAATTTCACTAGGCAGGACCTTAATTTATATGTGCAGAGGTGGTGCCTCCGAAACCATTTCCAGGAAGGATGGCTGAATAATGCTATATACAGCTCAGTTCTTGTATCACCCTTGAAATTTTCTTTCTGAACTCTTGGTATTCATATCCTGTATCTCTCACTTACTTTGTGTGTAAATTGGTTTCATGTACATGAACCCTGTGAGTCTGATGCCCTTATCTGAAAAATTGGGCTTAGAATATTTCATGTTTCACAGTAAAGATTTGGTTACTTTAAAAAAATATTAACTTTCATGTTTACTGTGAGCTATCCGTTTGTCTACATTATAACGTGGATGTTTTTATTTGTAATTGATCCCAACAACATTGTCTCTGATCCTAGTTAATAAATTTTCACGGATTCCCTGGTGGCTCAGTGGTTAAGAATCCACCTGCCAATGCAGGGGACACGGGTTAGAGCCCTGATCTGGGAAGATCCCACATGCCGCAGAGCAACTAAGCCCATGCGCCACAACTACTGAGCCTGTGCTTTAGAGCCCACGAGCCCAACTACTGAAGCCTGTGCACCTAGAGCCCATGCTCTGCAACGAGAGAAGCCATCGCAATGAGAAACCCGTGCATGCACCACAACGAAGAGTAGCCCCTGCTCGCCACAACTAGAGAAAGCCCGTGCGCAGCACCAAAGACTCAACGCAGCCAAAAATAAATAAATAAAATAAACAAATATTAAAAATAATAAATAAATAAATAAATTTTCAATGCACTCTGTATTACATACACTTTGAGGCCAATGATTTAAGGTAACTGCCTAGATAGGCCATAGCTGAATGCTATCTGTTTTTCAATACTAAACTGCCATTTGTTTACATTATTCATCAGGTAAGCTTGTTTTGGATTATTTACCATTGTAATGCATTGTCGGTTCTTTAACATTTACTTATGTACAAATATGCAGAAATTTTGTACCATATAATACTTTTTTCTCCTCAGTTACAAGACAGCAGTGGGATTTCCTGGCAGTCCAGTGGTTAGAACTCGGTGCTTTCACTGCCATGGGCCCAGGTTTGACCCCTGGTTGGGGAACTAAGATCCTACAAGCCACTTGGCATGGCCAAAAAAAAAAAAAAAAGACAACATTATGCTTACTGCCAATTACTGTGCTTTGGGGTCATGGTGGGAAAATGCCCTTTTTTTGAGAGCTAATACAAGTTTGTACAGCGTTAAGGTTTTTGTCATAGGGTGTTTGGAACTAGGCTACCCTAAAATTATTGTTTCTTTATTTTTTTATTTTTCTCAGTTATATATCCTTATTTTGTTATTAACGTGTAGTTGATTTACAATATTATATAAATTTCGAGTGTACAGCATAGTGATTCACAATTTTTAAACATTGTACTCCACCTAAGATTACTTTGAATTACATGTGATCACTTTTTTAAGGGATCATATTTCTTTACTGTTCCTTAAATTTTGAACATTTTGTTTAGGAAGCTTTATTACTCTGTTCAGGATAAGTATTATATTTGGTTTAATATGTTATCAACAAGAAATGACTTGTTCTGAACTATAATTAATAGGATTCCTATGGTTCTTTATATCTTGCAGATATCTGTCATATATATGTGATGAAGAAATTGCAGCCTAAAGTGAACAGTGATGGAGGAGAAGTATTCCAAACAGTGATGTTGGAAACACGTGAAAGCCGTGAAATAAGAGATTTTTACTTCAAGGAAGTCCAGGAAAACATGCATGACTTCGAGTATCAGTGGAGAGATGATGAAAGGAATGGCAGAGGAATGCCTATAACCTGTAAAGAAAATCTCACTTATAAAAGAAATCAACATTGGAAAAGGGATGCAGGAAACAAGCCTGTTGAAAATAGGTTTGGATCAAGCTTTCGAGATAAACTGCTGATATATCAAACTGAAGGGAAAATTTATGAATGTAATCAAGCTGTGAAGTCTACCAACAGTAGAGGCCCATTTTCAATACTTGGAAGAATTCCTCCTAGTGTCCAGGCCAACATTTCTAATATATATGGGAATGATCTTATCCATCTTTCAGGACTGGCACAGGAACAGAAAGCATACAAGGGAAAACCTTATAAATGTGGTCAGTTTGGCAAAATGTTTCATCAGGGCTCATACCTCACTAGACATCAGATAATCCATACAGGAGAGAAATCATACAAATGTGATGTATGTGGCAAAGTCTTTAGTCAAAGTTCACACCTTGCAAGTCATCGGAAAATTCATACTGGAGAGAAACCTTACAAATGTAATGAGTGTGGCAGGCTCTTTAGTCAAAAAGCACACCTTGGAAATCATCAGCGAACTCATAGTGGAGAGAAACCTTACAAATGTAATGAGTGTGGCAGAGCCTTTACTCTTCGCTCAAATCTCATCAGACATCAGAAAATTCATACAGGCAAGAAATTATATAGATGTGATACATGTGACAAAGTCTTTAGTCGAAATTCACACTTTGCAAGTCATCAGAGACTTCATACTGGAGAGAAACCTTACAAATGCAGTGAGTGTGGCAAGGTCTTTAGTCAAAATTCACATCTTACAAGACATCAGCGAATTCATAGTGGAGAGGAACCTTACAAATGTAATGAGTGTGGCAAAACCTTTAATTTTCGCTCGAACCTCATTAAACATCAGAAAATTCATATAGGAAAGAAATTATATAAATGTGATGTATGTGGCAAAGTCTTTATTAGAAATTCACACTTTGCAAGTCATCAGACACTTCATACTGGAGATAAACCTTACAAATGCAATGAGTGTGGCAAGGTCTTTAGTCAAAATTCACATCTTACAAGACATCAGAGAATTCATAGTGGAGAGAAACCTTACACATGTAATGAGTGTGGTAAAGCTTTTAGCCAAAGTTCAAGCCTGGTTGACCATCAGAAAAGTCATTCTGGAGAGAAACCATATAAGTGTTTTGAATGTGGCAAGGCCTTTAAGCAATGGTATTACATCAAGATTCACCGAAGAATTCACACTGGAGAGAAACCATACAAATGTGATGTGTGTGGCAAAGCCTTTATTGCTCCTTCAAGCCTAACTAATCATCAGGTAATCCATACTGGAGAGAGACCTTACCAATGTAATGAATGTGGGAAGACATTTAGGCAACAGTCTGAAATCAGGATTCACCAAAGAATTCATGATGCTGAGAACCCTTTCAAGTGTAATGAATGTGGCAAAGCCTTTACTCAGCGTTCAACTCTCACTACACATCAGATAATCCATAAAAGAGAAAAACCATATAAATGTGATGTATGTGGAAAGGTCTTTAGTCAAAAATCACACTTTAAAATCCATCAGAGAATTCATTCTGGGGAGAAGCCATACAAGTGTCACGAGTGTGACAAAGCCTTTACTGTGCGTTCGAGCCTCACTTCCCATCAGGTAATCCATACAGGAGAGACAGCACATAAATGTGACGTTTGTGGCAAGGGTTTCAGTCAAAATTCACACCTCGTGGCTCACCGTAGAATTCATACTGGAGAGAAACCTTACAAATGTAATGTGTGCAGCAAAGCATTTAGTGTGCGATCAGGCTTAACTTCCCATCAGGTAATCCATACAGGAGAGAAACCACATAAATGTAATGTATGTGGCAGGGGCTTCAGACAGACTTATCACCTAGCGAATCACCAGAGGATTCATACAGGAGAAAAGCCTTTCAAATGTAATGAATGTGGCAAAACATTTAGCGTGCAGTCGACCTTAACTTCCCATCAGGTAATCCATACAGGAGAGAAACCACATAAATGCGATGTGTGTGGCAAGGGCTTCAGACAAAGTTCACAACTCGTGACTCACCGTAGAATTCATACTGGAGAGAAACCTTACAAATGTAAAGAGTGTAACAAAGCATTTAGTACGCGATCAACCTTAACTTCCCATCAGGTAATCCATACAGGAGAGAAACCATTTAAATGTGAAGTATGTGCAAAATTCTTCAGTTATAGGTCTCACCTTGTGTACCATCGGAGAATTCATACTGGAGAGAAAAAATGACTTGATTGTGGCAAAGTCTTTATTTTGCGTTCAAGCCTGTCTTACCATCAGGTAATGCACGCTGGTGAGAGACATTACAAATGTAATCAGTGTTGCAAGGCTTTTAGAAGGTGTTCACTCTTTAGGCTTCATGAGAAAATTCGTACTCAATAGAAGCTGTATAAATGTATTGCGTGTGTCAAGCCTTTTAGCGAATGGTTTGACCTTAGTATTCTATAAAGAATTCATTCTGGAGAGACCTTACAAATGATATGAGTGTGTAAAACCTTTACTCGGGTCACATCTCACCAGTCATCAGGTAATCCGTACTGGAGAAAACCTTACACGTTTACTGAATGTGGCAAGGCTTTTTAGGTATTGCCTAAACTCGGGGTTCACCAAATGCTTTGTACTTACAAATGCAAAGAGTGTGGCAAAGTTTTGAATTACTGCTTACTTTCAGGATACATAAGAATATATGTCTTGGAGACAAACCACACGAATCTAATGTGCATAGCAAGGATTTTACCCAGACATAAAAGGGGGAATATACTGGAGAAATAGTTTACAAATGCACTGGGAATGGCAACAGTTCTACCTTGAGTTCAAGTATTATACAACAACTGAGAGTCCATATTGAGGAGAAGCCGTATAAATGTATGGACAGGTTTATCCAGGCCTCACACTGCACTAGACTTAAAAATATACATCTTTCAGAAAAACCACACAAAAGTAATGTGCAGGCTAAGGCTTTACCCAAAGATCAAAACTGTGGAACATAGGAGGTATAGGGCTTCCCTGGTGGCACAGTGGTTAAGAACCCATCTGCCAATGCAGGGGACACGGGTTCAAGCCCTTGTCTGGGAAGATCCCACATGCCGCGGAGCAATTAAGCCCGTGCGCCACAGCTACTCAGCCTGCTCTCTAGAGCCCGTGAGTCACAACTACTGAGTCCATGTGCCACAACTACTGCAGGCCACGTGCCTAGAGCCCATGCTCCGCAATAAGAGAAGCCACCACAACGAGAAGCCTGCGCACTGCAACCAAGGGTGAACCCCGCTCGCCACAACTAGAGAAAGCCTGCGTGCAGCAATGAAGACCCAATGCAGCCAAATAAATAAATAAATAAACCTTTATTTTAAAAAATCCGCCTGCCAGTGCAGGAGACATGGGTTTGAGCCCTGGTCCAGGAAGATCCCACATGCCACGGAGCAGCTAAGCCCGTGTGCCACGACTACTGAGCCTGTACTCTAGAGCCCATGAGCCACAACTACTGAGCCCTCGTGCCACAACTGCTGAATCCCGTGGGCCTAGAGGACATGTTCCTCAACAAGAGAAGCGACTGCAATGAGAAGCCTATGCACCGCAATGAAGAGTAGCCCCTGCTCGCCGCAACTAGGGAAAGCCTGTGCACAGCAACGAAGACCCAAAGCAGCCAAAAAGAAAAAAAAAATTAAATTGAAGAGCAACCTTACAAATGTAATGAATGTTGTAAAGTTTTTTTATCAACTATTCACATCTTGGGCATAATGAGTGAATTCATGCAGGACAAAAACTATACAGATATACTAAACATGGAAATACCTTTAAGAAACTGTGTTCTTAAGATTCACCAAAGAATTCGTGTTGGGGAGAATCCTTACAAACGTAATGAATGTGTAAATTTTTTGGCCAATTCTTACAATACACCATACATCCAATAATCCATACTAGGAATAACTAAGTCTTTACTTCTCTGAGATTAACTTGAGATGTTACATACTACAGATTAATTACAAGTCACAAAATATTAAAACTTATGACGTGTATCACTGCAGCAAGGACATGTGGAAATGGTCCTTCTGTTCTAATAAAATACAGAGTATTTCATTTGAGTGTTCTTGAAAAGACTCCATTGCTAGTTTATGAATTTCAAGCTAAGGTTTGAAGTCTTTTGATTTTATACCTTTCTTTCAGGACTTTCCTGATAGTCTCTGGGATGGAGTCAAGACGAAGGGGCCAAATTCACTAGGTGTGGTTCATTCATATCCACCTTTCCTGGAAAAACAATACTAAAGGACTTCCCTGGTGGTCCAGTGGTAAAGAATCTGCCTTCCAGGCTTCCCTGGTGGCGCAGTGGTTGAGAGTCCGCCTGCCGATGCAGGGGACATGGGTTCGTGCCCCAGTCCAGGAGGATACCACATGCCTCGGAGCGGCTAGGCCCATGAGCCATGGCCGCTGAGCCTGTGCGTCCGGAGACTGCTCCACAACGGGAGAGGCCACAACAGTGAGAGGCCCGCTTACCGCAAAAAAAAAAAAAAAAAAAAGAATCCGCCTTCCAATGCAGGGGATGTGGGGTTAATCCCTGGTCAGGGAACTAAGATCCCACATGCTGTGGGGAAACTAGCCCACGCGCTGCAACTACTGAGCTTGCGCTTCTTAACAAGAGAGCCTGCGTGCCACAAACTACAGATCCCATGTGCCCTGGAGCCTGCATGCCACAGCTAGAGAATAGAAAACCCTCATGCCACAACTAGAAGCCCACCTGCCACAACAAAGACCCAGTCTGCTGCAACGAAAGATCCTGCATGCCTCAATGAAGATCCCATGTGCCACAACTAAGACCCGACCCGGCCAAAAAAAACCCAAAAAAACTAAGTTACGTAACTCAATATTGAATGAATTAGAATCAGGGGAGGGCAGAGAACAATGTAAAACTATGATATCAGTTATCGTGCTTATGTTCAAGGTGCCCATCCATAGATAGGCTACAGTGGGTTATAGTACAGAATGTTCTACCAACTGACCATGAACAGATCAAGCATTAAGGACTGGACTTTTCATGGGAGGAGAGTGACAGGTTACTAGGACTCATTATTTCTTAGAAGTAATGCACTGGAAATGGTGGTTACATTCTCCACTGAATGGCAATGGTTGATGAAGAATTAGTCTTTTTTTTTTTAGTAAATTTATTTTTGGCTGCGTTGGGTCTTCATTACTGCACGTGGGCTTTCTCTAGTTGCGGCAAGCAGGGGCTACTCTTTGTTGTGGTGTGCAGGCTTCTCATTGCGGTGGCTTTTCGTTGCGGAGCATGGGCTCTGGAGCACAGGCTCAGTAGTTGTGGCGCATGGGCTTAGTTGCTCTGCGGCATGTGGGATATTCCAGGACCAGGGCTCGAACACCTGTCCCCTGCATTGGCAGGTGGATTCTTAACCACTGCACCACCAGGGAAATCTGAAAAATGAGTCTTATTCTTGGAAATTGAATAGAGAGTGGTTAACCAAGAGTGGAATTTAATCAGAAGAAACCAAATAGTATTTGTAGTTATATGATTCACATTTAATTGCTGCTGCTGTTTTATTCAGAATGTATCATAGGTCTCATTTTTATTTTTTTTTTTGCGGTACGCGGGCCTCTCACCACTGTGGCCTCTCCCATTGCGGAGCACAGGCTACGGACGCGCAGGCTCAGCGGCCGTGGCTCACGGGCCCAGCTGCTCCACGGCATGTGGGATCTTCCCAGACCGGGGCACGAACCCATGTCCCCTGCGTTGGCAGGACTCTCAACCACTGTGCCACCAGGGAAGCCCTATAGGTCTCTTATTTAATAAATCACTTTTTTTTAAACCACGGATTAATCATGTTCCTTCTACCAACACAGTTTTATCTCACCTCAGTAACACAGAAACTGAGAATGCACTATTAGGCTCTCAAGGCTGAAAGTATCTGTAACAATGTCTTTCCATGAAGGAATCAAGCAGCATACTTGGGGAGATTACATACTCATAATTTGTACTTGAGTTATTCTCCCCACACTCTACTCCGGAATATTTGGATGGCTATAGTGAAAATACCATAGCAGTGCATTTTAGAGGCCGACTTCCGTTAATGTGCAAAAATAGAACTGAGTAAATTTAAAGATCTAATTGGCTAGGGCTTCCCTACTAGGCCAGTGGTTAAGAATCTGCCTTCCAACGCAGAGGATGCAGGTTCAATCCCTGGTCAGGGAACCAAGATCCCAGATGCCGCAGGGCAACTAAGCCCATGCGCCACAGCTAGAGAGCCCAGGTGCCACAACTACTGAGCCCCCAGGCTGTAGAGCCGACACGCCGCAATGAAGGATCCCACATGCCACAATGAAGATCATGCGTGCTGCAACTAAGACTCGACACAGACAATTTAAAAAAACATAATTGGCTTTGTTGAATGATTCATGAATAGGGCATCATGCCACCTAGTAAATAGGGTGGTGCTCGAGGAGCTGTGCAGTTATGAATGCTTTTGTAGGGAGAAAGTGGGTTAGACAGACTTACTGGCACACACAAAAAAGGATTGTTTGAGGCTAGGTCTCCTATTTTGGGTAATTGTGCAGCTGAGGTCTTATTCTGTAGATAACCTCAATAGAGTTCATCTGGAAATTGCAGAGTTACTGGTTTCAGGCCACATTCTAGGGAGGGATGAAACTACAATTAAGACTTGGTTTGCTGTCCTGGGGTGAAGGGACTCTGCCTTGGCCTTGTTATTTCTTTTTCACACCACCTAAAACCTGACATACTTTCACGAATATGCACTATATGAATGTATTTTATGTGGGGTTTTTTTGTGTGTGTGTGCTAGAATAAAGGCCATGGCATAAACCTTGATTTACATGAAGTGAAAATAGGAATATAGGAAGTAAACCAAAAATATTAGAATATAAAAGGTTTTCAGAAATCATTAAAAGTAGAACAATCATGTTTGTGCTTGGAATGCTTAGTGAAATAGTTTGAAAAGGTCAATGTTCTTCAGTTTCCTTTTAAGAATAGTATACAGGGGGATTCCCTGGTGGCGCAGTGGATAAAACTCTGCGCTCCCAATGCAGGGGGCCCGGGTTCAATCTCTGATCAGGGAACTAGATCCCACATGCATGCCGCAGCTAAGTTCACACGCCACAACTTGCTTCAGTCTCACTAGCAGCACTTGAAAGCAAACTCTTGCCAAAAAGACACAGACGGGTTTTTGTTTTTTTTGTGTGTGTGTGTGTTTTCCTGTTTTCGTTTTGTTTTTTGTTTTTGGTTCAGCTGTGCAGCTTGCAGGATCTTAGTTCCCTAACCAAGGCCCTAACCACTGGACCAACAGGACATTCCCTTACTTAAACCATTTTCATCTGAAGAGGAAACATCTTAGTTTCCGACGTAACTGGTCCACACAACTGTAAGCTTTTTACCTTAAAACTGTTACAGTCACTTAAACTAAGCACGTGAAGTTACTGGGAAGCGTCTTTGGTGCCCGCCCCCTGCCGGGACTTCTCGCTCTCCCTTCTCAGACCTGGGATCCCTCCTCCAGCTTCTCGCTGGAAGCGCTCCGCCCAGGCCACGCCCCCCGGAAGCCCTGCTTCTAATCGCGGGCGCCATTTCCAGAGGACCTGGAAGCGGATACGGCGGAGGCAGGGTCATAAGACACAGGGAGAGTTTCTTTCTAGTGACAATCCGCGTGGCGAGGCCTCTCTTACTCCCTCCTCAGGGTCTTGTGAATGACTACGGACCTGAAATCCCCACACCCGCCCCTGAATTTACCCCAGGTAAATTCAGATCTAGCCGGTCTGAATCTTTTCGGGGATCTTTTCTCTTCGGGTTATAGATTTCTGTGAGGATGGTCCTTGCCCTGTATTTTCTACCTTCGGTCCACGTATACACCGCCTTTCGCAACACTTCGCTGCTTAAAACCTGGTAACTGTCTCGGCCTCCCTTGTAAAGTCCTTGACCGCGAGGTGGATTCGCCCTCCACCCCACCCCCAGCCTCGCCCTCTCGGCCCCTGGAGGGCAGCGCCGGTCGCCCCGCTCGCGGACAGGCCGCGTCCTCTCCCCGGTCCTGGGGTTCTGCAGAGCCCGCCCCTCTCCGGAGACCCCCTCCCTCCCTCCCAGCCCCCCTGTCCTGGCGTCTCTCAGGCCGGTCCTTCTGCTCCACAGGCTTCTTTCCTGGTCAGCCCTTCCCCTCACCCCTCGTGGGGGGACGTGACCTGGGCCAGCCTTGTGGACACCCATAGTTCTTCCGTCCCAAGTTCAACTCAGGTGGAAAATGGTCTCTTCAGGTAGGCGGGCGTCTTATTCACTCGCCGTCTTTCTAAATATGGGGGCGAAGGGGGATCCGGAGAAGCAGAGACAGAGCGACCGAGAGAAATAGAAAAACTGAGAAGGAGAAAAGAATGAGGGAGAACCAATGGGGACTTAGATGGTGGCTGAGGGACTTGCAAAGAGAAAGTGAAATGAAACAGATGTAGCCTTGAAACTAGCGGGCGAATAACATAGAGAAGTAACTAAAAAAAAGCCGGATCTCCGGGTGAGCAGCATGGCGAGAGGCCTGGATCAGCGGTAGGAGGGAGGGCGGCAGTGGTGAGGCCCGTCACACTGTGAGTCCGGGAGAGGGTAAAAGGGGGAACGAAGGCTTTCAGAGCACCAGGTGCTGGGAGAGAAAGGGGACAAAGGGTGACACGAAGAGCAGAGGAAGAGAGAGAGCAGGAAGGAGGCGTCGCCAACTGGAGTGCCGGGGAGTGGGGAGGAACGGAATGTAAGGGGACCAGGAGAGGTGTAACCCAGAGGGTAGACAGGGAGCGGAGGTGGGGGAGAAAGGGGAACGAGGGGGAACAGGTTGCAGAGCGGGGCAGGCCGGGTGTGAGGGAGGAAACAGAGAGGAGGGCAGGCACAGCGGGAGAGCGGAGGGGAGCAGAGAGACGGAGACGGAGAAAACTAGGGAGACGGATAAACGGAGTGAAATGGAAGCACCCAGTAGTGCAGGTAGAGCGGGAACTGGATCCAGGTGGGTGGTGGTGAGTTGTTTGGATGTGGATGATTAAGTCGTGATATATGATTTGTGGTTTTAGAATATAGTACATTAAAAATTTGTTTAAATTATACAAATGAGGATGAGAACTGCAAAGCTGCTGTCTACAGGCTTATGCGTTTTGTAATGATTTATATGAGAAGATAACTTCCATTTGCAATCCCTATTCAGCCAGGGGGACAGTGACTTGATTCACTTAGTTGTGGGTCACGCCCTTCCCTTTTCCTGGCATGGAGTAGAGGTCAGGCGAGAGGACACCTGGGGCAAGAAATGACTGACTCTGTCCCTACATGGTGCCGTTTTAGAGGAACATTTATTTAAAGTGTTTTTTTGTGTGTAATGCATTTAGTTTTTCTTTCTCTATTTTGTATATATAATTTTTTTTTTAGGTTGGAGTAAATCTTAGTCCATACAGTTTCTCCTTTCCTGTAAATAAGTATTTATTTCTGGAATAATTTTTGGTGGTCTATAATTAACTCATATCATTCTTTTCTAAACATTATAGTCTCAAGTTTTAAAAACTTTAACAGCAGAATTTTTCGATGAAAAAAAATCACAAATGGGCTTCCCTGGTGGCGCAGTGGTTGAGAGTCCGCCTGCCGATGCAGGGGACGCGGGTTCGTGCCCCAGTCTGGGAAGATCCCACATGCCGCGGCGCGGCTGGGCCCGTGAGCCGTGGCCGCTGAGCCTGCGCGTCCGGAGCCTGTGCTCCGCAACGGGAGAGGCCACAACAGTGAGAGGCCCGCGTACCGCAAAAAAAAAAAAAAAAAAAAAATTCACAAATTATTTCTTTTAAAAATGTGGTTTAAAAAAATAGTATGTTTCAGGTTCCTTTGAGGCCTGCCTGCTTTCTCCTCTTTATCTTCTATATGGGGAAATTTCCTTGGTAACTAATAAATAATTTTAGGCTATTTTGATGAGTACTTGGTAAAGATATCAATGATGGTTTATATTAATAGCCAAAACCTAGTTTAACCAGTTAGTCTCATATTCCGTTTTCTTCCTTTTTGTGTGATCTATTAAAATTGTGAGCTGTGAGGTGTTATAAAGATGTTTCCCTCAGGGCCCTCTTGACTGTTCTGTGCAAGTGAGGAAGGATGGTTTGGATTGATGTGAAACCTTCCAACAGAGCCCATCTATGATGAAGAAGTTTGCTCACAGCTTATTTCTAAGGTGACCCCTTTCAGTGTTTTCCCCACCAGCAGCAATGGTTTTGCAATTCTGTGTTTTTAAAATATTTTTCTTTGATTTTCTGAGAAAGAATAATTAATTGCTTGGTGTCAGTGTGATCAGACCTTTCAAGAAAAGTTTCCTTTGCTCAGGAACATGCAAGATTGTCCCTGTGTTTTTTATTTTTTGTTTTTTAAAATATTTATTTACTTATTTGGCTGCGTTGGGTCTTAGTTGCGGCACGCGGTGCTGTTTGTTGTGGAGCACGGGCTCCAGAACGTGCAGGCTCAGTAGTTGAGGTGCGCAGGCTTAGTTGCCCCGCGGCATGTGGGATCCTAGTTTCCCAATGAGGGATGAAACCCACACATCCCCTGTATTGGAAGGCAGACTCTCAACCACTGGACCACCAGGGAAGTCCCCGTCCCTGTGTTTTAAGTGGGATGGACAGTAAGGAAAAACTTTGCCCACTGGTCCTTCAGGAAGCTTTTCAGAATTCAGTTCCACATGGTTCTCTTCACTGAATTCAGACCTTCTCAGAGATATCTCCCCTCTGGCCCTCGGGGAGACCATTATGAAGATGAGAGAATAGACCAAAAATTCTGAGTGTGAGCAACACTGACACATGAAATGATTGGTCAAATTGGGTGTGTGTCTGTGTGTGGCAGTTCTTTTTGGAGAGAGTGTCCCGTTGTCTTTATTTTTTTTACATAAATTTCTTTATTTTTATTTCTTTATTTTTGGCGGTGTTGGGTCTTTGTTGTTGTGCGTGGGCTTTCTCTAGTTGTGGTGAGCGGGGGCTACTCTTGGTTGGGGTGCACGGGCTTCTCATTGTGGTGGCTTCTCTTGTTGCAAAGCACGGGCTCTAGGTGCGTGGGTTTCATTAGTTGTAGCACACGGGCTCAGTAGTTGTGGCTCGCAGACTCTAGAGCACAGGCTCAGTAATTGTGGTGCACTGGTTTAGTTGCTACGCGATATGTGGGATCTTCCCGAACCAGGGCTGAACCCTTATCCCCTGCATCGGCAGGCGGATTCTTTTTTTTTTTTTTTTTTTTTTTGCGTTATGCGGGCCTCTCACTGTTGTGGCCTCTCCCCTTGCGGAGCGCAGGCTCCGGATGCACAGGCTCAGCGGCCATGGCTCACGGGCCCAGCCGCTCTGCGGCATGTGGGATCCTCCCGGACCGGGGCACGAACCCGTGTCCCCTGCATCGGCAGGTAGACTCTCAACCACTGCGCCACCAGGGAAGCCCGGCAGGCGGATTCTTAACCACTGCGCCACCAGGGAAGTCCTAGTTTTCCTTTCTTCTTATGTGATGCTCTGGGTTTGGTATCACAGTCACGCTGGCCGCATAGAATGAGTTTGGCAGTGTTTTCTCTTCAACTCTTTGTAAGATTTTTAGCAGGATTAGTGGTAATTCTTCTGTAAATGTTTGGTAGAATTATGCAGTTAAAGACATCTCTTCCTGAGTTTTTCTTTGAGGTTTCTGATTACTACTTGAATCTCTCTAGTTATAATTCTGTTAGATTTTTTATTTCTTAATGTTTCCAACTTAGTAGGTTTATGTTTCTACAAAATTACCTGTATCTTATAGATTATGTAATGTGTAGGTATTATTGTTCATAGTACTCCCTTTAAATCCTTTAAAAAAATTTTTTGACATCAGTTGCAATCACTTCTCATGATTTCAAAACTATATATCTTTTGTAGTTGAAATTATATCTTCAGTATATTCCCTGGCCTTGAATTTTTCCTATACTATCATGTTAATGGTTTAAATAGTAGGAAGATCACTAACATTTCCTGTGTATGTGTGTGTGTGGGGGGGGGCCACATATATAGTGACCTTTCATGCTGTTCCAGGTTGTTCACCTTGAACTTCTTTATTTTTTTTTAATTAATTTATTTTTGGTTGTGTTGTGTCTTCGTTGCTCCATGTGGCCTTCCTCTAGTTGTGGTGAGTGGGGGCTACTTTTCATTGCAGTTCACGGGCTTCTCATTGCAGTGGCTTCTCTGGTTGCACAGCATGGGCTCTAGGCGCCCGGGCTTCAGTAGTTGTGGCTTGTGGGCTCGGTAGTTGTGGCACGCAGGCTCTAGAGTGCAGGCTCAGTAGTTGTGGCACATGGGCTTAGTTGCTCCACAGCATGTGGGATCTTCCTGGACCATGGATCGAACCCACGCCGCCTGCATCAGCAGGTGGATTCTTAACCACTGTGCCACCAGGGAAGTCCTTTGAACTTCTTTTAAGTTTTCTCAGGGAACCCTCTGTTAATGTACTTTTCTGTTTTTAACAACTTTTTAAAATATTTATTTATTTATTTAGTTGTGCCGGGTCTTAGTTGCCGCACACGGGATCTTTGATCTTCATATCTTCGTTGTGGCCTGTGGGATCTTTAGTTGTGGCATGCGAACTTTTAGTTACGGCATATGGGATCTAGTTCCCTGACCAGGGATCCAACCCAGGCCCTCTGATTTGGGAGCGTGGAGTCTTAGCCACTGGACCACCAGGGAAGTCCCTGTCAATGTACTTTCAATGCTCTCTTACTAAACTCTTCTATTTTTTAGCTTGAGTTCCAAAACCCAACCCTCTGAGTTGAGGTGCTTGCAGTATCATTTCTTAGCTTCTTGACCTGAGACCTCAGAGTGTCTCTGATGCAGTTTTCTCCTCTGTAAGATGGGAACAGGTCTTTTCCTAATGACCTATTACGTGGATAACAAGTTCATACCTGTAAAGTACTTATTTAGAGTAATGTTTATATATTGGAAGTGTTCAAACACTTTTAGTCATTGCTGTTGTTATCATTATCATAACTGAAGATTTTGACCTTTCTCTAAAGCCATGGTGGACTTTGTCATGTCTGAAGACAGCACACATACTGGAGCTCATCTGGCTATTGAATATCAGTCTGTGTTTAGAACATAATATCTAACACTTCTGCATAGACAACCCATTCTTGAGTTTTGTTTCTATGTGTTTTATAATTGCCCACAAAGATGAAAAATCTGTATTAATTGGAGGATATCATAGTCTGCTATGAAAAAGCATAAGAAATTAAAATTAAAGATACATAATTTGGTCCAAATACCATAACGTGTATCTTTCAGAATATATACGTCAACAGACTGAATCAGTCCTTACACCTTTCTCCTCATTTTTTATGAAGATAAAAACTATCCTCATGGCCACTTGGTTAAAATTTTTTTTAATTGAGGTATAGTTAATTTACAATGTTGTCTTAGTTTCAAGTGTACAGCAAAGTGATTCAGCTATATATATATTCTTTTTTCAGATTCTTTTCCATTGTAGGTTATTTCAAGATATTGAGTATAGCTCCCTGTGTGATTCAGTAGATCCTTCCTGTTTATCTGTTTTATTTATAGTAGTGTGTATATGTTAATCCCAAACTCCTAATTTATCCAACATCCCCACCCCCACCCCAGAAATGTTTTTGTTTCAAGAACAGCTGACTTTTGAAGATGTGGCCATTGATTTCTCTCAGGAGGGGTGGGAATGCCTGGACCCTGCTCAGAGGGCCTTGTACAGTGACAAGATGTTGGAGACGTAAAGGAACCCGATCTCCATGGGTGAGGATAACTTCTCTCTAGATGTTGGGATGTGCCCTTTTGTGTTATGCATTTTCCCCTGTGTGCCTCTTGGGGGGCCCCTTGGAGACTCAGACATGCAGCATCATGAGTTTAAACTGACCCTTTCTTCAGATGATCTGTGCCTTTCGTGTTACATCAGAGGTGGTTCTAGAGCTTAATTATATATAAAGCTAAATGGCAGGGCTTCCCTCATAGTGCAGTGGTTAAGAATCTGCCTGCCAATGCAGGGGACACAGGTTTGAGTCTTGGTCCAGGAAGATCCCACATGCCACAGAGCAGCTAATCCTGTGCACCACAACTACTGAGCCTGCGCCCTAGAGCCCACGAGCCACAACTCCTGAGCACCCACGTGCTGCATCTACTGAAGCCCACGCACTCCAGAGCCCGTGCTCTGCAACAAAAGAAGCCACCACAATGAAAGGCCCGTGCACCGCAATGAAGAGTAGACCCTACTCGCCGCAGCTAGAGAAAGCCTGCATGCAGCAATGAAGACCCAACATAGCCAAAAAATAATAAATAAATAAAAATAAAATAAATTGAAAAAAAAACTAAATGGCACACTATTTTTTTAAATCACATTAAAAGATAGACATAAAATAGAATTATTAAGCACTGACTTTAGGCCCTTCTTAGGAGACATTAATAAATACATCTCTTAAACTTGCTCAAGGCCCATTTTATCTTTGACATCTCTGCCATGTTGTATTTCTTTTTTTTTAAATTTTTTAATTTAATTTTTTTTTATACAGCAAGTTCTTATATTAGTCATCCATTTTATACACATCAGTGTATACATGTCAATCCCAATCGCCCAATTCATCACACCCCCACCCCCACCACACTGCTGCTTTCCCCTCTTGGTGTCCATACGTTTGTTCTCTACATCTGTGTCTCAATTTCACAATGGCAGACTTTTAAAAAATGTCTGATTTCCTGTTTTGTACCCTTTGCTTTTGACTCAGTATTTCTTGGAAGAGTGTTAGATATATGTATTACACTGTTCCCTATGCATTTAGAAGGAGGCAGGCAGTGGGTGAATTTTTGAAATATTTTTCCAGAAACACCTGTCTTTTCTTCACTACTCAGCTGAACAAAGCACTGTGATTTTGGAAAAATCACAGCACTTTACATTTCTTTTTTTTTTTCTGATTAAGTAATTAATTTTTTATTTTTGGCTGCTTGGGGTCTCAGTTGCAGCATGCGGGATCTTTCATTGCGGAGCACAGGCTCTTCATTGTGGCGAGCGGGCTTCTCTCTGGTTGTGGTGCACAGTTTCCAGAGCGCATGGGCTCTGTAGTTTGCAGCACGTGGGCTGTACTTGAGATGCACTTGCTCAGTAGTTGTGGCGTGTGGGCTTAGTTGCCCCATGGCATGTGGGATCTTAGTTCTCTGACCAGGGATCGAACCCATATCCCCTGCATTGGAAGGCAGATTCTTTACCACTGGACCACCAGGGAAGTCCCACTATAAATTTCTTTGTTCTGATAAGCAGGAATTTCTATTTCTGATCTGAACATTATCTCCATTTTAGAGCAAGAGAAATAGCCCAGGACTATGGTGAGTGGTGTGAAAATAGCAAAAAACCAAATGGGTGGGAATGTATCAAAAGTGTGAACACAGGTGGGATCTCAGGGCAGAGAGGAGGCCACAACATTAATAGTGTTTGGGAAACTCTTCTCATGGTGGAGAGTTCTTTGGGAAAACTGAAGTTTCTTTATTAAACTCTCAGACGAGACTTTTCTTCTACCCGAGTTATCACTCCATCCTTCCAAATGTAAAATGTATTCTTTCACCCTCCAGTGGTGCTGCAGCTCCTACAGAGACAAAGGCAAGGTCTTTATCAAGATCCACAACACTCCTCATCTGGCTCCTGTGAACTGGTTGTTGCTTGAATTTGAGGAGCATGAGGTGGGCTGTTTTATCAGGGTCTCTTGCCCCTTCATGTCTCCTTCTGGTCTTGATTCCACTGGATGCTCAGTTCTTAGTCTTTGTAGATCAGAGCTGATGCCTCTAGAGTCCCATCCCTGAGCCTCTGAGTTTGATCAGAGTTGCAGTACTTGGAAGACGTAATCAGAAGATGGGAGACACTGGCTGCTCTTTGACTCATCTGACACCTCAGAACCTGCGTGGAGCCGTCTCAAGCCCTGCCTGCTTATTTAGACCCCTCAGCCATTTCTTGTGTTCTGCTTTTGCCATGCACTTCAGGGTTGTGTGTAACAGGGAGATGGAGTGGTTCTTCTGCATTGTTAGTTAGGAAAACTAAGGTCAGTGGACAGAGAGAGTCTCTCTCTCTTTTTTTAAAATTATTTATTTATTTTTGGCTACATTGGATGTTCGTTGCCACATGCAGGCTTTCTCTAGTTGCAGTGAGCGGGGGCTACTCTTCGTTGCGGTGCGCGGGCTTCTCATTGCAGTGGCTTCTCTTGTTGCGGAGCATGGGCTATAGGTGCACGGGCTTCAGTAGTTGTGGCACGCGGGCTCAGTAGTTGTGGCTCACGGGCTCTAGAGTGCAGGCTCAGTAGTTGTGGCACGTGGTCTTAGTTGTTCCGTGGCATGTGGGATCTTCCTGGACCAGGGCTCGAACTCATGTTCCCTGCATTGGCAGGCGGATTCTTAACCACTGTGCCACCTGGGAAGTCCCGAGAGATCCTCTTTTTGATCCCCAGTCCTACATGGGGAGCATATATGAATCTTTCAGGCTCTTAGGTTGGCATCTGTGGGTCTAGCCCATGGTTCCATCTCAAGGTCCTGGAGCATCTGACCCCCATATCTTGTGATTTTTTGGCTCTTGTACTGCTCTGCCTAGTCTGGGAATGTGTACTCTTGCTGATTTCTTATTTTCATAAGTTTGTACGATTTGCCTCTTAAATGTGCTTTTGAATTACGTAGTCCTAAGGACTGAAGATTTTTCCAGTTTCTTTGCTGTGATAATCCACCTGTAGTTTGTGGACAACTTTTGGTGGACTCTCTGTGGAATGGGTTTACTGGGTAAGAAAATTACTGATGGAGAACACTTTCCGTCATGTGTTGCAATATCATCCTGCTGCATTCAGAGTCACCACTTGAACCTACTCCGTAGGGTGGTCAGCAGGTTGTAGGATACAAGATAGAAAGTATCACAAGTACCTCACCTATATGTCTTTGCAGTTTTTTGTTCTGGTTTGAGGACTGTCACAAAAGCCTGTCTCCAGAGCACTTTGACAATGTTGTTTACAACTAGTTGAAGCCGCAGTTAGGGGTCATAAAGCAAGGTATCGGTTTAAGCTACCTTAAAGATTATGCTGGACTTGCTTTTCCTTTTTTTCTGCGTTCCCTCACTCTCCTAATAGTAACGGCTTGAATCTGCTCTTTGGATCTCCGGTAAAGTCTAGGAGACTAAGCCTTTTTCTATGAACAAGAAACGAGGACACGGAAAGGCTGGCAGGGACCCACAGGGTCTTCCTCAGTTTCAATCCCCCCACCCTTTTGATACCCTCAGTCTTAAGAGGAGCAGGTGTGGGACAAGAAGGGGAATAAAATATTCTATAAAGAGGTTAATCAAACTTGGCAGAGGAACTGAAATGTAGGGACTCAGTTTCAAAATCATGATCTCCTTCCTACTCTATTGTACTGTTGATTCGATTTCTTTGTACCTGCATGTATGTGTACAGAAGAAATGCATGAATCTCCTTTTGAGTTGCCTTTTCCTGGTTTTTCCTTCTGGTTTCTGCTAGCAAAATTCTTGCACAATCTCCTAGAATATTATGTATGTGTTTCTCAAATATAAGCATGACAGTGGAACTTATGGCATATACAGTTGGACACATTAAATAGGAAATAGTGTCATAGATGCAATCCTACATTCTCCCTACAATCACTTTT
Source organism: Mesoplodon mirus (assembly GCF_964341445.2). NCBI lineage: Eukaryota > Metazoa > Chordata > Mammalia > Artiodactyla > Ziphiidae > Mesoplodon > Mesoplodon mirus. The sequence goes on along the minus strand of NC_138995.1, from coordinate 60,647,277 downwards.
TTTTTTTCTTTTTAAATTTATTTATTTATTTATTTTTGGCTGTGTTGGGTCTTTGTTGCTGTGCACAGGCTTTCTCTAGGTGCGGCAAGCGACGGCTACTCTTTCATTGCAGTGCGTGGGCTTCTCATTGCAGTGGCTTATCTTGTGGAGCATGGGCTCTAGTGCATGGGCTCAGTAGTTGTGGCACATGGGCTTAGTTGCTCCATGGCATGTGGGATCTTCTGGACCAGGGCTGGAACCTGTGTCCCCTGTATTGGCAGACGGATTCTTAACCACTGCGCCACCAGGGAAGCCTGATACATAGTTTTAAAGCAGATATTTAGAAAAATTTTTTTTCTTAGAAGTTGTATCAAATTCTTCATTTTCTCTATTATGTATTAATTTTTCAATTCTAAACAGCCAATTAATTAGATTATTTATTAGCTTGTTTGGATCATTTAGCATTACATCTTTTTTTAGCATTTATGTATGTATAGTAAGTATGCAGAATATATCTGTAATATAATATTTTTTTCTCCTCAGTTATCAGACAGCAGTATGTTTAATGTTAATTGGTATGTGCTTTGGGGTCATGGTGGAAAAATACCCTCTCTTTGATAGCTGATGTCCAATCTGTGTGTTTTTAACATAGGATTTGTGAAACAAGGCTACCTTAAAATGAACTTGAATTATATGTTATTACTCTTTCTTTAGTAAAGAATTCTATTCCTTTAGTGTTTCTAAACATTTTAAGATCAATTGTTGGGAAGTTTCATAACTCTGTTTGGTATAAGTATTACTTTTGGTGTAATGTATATTCAATATGAAATGTTTATTTATAGATTGTAATGAATAGGATAACTATGTTTCTTTATATCTTGTAGCTCTCTCTCTTATACGTGTGATCCAGCAGTTACAACCAAAACCGAACAGTGATAACAGGAGAAGTATTCCAAACAGTGACGTTGGGAAGATCTGAAAGTCATGAAATCGAACATTTTCACCTCAGGGAAATCCAGGAAAATATGTATGACTTTGAGTCTCAGCAGAGAGATGATGAAAGAAATTATAAAGTAATGCCTATAACCCATAACAAAAATCTCACTGATGGAAGACATTGCCATTGTAGACGGGATGCAGGAATCAAGCCCACTGGAAATAGGCTTGGATTAAGCTTTCAGGATGAACTGCATATAATGAGAAGTGAAGGGGAAATTTATGAATTTAAATTTAAATTTAGCTGACAAGAAAATCAACAGTAGTGCCTCAGTTTCACCACTTCATGTAATTCCTCTTACTCTTCAAACCAGTATTTCTAATACAAATGAGAATGATTTTATGCATTCCCCCAACACTGACAGAAGACCAGAAAGCTCACAGCAAAATACCTTACAAATGTAACGAGTGTAACGAAACCTTCCTTAACAGCTCAAACCTCACTAGACATCAGAGAATCCACACAGGAGTGAAAGTGTATAAACGTGATATATGTGGTAAAATCTTTGGTCGAAATTCACACCTTGTGGGTCATCGGGAAAGTCATGTTGTAGAGAAATGTTACAAGTGTAATGAGTGTGGCAAAACCTTTAGTCATGGCTTATAGCTCACTCAACATCAAATAATCCATTCAGGAGAGAAACCATATAAATGTGATTTATGTGGCAAAGTCTTCAGTCGAAATTCAGTCCTTGCAAATCTTCAGAGAATTCACACCGAAGAGAAACCGTATACAAATGAGTGTGGAAATACCTTTAATCACCGCTCAAACCTCATTAGACATCAGAAAATTCGTACAGGAAAGAAATTATATAAATGTGATATGTGTAGCAAAGTCTTCAGCCGTAATTCAAACCTTGCAATTAAGTGGAGAGGTCATACTGGGGAGAAACCTTATAAATGTAACGAGCGTGGCAAGGTCTTTCGTCTAAAACCACATCTTCGAATTCATCGGAGGGTTCATACTGGAGAGAATCCTTTCAAATGTAGTGATTGTGGCAAAGCCTTCAGTCAAAATTCACACCTTACAAGTCACTGGAGAGTACATTTTGTAAAGAAACCTTTCACAGGGCTTCCCTGGTGGCGCAGTGGTTGAGAGTCCGCCTGCCAATGCAGGGGACACGGGTTCGTGCCCCGATCCGGAAAGATCCCACATGCCGCGGAGCCTGCGTGTCCAGAGCCTGTGCTCCACAACGGGAGAGGCCACAGCAGTGAGAGGCCCGCATACCCAAAAAAACAAAAACAAAAAAAAAAAAAAAAAGAGAAACCTTTCACATATATTGCGTGTGCAAAAACCTTTACTCAGGTCTCAACCCTCACTACACATCAGAAAATCCATACATGAGAGAAACCATATAAATATGATATATGTTAGAAGGTCTTCAAAATTCAAACTTCAAAATTCACACCTTACAGTTCTTCGGAGAATTCATAGTGGAGAGGAACCATACAAGTATCATGAGTCTGGCAAAGCCTTTGTGCGTTCAGCCTCACTTATCATCAGACAATTCATGATGGAAAGAAACCTTGCAAATGTAATGACTGTCTCAATGTGTTTAGTCAAAATTTATACTTTATGACCTACCAAATTATTCATACAGGAGAGAAACCTTTTAAATGTAATGAGTGTGACAAATCCTTCAGTGTGCTTTCAAGCCTAACTTATCATATGGTCCATACTGGTGAAAGACCTTGAAAATATAATCAGTGTGGCAATGCTTTTAGCATAGGTTCACATTTTAATGTTCATGAGAAAATTCTTACTGGCTAGAAGCCAGGTAAATGTATTTAGTATAGTCAGGCCTTTAGAAAATGAACTCATTCTAGAAAGAATCCTCACAAATTCCATGAATGTGCAAAACCTATACTCATGGCTCCCATCTCACCAGTAGTTTGATAATAAGGACTGGACAAAACATTACGGAAGTAATGAATTTTGCAAAGCTTTTAGGTTGTGCCTTAAACTCAGGGTCACCAGATATGTCATGCTTAAAAATGCAGCAAATAGGGGGCTTCCCTGGTGGCGCAGTGGTTGAGAGTCCGCCTGCTGATGCAGGGGACACGGGTTCGTGCCCCGGTCCGGGAAGATCCCACGTGCCGCGGAGCGGCTGGGCCTGTGAGCCATGGCCGGTGAGCCTGCGCATCCGGAGCCTGCGCATCCGGAGCCTGTGCTCCAAATCGGGAGAGGCCACAACAGTGAGAGGCCCTCATACCACAAAAAAAAAAAAAAAAAAAAAAAATTGCAGCAAATATGGCAAAGTTTCAAATTTTTGGTCCTTCGTCACTAGATATCAGAATCTTTATCCTGGAGAGAAACAACACAAATGTACTGTGTGTGGCAAGGATTTTACCCAAAGATCACAAGTTGGGGGATATACTGAAGTGTTAGCTCCCAAATGCAATGTGTGTGGCAAAACATTTACCTTGAGTTCAAGTATTAAGCAACAGCAAGAGTCCATATTGAAGAGAAGCCATGGAAATGTAGGGCAGAAGCTTTATCCAGGCCTCACAGTGCACTAGACTTCAGAAGACTTATCTTTGAGGGAAACCACACAAAAGAATGTTTACTAATGCTTGTAAGTGATGATCCAGACTGTGGGACATAGAAGCTTTCCAATGTAATGAATGCATAAAGGTTTTCATCAAGTAATCACACCTTTGGTGTGATGAAATAATTCATACAGCTCAGAAAATATACAGATATTCTGAACATAGAAACACTTTTAAGAAACTGCGTCCGCAGGGAGCATCATGAAAGTCATAGTTGGGAGACCCCTTACAAATGTAATAAATTTGGGGAATTTTTTGAGCAATTCTTACAATAGACCACACATCAAAGAATGCATACTAGGATTAGGTAAGCCTGTAGTTCTCCAGATTAATCTGAGATATTATATACTGCAGAAGCATTACAAGTCACAGTGTGTTAAAACTTATGACATGATGCATATATGAGGGTAAGAAGGATATATGTGGAAATGGCCCATTATCTCCAGTGTATAAATATTCAATTTTCTTGAAAAGGCTTCGTTACAATTTATGCCTTTTAACGTGAAGTTTGAAATCTGTTGATCTTACACCTTCAGTGTAGGCCTTTGATGATGGTCTCTGGGAAGGAGTCAATAAGATGAAAGGGCCAACTTCATTAGGTGTGGTTCCTTCACCTCCATGTTGCCTGGAAAAATAAGGATCCTGAATTATTAAATTGAACATTGTGTAAATTATCGTTAGGGAGAGGCAGAAAATAATGTAAAACTAGGACATGACCCATCATGCTTATGTTTGGGGAGCCCTTCCGTAGATACTCCACAGTGGGTTATGGGACAGAATCGTCTACCAACTGACCTTGAACAGGGCAGGAAGGACATTAATGGACTGGGCTTTTCATGGGAGGAAAGTGACAGGTTGCTAGGGACTGATTGGTGGAAATAATGCAGGGGAAAACTTGGTCACTTTCTCCACTGGATGGCCATAACTGTTGTATATATCTATGTTTAATGAGCAATTAGTCTTATTTTTGGAAGTTGAACAGAGAGCAGTTATCTTGAGAGGGAAATTTATTCAAAAGAACCAGAATATTATGTGTATGTGTATGAGTCACATTTAACTGCTGCAATTACATTTGGCTAGTGTTTTATTTAGAATGTATTGTAGGTCTCCTGTTTTAATTAATAAGTTTAATCACTTTTGTCAACCCTGGATGAATCCTGTTGCTTCCACCAGCACAGTTTTTCCCCATCTCAATACTTTACAAGAGAAGCTAACAGTGCACCATTAGGCTCTCAGGATTGAAAGAATCTGCAATAATTTCTTTCCAATATAGAATCAAACAACATACAATTTGGGGATTAAATTCTCATAATTTGTACTTGAGAATTCCTCTCCACTCTCTGTTCCATATTTAGATGGTATAATGAAAATATCATAGCAGTGTATTTCAGACTCTGACTTCTATTATTGTGCAAAAATTGGACAGAGTAAATTTAAAAATCAAATTGGTGTTATTGAATGATTCATGAATTGGGCAGCATTCCACCTAGTAAAAAAAAGAGGTGCTCCATGGAGCTGTACAAAATGGAAAGCTTTAATAGGCAGATACTGGGCAGGATAAGAAAGTTATTAGTTAAAGAAAAGATAGTTTCTGGACTTCCCTGGTGGTCCAGTTGTTAAGACTCGGAGCTCCCAATGCAGGGGGCCCTGGTTCGATCCCTGGTCAGGGAACTAGATCCCGCGTGCTGCAACTGAAAGATCCCGCGTGCCACAACAAAGGTTCCATGTGCCGCAACTAAGACCGGGCGCAGCCAAATAAATAAATAAATAATTAAAAAAGTGTCAGGCAAGGTTACCTTTTTTGGGGAAAGTAGGGCAAAATCTTTTCCTGTCTATTACCTCACTAGTGTTGTTTAGGAAATTCTAGAGTGATTGGTTTAAGGTCACTTTTCTGGGAGGGATGAAACTGCAATTAAGTCTGGGTTTGTCCTCTCAGGGGCAAGTGACTCCACCTTTGGAATTTTTTTTTTAATTTATTTTTTATATTTATTTTTGGCTGTGTTGGGTCTTCGTTTCCGTGCAAGGGCTTTCTCTAGTTGTGGCAAGCGGGGGCCACTCTTCATCGCGGTGCGCGGGCCTCCCACTATCGCGGCCTCTCTTGTTGCGGAGCACAGGCTCCAGACGCTCAGGCTCAGTAGTTGCAGCTCACGGGCCCAGTTGCTCCAGGGCATGTGGGATCTTCCCGGACCAGGGCTAGAACCCGTGTCCCCTGCATTGGCAGGTGGATTCTCAACCACTGCACCACCAGGGAAGCCCTGGAATTTTTTTTTTTTGGCACTCCCTACAACCTGCTCCCCATTCCTGAATATGCAGTATATGAATGTATTTTTTTTTTTTTTTTTTTTTTTTGCGGTACGCGCACGGGCCTCTCACTGCTGTGGCCTCTCTCGTTGCAGAGCACAGGCTCTGGACGCGCAGGCTCAGCGGCCATGGCTCACGGGCCCAGCCGCTCCACGGCATGTGGGATCCTCCCGGACCGGGGCACGAACCCATGTCCCCCGCGTCGGCAGGTGGACTCTCAACCACTGCACCACCAGGGAAGCCCCTGAATGTATTTCTTAATGTCCCTTTTTGTTCCTAAGTAAATGTCACAGCATGCACCCACCCTGATTTCCATGAGGGGAAAATAGGAATATAGTAAGCATATGAAAAATATTAGAAAATTTCAAAATCATGCAATTTCAGTTTTTTCCTTGAAGCACTCAGTGCAATAATTTGAAAATATCGATATTCAAGACTTTTAAAAACGAACAGTATACGATAGGAATATTCTGTTTGATAGATAAAGTAGAAATTTCATATATTCACCTCCAGAGCACTTTTTGTTGTTGCTAAATTGCAGTTATGGTCATTCACTGGATTAGGATGGAACTTCACCCAAAGATTGGTTTGGTCATTGAGACTGATTTTAACATGAAATGTTAGGAGAATGTTTGTCAGCTTCTCAGGGAGATGGGAGGATTCCAAGGTGTTCAAAAAATGATTTGAGGAAACAGATAATGCTGACTGGCTTGGTGCCTTCAGGTGATTCCTGAGTGGTGCTTATAGGTGGATACCTATTTATGCTTTGAATTCCCAATTGGTATCGAAGGAGGAAGCCCTTGGGCTTTTTTTTTTTTTTTTTTTTTTTGGCTGTGTTGGGTCTTCGTTGCTGTGCATGGGCTTTCTCTAGTTGCGGCAAGCGGAGGCTACTCTTCGTTGCAGTGCGCGGACTTCTCATTGCGGTGGCTTCTCTCGTGGAGCACGGGCTCTAGGCGCACGGGCTTCAGTAGTTGCGGCACGTGGGCTCAGTAGTTCTGGCTCAGGAGCTTCGTTGCTCCACGGCATGTGGGATCTTCCTGGACCAGGGAAGTCCCAAGAGTATTAAAATTTTGATTTCTATGGTATTAAGCTATAAGTTACATGGTTGATTTTCTACTATAATAAAATATTTTAATACAATTTTTCCTTAGCATTATTTTTTTCCCACACTTTACATTTCACACTTTCTCATTTTAAAACAAGAGATAAATCAGTCGGTTGTTTGGGGAATTTTGTGACGTGACAATCCACATGTATAAAGTTAGGTGCACTATAAACATGATGAAAGAGTGTTCCTTTAGGGGTTCACTTCAGTGAAAGTACTGGAATGGCAAATGGTGAACTGAAGTCTTTTCATTTGGGAGTTGGCTGTGGTCAAGTGCTTCAAAATCAAGTGTGTGGAGTTGAACCAGCATGCAATGAACTGAATGAAATTTTAAGAATGAATGAGATAGACCCCAAGGACTTCCCTGGTGGCACAGTGGTTAAGAACCCGCCTGCCAATGCAGGGGACACGGGTTGGAGCCCGGTCTGGGAAGATCCCATGTGCCATGGGGCAACTAAGCCTGGGTACCACAACTGCTGAGTCTGCGCTTTGGAGTCCACAAGCCACAACTACTGAATCCTGCACACCACAACGAAGAGCAGCCCCCGCTCGCTGCAACTAGAGAAAGCCTGTGCACAGAAATGAAAACCCACCACAGCCAAAAATAAATAAATTTATTTATTTAAAAAAGAAAGACCCCAAGATTCCAACTATAGTTTGTGACAAGGAGAGAGTCTCCATTGCCAAATGCCTGGAAGCTATCCTACCATTTTCCAGTGATGTAGTGACATTCAGAGCCAAAATATCTTGCAGAGAAAATAAGATTTGTGCTACTTCCAACTTGACAACTGACACCCTATATTCTCCAGTTAGAATTTGTTCTCAACCAAAAATAATATATTTTTCTTTGATAAGTGATCTTGGGACTTCCTTTGTGGCACAGTGGTTAAGAATCCGCCTGCCAATGCAGGGGACACGGGTTTGAGCCCCGGTCCAGGAACTAAGATCCCACATGCCGTGGAGCAACTAAGCCCGTGCTCCACAGCTACTGAAGCCCACGCGCCTAGAGCCCATGCTCCGCAACAAGAGAAGCCACTGCAGTGAGAAGCCCATGCTCCGCAACAAGAGAAGCCACTGCAATGAGAAGCCCACACACCGCAACAAAGAGTAGCCCCCGCTCTCCTCAACTAGAGGAAGCCCACACACAGCAACGAAGACCCAATGCAGCCAAAAATAAAGAAATAGATAAATTAATATAAATTTATTTTTAAAAAGTGATCTTAATTTCGCTTTTTTTTTTTTTTTTTTGGCTCCACCACATGGCTTGTGGGATCTTAGTTATAGGACCAGGGGTCCAACCTCATAGCAGTGAAAGCACGGTGTCCTAACTACTGGACCTCCAGGGAATTCCCTTAATTTCAATCTCTATTATCTTTCTTACCAGACTTCAAGTAAGAATCATTGTTATTAATGCTTTAAGCATAATAACTCATTGAATTTTCATCGTTGAAAAGGATACTGATGTTTATTCTCATTTCAGAAATGAAGGAACATAGTACAAATACTGGTTTAAAGACTCATTCAGCTCCATCTTAGCAAGTGCCTGAGTCAGGATGTGAAGCCATGTTGTCTGATTGCAAAAATAATCTCTTAAGGCAAATTGTTTTCGATTCTTTACTCAGTATCCGTAGTTAATTTTATGAGTATTTCTTGCCATTTTTAAATGGGTTATCATCATATATAATTGTTGTTATGGTAACTTATTTTTATACAAGCATACCTCTTTTCTTTCTTTCTTCCTTTTTTTCTTTTTTTTTTTTTTTTGGTTGCTCTGTGTGGCATGTAGGATCTTAGTTCCCCAACCAGGGATTGAACCCTCACCCCCTGCAGTGGAAGCTCAGAGTCTTAACACTGGACCGCCAGGGAAGTCCCAAGCATACCTCTTTTTATTGCACTTTACTTTATTGGCTTCACAGATGCTGCATTTTGGAAATTGAAGGCTTGTAGCAACCGTGCCTGAACCAATCTTTGTGCTCTTTTTCCAAGAGCATTTGGTCACTTGGTGTCTCTGTGTCAAGTTTTGATGATTTTCATGTTTCGAACTTTTAGCATTATTTTATTTGTTACGGTGATCATTCATCAGTGATTTTGATGTTACTGCTGTGACTCACTGGATGCTCTGATGACTGTCCGCATTTTTCAGCAGTAAGTTGTTTTGTTTGTTTGCTGCTTCAGTCACCAAAAGGGAAATTTCTGCTTGACAGGAGGCCGTCACAAAGTAAAAATCCTATTTGTCAGGTTAGATAGTTTTTACTTGTGAGTGACAAACCACCTGGAAATTAGTAACTGAAAGAAGTAGGAAGTTTCTCATTCTCACGTCACGGGAAGTCCAGAGGGTGCCGTGTGGGATGTGATGGGTCCTCTCCTCCTTCTACCTCCATGACCATTTCTTCTTCACTTTTGTTTTCTGGCCATGCTGCGTGGCTTCCATGATCTTAGTTCCCCCACCAGGGATCAAACCCAGGCCCTTGCAGTGGAAGCTCCGAGTCCTAACTGCTGGACCACCAGAAAATTCCCTCTTCACTTGCCTTATAGCAACATGGCTTCTTATGACTAAGAAGGGTGAAGATTGAGAGGCAAAACCCTTTTAATTTTTAGATTTTGTCCCATTTTCATGAAAACAATAATTTTACGTTTTTCCGAATATTAGCTAATTTTAATAAGAAATGAGAATTTTTGAATTTTATATTTCCACCTCAAAAACAGAGAAAGGTAAAGGGAAAAGATGTTAGAAACAGATTTGTCAGCTGTCTTTGTTGTTTATCCTGAGAGTATAATATTCCATGCAATATGCTTAGTGACATACGTTAGACAAAGACAAATATTATATGTTATCACTTGTGTGTGGAATCTAGAAAATAAATCCAAGAAGTATATATAGCAACAGAGAAATAGACTCGCAGATTAAAAAAAATGTAGGTTATCAGTGGGGAGAAGGAAGGGAGGAGGTGCAAGATAGCAATTTGATATTAAGAGATCCAAACTTCTAGATATAAAATAGATAAGCAGGGACTTCCCTACTGGCGCAGTGGTTAAGAATCCGCCTGCCAATGCAGGGCACACGGGATCAAGCCACGGGATCAAGCCCCGGTCTGGGAAGATCCCACATGCCGTGGAGCAACTAAGCCTGTGTGCCAAAACTACTGAGCCTGCGCTCTAGAGCCCACGAGCCACAGCTACTGAGCCCGCGTGCTGCAACTACTGAAGCCCGGGCGCCTAGAGCCCGTGCTCTGCAACAAGAGGAGCCACTGTAATAAAAAGCCTGCGCACCACAACAAAGAGCAGCCCCCGCTCGCCGCAACTAGAGAAAGCACGCAGGGAGCAATGAAGACCCAACGCAGCCAAAAATAAATAAATAAAATAAATTAATTAAAATAGATAAGCAATATCTTAAGTAACATATTGTGTAGCACAGGGATTCATAGCCATTATTTTGATAGGACTTCTAAGGAAGTATAACATATTAAAATACTGTGTCACTATGCTGTATGCCTGCAACTAATATAAGTATTCCAACTAATATAGTATTGTAAATTCCCTTGGACTCAAGGTCATGTACATACCAGTTTGGAGATGGCCATACCAGTTTACCATAGGTATGACCCTGATGGGTCAAGAAATCTGCATTCCACTGTTAGGATCATTTACCAGCGACTTTTGCACATTCAATAGGATTGGACAGTGTAATTGCCCACACTGGAGCCTTAACAAAATTCACTCAATAGGCTTTAAATGATATTAATCAGACTATTAACCTACTGAATTCTGAGGTCTCTATGATGAGTAAAGCTGTGCTACAAAACTGCATGGCCGTTGACATCCTTAGGGCATCTCAGGGGAGCACCTGTGCCATAATTCAAACTGCATGCTGTGTTTTCATACCTGATGAATCCTCTGATATAACACATTTAATGAACCATATGAAAAGTCAGATTTCAGCCTTAAGGTGACCCATTCCCTAGTCTTGACTTCTTCAAAATCTGGTTTGGCGTAGGAAGCTCTTGGCTTAAATATTTACTTATAACTCTATCAGTGTTACTTGCTATATTCTATTTTGACTGTTTCAGAAGGCGATTGTTTCTTGTATTACCAAATGTGTGACTGAGCCTCTGATAAAAATAATGATGAGTAGGTGACCTGAAGGACTTGACCGGATAGGTAGTTTTTATGAGATCAATGACTATAACAGTGTAACTCTAGACATGGGAAGAAGCAACAAGAGGGATTTTTTTCCCACCGTGTACCATAACAGAATAGTAAGGTGGTCCAGAGACGTTTTGCTACTGTTAATAAGGCCTAGTCCAGTAATAGCGCAGTGAGTGGCCTATCAATAAAATCCTTCCCCGACCTAGGAATGAGCATTCCTAGCACCATGCTATGAAATGGTCATGAAATGCCTCCCGAACAGGTTTGAACTTATGGCCATGAGGGGGCGCTGCAAACTAAACTTGGAACTTGCCATCTGACTCTACAAGGCTTAAATCAATAGCTGGTGCATTGGGTGACCTTCAAGACACCCTAAAAGTATTTTAGGGTGTAGATCAGGAATGAAGCACTCTGTGCGCTGTAAAAACGGTCAGAACAGGCCTTGGGATATTTAGATATTTTCAGGAGAAGATTTTATGAGCCCAAATTCTTGAATCTCCTCGTATCTAGATAAGCACTAAATCATTAATGGAGGGCTTCCCTGGTGGCGCAGTGGTTGAGAGTCCGCCTGCCGATGCAGGGGACACGGGTTCGTGCCCCGGTCCGGGAAGATCCCACATGCTGCGGAGCGGCTGGGCCCGTGAGCCATGGCCGCTGGGCCTGTGCGTCCGGAGCCTGTGCTCCGCAACGGGAGAGGCCACAACAGTGAGAGGCCCGCCTACCGCAAAAAAAAAAAAAAAAAATCATTAATGGAGACATCTGCTCCTCATGACTAGCAGAAACCTCCGCAGGACTGGTAGCGACATTCTGCAAAAATGTGTGCTTGATCGCATGTATCCCCCTTCACCAAAATCACAGTTATAGTGACTTTTCCCCCTACCTCTTCAGACCAGTTCCTCAGAGCTATGTGAGACTGTCTCCTGGAGTATAGTCCTCATTTTGCCCCAAATAAAACAATGCACACCTCTCGCGTTGTGCATTTTTTCCATTCGACATTCTCATAAAAAGAAAAATATTTTTTCCGTTTTTTGTTTGCTTTCTCTTTTTATGGTACCTATATGGGATAATGGATGCTTACTAAGCTTATTGATAACTATTTCAACATATGAAAGTCAGAACATTATGCTGTACACCTTAAATTCATACAGTGATGTATGTCAAGTACATCTCAATAAAACTGGGGGGAAAAGTTTTAAGAGGCAAATAAAACACTTTGGGGGAAAAAATGAACAATGCAATTTACAACAAATTTTTACAGTGTATTGCTCCTTTTATTTATTTTTATTTTATTTTTTTGCGGTACGCGGACCTCTCACTGTTGTGTCCTCTCCCGTTGCGGAGCACAGGCTCACGGACGCGCAGGCTCAGCGGCCACGGCTCACGGGCCCAGCCACTTCGCGGCATGTGGGATCTCCCCAGACCGCGGCACGAACCTGTATTCTCTACATCGGAAGGCAGACTCTCAACCACTGCGCCACCAGGGAAGCCCTATTGCGAATTGCTCTTTTTAAAGCAATGGTTAGTGACGGAAATTATCACACGGCTTAGTCCTCCAGTCTCAAGACTCCGGGATTTGTCCCTGAGCCTCTGGAACTGACACGTGTTGTCATTCAGCCTCATTCGGCCACCCGGCTGAATGAGAAACAAAAAGGAAAAACTGTTCGGTAAGGTGTCAGCATGAATGGGCTCATTCTACACAAGGAAAGTTTTGTATCTTCCATTCTAGTTTGTAATATAGAGCCACGTCCAGCTCTTTCCTTGAACTGCCTAAATTAATTCTAATTGCAGGAAACGTTCCGGGATGGAACTAGCGCCCCACAGCTACCACTTGGAGACCCACGTTCCCAACCACTGAATTGCTTATGCTGCAGGAGCGGGACGTGAGAGAAACCTGCTCTCACGCTTTTTATTGAAATCGTTTTCAACTTGTCAGGAGGAAACATCTTAGTTTCAGACACAACTGAAAGCTTTTATCTTAAACCTGTTGCAGATAAGAACTTAAGACGAGCGTTTTCATGGTACATGAAAGTACCGTTACCCGCCCCGCCTCCAGACGCCGACTGAGTGCACTCGGTTAGGGCCCTCCTCCCGCAGCCTCTCACAGGTAGCGCTCCGCCCAGGCCGCGCTCCTGGAAGTTCCGCCTCTAAACCTGCGCGTGCGCAATTTCTTACGGAACCGGAAGTTTAGTTCTTGGAACGACGATCGCTTTGCGGAGCGTGAATTTCTCTTTTCTAGTGTAAATCTGTGCTACGCGGTCCCCCCTTACTCCATCCTCAGGGTCTCCGAGTCACTTCGGACCTAAAATCCCGTCACCCGACCCTCCGGCCGAAGTAAATCCAGACGTCGCCGATACAGGTCGGGTATGTTTTCCTTTGGGTTTGAATTCGTTCTGAGGCTTGTCGGTTCTCTTGGCTTTTCCGCCTTCGGTCCAGGTAGACACCTTCATTCGCAACATTTTCCTGTTTAAAACCCTTTAGTACCTCCGCCCTCCCCCTCGGCCCTCCATGTAACGTCCTCTTCCGTGAGGTGGATGCACGCCGCACCCCCCCCACACACCCCCAGCCTCGCCCTCTCGGCCCCTGGAGGGCAGGCGGGTCGCCCCGCAGAGGTCTCTCCCCGGTCCTGGGTTTCTGCAGGGCCCGCCCCTCTCCGGAAACTCCTTTCCTCCCTCCCAGCCCCTCTGCCCTCGCGTCTCCTGGGGCCGGTCCTTCTGCTCCCCCGGCCTCCCGTTCGTAGTCAGCCCTTCCTCTCACCCTGCGTTGGGGGAGGTGACCTGGGCCAGATGTGTGACACCCATGGTTCTTCCATCCCAAATTCCACCCGATGGAAAATGGTCTCTTGCGGTTGGCGGGCATCTTATTCAGTCTCCATCCCTGTAAATATGTTGGCGAGGCGATCAGGAGAAGCAGAGACAGAGAGACTGAGAGAGAAGTAGAACACCTGAGGCAAAAGAATGAGGGAGCATCGATAGCAACATAGAGGATGGCTGAGCGACTTGTAAATAGACTGTACAATGAACGCGATTATGCCTTGAAAGGAGCAAGTGAACGAAATAGAGAAGTATATAAAAAGCTGGATGTCCAGACTTTGACATAGAGCAGCATAGAGAGAGAGGCTCTGGATGTTGCTCAACATAGAGAGAGGGGCTCTGGATCACCGGGAGCGGGCGGCTAACAGTGGTGAGGCGCTTCACACAGAGAGTCGGAGAGAGGATAAAAGGTGGAACCATGGCCTTCACAGCACTGTGGTGCGGGGAGAGTATGAGGACAAGGGATGATCAGAAGAGCAGAAGAAGAGGGAGAGCAGGAAGGAAGCACAGCCACTTGCCACGCCAGAGCGTGGGGCGGAAGGGAGAGTAACAGGGATGGAAGGGGTGTCACCTGGAGGGCAGAGAGGGAGCACAGAAAAGGGAAGAAAGAGGCAGAAATGCATAGAGATTTAGGACAGTCAGGGAGGGTGGAGAGAGAGAACATCAGGAGGGGGAACAGCTTGCAGAGTGGGGCAGGACAGGTGTGAGAAAAGAAATAGAGAGGAGGGCAGACACAGCAGGAGAGTGGAGGGGAAGAGAAAGAGAAAGAAATAGGGAGACCCAAATAGAATGAAATGGAAGCACATAGCAATGCAGATAGAAGGGGGGAAACTGGATGCAGTCACAGTGTATTCTTCATAGGTACAGAATTTTTATTCATCGGTTATATATCTATACATCTGGAAAAAAAGGTGGGAGGTGTGCTGGTCTTGCTTCCTGTGAGTGGTGCTCAATCCAGACTTCACATTGGATGGATGAGGCATTTTGCATATGTGTGTTTTCTACCCCCTGACTAGAGATTTCCCTTCATATCATCAGTGTGGTGTGCAGCCTCAGTAGTATGTAACGTGCCCGAAGTGATTGCAGTCTGGATCCGTCACTGAGCATCATGGCTCCAGGTCCCCCCATTCCCGAGGGCTGAGATCTGGGCTGAGGGTGAGGGCTCTGCTCTGCGTGGGGTTGGATCAGGGCTGGTCTGTGACCTGCAGGGGATCGTCGGGTCCAGCTGAGGTGCCCGCTGCTGCTGGGGACATGAGGGCCTCACCAGGAGGGGAGCGAGATCTGAAGGAAAGTGTGGAAAACTCACCTGTTGGTCTCTGTGTGGGAGTTACTGTCCTGATCCCTCCTGGGACAGTGGGCAGCAGAGGACTGTCTGTTCCACATGCTGAGGGCTTCCCTGTGTGTGTGGTGGTGACTCAGGAAGGGGGTGTGTCGATTCTAAGCATTAAACAGCCTGTTTCCAACTTTGAAGATCGACCTCTAAAGACTCACGTTGTCTGAGGAAGAAACTCAGAAGAGGAGGGAGAGGAGAGAAAAGGAGTCAGAAATGGCTCTTTCTCAGGTAATGTCATATTCTCAGTTGATTTTTCTGTCTGTTCTTCCTCAGATGCCCTTATTTGGACTCGCTAATCTCTGACTCTGAAGTGTCCCGCCTAACACCTGTACATTCACACTCACCCGGGTCCTTCCCTCAGGGCTTGTCATCTCCACTTAGATCCCGTCTCCCCATGACCCAGTGGCCTGGAACTTGTGAGGAGGCTCCACTGGGCCCAGTCCTGGGCAGGGCTTCACCCCCATGGATTAGAGACGTGGTGTCAGTGCTACTGGGCAGCAGGGATTGTTGAGAGGCCCCATCAGGATGCACTGTCTGCTCTCTGTAAACCAGGATAAAGAAGCTGCACATGGAAGTCAGGTATTAATATGCACAACAGTGGGGTAAAATCTGGAAAATAGACCAGTAAGTGGAAATTCTTTCTGACATTTTCCAAGGCAATTGAAGCTAAATGACTGAGTCACTTTGTTCTAATCCTAATGATTGAGAATCAAATGAAATGGAAATTCAGAAGCAAACTTCAGTGATAATGGGTGTTTTATTGCTTCATTGAATTTAAACTGTGAAATCAACCTAAATTTCTGACAGTTGGAAATTTTTTAAGTCACTTTTCATCACTTCCATTCCTCAGAAGTTGTCTTTTTTTTTTTTTAAGAAGATGTTGGGGGTAGGAGTTTATTAATTAATTTATTAATTTTTGGCTGTGTTGGGTCTTCATTTCTGTGTGACGGCTTTCTCTAGTTGTGGCAAGCGGGGGCCACTCTTCATCGCGGTGCTCGTGCCTCTTACTATCGTGGCCTCTCTTGTTGCGGAGCACAGGCTCCAGACGCGCAGGCTCAGTAGTTGTGGCTCACGGGCCTAGTTGCTCCGTGGCACGTGGGATCTTCCTGGACCGGGGCACGAACCCGCGTCCCCTGCATTGGCAGGCGGACTCTCATCCACTGCGCCACCAGGGAAGCCCCACACAGAAGTTTTTATCTTTGATGTAGGTATGGTTCCAGTTCACTCTTTTTTAATTAATTTATTTTTAAAAATATTTTAAAAAATATTTATTTGTTTATTCATTTATTTGGTAGTGCTGGGTCTTAGTTGTGGCATGTGGTATCTTTATTGCGGCATACAGGATCTTCGTTGCTGCGTGTGGGATCTTTTAGTTGCGGCATGCAGACTCTTAGTTGTGGCATGCATGTGGGATCTAGTTCCCTGCCCAGTGATCAAACCTGGCCCCGTGCATTGGGAGCACAGGGTCTTAACCATTGGACCACCAGGGAAGTCCCCAACTTCATTATTTGTTTTTTAATATAAATTTATTTATTTATTTTTGGCTGCATTGGGTCTTTGTTGCTGTGCGCAGGCTTTCTCTAGTTTTGGCAAGTGGGGGCTACTCTTCATTGCGGTGCGTGGGTGTCTCATTGTGGTGGCTTCTCTTGTTGCGGAGCATGGCTGTAGGCACACCAGCTTCAGTAGTTGTGGCACCCAGGCTCAGTAGTTGTGGCTCGTGGGCTCTAGAGCGCAGGCTCAGTAGTTGTGGCACACAGGCTTAGTTGCTCCGCAGCATGTAGGATCTTCCTGGACCAGGGCTCGAACCCATGTCCCGTGCATTGGCAGGCGGGTTTTTAACCACTGCGCCACTGTGGAAGTCCCTTTTATTTTATTTTATTTTTTTTGCGGTACGCGGGCCTCTCACTGTTGCGGCCTCTCCCGTTGCGGAGCACAGGCTCCGGACGCGCAGGCCCAGCGGCCATGGCCCATGGGCCCAGCCGCTCCGCGGCATGCGGGATCCTCCCGGACCGGGGCCGTGTCCCCTGCATCAGCAGGCGGACTCTCAACCACTGCGCCACCAGGGAAGGCCCTTGTCCCTTTTTTTTTAGTTATTTTAAAAAATGTTTGTTTATTTATTTATATTTTTGGCTATGTCAGGTCTTAGTTGCGCCAAACGGCCTCTTCGTTGCGGTGCACATGGTTCTCTCTAATTGTAGCACTGGCTTCTCTCTAGTTGTGGAGTGTGGGCTCTGTAGTTGTGGCACTCGGGCTTAGTTGCCCTGAGGCATGTGGGATCTTCGTTCTCTGATCGGGATCGAACTGGCGTCCCCTGTATTGCAAGACCGATTCTTAACCACTGGACCACGAGGGAAGTCCAGCCCCACCAGGTTCATTCTTTTGCTAGTAGATATCTGTTTTCTCAGCACCATTTCTTACTGAGACTGTCCTTTCCCCTTTGTGTAGTCTTGGCATCCTTGCCAACACATTTTTGTATTTACCAAGGATTATTTCTTAGTTTTCTAATCTGCTCCACTGGTTTATGTATCTGTGTTTATGCCAGTACCACATCATCTTGATTACTTTGTAATATGTTTCGAAATCTAAAAGTAATGGCCTCTATCTTCTTTTTCAAGAGTATTTTGGCTATTTGGGGTCCCTGTGACTGCCTATGAATTTTAGCATTATTTTTTCTATTACTCCAAAAATTGCCATTGAAATTTTGATTCGGATTCCATTGAATCTATAGAACTCTCTTGGTAATACAGTGATTTTTAGACTTATTAACTTTTCCAATCCATGAGTGCAAAGTGTCTTTTTATTTATTTGTATCTCCATGGATTTCTCTTAGAACTCTTAGTGGTTTTCAGTGAACACGTCTTTCACCTACTTGGCTCATTTTTTCCCTCTGTATTGGATCCCATTGATGCTTTAGAAAATAGGATCGTTCTCTAAGTTTCTGTTGACATTGTTCATTGTGTATAGAAATGCAACTGGGGACTTCCCTAGTGGTCCAGTGGTTAAGTGCTCCCATTGCAGGGGCCCCGGGTTTGATCCCTGGTCAGGGAATAGATCCCACATGCGTGCCGCAACTAAGAGTTTGCATGCTGCAACTAAGAGCTTGCATTCTTTAAGACCCAGAGCAGCCAAATAAAGAAATCAACAAATATTAAACAAACAAACAAACGAACAAACAAAAAACCCCAGAACTACTGTTTAAAAAAAATAATAAAAGAAATGCAACTGATTTTTGCGTGCTCATTTTTTATGCTGCAACTTTTCTAACGCCGCTCTTTGGAGTAGTTGCTTTCTGTTGGAATCTTTTTGATTTCTACATATAAAACTTGTCACCTAAAAATAAGATAATTTTACTTCTTTTTCAGTTTGGATAACTTTGAATTTTTTCTTGGTGTCCAATGGCTCTGTCTGGGACATTCAGTAGTTTCTTGAACAGTAGGGTGGAGTGTGCATCTTTCTCCTTTTTGTTGTAAGCATTTAGCAGTGTGGACTTCCCCTTTAGTACCGCTTTCACTGTCTGTTAGAAATTTTCGTATGTAGTCTTTTTGTTTTCATTCAAGTATTCTTACATTTTCCTTGTGATTTCTTCTTTGGTGATTGCTTCTTTAAGAATGAGCTGTGTGGGCCTCCCTGGTGGCGCGGTGGTTGAGAGTCCGCCTGCCGATGCAGGGGATACGGGTTCGTGCCCCGGTCTGGGAGGATCCCATATGCCGCGGAGCGGCTGGGCCCGTGAGCCACGGCCGCTGGGCCTGCGCGTCCGGAGCCTGTGCTCCGCAACGGGAGAGGCCACAACAGTGAGAGGCCCGCATACCGCAAAAAGAAAAAAAAAAAAAAAAAAAAAAAAGAATGAGCTGTGTAATTTCCACATGTGGCAGATTTTCCTGTTTTGCTTCCGCTTTCTATTTGCAGTTTTATTTCCTTGTGCTTAGGGAAGATACTCTTTATGATCTCCGTCTTCTCTAATTTGTTCAGATTTGTTTTGTGGGAGATGTGGTCTGTCCTGGAGAGTGTTTTACGCGTGTTGGAGAAGGCTGTGTTTTCTGCTGCTGTTGTTGGGTGAGGTGTTCTGTACCTGTCTGTTAGGTACAGTTGTACTGTAGTGCTTTTCAAGTCTTCTGTTTGTTTCCTTATTGATCTTTTTGTTTCCATGTGTAGGTAAACCCAGGATATTGAAATCTGATACTAATATTGTGCTACCTATTTCTCTCTTTATTTCTGTTAAGATTTGCTTCATCTTAGGGCGAGCAATGATGTTAGATGTATACATATTTATAATTGTTCTAGCTTTTGGTAATTTTACCCTTTTACTGTTATATAATGTATTTTGTCTCGTGTTTGTGTACTTATTTTATTTCGTCTGATATAATGTAGTCGCCCCTGCTGTCATTAGGATGGAATTTTTTTTTCCTTTCACTTTTCGCCTTTCCACGTCCTTATATTTGTGAATGTTAACCGTTCCAACTCTGACACACTCTCTCTGAGTTTCTTGTTCTTGTTCTCTGTTTTCCTCCTGTTACTTCCTCTAGTGGTCCCTGCTCAGGCACACTGTACAGTGGTGAAAGGCAGGAGCCCTGGCCAGCTCCCTTCACTCCACTGTAACTTCAGAGAGAATGCACTGTTTCCTTCTTCTTCTTTTGTTTTTTAATTAAAAAAAAGTTTTTTTGGCCGCACCTCATGGCATGTGGGATCTTAGTTCCCCGACCACGGATCCAACCCATGCCCCGTGCAGTGGAAGCATGGAGTCTTAACCACTGGACCACCAGGGAAGTCCTGAGTGTTTCCTTCTTATTTCCTTCTTATCGTATCATTTGGTGAAGTGTTCTTGCTTAATTACAATATATTTTTTCCATATTCTTATTTGTCATGATTTTTAATTCTCCAGGAATTGTTAACTTTGTTTTTGTGATAATTTGTTTCTTAATCTGTGGAAATTATGCATAATACTAATAAAATTTATAATGTTGCATCAATGTTTTATTAGTAGGAAAAACAAACTTTTTATGGCTTTTGTTAATGCCTGCTTATGTATGTTTAAATGGAGAAAAATGGTATGTATATTTTTGAATATAATTATTTTACTGAGATTTCCCTTAAAGTATTCTGTTATTTTCATGTTAGTACCACTTAGTAGAGTTGATACTTTTTCATCTCGCCAAAAATTCTGATATTCAAATGAATAAAAAAAAAAGCAAAAATATGTCCTGAGACAACACCCCTCATTGTGACTTTTGTTTAAAGCCACTGTGGCCTTTGTCATTTCTGAACTCACAGCTCATACCCGTAACTCATCTAGATATTGAATATCACTTAGTTTTTAAAACATAATGTGTAATGCTTCTGCATAGACAACGAATTATTGAATTTTATTTGTATGTATTATATTTCATGTATTGTCCACAAATATGAAAAATCCACATTAATTGTAAGATATCATAATTTTATGAAAAAGCATAAGAAATAAAACTTAGAGACGTACAATTTGCTTTGAATCCCTTTACATAGATCTGTCAGAATACATACTTCAACTGAATTGATCCTTACCCTTCTCTTGTCATTTGGTGTGAAAATGAGGACTCTCCTCAGGGCCCCTTGGTGAAATGTGTTTTCATTTCAGGGACCGTTAACATACAAGGATGTGGCCATAGAATTCACTGAGGAGGAGTGGGAATGCCTGGACCCTGCCCAGAGGGCCTTATACAGGGACGTGATGTTGGAGACCTACAGGAACCTGATCTCCGTGGGTGAGGATAACTTCCCTCTAGATGTTGCTATCTGCCCTTGGGTATCTTTGCATTTTCCCTTCTGTGCCTCTTGGGAGCACCTGTTTTTCTTGACTGATCTAAAATGCCTGCTGACCGAGATATGAAAAGCTTCAGGATGCAACATCAGAAGTTTTAGTTATTTACTTTATGGCCTCACTGAACAGCACGGCATGTGTGATCTTAGTTCCCCGACCAGGCCTCAAACCCACGTCCCCTGCAACCCTGCATTGGAAGCACGATGTGTTAACCACTAGACCGCCAGGGAAGTCCCAGCATCAGTTTAAACCTAACTTTCCTCAGATGATCTGTCCACTTCATGCTACATCAGGAGATGTTTTAGAGCTTACATATTTATAAAGTTCATTGGAAATTTTGGACATACCCACTTTCCTGTTTTCTACCCATGTACTTTTGAGTTAGGAGTTGTAGGAAGTGAGCTGCATTTCTGCGTTTTCTTTTTTTTGAATTTAATTTTATTTATTTTTTTATATAGCAGGTTCTTACTAGTCATCCATTTTATACATATCAGTGTATACATGTCAATCCCAATCTCCCAATTCATCACATCACCACCCCCACCCCCTGCTGCTTTTGCCCCTTGGTGTCCATACGTTTGTTCTCTACATCTGTGTCTCAATTTCTGTCCTGCAAACCGGTTCATCTATACCATTTTTCTAGGTTCCACATATATGTGTTAATATACGATATTTGTTTTTCTCTTTCTGACTTACTTCACTCTGTATGACAGTCTCTAGATCCATCCACGACTATTTCGTTCCTTTTTATGGCTGAGTAATATTCCATTGTATATATGTACTGCATCTTCTTTATCCATTCGTCTGTCAGTGGGCATTTAGGTTGCTTCCATGACCTGGCTATTGTAAATAGTGCTGCAATGAACATTGGGGTGCATGTGTCTTTTTGAATTACGGTTTTCTCTGGGTATATGCCCAGTAGTGGGATTGCTGAGTCATATGGTAATTCTACTTTTAGTTTTGTAAGGAACCTCCATACTGTTCTCCACAGTGGCTGTATCAATTGACATTCCCACCAACAGTGCAAGAGGGTTGCCTTTTCTCCACACCCTCTCCAGCATTTGTTGCTTGTAGATTTTCTGATGATGCCCATTCTAACTGGTGTGAGGTGATACCTCATTGTAGTTTTGATTTGCATTTCTCTAATAATTAGTGATGTTGAACAGCTTTTCATGTGCTTCTTGGCCATCTGTAAGTCTTCTTTGGAGAAATGTCTATTTAGGTCTTCTGCCCATTTTTGGATTGGGTTGTTTGTTTCTTTAATATTGAGCTGCATGAGCTGTTTATATATTTTGGAGATTAATCCTTTGTCCATTGATTTGTTTGCAAATATTTTCTCCCATTTTGAGGGTTGTCTTTTCATCTTGTTTATGGTTCCCTTTGCTGTGCAAAAGCTTGTTTCATTAGGTCCCATTTGTTTATTTTTTATTTTATTTTATTTTATTTATTTATTTTTTTTTGTGGTACGCGGGCCTCCCACCGTTGTGGCCTCTGCCGTTGCAGACCACAGGCTCTGCGGCCATGGCTCACTGGCCCAGCCGCTCCGCGGCATGTGGGATCTTCCCGGACTGGGGCACAAACCCGTGTCCCCTGCATCAGCAGGCGGACTCTGAACCACTGCGCCACCAGGGAAGCCCTATTTTTGTTTTTATTTCCATTACTGTAGGAGGTGGATCAAAAAAGACCTTGCTGGGATTTATGTCAAAGAGTGTTCTTCCTATGTTTTCCTCTAAGAGTTTTATAGTGTCTGGTCTTACATTTAGGTCTCAAATCCATTTTGAGTTTATTTTTTGTGTATGGTGTTAGGGAGTGTTCTAATTTCATTCTTTTACATGTAGCTGTCCAGTTTTCCCAGCACCAGTTATTGAAGAGACTGTCTTTTCTCCATTGTATATCTTTGCCTCCTTTGTCATAGATTAGTTGACCGTAGGTGCATGGGTTTAATTCTGGGCTTTCTATATTGTTCCATTGATCTGTGTTTCTGTTTTTGTGCCAGTACCATATTGTCTTGATTACTGTAGCTTTGTAGTACAGTCTGAAGTCAGGGAGTCTGATTCCTCCAGCTCCAATTTTTTCCCAAAGGACAGCTTTGGCTATTCGGGGTCTTTTGTGTCTTCATACAAATTTTAAGATGATTTGTTCTAGTTCTGTAAAAAATGCCATTGGTAATTTGATAGGGATTGCATTCAATCTGTAGATTGCTTTGGGTAGTATAGTCATTTTCACAGTATTGAGTATTCCAATCCAAGAACATGGTATATCTCTCCATCTGTTGGTATCATCTTTAATTTCTTTCATCAGTGTCTTATACTTTTCTGCATACAGGTCTTTTGTCTCCCTAGGTAGGGTTATTCCTAGGTACTTTATTCTTTTTGTTGCAATGGTAAATGGGAGTGTTTCCTTAATTTCTCTTTCAGATTTTTCATCATTAGTGTATAGGAATGCAAGAGATTTCTGTGCATTAATATTGTATCATGCAACTTTACCAAATTCATTGATTAGCCCTAGTAGTTTTCTGGTGGCATCTTTAGGATTCTCTTTGTATGGTATCATGTCATCTGCAAACAATGACAGTTTTACTTCTTCTTTTCCAATTTGTATTCCTTTTATTTCTTTTTCTTCTCTGATTGCCATGGCGAAGACTTCCAAAACTGTGTTGAAAAATAGTGGTGAGAGTGGACATCCTTGTCTTGTTCCTGAGCTTAGAGGAAATGCTTTCAGTTTTTTACCATTGAGAATGATGTTTGCTGCGGGTTTGTCATATATGGCCTTTATTATGTTGAGGTAGGTTCCTTCTGTGCCCACTTTCTGGAGAGTTTTTATTATAAATGGGTGTTGAATTTTGTCAAAAGCTTTTTCTGCATCTATTGAGATGATCATGGGGGTTTTTAAACAAAATTTATTTTATTTGTATTTATTATTGGCTGTGTTGGGTCTTCATTGCTGTGCGTGGGCTTTCTCTAGTTGCAACGAGCAAGGGCTACTCTTGCTTGTGGTGCACAGGCTTCATTGTGGTGGCTTCTTTTGTTGTGGAGGATGGGCTCTAGGCATGCGGGCTTCAGTAGTTGTGACACATGGGCTCAGTAGTTGTGGCTCACAGGCTCTAGAGCGCAGCATCAGTAGTTGTGGCACATGGGCTTAGTTGCTCCACGGCATGTGGGATCTTCCCACACCAGGGCTCGAACCCGTGTCCCCTGCATTGGCAGGCAGATTCTTAACCACTGCACCACCAAGGAAGCCCGATCATATGGTTTTTATTCTTCAATTTGTTAATATTGTGTATCACATTGATTGATTTGCGTGTATTGAAGAATCCTTGCATCCCTGGGATAAATCCCACTTGATCATGGTGTATGATCCTTTTAATATGTTGCTGGATTCTGTTTGCTAGTATTTTGTTGAGGATTTTTGCATCTGTGTTCATCAGTGATATTGGTCTGTAATTTTCTTTTTTTGTAGTTTCTTTGTCTGGTTTGGGTATCAGGGTGATGGTGGCCTCATAGAATGAGTTTGGGAGTGTTCCTTCCTCTGCAATTTTTGGAAGAGTTTGAGAAGGATGGGTGTTAGCTCTTCTCTAAATATTTGTTAGAATTCACCTGTGAAGCCATCTGGTCCTGGACTTTCATTTTTTGGAAGATTTTTAATCACAGTTTCAATTCCATTACTTGTGATTGGTCTGTTCATATTGTCTATTTCTCCCTGGTTCAGTCTTGGGAGGTTACACCTTTCTAAAAATTTGTCCATTTCTTCCAGGTTGTCCATTTTATTGGCTTAGTGTTGCTTGTAGTAGTCTCTTAGGATGCTTTGTATTTCTGCGGTGTCTGTTGTAAGTTCTCCTTTTTCATTTCTAACTTTATTGATTTGAGTCCTCTCCCTCTTTTTCTTGATGAGATTGGCTAATGGTTTATCAATTTTGTTTATCTTCTCAAAGAACCAGCTTTTAGTTTTATTGATCTTTGCTATTGTTTTCTTTGTTTGTATTTCATTTATTTCTGCTCTGATCTTTATGATTTCTTTCCTTCTGCTAACTTTCGCTTTTGTTTGTTCTTCTTTCTCTAGTTCCTTTAGGTGTAAGGTTAGATTGTTTATTTGAGATTTTTCTTGTTTGTTGAGGTAGGCTTGTATAGCTATAAACTTCCCTCTTGGAACTGCTTTTGCTGCATCCCATAGGTTTTGGATCATTGTGTTTTCATTGTCATTTATCTTTAGGTATTTTTTGATTTCCTCTTTGATTTCTTCAGTGATTACTTGGTTATTTAGTAACGTATTGTTTAGCCTCCACGTGTTTTTGTTTTTTATGTTTTTTTCCCTGTAATTGATTTCTAATCTCATAGCGTTGTGGTCAGAAAAGATGCTTGATATGATTTTAATTTTCTTAAATTTACTGAGGCTTGATTTGTGACCCAAGATGTGATCTATCCTGGAGAATGTTCTGTGTGCACTTGAGAAGAAAGTGTAATCTGCTGTTTTTGGATGGAATGTCCTATAAATATCAATTAAATCTCTCTGGTCTATTGTGTCATTTAAAGCTTGTGTTTCCTTCTTTTATTTTCTGTTTGGATGATCTGTCCATTGGTGTAAGTGAGGTGTTAAAGTCCCCTACTATTATTGTGTCACTGTCGATTTCCTCTTTTATAGATGCTAGCGGTTGCCTTATGTATTGAGGTGCTCCTATGTTGGGTGCATATATATTTATAATTGTTATATCTTCTTCTTGGATTGATCCCTTCATCAGTATGTATTGTCCTTCCTTGTCTCTTGTAACATTCTTTATTTTAAAGTCTATTTTATCTGATATGAGTATTGCTACTCCAGCTTTCTTTCTTTTTTTTTTTTTTTTGCGGTACGCAGGCCTCTCACTGATGTAGCTTCTCCCGTTGCGGAGCACAGGCTCTGGACGTGCAGGCTCAGCGGCCATGGCTCACGGGCCCAGCCGCTCTGCGGCATGTGGGATCCTCCTGGACCAGGGCACGAACCCGTGTCCCCTGCATCGGCAGGCGGACTCTCAACCACTGTGCCACCAGGGAAGCCCCTCCAGCTTTCTTTTGATTGCCATTTGCATGGAATATCTTTTTCCATCCCCTCACTTTCAGTCTGTATGTGTCCCTAGGTCTGAAGTGGGTCTCTTGTAGACAGCATATATATATGTGTCTTGTTTTTGTATCCATTCAGCAAGCCTGTGTCTTTTGGTTGGAGCATTTAATCCATTCATGTTTAAGGTAATTATCGATATGTATGTTCCTGTGACCATTTTCTTAATCGTTTTGGGTTTATTTTTGTAGGTCCTTTTCTTCTCTTGTGTTTCCCACTTAGAGAAGTTCCTTTAGCGTTTGTTGTAGAGCTGGTTTGGTGGTGCTGAATTCTCTTAGCTTTTGCTTATCTGTAAAGCTTTTGATTTCTCCATCAAATCTGAATGAGATCCTTGCTGGGTAGAGTAATCTTGGTTGTAGGTTTTTCCCTTTCATCACTTTAAGTATATCATGCCACTTCCTTCTGGCTTGTAGAATTTCTGCTGAGAAATCAGCTGTTAACCTTATGGGAGTTCCCTTGTATGTTATTTGTCATTTTCCCTTGCTGCTTTCAATAATTTTTCTTTGTCTTTAATTTTTGCCAATTTGATTACTATATGTTTCGGCGTGTTTCTCCTTGGGTTTATCCTGTATGGACTCTCTGCGCTTCCTGGACTTGGGTGGCTATTTCCTTTCCCATGTTAGGGAAGTTTTCAACTATAATCTCTTCAAATATTTTCTCAGGCCCTTTCTCTCTCTCTCTTCTCCTTCTGGGATCCCTATAATGCGAATGTTGTTGCATTTAATGTTGTCCTAGAGGTCTCTTAGGCTGTCTTCATTTCTTTTCATTCTTTTTTCTTTATTCTGTTCCGCAGCAGTGTATTCCACCATTCTGTCTTCCAGGTCACTTATCGGTTCTTCTGCCTCAGTTATTCTGCTATTGATTCCTTCTAGTGTATTTTTTGTTTCAATCATTGTATTGTTCATCTGTTTGTTTGTTCTTTAATTCTTCTAGGTCTTTGTTAAACATTTCTCGAGTCTTCTCGATCTTTGCCTCCATTCTTTTTCCAAGGTCCTGGATCATCTTCACTATCATTATTCTGAATTCTTTTTCTGGCAGGTTGCCTAATTGCACTTCATTTAGTTGTTTTTCTGGGGTTTTATCTTGTTCCTTCATCTGGTTCATAGCCCTCTGCCTTTTCATCTTGTCTGTCTTTCTGTGAATGTGGTTTTTGTTCCACAGGCTGCAGGATTGTAGTTCTTCTTGCTTCTGCTGGCTGCCCTCTGGTGGATGCGGCTATCTGAGAGGCTTGTGCACGTTTCCTGATGGGAGGGACTGGTGGTGGGTAGAGCTGGGTGTTGCTCTGGTGGGCAGAGCTCAGTAAAACTTTAATCCGCTTGTCTGCTGATGGGTGGGTCTGGGTCCCCTCCCTGTTGGTTGTTTGGCCTGAGGTGACCCAACACTGGAGCCTACCCAGGCTCTTTGGTGGGGCTAATGGCGGACTCTGGGAGCGCTCACGCCAAGGAGTACTTCCCAGAACTTCTGCTGCCAGTGTCCTTGTCCTCACGGTGAGACAGAGCCAACCCCCTCCTCTGC
Source organism: Mesoplodon mirus (assembly GCF_964341445.2). Classification (NCBI taxonomy): domain Eukaryota; kingdom Metazoa; phylum Chordata; class Mammalia; order Artiodactyla; family Ziphiidae; genus Mesoplodon; species Mesoplodon mirus. The sequence goes on along the minus strand of NC_138995.1, from coordinate 60,619,657 downwards.
AGGAGACCCTCCAACACTAGCAGGTAGGTCTGGTTCAGTCTCCCCTGGGGTCACTGCTCCTTCCCCTGGTCCCGATGTGCACACTACTTTGTGTGTGCCCTCCAAGAGTGGAGTCTCTGTTTCCCCCAGTCCTGTCAAAGTCCTGCAGTCAAATCCTGCTAGGCTTCAAAGTCTGATTCTCTGGGAACTCTTCCTCCCATTGCTGGACCCCCAGGTTCGGAAGCCTGACATGGGGCTCAGAACCTTCACTCCAGTGGGTGGACTTCTGTGGTATAAGTGTTCTCCAGTTTGTGGGTCACCCACCCAGCAGTTATGGGATTAGATTTTATTGTGATTGCGCCCCTCCTACCGTCTCATTGTGGCTTCTCCTTTGTCTTTGGATGTGGGTTATCTTTTCTGGTGAGTTCCAGTGTCTTCCTGTCGAGGATTGTCCAGCAGTTAGTTGTGATTCCAGTGTTCTCGCAAGAGGGAGTGGATTTCTGCATTTTAACTGTTCCCTGTTCAGAAGGAGGCAAGCAGTGGGTAAGTTTCTGAAATATTTTTCTAGACCCCTCAGTAGTGTCCTCAATCCTTAGCTGAATAAAGAACCATATTTCTGGAAAAGCCACAGCAAACCATGTTTCTTTTTTCTCAGGTATAGGAATTTCTGTTTATCATCTGAATCTTTTACCCATATTGTAGCAAGAGGCAGAATGCTGGGCTGTGGAGACTGACATGAATGCAGCTTGGGGATTTATCAAAGTGTGAACACAGGTCAGATCTCAGAAAGGCAGAAGGGAAGCCGCATTATTAATAGTGTTTGGGAACTCTGCCCTGGTCAGACAGTTATAGGGCTCTGTCCTTCAACACGTAAAATGTATTCTTTCACCCTCCAGTGGGTCTGCTGCTCAAACAGACACAAAAGCACAATTTTTATCATGATCTACGACACTCGCCATCTGGCTCCTGTGAACTTGCTGTTGCTTGTCATTGAGGAGCATGAGGCAGGCTGTTTTATGGAGGCCCCTTGCCCTTTCTTCTCTCCTTCAGGGCATGATTCCACTGTATGCTCAGTTGTCAGTCCAGTCGCCAATGCCTGAACATTTCCTGTTTCCGTCCCCGTTTGATATTCTTAGGAAGCCTCATCAGAAGATGGGAAAACACTGGCTGCTCTTTGATTCCATCTGGCACCTCAGAACCTGCATTGATCTGTCCCAATCCCTGACTTCTTGTTTAGATCCCTGAGCCATTTCTTTTTAAAAAAATTTTTTTAATTTGTTTTTGGCTGTGTTGGGTCTTCATTGCTACGCACGGGCTTTTCTCTAGTTGCGGCAAGCGGGGGCTACTCTTTGTTGTGGCGTGCGGGCTTCTCATTGTGGTGGCTTCTCTTGTTGTGGAGCACAGGCTGTAGGTGCACAGGCTTCAGTAGTTGTGGCATGCAGGCTTCAGTAGTTTTGGCATGCGGGCTCGGTAGTTGTGGCTCACGGGCTCTAAAGTGCAGCCTCAGTAGTTGTGGCACACGGGCTTAGTTGCTCCGTGGCATGAAGAATCTTCCCAGGCTAGGGCTTGAACCTGTGTCCCCTGCGTTGGCAGGTGGATTCTTAACCACTGCGCCACCAGGGGAGCCCTGTAATATTTTTCTGCTACGTACAAATCACTTCAAGCTATGTAGTGGAGTGATCATCATGGATGTGAGAAAGTATCAACAGAGCCTGACTGATAAGCCTTTCCAGGTTTTTTTTCTGATTTTTGAGGAGTGCCACAAACCCATGTCTCAAAGTACTAGAATTCCATTTTATCCCCATTCTCAATAACAATTGTCACCTCTGGTCTTTTTTTCTTTTTTTTTTTTTGTGGTACGTGGGCCTCTCACTGTTGTGGCCTCTCCTGCTGCGGAGCACAGGCTCCGGACGTGCAGGCTCAGCGGCCATGGCTCACGGGCCCAGCCGCTCCGCGGCATGTGAGATCTTCCCGGACCGGGGCACGAACCCATGTCCCCTGCATTGGCAGGCGGACTCTCAACCACTGCGCCACCAGGGAAGCCCTACCTCTGGTCTTTTTAATGAGAGCTATTCAAAGAGGCATGATGTAATTTCTCATTGTGGTTTTTATTATCATTCCTCCTGAAGGCACCTCTGAAAATTGGGAGGCTTCCTCCAGTTCAATCTCAATGCAATTTAAGAAAGAACTGGGGAGTCAAAGGCTAGCACATTGTCATGAACTTTCCTACACTTTTCGGTTTAGTGTTTTCGGGATAGGCAATTGCTTGGGTGGTATGGCTTATTAACTCGTTTTCAGAGTTTTCCCAAAGGCTTGTATGTTTATATATGGTTTTAAACTTGGGTTCCTCATGTGTTAATGAGTGCCTGTTGTTTACTTTTCTGCTATCCGGCTGATATCACTCCTCATTGGTTTCATTTTTCTCCTTGCAAAGCTAATGTTAAGAAATATAATGGTATGATTTCTAGTAATTTGAGAGGTAGGCTAATTTTAATGTTTGATCACATGGAGTGTTAGCATGAATTTTTGATATTCTAAAGCCAATACATTTCTTTGTTTAAAGTATATTTATAGTTAATATTTTAGTAGCATTCTTTCTTGTGTTCACATTCTTAACTAATGTAATCATATCCTTAAAATGCTCAGACTTTGCTGTTAATATAACTAGAGAATATTGCATTTATTAATATTTAATTTTGATTTACAGATGATATAACATTTCAGAATGTTTTCTGCTTCAAGGGCACATAGTTTTATAGGAGTTATTTAGAAAAATATTTTCGTTATATCATGGACATTTTATAGCAATTACTCTTTTACCACGAAAATAGTGTCAGGGCTCTTTTATGTCAGGCAAATTAGATTTAAAGTTATAGATAAATTTAATATCATATTACATGCTTCATAGATAACCACCATCCACAACCACCATCAGTGAACTTTAGGTTAAATTATAGTAGTACCAGTCAGGGATTGTTGTGGTCCTCAGGAACTGTAATTTTTCTCCACAAAGTCCGTTCATTTTTCACAGTTATTCTCCCTTCCTCTGTGTCTTTGCCACTGGATTAGTTTCTACCCTAGAGCATTGCATGTTTGAGATGTGAGCATGTACTGCTTTTCCCCTTACATACTCTTTTGCCTCAGCAAATTACTTTGCTGATGCCTTCCTGCTGCTGGAACTGTGGGCTTAGTGTAGTGTAAGAGTGTTGGGTGGGAGGGACACAGCCAATCTCTAAGATGTGGTTTTTATTCTGACATACCATCTCCTAGAACCGCAACATCAATTCAGCTGTGTTTCAATGACAGTGCACACTTGGTGAGCTGAGAATGTTTCTGAAAAACCTTGTTCCCATTTACCAATTCCCACAGACAATTACAAGTTCCTAATGAACGTCACTAGAGTGTAGTAGAGACTTTCCCTTTTTTATGACCCCTGAAGGTAGTTGGGGGTTCACATGGAGGAAACAGAAAACTCCGAGGTCTCACACTGGTTACTGATGTTAAATATATTTTCTTTTTCCTACTTTTATTCTGTATATTGATTTTAGTGCAACGTCTCTTACTCTTTTTGCCCATTATCTAATTTCGCAGCCCTGTTCCATCAAGGCAAGCCAAGGGACCAGTTTTGGCAAATAAGTTGTGAGTAGAAGTAATGAATTTCTCATCTGAATCACCGAGTCCGTATTTTTAATAAATCACAATATCACACCTAAGAATTCTGATTTTACAGATATACCCAAAATGTATGTAAACATTTATCCACATTAACGTGCTGTAAAAAATTGTCAATAGAAGCATTTTTTCCTAATAGCCAGAACTTTTAACTTTGAGCTAATTTCTGTACACCTGTAGAGTTCAGATGGAGATCCCTTTTTTCCCCCCACTATAAATATTCTTTTGAGTTGCACCAGTTTTTCAGTTATTCTTTCATTAAATTGTCTTGGTACTTTAGTCTGTTGGGCTGCTTGGGTTGAGGGTCATCTTAAGAATATGTTGTCTCACACTGTAAGTCCAGATGCACATCCTGGTTCTCTCACTAGTTTCTTTGTCTATTGAGTTCATGTACATAATCCTCTGAGTCTACTTCCTTTCCTTGAAAAATCTTGATAATTTTCCTCAAGCCTTTTCAAAGGAATAAGTACTGTTAGATGGCTTTGAATAGTGTATTTTTTATAGTAAAAACTCAAAAGTTATTTTGGCTGAAAAGATATATTATTATTCTGTTATTTTTATTATTTGTCTGCATTATATCTTGTATACCTTATTTTTGCAATTTGTTCCCGACAATATTGTATCTGACCATAATTAAATAAATTTACAAGTTGCTCATTCTTCATTACATGTATGCCAGAGCCAATGAACTGGATGTTTAAGGTCCCTGCATATGTAGGGAGTTGCTTATTTATTGGCTGTTCATATAAATGGAGAATGTTTCATTTATTGATAATTAATTTATTTAATTTTGATTTCCAGATGGTGATCTTACAGATGTTTTATGCTTCTTCATGGGTACATAGTTTTATAGGAGGTTTTTAGAAATATTTAGTTGTTTTAAAAAAATGTTTTATTGGGACTTCTCTGGTGTCTAACAGTTAAGACATCTTGTTCCCAATTCAGGGGGCACTGGTTCGATCCCTGGTCGGGGAACTATGATCCCGCATGCCACATGGGCCTGGTCAAAAAAAAAAAATTGTTATCATATTCTTCATTTTTTCTGTTATATTTGTTTCCCAGTTCTAAAGTGGCAGTCATTTAGATTATTCATTAGATAAGCTAGTTTTGGTTTATTTATTGTTACAATATATTTTTGGTTCTTTAGCATTTATTCATGTGTAATAAGTATTCTGAAAATATATATACATATACACACACACACACATACACACACACGTATATATAGTTTAATATCCTTTTCTTCTTGAGTAAAGATTACCAGTATGTTTACTGATAATTGGTATGTGCTTTGGTTGGCATCATGGGTGAAAACTACACTTTGATAGCTAACAGCAGTTTTTCCAATGTGAGTATTTTTGTCATAGGTTGTTTAAAAGTGTGCCATAAAATTACTGGAATTACTTCTGATGAGCCTTTAGCTTTAGTAAAGAATCATTCCTATTGTGTTTCTACAAATTGTAATATCATGGTTGGTGAGGTTCATAACTTTGCTTGATAGAAGTATTATTTGGTTTAGTATGGTTTATTTAACCTGAAACATTTATTCATGAATTGTAATGAATGGGATACTTACAGTTCTTTATATCTTGTAGATATCTCTTACATGCATGTGATCAAGATACTACAACTGAAAGCAAATACTGATAGAGGAGAAGTATTCCAAACAGTGATGTCAGAAAGACATGAAAGGAATGAAGTGAAACATTTTTACCTCAGCGATGTTCAAGAAAATATGTATGACTTAGTGTCTCAGAAGAGAGATGAGGAAAGTAATTACAAACAAATACCTATAACCCATAACGAAAATCTCACTGAGAAGGGAGATCAATATGTTAGAAGTGTTGCAGGAATCAAGCCTATTGAAAATAGGCTGGCATTAAGCTTTTGGGTTGAACTGCATATATTTAAAAGTGAAGAGAAGATTGATGAATTTATTCAAGTGGACAAAGATATCAGGAGTAGTGCCTCATTTTCACCACTTGAAGGAACTTCTTCTAGTGTGCAAACCAACATTTCTAATACATATGCGAGTGGTTTTATGCATCCTTCAGTAGTGACACAAGAACAGGAAGCACACAGGGAAAGATCTTACAAATGTGATCTGTGTGGCAAAACCTTCCTTCAGGGATCGTACCTCAAAAGACATCAGATCTTCCATACAGGAGGGAAAGTACATAAATGTGATGTATGTGAAAAAGTCTTTACTCACAATTCATACCTTGCAAGTCATCAGAGAACTCATACTGGAGAGGAACCTTACAAATGTAATGTGTGTGGGAAAATCTTTCATTACAGCTCAGAACTTGAAAGACATCAGTTTCTCCATACAGAAGAGAAATTACATAAATGTGATGTATGTGAAAATGTCTTTATTCGAAATTCATTCCTTGTAAGATATCGGAGAAATCATAATGGGGAGAAACCTTATAAATGTAATGAGTGTGGCAAATTCTTTAATCAAAAGGCATACCTTACAAAGCATCAGAGAGTTCATAATGAAGAGAAGTCTTACAAATGTAATGTGTGTAGCAGGGTCTTCAATCGAAATTCAAATCTTGAAAGTCATCGGAGAATTCATACTGGAGAGAAACCTTACAAATGTAATGACTGTGGCAGGTTCTTTTCTCAAAAGCCAAACCTTGGAAAGCATCAGAGAGTTCATACTGGAGAGAAGCCTTACAAATGTAATGAGTGTGGGAAAATATTTCATTACAGCTCAAAACCTGGCAGACATCAATTTCTCCATACAGAAGAGAAATTACATAAATGTGATGTGTGTGAAAATGTCTTTCCTCAAAATTCATTACTTGCAAGATATCAGAGAAATCATACTGGGGAGAAACCTTATAAATGTATTGAGTGTGGTAAGTTTTTTAGTCGAAAAGCACACCTTAAAAGTCATAAGGGAACTCATACTGGAGAGAAACCTTACAAATGTATTAAGTGTGGCAAGCTCTTTAGTCGAAAAAGTAACCTAACAAGACATCAGAGAATTCATGCGGGAGAGAAACCTTACAAGTGTATTGGGTGTGGTAAGTTCTTTAGTCGGAAAGCACACCTTATAAGACACCAGACAATTCATACTGGAGAGAATCCTTACAAACATAATGAATGTGCCAAGGTCTTTAGTGAAAAATCACACCTTGTAAGTCATCAAAAAGTTCAAACCGAGAGAACTGATACAAATGTAATGAGTTTGGCAAAACCTTTTATCACATCTCAGCCCTCACTCAACACCTGAGAATCCATACAGGACAGAAATTATATTGGGCTGCCCAGAAGGTTCAGTTTTTTCTGTAAGATGGCTCTAGGAGCACTTAGTTGTCTTTAACTTCATTCAAACAATTTTGTTAGATTTTATGTGACAGCTGCGATATCAGCGTGCATTTTAAAAAAAGACATCAAAATTGGTGAATTTTTGTGTAGCCATTTTAATATTGAAGATGGAAGGAAAAAAGCAACATTTTCAGCATATTACTCTTCATTATTTCAAGAAAGGTAAAAACGCACCCGAAATGCAAAAAAAGATTTGTGCAGTGTATGGAGAAGGTGCTGTGACTGATCGAACGTGTCAAAAGTAGTTTGCGAAATTTCATGCTGGAGATTCCTCACTGGGTGATGCTCCACAGTCAGGTAGACCATTTGAAGTTGATAGCAATCAAATTGAGACATTAATTGAGAACAATCAACGGTATACCACGTGGGAGATAGCCGACATACCCAAAATATCCAAATCAAGTGTTGAAAATCATTTGCACTAGCTTGGTTATGTGAATTTCTTTGATGCTTGGGTTCCACATAAGCAGGAAAAAAAACCTTCTTGACCGTATATCTGCATGCGATTCTCTACTTAAACATAATAAAAAGTTCTGTTCTTAAAACAAATTGTGATGGGTGATGAAAAGTGGATACTGTACAATCATGTGGAATGGAAGTGATCATGGAGCATGTGAAGTGCACCACGACCAACCACACGGACGGCTAGTCTTCATGCAAAGAAGGTGATGTTGCGTCTACAGTGGGATTGGAAGTCCTCTATTTTGAGCTCGTTCCAGAAAACCAAACGATCAATTCCAACAAGTACTGCTCCCAGTTAGACCAACTGAAAGCAGCACTCCATGAATAGCATCCAGAATTAGTCAACAGAAAACGCATAATCTTCCATCAGGATAACGCAAGACCACATGTTTCTTTGATGACCAGGCAAAAACTGCTACAGCTTGGCTGGGAAGTTCTAATTCATCTGCCATATTCACCAGACATTGCACCTGTGGATTTCTGTTTATTTCGGTCCTTACAAAATTCTCTTAATGGAAAAAATTTCAATTCCCTGGAAGACTGTAAAAGGCACCTGGCACAGTTCTTTGCTCAAAAAGATGAAAAGCTTTGGGAAGTTAGAATTATGAAGTTTCCTGAAAAATGGTAGAAGGTAGTGGAACAAAAGGGTGAATATGTTGTTTAATAAAGTTCTTGGTGAAAATGAAAAAAATGTGTCTTTTATTTTTTCTTAAAAACAGAAGGCACTTTTTGGCCAACTCAATATAAATGTGATGAATTTGGCAAAGTCTATAGTTGAAATTCAGACCTTGCAATTCATCAGAGAATTCATAATGCAGAAAAATCTTTAAAAGGTAATGAGTGTTGGAAAGCCTTTAGTGAGATCTCAACCCGTACTACAAATCAGGTAATAAATACAGAGGGGAAATCATACTAATGTGATATATGTGGAAAGGTCTTCATTCAAAATTGACACTTTAGGGACATCCCTGGCGATCCAGTAGTTAAGACACAAATGTAATGTGTGTGGCAAGGCTTTTACCCAGAGATCACAAGGTGGGACATACTGGAGTGATACCTTATAAATGAAATGAGTGCGACAAAACCTTTTCTTGACTTCAAGTATTAGTTAACAGCAGACAGTCCATTGAAAAGAAACCCTTCAAATGTATGAGCAGAGGCTTTATCCAGGCCTCACAATGCACTAGATTTCTCAATATATATCTTTGAGAGAAACCACACAAAGCAGTATGTGTGCTAAGGCTTGTACCTGGAGATCAATGCTCTGAAACATAGAGAATGTATTTTGAAGAGCAACGTTTCAAATGTCATGAATGTTGTCAAAATTTTCATCAGGTATCCACACCTTTGTTGTAATTAGAGCATTCATGCAGGTCAGAAACTATAGATATTTACTGAACATGGAAAGAAATTGACACAACAGTGCATCCTCAGGGTTCACCAAAGAACTCATATTGGGGGGGACTCCTCACGTTAGGTAAATTTTTTGAATTAAGTAAATTTTTTGAGCAATTCTTACAACAGGTGACATATCAGAGAATCCATACTAGGAATAATGTCTTATTTGTCCAAGGTTAATGTGAGATACTGGATGCTGCAGAATCATTGCAAATGACAATACGTTAAAACGTTTGACATGATGTTTATAGTACCAGAAGAAGGGCATATGTAGAAGTATGCCAATATCTTCTCTGTATAAGTATGTAATTATTGGAGTTCTTTTGAAAAGACTACATTATATTTATACCTTTCAACCTGAAGTTTGAAGTCTTGATCTTACGCCTGCGTTACAGGTCTTCCATGATAGTCTCTGGGAAGGAATCTATAAAATGAGGGGTCCAATTTGATTAGGTATGGGTCAGTCACATCCATGTTTCCTGAGAAAACGACCTTGAATTATCAAATTCAATATTGTTTGAATTATCAACAAGGGGGGACAAAAAATAATGTAAAACTGTGACATGATTTATCATGTTAATTCATGTGTCTTTTTAAAAATAATTAATTAATTAATTAATTTTTGGCTGTGTTAGGTCTTCGTTCCTGTGCAAGGGCTTTCTCCAGTTGCGGCGAGCGGGGGCCACTCTTCATCGCGGTGCGCGGACCTCTCACTGTCGCGGCCTCTCCCATTGCGGAGCACAGGCTCCAGACGCGCAGGCTCAGTAGTTGTGGCTCACGGGCTTAGTTGCTCTGTGGCATGTGGGATCTTCCCAGACCAAGGCTCGAACCCGTGTCCCCTGCATTGGCAGGCAGATTCTCAACCACTGCACTACCTCGGAAGCCCCATGTGTCCTTTTGTAGATAGGTCATAGCGGGTTATAGGACAGAATGCTTTACTAATTGACCATGAATAGGTCAGGCAGGACATTAAGGGAATGGGCTTTGCATGGGAGGAGAGTGACAGGTTAACAGGGACTGATTATGTGGTAGGCATAATGCATGGGAAAATTCGGTCACTTCCTCCATTGCATGGGAATAGCTGTTGTATAGATCTATGATTAAAGAAAAACTAGTCTTACTCTTCGAAATTAAAGGGAGAGCAGTTATCACAAGAGGAAAATTTAATCAAAAGTCCCAGAATTCTAGGGCTTCCCTGGTGGCACAGTGGTTAAGAATCCACCTGCCAATGCAGGGGACACGGGTTCGAACCCTGGACTGGGAAGATCTCACATGCCGCGGAGCAACTAAGCCTGTGCGCCACAACTACTGAGCCTGCGCTCTAGAGCCCGGGAGCCACAACTACTGAGGCCACGTGCTACAACTACTGAAGCTCGCATGCCTAGAGCCTGTGCTCTGCAACAAGAGAAGCCACCTCAATGAGAAGCCTGCACACTGCAACAAGGAGTGGCTCCCGCTTGCTGCAACTAGAGAAAAGCCCGCGTGCAGCAATGAAGACCCGACACAGCCAAAGATAAATAAATAAATAAATGTACAAAAAAGCGCCCCAGAATTCTATGTGTATATGTATGTTTGACATTTAACTGCTGTCGTTGCCTTTTTTTTTTTTTTTTTGCGGTATGCAGGCCTCTCACTGTTGTGGCCTCCCCCGTTGCGGAGCACAGGCTCCAGATGCGCAGGCCCAGCGGCCATGGCTCACGGGCCCAGCCGCTCCGCGGCATATGGGATCCTCCCAGACCGGGGCACGAACCCGTATCCCCTGCATCGGCAGGCGGACTCTCAACCACTGCGCCACCAGGGAGGCCCTGTCGTTGCCTTTTGATACTGTTTTATTCAGAATGTATCACAGGTCCCTTGTTTTAATTAATAAAGTTTAGTTATTTTTCATGATCCTAATGAATCATGTTCCTTTCACCACCACAGTTTTCTTCCACCTAGGTACTTTATACCAGAAGGTAACAGTGCATCCGTAGGTTCTCGGCCTTTAGAGAATCTAACAATTTCTTTCCATGATGGGTTCGAAAAACTTTTAAGTAGATTATTTATCCTTGTGTTGTTGTCTCCAAATTTTTCTCCAGAATATTTTTGTGGCTATAATGAAATGCAGTTCTATGGCAGTTTCTGATTCTCATGTCATTCTGATGAATTTCTGTCTTTATGATTATAAAATAGATTTCCTTATTCTTGACACATCATTTACTCTTTAATTTACTTTGTATTATGTTAGCCACTCTATTTTGAATGGTGTTGAAATGGTGTATTTTTTCATGCTTCTTTACTGTGTATATTTTAATTTTTGGAGTGCATTTCTTGTGGGAGACATATTGTTGTCTGTGTTCAAAAAAGTCCAGTTGAAAATATTTGCTTTTCAATTGGAATCTTTAGGTCACTTTGTTTTAAAGAGTTTATTGTTTAGGTATTTTAAATTCTTATCTTGCTTTTGGTTTTATATTGTCTCCTTTGTTTTTTCTACTGCTTTCCTACTTTTCCCTGTTCTTTAGAGTAAATAATTATTTATGATTTTTTTTATAGTGAAAACTTTTATATGTGTAACTGTCCAGCTGGACTCAGTTTAGATGATCCCAGTTTTGTTGGCAACATCCAAATCATCATAATCAGTAGGCAGTTAAACATAGGCCTTCTTCTCTCCATCAGGCCTGATCATGGTGTTTACCTTAGCCATGTCAGTGTCATAGAGCTTCTTCACAGCCTGTTTAGTCTGGTGCTTGTTGGTGGTGATATCCACAATGAACACAGGTGTGTTTTTGTCTTCTGCTTTCTTCATGGCTGACTTGGTGGTGAGGGGGGTCTTGATGATGGCATAGTGTTCAAGTTGTTTCTCCCAGGGTGCTCTTCTGAGGACATTTGAGCTGTCTCCTGAGCTGCAGTATTTCAGGCAGTTAGAAGGTGGGTGACATCTGGATCTACTTACTTTTTTTTTTTTTTTTTTGGTGGCTCTGGACACCTTTCAACATTGCTTTCTTGACCTTCAGGTTGTGAGTGCTGTCTTTCCACTACTTCATTATCCCACCTCACCTTCACGTCCTCTTGGTAGTAGTGAGGATGCCATGACGAAACACATCTGTGCATTCTCCAAACAGGTCTTCGTGGTTTGGAATCTTATTACTTATACTGTAAGGCCTCTAGGTAAACTATTGTTTTTAAAAAGAAGAATCAACATGCAAAAGATACACAGCCATTTTATGTTTATCCTTTAAGTTTGCATTTTAAATCCTCAACAACAAAAAATTCTAATTAATAGAAGCTCACAATTCTAATTGTCTCCAATAGAAATTTAATATCACACTTCACCAAGCCACACACCAGTTGTGGGTAGTCCTTAATCTTGTAAATATGTTCCAAGTTTGGAAATTTTCTCCTACTTTTTTCCACCAAATTGCCCTTCCTGGTTTGTATTTTCATGACGAACTCAATTAATTAATGATATTATGCAAATATCCCTTATATGGGCATATCCTGAACACACTGTTTAAATTAGAATGACCTGTCACTCTATCATTGTACATATGAACTTCACTGTACTAAACACCATCATAATCTTATTTAATTTTTACTGACTTCCCCTTTTAGAATATAAGCTACTTGAAGGCAGGATATTGATTTCGTTTCCTGCTAGCTATTCAGTGATTGGAATCATTTCTGAATGATAGATGCATGAATGCACTTTATCAGTGCAAAGGAGGTTGCTGTAATGCATGATTTAATGGATCAGTAGGTCAGATTTTCAAGTAAACATGTAATTATATTTGTGGCCCCAATTTCCTTGTTACCATACTTTACAGCCTAATGTTCTGAATATTTGTTATAAATTCTCCCGGTATAATTTGTTCACACACTGAATTTTCTACAACATAGGCTGAACAGATCTAATTCATCCGTGAAGGGATGTCTTCGTGACTTTTTTTCAAGCCACAACATTTAAAATTCAAGATTCGATCGGAAATACTCCATTCTACACCCATGAAAAATAATCTATTTCTCGGGTAGGACAGTTTTTATTTCTGAGTGATAGGCTGCCTGGAAAACAGTGACTGAAAAAAGTAGGAGGTTTATCGTTCTCACCTAACATGAAGTCCAGAAGGTGCAGGGATGGGTGTGATGGATCCGCTGCTCCTTCTTCCCCCTTGACCACTTAATCTTCAGTGTCCTCAAAGCAACTCTCGTATTGTGCATTTTTTTTCAGTCAATACTCTCATAAAAAGAAAAAAATTTTTTGATTTCTCTTTTTATGGTATCTATATGAGACGATGGATCCTTACTAAATTTATTGCACTATCTCAATATATAAGTCAGAACATTATGCTGTACACCTTAACCTCATAACGTCATGTTTGTCGAGTACATCTCAATAAAACTGAGGGGGGGAAGGCAAATAAAACACTTCAGGCAAAAGGAAAGAATGAACAATGCAGTTTATAGGAATTAAAAGCAATGTATTGCTCTTTATAAAGCAATGGTGAGGGAAATTATCAAACGGCTTAGCCTTTCAGCCTCAAACCCCAGGTTTTGTCCCCAAGTCTCTGGAACTGACAGCGTGTTGAGCTGGCCTGGCTGAATGAGAAATAGAAAGGAAAACTCTTTGGTAGGGTGTCAGGGTGAAATGGGCCAGCCTACGTGGGAGAGTTTTGTATTTCTTATTCTAGTTCGTAATACAATGGCAAGTCCAGGTCTTGTTTGCTTAAACCGCTTAATTCTAATTGCAAACATGTTCCCGGATCCAACTAGCGCCCCACAGCTACCACTTGGAGACCCAAGTTCCCAACCACTGACTTGGCTTGAGCTGCAGGAGCGGGACGTGGGAGAAACCAGCTGGCAAATATGAGCTTTTTATTGAAACCGTTTTCAACTTGTTAGGAGGAAACATCTTACTTTCAGACAGAAGTAGTCCACACAATTGCAAGCGTTTACCTTAAACTGTTTCAGACAGGAGCGTAAAATGAGAAGAATTCATGGTACTGGAAAGCACCAACCTAAGCCCCGCCTGCCGGCGTTCCAGGCGAAGATCTGGGCTCTCCTCGCCCCGCCCCTCGCCAGTAGCGCTCCGCCCAGGCCCCGCCCCTTGAACTCCGCCTCTAAACTGCGCCTGCGCGTTTTTTTATGGAAACGGAAGCGTAGAGCTCGGAGCACAGGTCACACTGGAAAGCGTTAAGTTTCTCCTTTCTAAGTCAGTGCTGCGTGGTCCACCTTTCTCCACCTTCTGGTGTGGGCGTCACTACGAACCTTAAATCCCAGCAGCCGGCCCTCCGCCCCACGTAAGTCCAGACGTCGCCGTTACAAGTAGGTATGGTTTCCTTGAGTTTGAAATCGCTGAGGCCGGTCCACGTGTCCTTGGCTTTTCTACCTTTGGTCCAGGTAGACACCTCCATTCGCGACATTTTTCTGCTTAAAACCCTTTACTACTTCCGCCTTCCCATTTAAAATCCTCTTCGCCGAGTTGTATTCGCGCCCCGCAGCCTCGCCCTCTCGGCCCCCGGAGGGCAGCGCCGGCCGCCCCGCTCCCGGAGAGGCCGCGTCCTTCCCCCGGTCCTGGGGTTCTGGAGAGCCCGCCCCTCTCTGGAGACCCCCTCCCTCCCTCCCAGCCCCCCTGTCATCGCATCTCCTCAGGCCGGTGCTTCTGCTCCTCTGGCCTCCCCTTCCTGGTCAACCCTTCCCCTCACCCCGCGTTGGGGGAGGTGACCTGGGCCAGCCTTGTGACACCAAGTGGTCTTCGGTATCAAATTCACCTCCATTGGAAAGTTGGCGGGCATCTTATTCCGCCGCCATCTTTCTGAGTATGTGCGGAAGGGGAATCAGGGGAAGCTGAGACCGAGCGACTGCGGGAAAGGAAAGAATGTGTGCGAACCGATGGGAACGTAGAGGATGGCTGAGGGAGCTGTAAAGAGACAGTAAGATGAAAGCGATTATGCCTCGAAAGGAGCTGGTGAATACAATAGAGAAATAATTAAAAAGGCCGGATCTCCAGGGATTGGAGAGCAACATAGAGGGGCTCTAGATCAGCGGTAGTGGGCGGCTAACAGCGGTGAGGCCCTTCACACAGAGAGTCCAGGACAGGATGAAAGGTGGAACAGTGGCCTTCAGAGCATCATGGTGCTGGAAGAGAAATGGAGGACGAACGGTGACAGGAAGAGCAGAGGAAGCAAAAAGAGAAGGCTTTTTGCTTTTCCTCCATTGTCTCATGTTCGCCTGGAGGAGAGATAGCGAAATGGGCAAATTGGAGGGGAGCCTGTAGGGGTCTGCAGCAGGGACATGGCAGCCAGTGTGGGCTTCAAGATGAGCCCCATGAATGGTGTGCGCATCTCTCTCTTGTGGGCTCAAGCGGTGTGAGGAACTGCTGCAGGTTATGTCTCAGTTCTGGCTGGAGCACCTGGAATTGGTGGTAGTTGTGGGTTGCATTATGGTTTGAGGTGCCAGAATGTCTTAGCTCAGGTTCCCTGGGACCTAGCTGCTGAGACTGAGGTTTCCATGTATTGGTTTAATTGGGTATTTCTTGATTATATGTGAGGAGGAATGAAGGCAGTGGATTTAGGCAGAGAAAAACATTTTCCTCCAGTATGAGAAGTGTTGGGTTAACTAAGCCCACAGTGGTCATCGGGTGCAGTAGGATGGGTGACTTGTCCTCAGGGGATGGAGCTACAGGGTGCCCCACGGCATCCACTCCACAAGTGACTTGCGTTGGTCTTTTGGAAGGTCAGGAGTCATTGTGCAGTTTTTAGAGTAATACAGGGAAAATTTCAGAGATCATTTCGTGGGTTACCTTTGGTATTTTTTTTTTTTTTAGTATTTTGGCTTGCAAATGGAGAAAGTCTTAGATGTACTATGATAGTTACAAAAGAGAATTTGGTGTTTCCTTGGGAGGTGTTGGGCCCCCCCCGGGGCATGTGCATCATTGGAAACATCTTTTATTTATTCATTTATTTTTGCGTTACGCGGGCCTCTCACTGTTGTGGCCTCTCCCATTGCGGAGCACAGGCTCCGGACGTGCAGGCTCAGCGGCCATGGCTCACGGGCCCAGCCGCTCTGTGGCATGTGGGATCTTCCCGGACCGGGGCACGAACCCGTGTCCCCTGCATGTGCAGGCGGACTCTCAACCACTGCGCCACCAGGAAAGCCCTGGAAACATCTTTTATACGTAGTTTTCGGAGATGACAGTGTTTGGTCTGTGTTCACCACGGTGAATGAAAATATGGTGTTTTGCTTCTAGTGGTCCCTTGGGTGTCTTCGTATGTAGTTGTCCCTCAGGCATGATTTATTTGGGTTGGAATGTTTTCTGATATTTTATAGCAGCATTAGTGGATCATTATGGATTTTTTTCGAGACTGTGTTGGACCCTATGAGAGTTTTCAGAAGGGAAATTATGAGTACTAAGCTTCAAATGGCAGATGATTTTTATGAGGGAGATTCTGCTAGGTGTGTTTCTGGGAACAGAACTTGAGAGGGGCCGCTAAGTTCTTTGATGTAGGGAAAGATTGTACCACGAAAGAGAGGCCCAGCAGCACCACAGTGATCTGTAGTCCAGACGCTCATCCTTGGCAAGCTGTAGCTGCTACTTGCTGGCTGCCAGGCCGGTTGGTTCTTCTACTGTCCTCTCCCTACCTGTCTCAAACACACAGATACACACACACACGCACAATACAGAGAACACAGAACTCTTGTGCTTTGTTGGTGGGATTTAAAATAATGTAGCTCTTATTGAAGATAATGTGGAGGTTCCTCAATAAATTAAACATAGGACAGGCACACAATCTGTGAAACCCACCTCTGGCTAGATATGCAAAGGAAATGAAATCATTATACTGAGGGAAATATATGCACTCCAGTGAGCATTAGTGCATTGTTCACAGCAGCCAAGATGTAGAAAGAACCAAAATGTTTGTTGACAAGTGAATGGATTTAGAAAATTCATGTCAGCCATAAATGATGACATTATTATGATAGAAAAAGATAGACATTTTATGTGGAAAGTAGAAATGTCAAACTCATAGAACTGTAGAGTATAGAGGTTGTTAGGAAAGGTTGGGTGGTGGGGTAAATGGGGAGATGTTGGTCAAAGGTTACGAATGTTCAGTTGTAAACTGAATAAGTACGACACGTATGCCTAATGTCTGTTGTGCTATCGTTAATGATAGTGTGTTTCTATACTTGGAATGTGCTGAGAGAACATCACTTAAGTGTTCTTTTATTTATGCATTTATTTATTCATTTATTTTGGCTGTCTGTGGTATCTTAGTTCCCCAACCAGGGATCGAACCCAGGCCCACAGCAGTGAAAGCACTAAGTCTTAACTACTGGAACGCTAGGGAATTCCCTCACATCTGTCAAATAATCGCCTTGTATGCCTCATATGTTCACCATTGTTATTCATCAGTTATAGCTTTGTAAAGCTGGCAGAGAAGAAGAAAATGGCTGTGCTGAGCTTCCCACCTCTGAGTGGTGCTCAGCCCAGGCTTCCCATTAGATCAGTGAGGCATTCTGCATATACATGTTTTGTGCCCTCTGACCACAGATTCCTTTTCATAATGTCAGTGTGGAATCCAACCTCAATCATATTTTAACGTGACTCAGGTGATTCCAATCTGGATCCGTCACTGAGCATCAGGACTCTGAGTCCCCCCATTCCTGAGGGCTGAGATCTGGGCTGAGGGTGAGGGCTCTGCTCTGCGTGGGGATAGATCAGGGCTGGTCTGTGACCTGCAGGGGATCGTCGGGTCCAGCTGAGGTGCCCGCTGCAGCTGGGTACGTGAGGGCCTCACCAGGAGGGGAGGCTGATCTGAAGAAAGTGTGGGAAACTCACCTGTTGGTCTCTATGTGGGAGTTACTGTCCTGAGCCCCTCCTGGGACAGTGGGCAGCAGAGGGCTGTCTGTTCCACATGCTGAGGGCTTCCCTGTGTGTGTGGTGGTGACTCAGGAAGGGGGTGTGTCGATTCTGAGCATTAAACAGCATCTTTTCCACTTTCAGGACAGACCTCTAAACATTCATTTTGTCTAAGGAAGAAGCCCTGAAGAGGCGAAAGAGGAAAGAACTGGAGTCTGCAATGGCTCTTTCTCAGGTAAAGTCATATTCTCAGTTGATTTCTCTGTCTCTCCTTCCTATAATGCCCTTCTTTGACTCCCTAATCTTCTCTGACTCTGCAGTATCCTGCTTGACAGGTATTAATGAAAGTCAAGTATTAATATGCACAATACCTGGGTAAAATCTGGAAGTCAGACTAATTAGGGCAATTTGTTCTGACCTTTTTTTTTGGCTGCACTGCATGGCTTCTGGGACCTTAGTCCCCGACCAGGGATGGAACCCGTGCCCCCTGCAGTGGAAGCGCAGAGTCTTAACCACTGGACTGATGGGGAAGTCCCAAGGGTGTTTTATTCAGTCATGAAATTTAAAGTTTGAAGTCAACCTAAATCTCTGGCAGTTGGAAATTCTTTTTTTTTGCGGTACGCAGGCCTCTCACTGCTGTGGCCTCTCCCGTTGCGGAGCACAGGCTCCGGACGTGCAGGCTCAGCGGCCATGGCTCACGGGCCCAGCCGCTCCGCGGCATGTGGGATCTTCCTGGACCGGGGCATGAACCCGTGTTCCCTGCATCGGCAGGCGGACTCTCAACCACTGCGCCACCAGGGAAGCCCTGGAAATTCTTTAAATCACTTTTATCACCTCCGTTCCTCAGAGGTTGTCTTTTCATTTGGTTGGTTTTATCCTTTGACACACAGAGATTTTTACCTTTGATGCACGTAAGGTTCCAGCTTCATTCCTTTGCTAGTAAGGTATCTAGTTTCTCAGCAACATTTGTTATTGAGACTGTCCTTTCCTCTTTGTATAGTTTTGGCAACTCTTATCATTACATTTTCCATATATTCCAAGGATTATTTGGAATCTGATTTCTAATCTGATCCATTGGCTTATGTATGTGTGTTTATGCCAGTACCACATCATCTTGATTACTTTGTAATACATTTTGAAATCTAAAAATGTCAGCCTCCAGTTCCTTTTTGAAGACTATTTTGGCTATTTGGGGTCCCTTGAGATTCTATAGAAATTTTCACAAGATTTTTTTCTATTACTGCAAAAATTGCCACTGAAATTTTAATAGGGATTCCATTGCATCTATAGAACATATTGGGTAATATGGTCATTTTAAGAATCCTAAGTCTTTCAATCCATGAGTACAGGGTGTCTTTTAATTTATTTGTGTCTCCATGGACTTCTTTTAATAACATTTAGTAGTGTTCAGAGTACAAGTCTTTCACCTTCTTCACTAGTATTTCCTAAGTATTCTATCCCTTTTGATGGTATAGTAAATAGTATTGTTCTCTAATTTTCTGTTTTTTTTTTTTAGCAGAAAAAATTTATAAAAATATAACACTCTTTAATGTTGGAGTGAGAAACACCTTTCTAAACATGATATCAGGCCACCAGAAACCATAAAAAGGACTGACAGATTTGACTACATTTCTTTAAACATAAAATTCTATATGGCAAAAAGTACTAATACAACACTAAAAACTAATAACAAATTGCACAGTTACATGATAGGCAAAAGTATAATCATACATACACAAACATACATCTACATGTATATATACACCACATATATATGATATATATGTATATGTATCAAGGTGTACATACCAACATAAAGTTCTCACAAGCCAAAAAGCAAAAAGATAATCACCCCAGAAGAAAAATATGCAAAAGACAAAAATAGGCTTTTATAAATGAGAAATAACAAATGTCAAGTATTATAAGATACCCTACACTTCACAGACGATAAAAGAAATCCAACTTAAAGTAAGACAGTTTTTTACAGATCATAAATCACATTGGCAAAATGCTGACAATGCCTGCATTGGTGAAGGTTTGGAGAAGGGGCATTTCTATGTGCTATTGGTAGAAACTGAGTACAGCCTTATCAGAGGGCAAGCTTTATCAATATTTAAAATGTGTACTACATCATAATTTTATAATTAAAATGTCATAAAAAGACATTTCCATTTTGATAACTAAAAACAAAAGGAAAGGAAGAAAGAAGCTCTGTTTTGTGTTAAGAGAGTTCATCCATCCTGTGCCATGTTCTATACACAATGAATATAGAAATGTGTATAGAAATGCAACTGATTTTTGCGTGCTAATTTTTTTCTGCTGCAACTTTTCTAAAGTTGTTTTGTGAAGTAATAGTTTACTCATGGAATTGTTTTGCTTTGTACATATAAAAAACCTTGTCACCTACAAAAAAGATAATTTTATTTTATTTTTTGATTTGGAGAACTTTTTTTTTCCTGTCTAATGCCTCTTCTGCTTTTTATTTCTACTTTCATTTCATTGTGGTTAGACAAGATACTTTTCATGATCTTAATCTTCAATTGTTAAGATTTGTTTTGTGGGGCTTCCCTGGTGGCACAGTGGTTGAGAATCTGCCTGCCAATGCAGGGGACATGGGTTCGAGCCCTGGTCCGGGAAGATCCCGCATGCTGCAGAGCAACTAAGCCCGTGCGCCACAACTACTGAGCTTGCGCTCTAGAGCCTGCGAGCTAGAACTACTGAGCCCACATGCTGCAACTACTGAAGCCCATGCTCCTAGAACCCGTGTTCTGCAACAAGAGAAGCCACCGCAATGAAGAGTAGCCCCCGCTCGCCGCAACTAGAGAAAGCCCTCACACAGCAACGAAGACCCAATGCAGCCAAAAAAAAATTAATGTAAAAAAAAAAGATTCGTTTTGTGGCCTAAGATGTGGTCTGTCATAGAGAATGTTTCACATGTGCTTGAGAGGAATTGTTTTGTTACTGTTGGGTGGAGTGTTCTGTACATGTCTGTTAGGTACAGTTGTTCTACAGTGTTGTCCAAGTCCTCGGTTTCCTTATTCATCTTTTTGTTTGCATGCTAGGGTAAACCTAGGGTATTGAATTCTCATACTAGTATTGTGATGTTATTTATTTCTGTATTTCTGGTATGATTTGCCTCATGTTTTGGGGAGTTCTGATGTTAGAAGTACACGTTTTTTAATTGTTATATTTTCTTGTCAATTTACCCCTTTATCATTACATAATGTTTTTATTTTGGGTTTATTTTGTCTGATATAATGTAGCCTCATTTGCTCTCTTTAAGATGGAATATCTTTTCCATACTTTCACTTGTCTCCTTTCCGTGTCCTTAGATTTGCAAACATTAGAAGTTCCAATTCTCTGACACACTCTTTCTTTGTCTCCTGCTGTTGCCCTCTCTTTTACCTCCTGTTACTTTCTCTACTGCTCCCCGCTAAGGCACACTGCGCCATGCTAAAAGACAGGAGCCCTGGGCAGCTCCCTTTACTCCACTGTTGTAATTTCAGAGGGAATGCATTGAGTGTTTCCTTCTGATCATGATGTTTGGTGAAATGTTCTTCCTTAATTACCATATATTTTTTTCCATATTGTGTTTTCTCATGATTTTTAATTCTATAAGAAGTTTTAAATTTTATTAGTGTGATAATTCTTTTCTTAATACATGGAAATAATGTATAATACTAATACCTTTTGTTATTTTGAATCAATATTTCATTAGTGGGAAAAACAAAGAAACTATGACTTTTGTTACTGTGTATCTGTGTACACTGAAATCTATTAAATTGTATTTATATTTTTGAATACAATTATTAAGATTGGAGTAAAAGTATTTTTATCATGTCAGTACCATTTAGTACTGTTGATACTTTTAAATTGTCCACAGAATGCTTATTTACATGAATAAAAATGAAAAAAATCATGTAAAAACGTTTCTTGAGACAATTCCTGTATTTCAGTAAATTGTGTGTTTACATGTGTATTGTAGAGTTCATAGATGTTCAAGGCTGTGGCTTTGATAACAGACATCACAATTTCATAACTATGTTTTACATCTCTTTGCAGTTGAAAGTATATCATAAATATATTTCCTGGCCTTGAGTTTTTTCTACAATATTCTTTTAATGGTTTAAATAGTAGTAAGATTCCTAACATTTTATGTGCATGTGTTTGTGTGCCCACATGTATAATGACCGTTCATGCTCTTCCATCTTATTCACCTTGAACTTCATTCAAGTTTTCTCAGGGAACCCTCTGTCAGTGTACCTTCAATGGTCTGTTACTTAACTTTCTGCTTTTTTAGCTTTCATTCCACAGCTCAGACACGTTAGTTCAAGTGCTTTGCTATGTCGCTTCTTAGCTTCTTGACCTAAGTTGAGTTTCTCAGAGTGTCTCTGACAGTGTTCTCCTCTGAAAGATGGGAACAGATCTTTCTAATGAGCTATGACGTTTACAAAAAGTTTTTACCAATGAAGCATTTAGAGTAATGCTTAATATATAGGAAATATTCCCATACCATAAGTCATCGCTATTCTTATTCATTGTCATTTAATATTTTCACTTTTAAAAAAATCCACTGTGGGCTTTGTCATCTCTCTTTTTTTTTTTTTTAACTGTTGACTGTGCCTCGCGGCATGCGGGTTCTTAGTTCCCCAACCAGGACTGAACCTGTGCTCCCTATAGTGGAAGTGTGGAGTCTTAACCACTGGACTACCAGGGACGTCCCAACTTTGTCATCTCTTGAGATGGCAGTCATACTGTAAGTCATGTAGATATAGAATATATCTCAGTGTGTGAAACACAATATGTAACACTTCTGCATAGCCAAGCCATTGTTGAATTTTATTTGTATTTCATGTATTGTCCACAAATATGAAAAGTCCACATTAATTGGAGGATATCATAATTTTATGAAAAAGCATAAGGATTTAAAATTAGAGACCCATAATTTGCTCCAAATACACTTAAGTGGATCTGTCAGAGTATATACTTTAAATGAATTGATCCTTACCCCTCTCTCCTCTTCTCATTTTTTTGTGAAAATAAGAACTCTCCTCACGGCCCCTTTGTGAAATGTGTTTTCCTTTCAGGAACAGTTGACATTCAAGGATGTGGCCATAGAATTCACTCAGGAGAAGTGGGAATGCCTGGACTCTCCTCAGAGGGCCTTTTACAGGGACGTGATGTTGGAGACCTGCAGGAACCTGCTCTCCCTGGGTGAGGATAACTTCCTTCTAGAAGCTGGGATCTGCTCTTGGGTATCTTTGCATTTTTTCTGTGTGCCTCTTGGGAGCCCCTGTTTTGCTTGACTGATCTGAAATCCCTGTTGACTTGGAC
This sequence comes from Mesoplodon mirus, assembly GCF_964341445.2. Classification (NCBI taxonomy): domain Eukaryota; kingdom Metazoa; phylum Chordata; class Mammalia; order Artiodactyla; family Ziphiidae; genus Mesoplodon; species Mesoplodon mirus. The sequence continues at coordinate 60,596,640 of NC_138995.1, read as the reverse complement.
ATGAAAAGCTCCAGCTTGTGGCATCAGAGGTTTAAAATTACCTTTTCCTTTGATGATCTGCCCATTTTGTGATCCATGAGGGGTCGTTCCAGAACTTACCGTATTTATAATTCCCAATGGCAAACTCTTAATATACTCAGTTTCCTGTTTTCTACCCAGGTGCTTTCGATTTAGGAGTTCTAGGAAGTGAGCTTCATTTCTGCATATTATACTGTTCCTTGTATATTCAGAAGGAGGCAAGCAGTGGGTGAATTTTTGAATTATTTTTCTAGACCCATCAGTAATGTCCTCAATCCTTAGCTGAACAAAGAACTAGGCTTCTAGAAAAGTCACAGCAAATTATGTTTCCTTCCTATATGGCAGAATTTCTAGTTCTCATCTGAATGTTTTACCCATTTTGTAGCAAGAGAAAGAGTGCTGTGTTGTGGAGAGTGATGTGGATGTGCTTGAGGATGTATCAAAACGTGAACACAAGTCATAGCTAAGAGTGGCAGAGGGGAAGCCTGGGTAGTCATAGTGTTTGTGAAACTCCCCTCAGTGGATTGATCTATGGAAATACAGAAACGTACGTCTTGTTGTGACTGCTGAGTGTAAAGTTTTCTTCTGTGTGATTTATCACTGTCCTTCAACGTGTGAAATGTGTTCCTTCATCCTCCACTGGTACTGCACCTCCTACAGAGAGAAAGGCAAAGTCTTTATCATGGTCTGCAACACTGCCCTCTGGCTCCTGTGAACCCCTTGGTGCCTGAATTTGAGGAGCATGAGGTGGGCTATTTTATCAGGGTCTCTTTCCCCTTCATCTGTCCTTCAGGGCATGATTCCATTGGATGCTCTGTTTTCCGTCCATATAGAGAAGAGCTGATGCCTCAAGACTCTAAATCCCTAGACCTTTCCCATTTCTATCCCCATTTGATATTCTTAGAAGACCCAAAGAGAAGATGGGAAAACGCTAGCTGCTCTTTGATTCCATCTGACACCTCCGAACCTGCATGGAGCTGTTTTAAGCCCTCTCTGGTTATGTAGATCCCTCAGACATTTCTTCTGTTCTGCTTTTGCCACGTACTCCAACGCTGATTGGATCTTCTGTGATTGTATTTTTTTGTTTTGTTTTGTTTTTGCGGTACGCGGGCCTCTCACCATTGTGGCCTCTCCCGTTGCGGAGCACAGGCTCCGGATGCACAGGCTCAGCGGCCATGGCTCACGGGCCCAGCCGCTCCACGGCACATGGGATCCTCCCAGACCGGGGCACAAACCCACGTCCCCTTCATCAGCAGGCGGACTCTCAACCACTGCGCCACCAGGGAAGCCCTGTGATTTTATTTTTTAAATTAATTAATAAATTCATTTTTTTGCTGAGTTGGGTTTTTGTTGCTGCATGTGGGCTTTCTCTAGTTGCGGTGAGCGGGGGCTACCCTTTGTTGCAGTGCGTGGGCTTCCCATTACAGTGACTTCTCTTGTTGCGGAGTATGAGCTCTTGGCACGTGGGCTTCGGTAGTTGTGGCATGCGGTCTTCAGTAGTTGTGGCTTGCAGGCTCTAGAGCACAGGCTCAGTAGTTGTGGTGCATGGATTTAGTTGCTCTGCGGCATGTGAGATCTTCCTGGACCAGGGCTCAAACCCATGTCTCCTGTGTTGGCAGGCAGATTCTTAACCACTGTGCCACCAGGGAAGTCCCAAACTGCATATTTTTAAAGTGAAGAGAAAATTGATGAATTTAATCAAGCTGGCAAGAGTATTAACTATAGTTCCTCATTTTCACCACTTCAAGGAGTTTCTTTTAGTGTCCAAACCAGCATTTCTAATATATAGTGGAGTGATTTTAAGCACGCTTCAATAATGACACAAGGCCAGAAAGCACACAGGGAAAGACCTTTCAAATGTAATAAGTGCGGGAAAACCTTTCTTCAGATATCATACCTCAATAGACATCAGACCATCCATACAGCAGAGAAATCACATAAATGTGATGTTTATGGAAAAGCCTTTATTCGAAAATCATACCTTACAACTCATCAGAGAATCCATACTGGAGAGAAACTATACAGATGTAATGAGTGTTGGAAAACGTTTTCTTGTGTCTCTCACCGCACAGAACATCAGAGAATCCATACAGGTGCAAAACCATATCAATGTGATGTATGTGGGAAATGCTTTCATCGAAGTTCACACCTTTCATGTCATCAGAGAATTCATACAGCAGAGAAGCCTTACAAATGTAATGAGTGTGGAAAAACCTTTAGTTAAAGCTCACTTCTCAGGATTCATCAAATAATCCATACAAAAGAGACATTACATAAATGGGACATATGTGTAAGGTCTTAAGTACAAATTAACAACTTGTAGTTCATAAGAGAATTCATACTGGAGAGAAACCTTACAAATGTAATGAGTGTGGGAAAACCTTTCTTTGGCGCTCATATCTCAGGGGTCATGCGATAATCCATAAAGGAGGCAGTCTATATAAATGTGATGATGTATGTGGCAATGTGTTCCGTCAGAATTCAAACCTGGTAAGATATCGGAGAATTCATACTGGAGAGAAACCTTACCAATGTAATGAGTGTGGCAAGTTCTTTTGTGAAAAAGCACACCTTACAAGTCATCATCAGAGAATTCATTCTTGAGAGACAGCCTACAAATGTAATGAACGTGGCAAGGTCTTTAGTCAAAATGCAATCCTTGCAAGTCATCAGAAAATTCATACTGGAGAGAGATCTTATGAGTGTTAAAAACTGAAAAGACCTTACTCACATCTGGATGATTACTGTACATGAGGTAATAAATACAGACGGGAAACCATATTAATGTGATATGTGTGGGAAGGTGTTCATTCACAATTAACACTTTAAATTCATGGGAGATTCATAGTGGGAGGAAACTTGCACAGTTATGAGTGTGGTAAAGCCTCACTTACCAGATTATCCATACTGGACAGAAATCGTAGAAATGTAATGAATGTCTCAAAGTTTTTAGTTGGAATTCATACCACGGCTGAAACATTATCCAGGCCTCACAGTGCACTAGACTTCAGAATATAAAATTTGGAGGGAATCCACACCAAGCAATATATGTGGTAAGGCTTGTACCTGAAGATCAAAAATGTGGAACATAGAGGATTCATGTTGGAGAACAAGCTGTCAGATGTAATGAATGCTGTAAATTTTTTCATCAAGTATCTACACCTTTGGTGTAATGAGAGAATTCATACATGTATACTGTCCATATAAACACTCTTAAGAAACATTGTGTCCTCAGGGGTCACCAAAGAACTCATATTTGGGAGAATCCTTACAAATGTAATGAATTTGGTGAATTTTGTGAGCAATGCTTACAAGAGACCACACATCAGGGAATGCATACTAGGAATAAATACGTCTTTAGTTCTCTGAGATAGTAAATACTGCAGAATCATTACCAGTCACAACACATTAAAAACTTAGGACACGATGTTTATATGAGAGGTCAAAGGAGATATGTTCATACAGTTATCTTCATTGTCTGAATAGTCAATTATTGAGTTTTCTTGATAAGGGTACATTACTTCTAATGCCTTTCAACCTGAAATTTGAAATCTGTTGATCTTATGCCTTCACTATAGGCCTTTCACCATCATTTCTGGAAAGGAGTCAGTAAGATGAAGGGGCCCACTTCATTCGGTGTAGTTCCTTCACTTCCATGTTGCCTGGAAAAACAAGGACCCTGAATTACCAAATTGAATAGTGTGTGAATTAGCGTCAGGGAGCGGCAGAGAATAACGTAAAACCAGGACATGACTCATACTCACTACGTTCAGGGTGCCCTTCCATAGATGGACCCCAGTGGGTTATAGGACAGAATGCTCTACCCACTGACCTTGAACAGAGCAGGCAGGACATTAAGGGACTGGGCTTTTCATGGCAGGAGAGTGACAGGTTAACAGGGACTGATCATCAGGTAGATGTGATGTGGAGGAAAAGATGGTCACTTTCTCCATGGGGTGGCAATAGCAATTGTATAGATCTATGTTTCAAGGACAATGAGTCCTATTTTTGGAAGATGGAGACAACAGTATTCTTAGAGGAACCTTGACTCCGAATAACGTGTGTGAGTGTATTATTCACATGGAACTACTGCCGTTACAGTTTGCTACTGTTGTGTTCCAAATGTACCATAGGTCTCCTGTTTGAAGTAATAACATTTAATCGATTTTGTCATAACGCTGGATGAATCCTGTTTCTTCCACTAAGACAATTTTAACCTTGTCTTGGTACTTTGTAACAGAAGCTAAAAATGCACCATTCGGCTGTCAGGGTTGACCGAATCTGTAACAATTTCTTTCCAGTAAGGAACCAGACAACATAAAATTTGGGGATTATAGACTCATAAGTTGCACTTGAGTTATTCCCTCCAGACTCTATCCAGAATATTCAGATGCCTATCATGCAAACAGCATAGCAGTTCATTTCAGACTCTGACTTCGATTAATGTGAAAAATTTGAACACAGTAAAATCTGATTTGTTTCATTGAATGACTCATGAATTGCACAATATTTCAGCTAGTAAACAAAGAGGTGCTAAAAGGTACTGTACAAATTGAAAGCTTTTCACAGCCAGCAACTTGGTGGGATAAGAAAGTTATTAGTAAAAGAAGAGCTTCTTTCGTGCTTCCCTGGTGGCGCAGTGGTTGGGAGTCCGCCTACCGATGCAGGGGACACGGGTTCGTGCTCTGGTCTGGGAGCCGCGGAGTGGCTGGGTCCGTGAGTCATGGCCGCTGGGCCTGCGCATCTGGAGCCTGTGCTCAGCAACGGGAGAGGCCCGTGTACCGCAAAAAAAAAAAAAAAAAAATCATTATGTCATGGATGTTTTATAGCATCTTCTCTGTTCCCCTGAGAATAGTGTCAGGGTTCTTTTATGTCACGCAGATCAGAGTTAAAACCATATATATATTTAATATCAGATTAAATGCTACACAGATAAAACATCAACAACCACCGTCAGTGAGCATTACATTAAGTTATGTTAGTAGCAGTCAGGGACTAGAGTGGCTTTTAGGACCTGAAGATTATCTCCAAAACTCAGCTCCTTTCTCAGGAATTATTACTTGTAAGTTTGTGTCTGTGCCCCTGGAAAAGTTATTAACCTAGAGAAATCCCTGTTTGAGATGTGAGCATTACTCCTTTTCCCCATACAGACTGCCTCTTAGTCTGAAATAGCAAAATACTCAACTGATTCCTTCCTGCTGCCGGACGGTAGGCGCCGTGTGGTGTATGAATGTTGGTGAGTGAGAGATGCAGCCGGTCCCTGAGACACGTTTGTGATTCTGAAATTCCCTCTCCTTGTACTGCAGCATCAATTCCACTGTTGTACAGTGATAGTGCAGACTTGGTGAGCTTAGAATGTCTCTGAAAAACCTTGTTCCCAGTTTCCAGTTCCCACAGATAATTACAGGTTCCTGGTAAACATCACCAGAGTGTAGTAGCTCTTTTACCATGACCTCTGATGGCAGACATGGAGGAATCGGAAAATGCGGAGGTGTCACAACTGCTGGATGCCGATGTTGAAAATAGTTTCCTTTTCCTACTTTTTCTCTGTATCTGCTTCAGGGAACTGTCCTTTGTTCTTTTTGCCCATTTGCTTTTTTGTTTTTTTTTTTGGATTGTGCTGTACTGCGTGGCTTGCAGAATCTCCCCTACCAGGGCTGAACCTGGGCTATGGCAGTGAAAGCCCAGAATCCTAACCACTAGGTCACCAGGGAATGCCCCTCTGTTTGCCCGTTTTCTAATTAGATTTTTTTTTTTACTGTCATGGATTTAGAATTCCTTGTATATTGTACATATATTCCCCTTGGCAGATATGTGGTATGCAAAATATTCAACATTATTTTATAGTTTTTCTTTTTGTCCTCTTAACATGGTTTTTCATGGATCAAACCTTTTTAAATTTAGTTGTAGTCCAGTAAATCCTGTTTTGTTTTGTTTTTTTTGCGGTACACGGGCCTCTCACTGCTGTGGTCTCTCCCGTTGCGGAGCACAGGCTCAGCGGCCGTGGCTCACGGGCCCAGCCGCTCCGCGGCATATGGGATCTTCCCGGACCGGGGCACGAACCTGTGTCCCCTGCATCGGCAGGCGGACTCTCAACCACTGTGCCACCAGGGAAGCCCCAGTAAATCCATTTTTAAAAAAATGGGTCATGCTCTTTTGTGATGTCTAGGAACCCTACCCAAGTTTGAGATACTGAAGATTTTATTCTGCAATGTTTTTCCTAAATCTCTTATAAAACTTTTATAATTTTACATTAGTTTAACTTTGATCTAATATTTGTATAGGTATGAAGTTTAAATGGAGGTTTTTTTCCCCTGCTAGGATGATTTTCTTGATAAGCACTAGCGTTTGAAAATCCTCCCTTCATTGAATTGCCTTGTTACCTTAGTCAAAAATCAGTTGGGGGCTTCCCTGGTGGCACAGTGGTTAAGAATCCGCCTGCCAATGCAGGGGACATGGGTTCGAGCCCTGGTCCGGGAAGATCCCACATGCTGTAGAGCAACTAAGCCCGTGTGCCCCAACTACTGAGCCTGCGCCCTAGAGCCCATGAGCCACAATTACTGAAGCCCGAGTACCCCAAGCCTGTGCCCCGCGATGGGAGGGGCCACCGCAGTGAGACGCCCCGCACCCCAAGAAGAATAGCCCCTGCTCGCTGCAACTAGAGAAAGCCCGTGGGCAGCAAGAAGACCCAACACAGCCAAAGATAAACAAATTTATTAAAAAAAAAAAAAAAAGATGTCACCAATGGTTCTGTCAACTCCTTTTACTCACGTACTAGTTCTTGTTTATCGGAATCATGTAGGTGGTAGTTCACCTAAAAGGGTGGGATTTCTTTGTGTCTTTGCAGTCCGTTAGTGATGTCTGTGATCCCCATCATACGCTGGTTGGTTATAGAGTATTCAATAATAAAGCTGTTTGCTTTCCATTCTGCCTACGTGGAGGAAATTTCTGGGTCAGGAGATTCCGGTTTTGTTTGTAATTCTATTTCCCCAACGCTGTTGATGTGGAAAAAAGATTGTTTTTTGGATTATTTCTTGGATAATTGAGCTCGATTATTGTTTGCCACTTTAGATTCACTACATTCTCAACAGGTCCTCAGACATTACCTGAAGACATTCCAGCGGGTAGGTCTGCACTGGAAGCGTTTTAATGTAATACCCAGTTCATCCTCATGTGTGTTCTGTCTACATGCGCATGTGAAGAGAACACGCGCAGTTCTCTTTCCCAGGTCACAGGAAATGCAAGACCCTTCATCACTTCGATAAAGAGCAGCTTACTTCTCATCAGCTTGTTTCTTTGATGATGTGATAAACTTCACATGCCTTAGTCCTCCAGTCTCAAACCCCAGGTGTTGTCCGTGAGTCTGTGGACCTGAGCAGAGTGTTGCATTTGGCCTCCGGCTTGAATGAGGAATAGAAACGGAAAAGCTATTCTTTAGGGTGTGAGTATGAAATAGCCCCTACTATTCAGGGAGAGTTTTGTAACTGTCGTCCCAAGTTCATAAGTCACGTCCAGTTCTTATTTCCTTAAACTGCTTAAATTAATCCTTACAAGGAAATGTTCCTGGATCCAACCACCGCCCCACATCAATGCACCCTGCACACCCCTCCAGCCTGACCCCCGGACCCACCCCTACCTCACTCCATATAAGGGACAAACTTGCCCCCCGACCCTTGGGAGAGAGCAAGGGATCCTTTTACTTGTTGCTGCATGAGTCCCAATAAAGCCTTGCCTGAATTTCTTCTCTGGACTCTTAGCAATTTCTATTGATAAAAGACCCCCAAAATCCTGATCCGTAACAAGCACAGCAGCAGCGTAGAGGGGAAGAAAAACAGAGACAAAATAGAAACAGGGAGAAAGAGAAAGAGAATGAAATGGAAACGCACAGCACCGCAGGTAGGGTTGATGGATGGTGAATCGTGTCGATTTGGGTGAGTACGTTGTGGTGTGCTGATTTGTGGCTTCAGAATATAGTAAGTGTCAAATTTGTTTGCTTAGGTTTACAGATGAGCATGACAATGGCAAAACCGTTTATAAGGTTTGTGCATTTAGTAATTATTTGTATCAGAAGACAACTTCATTATTTATTTATTTATTTATTTATTTTTGGCTGCGTTGGGTCTTCGTTGCTGCTCGCGGGCTTTCTCTAGTTGCGGTGAGCGGGCTTCTCATTGCGGTGGCTTCTCTTGTTGTGGAGCACGGGCTCTAGGCACGCGGGCTTCAGTAGTTGTGGCACGCAGGCTCAGTAGTTGTGGCTCCAGGCTCTAGAGCACAGGCTCAGTAGTTGTGGCGAATGGGCTTAGTTGTTCTGCGTCATGTGGGATCTTCCCGTACCAGGGCTGGAACCCCTGTCCCCTGCATTGGCAGGCGGATTCTTAACCACTGCACCACCAGGGAAGTCCCTAACTTCATTTTCATGTGGTGTATCACACTGACTGATGTGCAGGTATTGAAAAATCCTTGCATCCCTGGGTTAAATCCCACTTGATCATGGTGTATGATCCTTTTAAGGTATTGTTGGATTCGGTTTGCTAGTATTTTGTGGAGGATTTTTGCGTCTATGTTCATCAGTGATATTGGCTTGTAATTTTCTTCTTTTTGGTGGCATCTTTGTCTGGTTTTGGTATCAGGGTGATGGTGGCCTCATAGAATGAGTTTGGGAGTGTTCCTTCCTCTGCAATTTTTTGGAATAGTTTCAGAAGGATAGGTGTTAACTCTTCTCTAAGTGTTTGATAGAATTTGCCTGTGAAGCCATCGGGTCCTGGACTTCTGTTTGTTGGAAGTTTTTAAATCACAGTTTCAATTTCAGTACTTGTGATTGGTGTCTTCATATTTACGATTTCTTCCTGGTTCAGACTGGGAAGATTGTACCTTTCTAGGAATTTGTCCATTGGCATATAGTTGCTTGTAGTAGTCTCTTAATGATCCTTTGTATTTCTGAGATTATTTCTGATAATCTCTGTATTTTTAGAGATTATCATAGTAAGTGAAGTAAGTCAGAGAAAGACATATATCATTTGACTTATCATTTGTCATATCATATGACAAATATATCACTTTTATGTGGAATCTAAAAAAATGATACAAATGAACTTATTTACAAGACAGAAACAAACTCACGGACTTAGAAAACAAATTTACGGTTACCAAAGGGAAAAGGTCGGGTGTGGAGGGATATATTAGGAGTTTGGGATTAACATATATACACTGATATATATAAAATAATTGGGGACTTCCCTGGTGGCGCAGTGCTTAAGAATCCGCCTGACAATGCAGGGGACACAGGTTGGAGCCCTGGTCCGGGAAGATCCCACATGCCGCGGAGCAACTAAGCCCGTGTGCCACAACTACTGAGCTGCGCTCTAGAGCCCGCGAGCCACAACTACTGAAGCCTGCGCACCTAGAGCCCGTGCTCTGCAACAAGAGAAGCCGCCGCAGTGAGAAGCCCGCGCACCGCAACGAAGAGTAGCCCCCACGCGCGGCAGCTAGAGAAAGCCAGCGCACAGCAACGAAGACCCAATGCAGCCAAAAAAAAAAAAAAAAAATATATATATATATATATATAAAATAATCAACAAGGACCTACTATATAGCACAGGGAACTTCTACTCAGCATTCTCTAATAACCTATATGGGAAAAGAATCTGAAGTAGAATGGATATATGTATATATATAACTGAATCACTTTGGTGTACACCTGAAAGTAACACAACATGGTAAATCAACTATACTCCAATATAAGGTAAACATTAAATTAAAAAAAAAAGAAGGTAACATCGTTTTGTAATTGCTGTTCATCCAGGGAGGAGTGACTTCACTCAGACATTTGTGGATCACTCCCTTCCCTTGTCCTGGCTTGGGGTAGAGGAGAAGTTGGGCAAGAAATGACTGTCACCACCTGGTGCCTCTTTAAATGAATATTAAAAGTGTTGTTTTTTTGTACAGGCTTTACTTTTTCTACCTCATTTGTTTATATTTAATTATTTAGAGCTTGGAATAAGTCAGCATATTCAATGTCTACTTTTCTATAAATAATTATTAACTTCTGAAATAAGCTCTGGTGCCTTCTATAATCTACTCATGTTATTGTTTTCTAAACATGTTATATTCTCAAGTATTTAAAACTTTGACACCAGAATTTTTAGATTAAAAATAATTCACAAGTTATTTCCCTTTAAATTTTTTTTGAGGTTTATTCAGTGTCTGTGTGTTTCTTCCTCTTTATCTTATCTCTTGGAAAAGTTCTTTGGTAAATAGTAAATAATTGTCTATTTTGATGTGTACTCGGCAAAGATGTCAATGATTTTTTTTTCTGTTTTTTTCTTCGCGGTACGCGGACCTCTCACTGCTGTGGCTTCTCCCATTGCGGAGCACAGGCTCCGGACGCGCAGGCTCAGCGGCCATGGCTCACGGGCCCAGCCGCTCCACGGCATGTGGGATCCTCCCGGACCAGGGCACAAACCCATGTCCCCTGCATCGGCAGGCGGACTCTCAACCACTGTGCCACCAGGGAAGCCCCAGTGATGTTTTATATTAACATTCAAAATCAAGTTTAGCCAGTTAGCCTTATATTTTGTTTTCTTCCTTTTTCTGTGATATGTTAAAATGGCTGTGAGATGATAGGAAGATTTTTCCCTCGTGTCCCTCTTAACTGTTCTGTACAAATGATGAAGGACGGACTAGACTGACTTGGAAGCTTCCAACAGAGCCTCTTTATTCATGATGAAGAAGTTTGCTGAGAGGTTATTTCTAAGCTGACCCCTTACAATGTTTTCTGCACCAACAGCTATGCTTTTGCAGTGGCCACGCTGCACAGCTTTCAGGATCTCCGTTCCTTGACCAGGGATTGAACCCGAGCCAGGGCAGTGAAAGCCCAGAATCCTAACCACTAGGCCAACTGGAAACTCCCTGTATTTGTTATTTTAATGTGATTTTTCTGGAAAAGAAGAATTAAATGGTTGGTACCAGTGTGATCCGACCTTGAAAGAGAAGTTTCCATTGCTCAGACTCATGATAGAGGGTGTTTTAAATAGGATGGGCAATAAGGACAAACTCCGCCCACTTAACCCTTCGGGTGACCTTTTTAGGATTCATTTACGCCTGATTGTGTTCACTCAACTCAGACTTGCTCATAACTGCCTCAGAGAGCCCACTCGTAACATGGAGGTGATCAACTCCACCAGACGTTCTTCATTTGAGCAACAGAGACCCTTGAAATGATTGGCCCAGTTGGGCGTGAGTTTGTGTGTGGCAGTGTCGGGTTGAATTTAGAGTTTTAATTTTAACTTATTTTATTTTATTTATTTATTTATGGCTGTGTTGGGTCTTCGTTGCTGTGCACGGGCTTTCTCTCATTGTGGTGAGCGGGGACTACTCTTAATTGCAGTGCACGGGCTTCTCGCTGCGGTGGCTTCTCTTGTTGTGGAGCACAGGCTCTAGGCGCATGGGCTTCAGTAGTTGTGGCACGCGGGCTCAGTAGTTGTGGCACACGGGCTTAGTTGCTCGGCAGCATGTGGGATCTTCCCGGACCAGGGCTCGAACCTGTGTCTCCTGCATTGTCAGGCGGATTCTTAACCACTGCGCCACCAGGGAAGCCCCTAATTTTAATTTTCAGTTCTTACACTCAGACCTCCACTGGCTACCGTTTGTCCGCTGGACAAAATCCTGACTCCTCACTGTGGCTACACAGCCCTGTGTCATCCTCAGGGCCCTGCCGGGGTCTCCAGCCTCATCTTGGGAGCTTAACCTTTTCTCATGGTTCACCCTGTCCCGGTCACATTCACCTTTTCTTTGTCCCCAAACACCAGAACCTTCTCTGTCTCAGACCTCAGTTCCTTTCTTACCTTCTCCCTTGAAGTCACCATGGCTCAGGCCTTTTGTCCCCCTTCAGGTCTAGGCTCAGGGAGGTCTCCCCACCTGCTCCTGACAATCTCTTGTCACACTGATGGTTTTATTGTCCTTACATCAATCACCCTCATGAGAAATGCCCTTCTCCATTGATTATTTGGAGTCTTTCCCATTTTCGCTTCACTGAAGAGCACAAGTTTTCCTCTTCTTCTGAGGATGGCTGCAACATCTCACTCTGGGGATGTGTTTAGAAGCTAGGACTGTGGGATGGGCTGAGTAATCTCCCCTAAGGAGAAACCAGGTGAACAGGGTCGGTGATGAGGATGGTTCCCATACTTGTTCTGGACATTTCGACTTTAATAGATCTTTACCCCATGTGGCTACTTAATTACTCAAAAGCAAAAAGATGTACGGAGCTGTAAAAAGCCCTACAAATCTGATGTCCTCATGCAGTGTCCTGAGATGTCCCCGTGTTTAGTCTCCCGTGTCAATGCTCCCCTGTAGCCCCCAGGTATTCCAGTCTCTGCACATCCAGTGACCAGTCGCCACCTTGGACAGGAGCTTTGCCTTCAAGCATTTCATCTGCTCAGAGTCCAGGATAGTGATTTCACTGTGCTAAGGGGGAGGGGGCATAAATCCAGAACCTAAGGGGAATGAAGGAAGTCCCTGTCAAAGAGCTAGGGTTAATTAATCTTTTAATTACCTGTGAGTTGGGAGAACAGGAGACAAGAGACCTGGGGACCCTCTCTCTTTGAGACTTCCTCACTGAATTCAAATGCCTTTGTAACTGAAGTCCATAACGTCCCCAGTTGCTGGTAAATTTTCCCAGGAGGGTCAACTTCTTGACCTTCATACTGAACGCCCAGCGTCCTTTGGATGGTTTCTTGTGAATATTCCTGTTGCGATGCCTTTGCAGACAGATACTTGTGCCTTTTAGCCCTCTTTGCCCGTGTTTGCATGAGGAGAGGTAGAAAAATGGGGAAATTGAAGGGGGCCCTGTAGGGTTCTATCCCACGCTGGATATGGCAGCAAGGGCGAGCATCGAGATGAGCCCCGTGAATGGTGTGTTCAGCTGTCCCTTTGGTCTCAAGGGGTTTGTGGCAAGGGATGTGTCAGTTCTGGCTGGAGCACCTGGTATTGGGTTTATAGGTAGTTGTGGGTGCATTGCATGGTTTGAGGTGCCATAGTATCTTAGCTCAGGTTCCCTGGGACATAGCTGCTGAGACTGAGGTTTCCATGCGTTGGTTTATTTGGGTATTTCATGGTTATACCTGGGGACGAATGAAGGCAGTGGATTTAGGCAGAGAAAAACATTTTTCTCCAGTGTTGTGAGAAGTATGGCCTGAGCTGAGCCCACAGGGATCTTTGGGTGCATGAGGATGGGTGCCTTGTCCTCAGGCTATTCATTTAGAGGGCGCCCTACAGCCTCCACACCACAGGTGACTTCTGCTGGGTCTTTTGGGTGGTGTAGAATCATTGTGCAATTGTTAGAGTAATACAGGGAAAATTTCAGTGATCGTGTTGTGAGTTATCTTTGGTATTTTTTAGTATTTTGGGTCCCAAATGAAGAAAGTTTTAGGTGCACTGTGAAAGATACAAAAGAGAATTTGGGGGCTTCCCTGGTGGCGCAGTGGTTGAGAGTCCACCTGCCGATGCAGGGGACACGGGTTCGTGCCCTGGCCTGGGAAGATCCCACATGCCGCCGAGCGGCTGGGCCCGTGAGCCATGGCCGCTGAGCCTGCGCGTCCGGAGCCTGTGCTCTGCAACAGGAGAGGCCACAACAGTGAGAGGCCTGCGTACAGAAAAAAAAAAAAAAAAAAAAAAAAGAGAGAGAATTTGGAGTGTTTCTGTGGGAGATTTGGGAACATCACTGGGGCATGTGCACCATTGAAACATCTTTTTTTTTTTTTTGCGGTATGTGGGCCTCTCACTGTTGTGGCCTCTCCTGTTGCGGGACACAGGCTCCGGAGGCGCAGGCCCAGTGGCCATGGCTCACGGGCCTAGCTGCTCTGCGGCATGTGGGATCTTCCTGGACCGGGGCACGAACCCATGTCCCCTGCATCGGCAGGCAGACTCTCAACCACCGCGCCACCAGGGAAGCCCTGCAGAAGCTCTTTATCGGAGGTTTGAGCTTTGAAACAACTGATGAGTGTCTGCGGAGGCATTCTGAGCAGCAGGGAACGCTCACAGATTGTGTGGCAATGAGGGATCCAAACACTAAGTGCTGCAGAGGCTTCGGGGTTGTCACATATGCCACTGTGGAGGAGGTGGATGCGGCCATGAATGCAAGGCCACACAGGGTGGATGGAAGAGTTGTGGAACCAAAGAGGCCCGTCTCAAGATTCTCAAAGACCTGGTGCCCACTTAACTGTGAAAAAGATTTGTGTTGGTGGCATTAAAGAAGACACTGAAGAACATGATCTAAGAGATTATTTTGAACAGTATGGGAAAACTGAAGTGACTGAAATCGTGACTGACCAAGGTAGTGGCAAAAAGAGAGGCTTTGCTTTCATAACCTTTGATGACCATGACTCTGTAGACAAGACTGTCAGTCAGAAATACCACACAGTGAATGGCCACAACTGTGAAGTAAGGAAAGCCCTCTCTAAGCAGGAGATGGCTAGTGCTTCATCCAGCCAAAGAGGTCGAAGTGGTTCTGGAAACTTTGGTGGTGGTCGTGGAGGGGGTTTTGGTGGGAATGACAGCTTTGGTCGTGGAGGAGACTTCAGTGGTCGAGGTGCCTTTGGTGGCAGCCGCGGTGGCGGGGGATATGGTGGCAGTGGAAATGGCTATAATGGATTTGGTAATGATGATGGAAGCCATTTTGGAGGTGGTGGAAGCTACAATGATTCTGGCAATTACAACAACCAATCTGCAAATTTTGGACCCATGAAAGGAGGAAACTTTGGAGGCAGAAGTGCTGGCCCCTGTGGTGGTGGAGACCAATACTTTGCCAAACCACAAAACCAAGGTGGCTGTGGTGGTTCCAGCAGCAGCAGTAGGTATGGCAGCGGCAGAAGGTTTTAACTACTGCTGGGAAACAAAGCTTAGCAGGAGAGGAGAGCCAGAGAAGTGACGGGGAAGCTCCAGGTCACAACAGATTTGTGAACTCAGCCAAGCACAGTGGTGGCAGGGCCTAGCTGCTACAAAGAAGACATGTTTTAGACAGTATTCATGTGTGTGGGGAAAAAAACTCGAGGACTGTATTTGTGACTAATTGTATAACAGGTTATTTTAGTTTCTGTTCTGTGGAAACTGTAAAGCAGTCCAACAAAGGGTTTTAATGTAGATTTTTTTTTTTGCACCCATGCTGTTGATTGCTCAATGTAATAGTTTGATCATGACGCTGAATAAATGTGTTTGTTTTTTTTTAAATGTGCTGTGTAGTTAGTCTACTCTGAAGCCATTTTGGTAAACTACCCCAACAGTGTGACGTTAGAGTTCCTTCAGGGTGATGCCAGGTTCCATTCAAAGTTTATTTACAACCTGCTTTGGTGGAGAAGCTATTGTCTTCAGAAACCTTGATGTAGTTGAACTGACAGTTACTGTGTTGCGACCTAGAGTTCACCGTTAGAAGGGTCACCCAAGCCAAGTCATGGAGCTTTTTGGGTATATGATTGTTGGTACATCCTGTGCAATATGTCTAAATAGAATTATGGTACCAGATAAAGTTATAGATGGGAGTGAAGCTTGTGTATCATCCATTATCATGTGTAATCAACAAATGATTTAATACACTCTTAAAAAGAAATTCACCCTTTTAATGGTTATATGATCAATTGTTATCTATAGTTTTCCAGTGGCTGTTGAATGACTCTGTAGCTATTTTGTGAAAAAGCAGGGAAGAATGATGAAATCCTTTATGCGCAAGGATTGGTAGTATTATCAGGGAACATACGAAAAGGCAGGGAATGAGAGTGAGGATATGTTGCTCCAAACCTTAACTTCTCTGGCTGAGCTAGCCCCATTTTCACGGGGCTCATGAAAATCCCTGGAAAGGCGACAGAGCTCTTTCCCGCAAGGTCTTAAAAATAACTGTCAGACCTCCACAGATGGGAACTCAACACAGAGGAACCTGCCCCACCCAGGACTGAAAAACAGACTTTCCTCAAATGCCTTGAACTGCAAGAAGTTTCAGATAACCTGCTAGTGTTTGTGTGGACACTTTTTCAGGATGGGTGGAAGCATATCCCACAGACAGAATTTCTCTGAAGTGGTTAAAGCCCTTCTAAGGGATATTATCCCCTGATTTGGAAGAAGGCATTAAAACTGCATTCATCCTGGAGACCACAATCAACAGGAAAAACCAAGAAAATGAATCATACATTAAAAAGGAACGTCGCTAAAACATGGCAAGAGACACTGAACTTGGGATGAGGCCTTGCCAGTTGCTCTGCTATGGATCAGTGGCTCCCAGAAGCAGGCTTCAATTAAGCCCCTTTAGAATACTGTATGGCAGGCCACTGCAGGTGTGTGCCCAGGCAGGAGAATCGATAAATGCTAAAGACCTAGCGGTGGCCAATCACATTAAAACTTTGGGTGCTGTTTATTCATGAGTTTACCTCCAACAGGTCTGCCCGTCCAACCGAAGTAGATGGGAATTCCATCTCCATTGCCCATTGGAGAAGGGGCAACCAATTTGTTTAATTGTGTCCAAAGAAATAGCACCAGAATTTAGTATATGTATTGAACTGGAACCAAAACCCCAAGTTCAGTTACGAATTAGACAAGAAACTGCTAAGAGGTTTCATCAGGTTTAAATAGTTGTAGATAAAAAGGACTAACTAAAGATTCTAAGGAATATTCCTCACCTCTGTTCAGCAGAAGGGTCTTCATTCCTTTTCCCACAAGATGGTGGGATGGAAATTGACAGTGGGGAATTGTAATAGGGAAGAACACTTTGTATTCTATTACAAGTTCCTCACTGAAGGGATGTTGCCTAGAAGCTTACATTATACATGATGGCCCATCTCTGGGAACCCTGCCTCCCAGGTCATGAGCCTTAAGCTAAAATACCTTTGTTTAGCTCACAGGAAACCTCCTGACCAGGCCCACCTGTGAATGACTGCAGGGAGGAAGAAATTGACACATCTCCCTCTGGAGGCTGATGGGAACCAGGAAGTGTTTGACTTTACTGCCTTCCCTTTTAGTATAAAAGGAGCCTGAATTCTAACTCAGGCAAGATGGCTCTTTGGGGGCATGAGCCCGCCGTCTTCTTGGTTTGCTGGCTTTCTGAATAAAGTCGTTACTCCTTGTCCCAACGACTCATCTTTTGATCATTGGCCTGTCATGTGGCGAGCAGTAGGGGCTTAGACTCAGTAACAAAAGAACAATGTAATTTATATCAGTTTTTTAAAATGTATTGCTCTTTTTAAAGCAATGGTTAGTAAAAATGTTTTTAATTTAAAAATTAAAAAAAAAAATTTAAAAAAGAGTAATCATTACTGACAGAAGTTATCACATACCTTAGTCCTCCAGTCTCAGACCCTGGGTTGTTTTTTTTTTTTGCGGTACGCGGGCCTCTCACCACTGCAGCCTCTCCCGTTGCGGAGCACAGGCTCCGGACGCACAGGCTCAGCAGCCATGGCTCATGGGCCCAGCCGCTCCATGGCATGTGGGATCTTCCTGGACCGGGGCACGAACCCGTGTCCCCTGCATCGGCAGGCAGACTCTCAACCACTGCGCCACCAGGGAAGCCCAGACCCTGGGTTTTGTCCCTGAGTCTCTGGAACTGAGCAGTGTTGAGTTGGCCTCCTGGCTGAGTAAGGAACAGAAAGGACAAGTTGTTCTGCAGGGTGTCAGTATGAAAATGGCCCATCCTTCCCAGGGAGAGTTTTGCATTTATTTATTTATTTTTGGCTGCGTTGGGTCTTCCTTGCTGCGCACAGGCTTTCTCTAGTTGCGGCGAGTGGGAGCTGCTCTTTATTGTGGTGCGCAGGCTTCTCATTGTGGTGGCTTCTCTTGCTGCAGAGCACAGGCTCTAGGAGCATGGGCTTCAGTAGTTGTGGCATGCAGGCTGTAGGAGCATGGGCTTCAGTAGTTGTGGCATGTGGGCTTCAGTAGTTGCAGCCTGTGGGCTCTAGAGCACAGGCTCAGTAGTTGTGGTGCATGGGCTTAGTTGCTCCGTGGCATGTGGTATCTTCCTGGACCAGGGCTCGAACATGTCTCCCCTGCATTGACAGGTGGATTCTTAACCACTGCGCCAGCAGGGAAGTCCCAGAGTTTGTTTTTTTTTTCTCCTAGTTTGTAATAGAGACAAGTCAAGCTCTTGTTTTCTTAAACTGCTTAAATTAATACTAATTGCAGGAAATGTTCCACATCCAATGACTGCCCCACAGCTACCACTTGGAGACCCAAGTTCCCAACCACTGAATTGCTTGAGCCTCAGGAGCAGGACTTGTGAGCAACATGCTGGCAAAAACAATTTTTTATTAAAATTATTTTCTACTTGTTAGGAGGAAACATCCTAGTTTCCAATATAACTGGTCCCCAAAGCTGTAAGCTTTTACCTGAAAACTGTAACAGCCAGTAACTTAAGGGGTTTCAAAGTACTGGGAAGCATCATTCCCTGACTGCCCCCTACCCGCTTCCCCGCCTTTCGGGCTCTGGAGCTCAGAACTGGACTCTCCTCGCCCCGCCCCTCACCTTCAGCGCTCCGCCCAAGTCCCGCCTAGAAGCCTCGCCTCTGAAGTACGCGCCGCGTGCGCAGTTCTTACGGAAGCGGAAGCGGAGACCTGAGAGTGAAGGTCGCACAGCGGAGCTTAAGTTTTTCCTTCTAGTGTTAAGTCTGTGCTGCGCGGTCCCCCTTACTCCATCTTTAGGGTCTCCGAGGTTCTGCGGGCGTAATAGCCCAGCGCCCGCCGTCCGCCCCAAGTAAATCCAGAAGTCGCCGTTACAGGTCGAGTATTTCCTTTGGGTTTGAAATCGCTGTGAGGTTGGTCCTTGCCCTTTGCTTTTCGCCCTTCCGTCCACTGAGACACCGCCTTTCGCGACATTTTCCTGCTTACAGTCCTTTATTACTTCCGCCTGCGCCTTGTAAAGTCCCCTTCTGCGAGGTGGATTCGCGCGCCCCCAGCTTTGCTGTCTCTCCCACCTCAGAGGGCAGCGCCGGCCGCCGCGCTCCCGGACAGGCCGCGTCCTGTCCCCGGTCCCGGGATTCTGCAGAGCCCGCCCCTCTCCTGCGACCCCTCCCTCCCCGCCCCGCTGTCCTCGCGTCTCCTCAGGCCGGTCCTTGTGATCCGCAAACCTCTTCCTAGTCAGCTCTTGCGCTTACCCTGTGTAGGGGGAGGTGACCTGGGCCGACCGTGTGACACCCAGTATTCTTCCGTCACAAGTTCATCTCGCTGGAAATTGTTCTCAAAGGGATAGTAAAATGAAACCGATTTAGCTCTTAAAGTAGCGGGTGGATAAAATAGAGAAGTGAATAAAGGAGTGTGATCTCCTGGGATTGGAGAGCAACATGAGGATAGGGGCCCTGTGTCAGCTGTAGCAGGAGGGACAGCAGTGGTGAGAGCACTTCACAGAGAGTGGGGGGAGAGGATAAAAGAGTTAGAAGTAAGGCCTGCGGAGCGTCGTGGTCCTGGGAGAGACACGGAGGACAGGTGTTGACTAGAAGAGCAGAGGAAGACACAGCAGGAAGGAAGCATAGCCGTGTGGGGTGCCACAGAGCGGGAGTGTAACCGGAGTAGAAGGAATGTCACCTGGAGGGCAGAGAGGGGGCAGAGATGGAGGAAGAAAGAGGCAGAAATAGACGGAGGTTTAGGACAGTCAGAAAAGGTGGGCGTAAAGAGCAGCAGGAGGGGGAACGAGTTGCAGAGTGGTGGGGCAGGACAGGTGTGAGAAAGTAAATAGGGCAGGAACCGCAGGAGAGCGGAGGGGAGCAAAGAGGGGAACAGGGAGACGGATAAAGAATGAAATAGAAACACATAGTAGTCAGGTAGAGGGGGAAACTGGATACAGATGGGGGGTGAGTTCTTTGCATATGGATGATTAAGTTGTGATATATATTTTTATTTTATTTTATTATTTTTTTTGCGGGACGCGGGCCTCTCACTGCCGTGGCCTCTCCGTTTGCGGAGCACAGGCTCCGGACGCGCAGGCTCAGCGGCCATGGCTCACGGGCCCAGCCGCTCCGCGGCATGTGGGATCTTCCCGGACCGGGGCACGAACCCGTGTCTCCTGCATCGGCAGGCGGACTCTCAACCACTGCGCCACCAGGGCAGCCCTAAGTTGTGATATTTTAATTTGTTGCTTTAGAATGTAAAACATTTAAAGTTTATTTGCTTATGTTATCCACCTCTGGCTAGATATCCAAGGGAAATGAAATCATTACAGCGAGGGAAATATTTGCACTGCAATGAACATTACTGTATTATTCACAACAGCCAAGATGTAGAAAGAACTAAAATGTCTGACAAATGAATGGATATAGAAAATTTATTTCAGCTGTAAATTATGACATTATTATGACAGAAAAAGACAGATATTATATGTGGAAAGTAGAAATGTCTTACTCATAGGGCCGTAGAGTATAAAGGGTATTAGGAGGGGTTGGATGGTGGGGTAAATGGGGAGATGTTGGTCGGAGGTTACAAACGTTCAGTTGTAAAATGAAAAAGTACCACATGTATATCTAATGTACAGCATGCAGACTCTAGTTAATCACACTGTGTTTCTATATACTTGGAGTTTGCTCTGAGCGTAGCACTCAAGTGTTCTCACTACACAGAAATAAAATGGTAATTGTAAGTTGTTGGAAATGTAAACTACTTTTTTGTGATAATTATTACACAGTGAATATACATCTATCAAATAATCACATTGTATGCCTCACATGTACATGGTTGTTACTCATCAATTCTACCTCACTTAAACTGGGAAAGAAAAAGAAAGTGAGGGGTGTGCTGGCCTTGCCACTGCTGAGTGCTGCTCAATCCAGGCTTCATATTAGATCGATGAGGCATTTTGCACATACATGTTTTGTACCCTCTAATGAGGGATTCTTCTTCAGATCGTCGGTGTGAGGCCAAAGCTCAATAATATTTAAACTGCCCCCAATTAATTCTAATTTGGATCCGTCACAGAGTATAGTGACTCTGAGTCCCCCATTCCCGAGGGCTGAGATCTGGGCTGAGGGTGAGGGCTCTGCTCTGCGTGGGGATGGATGAGGGCCGGTCTGTGACCTGCAGGGGATCGTCGGGTCCAGCTGAGGTGCCCGCTGCTGCTGGGTATGTGAGGGCCTCACCAGGAGGGGAGCGAGATCTGAAGGAAAGTGTGGAAAACTCACCTGTTGGTCTCTGTGTGGGAGTTACTGTCCTGAGCCCCTCCTGGGACAGGGGGCAGCAGAGGACTGTCTGTTCCACATGCTGAGGGCTTCCCTGTGTGTGTGGTGGTGACTCAGGAAGGGGGTGTGTTGATTCTGAGCATTAAACAGCCTGTTTTCAACTTTCAAGGTCAACTTCTAAAGACTCAAAGTTGTCTGAGGAAGAAACTCAGAAGAGGAGGGAGAGGAAAGAACTGGAGTCAGGAATGACTCTTTCTCAGGTAAAGTCTTTTTCTCAGCTGATTCTTCTGTCTGTCCTTCCTGAAATGCCCGTCTTTGGACTCGCTAATCTCTGACTCTGAAGTAGCCTGCCTGACACCTGTACATTCACACTCACCCGGGTCCTTCCCTCAAGGCCTGTCACCTCCACTTAGATCCCGTCTCCCCATGACCCGGTGACCTGGGACTTGTGAAGAGGCTCCGCTGGGCGCAGTCCTGGGCAGGGCTTCACACCCACAGATTCAGGCAGAGTGTCAGTGCTACTGGGTGGGAGGGGTTGTTTAGGGCCCCATCTGGATGGACTGTCTGCTCCCTGTAAACCAGGATAAAGAAACTGCACATGAAAGTCAGTTATTAGGTGCACAATATCTGGTAAAATCTGGGAGTAGACCAATAAGGGGAAATTTGTTGTGACTTTTTCTAAGGCAATTGAAGCTAAATGAGTGAGTCACTGACTCAGAATCTTAATGATTGGGAACGGAATGAAAAATTCAGAGCTAGACATCAGTGATAGAGGGTGTTTTATTCCATCATCTATTTCAAACTATGAAATCAGTCTAAATGTCTGAGAGGTGGAAATTCCTTAAATCACTTTCATCACCTTCATTCTTCAGATTTTGTGTTTTCACTGTGCTGGTTTTGTTCTTTGGCACAGAGAAATTTTTACGTTTGATGAAGGTAAGGTTTCCTCTTCATTGTTTATCACATAGGTATCCAGTTTCCCAGCACCATTTGTTTTGTTTTGCTATAAATTTATTTTATTTATTTATTTATTTTTGGTTGCGTTGGGTCTTCATTGCTGCATTCAGGCTTCTCCCTAGTTGTGGCGAGCGGAGGCTACTCTTTGTTGCGGTGCGCGGGCTTCTATTGTTGTGGAGCATGGGCTCTAGGCATGTGGCACGCCAGCTCAGTAGTTGTGGCTCGTGGGCTCTAGAGCACAGGCTCAGTAGTTGTGGCACATGGGCTTAGTTGCTCTGCAGCATGTGGGATCTTCCTGGACCAGGGCTCAAACTCATGTCCCCTGCATTGGCAGGCAGGTTCTTAACCACTGCGCCACCAGGGAAGCCCTCCCAGCACCATTTGTTAATGGCAGCTGTCTTTTTTCCACTGTGTAGTCTTAGCATCCTTAGTATCAGTAGATTTTAAATATATACAAAGGATCATTTCTGAGCATTCTCTTCTGTTCCATTGGTTTATATATATGTGTTTATGCCAGTACCACACCATCTTGATTACTTTATAATATGTTTTGAAAATTAAAGGGTGGCCTCCCATCTTATTCAAGAGTGTTTTGGCAGTTTGCGGTCCCTTGAGTATCTATGATGTCTGGCCTGTGTTTTTTCTATTTCTGCAAAAATTGCCATTGTAATTTTGATAATGGTTGCATTAAATATGTAGAACAGTTTGGGTAGTTTGTTTGGACATTTCAAGAGTTTTGAGACTTCCAGTCCATGAGTATAGATTTATTTGTATCTTTGGATTTCTTTTTTTTTTTTTAGTCTGAGGCAACTATTTTCTCTTTTATTCTTTAACAGACATGTTCAACATTATGGGCAACATTC
This sequence comes from Mesoplodon mirus, assembly GCF_964341445.2. Taxonomy (NCBI): domain Eukaryota; kingdom Metazoa; phylum Chordata; class Mammalia; order Artiodactyla; family Ziphiidae; genus Mesoplodon; species Mesoplodon mirus. Next base: position 60,573,672 of record NC_138995.1, on the reverse strand, counting down.
TTAAAACCTTAAGCTTCACAGGCTTTCAGACATTCAAATACTATGGTCTCCTTTTCTTTGATGTGAAGGATTATTCAGCTAGAAAAATAAAAGCATGGTAGACAATACATTTTCACCAAATTCAAAGTAGTACAAAAATTAAGACTACAAAACTACACATTGTACCTAATGTGTCATTAAAAATAGAAGACAGTATTTTCTTCAGCAAATAAAACAGCATATTGGTATGCTGTTAATGCATAAACCTTTTAATGTATACTGTCATTCACCAATTATTTACAACTTCCACTGTGTGAAGAGAACTAGAATGTAGATTTTCTGCAAAACTGGAAAAAAGCAATACAAAATTTGTGAAAGCCTGTGTTTCATATTATACAAAAGCAAGTTTTTCTCTTCAAATACCAGATATTGTACGCAGTGATATTTTGGACATATTATAGTAATTCTTGAGGATGTTTTAATGCTGGAGGTAAGTTTACAGGCCTTGACTCTTCATCGAGGAGTACTAAGTCTTCTGTCTCACTGCCTCTGTATTTCCTTTTACATATTTTTACCACCATCTTTTTCTTCAGAAATAACTTCCAGGCTTCACTTGATGCAACTGCTTTTGCGTTTTCTTTGCTTTTTCCACAGCCAGTGCCCAAATACACAGGCTTACATCTCAACTCACAAACAATACTTTCTTGAGAGCTCTTACTTTGAGGCAGATGTGCCAGTTCTATTAGCGGGACAAGAGACACATCCAGTGTTGCTTTCAGAGCCTTGATAGCTGCGTTTAGGAGCTCTCCATGATTCATGCTGGGATGGAAGTCACCAACTTCCATGCCACCATTTGTACAGTCTATTGACAGAAGGCTGCTTCTGTTTCACATCTTCATTGGTTAACTTGCAACAAGAGAATCTGACAGAACTCTCGCTCGACTGCGAAGTACTTTCAGAAAGCAGCTGTGACGTGCTGATCTGAGAACTACTCTTAGAAGCCAGCTGGGACACACTTGCTATGGAAGTGCTTTTGGAAACCAGAGAGCCACTGGTCTGGGAGCTGTTCTTGGAAGCTAACAGTGATGCAGCTACCTGCGAAGTGCTTTTGGAAGTCAGCGTCGTGTTTGCTGAGGTGGTGCTTTTGAGGGTTAGTAAAGATGTGCCTGATGAGGAACTGTTTTTAGAAACAGATGACAAAACACTTGCCTCTGAACTAGTTTTGGAAGTTAACCACTTGAAGCTGTCTCTGAACTAGGTTTAGAAGACAACAGTGGCAACTCTATTTCTGAGCTTCCTGAGGAGCCCAACAAAGGCACCTCAATCTCTGAGATGCTTTGAGAGGCTGAGACTGAAGAGCCTTCCAGAGCACTCTTTTTTCGGGGATCCACTTTGTTCTCTGGAAATCAGTGGATTGGGTCACATGACTATTCACACTGGATTTCAACAACGAAGAAACAAAGGACACTGAATCATGTTTATCTGGAGCTTCTGGTTCAGAAATTGTTCCAGACCCTACTGTTGTTACCTGAGAGGGAATGCTGCTGCTGCTTTGGCTGGAAACAGATCGCTCTCCATCACTTGTGGAGCTATTCTGACTCAGGGCACCAGAGCTCCGTATCATTTCTTTTTAGATTCCGCATATAAGTGATATCATACGATATTTCTTTTTCTGTCTGACTTACTTCAGTTAGTATGACAATCTCTAGGTCCATCCATGTTGCTGCAAATGGCATTAATTCATTCTTTTTAATGGCTGAGTAATATTCCATTGTATGTATGTACCACATCTTCTTTATTTTAATTTAATTTTATTATTTATTTTTGGCCACCTTGGGTCTTTGTTGCTGCACGCGGGCTTTCTCTAGTTGTGGTGAGTGGGGACTACTCTTCATTGCAGTGCGTGGGCTTCTCATTGTGGTGGCTTCTCTTGTTGCGGACATGGGCTCTAGGCGCACAGGCTTCAGTAGTTGTGGCATGTGAGCTCAGTAGTTGTGGCTCGCGGGTTCTAGAGTGCAGCCTCAGTAGTTGTGGCGCATGGGCTTAGTTGTTCCGTGGCATGTGGGATCTTCCTGGACCAGGGCTCGAACCCGTGTCCCCTGCATTGGCAGGCGGATTCTTAACCATTGCGCCACCAGGGAAGCCCCGTACCACATCTTCTTTATCCATTATTCTGTTGATATTTAGGTTGCTTCCATGCCTTGGCTCTTATAAACAGTGCTGCAGTGAACACTAGGGTGCATGTATCCTTTCGGACCATATTTTTCTCTAGAGATATACCCAGGAGTGGACTTGCAGTGTCATAGGATAGCTCTATTTTTGTTTTTTTTTAAGGGACCTCCATAGTCTTCTCCATAGTGGCTCACCAATTTACATTCCCACCAGCAGTTCAGGAGTGTCCCCTTCTCTCCACACCCTCTCCAGCATTTATTGTTTGTGGGTTTTTTGATGGTAGCCATTTTGACTGGTGTGAGGTGATACCTCATTGTAGTTTTGATTTGCATTTATCTAATAATTAGTGATGTCGAACGACTTAGCAATTTTTTACTTAAGTATTTTTTTTAACATCTTTATTGGAGTATAATTGCTTTACAATGGTGTGTTAGTTTCTGCTTTATAACAAAGTGAATCATCTATACATATACATATATCCCTATATGAAGTATTGTTGATTTACAGTGTTTGGTTAGTTTTGGGTGTACAACAAAATGACTCAATCTTATATACTTCTTCAGATCCTTTCCCTTTATAGGTTATTACAAAATACTGAGTATGGTTCCCTGTGCTATATAGTAGGTCCTTGTTGGTTATCTATTTATACAAAATAGTGCGTATATGTTAATACCAAATCCTAATTTATGCCCCTCCCTTCTGCTTTGGTCACCCCTAACTTTCTTTACTATGTCTGTGGGTCTATTTCTGTTTCATATGTAAGTTCAATTGTATCTTCTTTCCTTCAGTTTCACATATAAGTGATATATTTGTCTTTCTCTGGCTTACTTCACTTAGTATGATAATCTCTAGGTCCATCCATTTTGCTGCAAATGGCATTATTTCATTTGTTTTTATGGCTGAGTAATATTCCATTGTGTGTGTGTATATATATGTATATATATGTGTGTGTGTGTGTGTGTGTGTGTGTGTGTGTATACACACACACACACACACACACATATATACACCACATCTTCTTTATCCATTCATCTGTTAGTGGACATTTAGGTTGCTTACATGTCTTGGCTATTGTAAATAGAGCTGCAGTGAACATTGGGGTGCATGTATCTTTTCGAATTATGGTTTTCTCCAGATATATGCCCTGGAGTGGGTTTGCAGGATCTGAATCTTTCTTATTTAACTCTTTTGTTCTGCCAAAGTTGGCTTCAGTTTGTTCTCTTTCTGCTTCATTGAGATGTAAAAAATTCTTGAGTGGAGATCTTTTCCCTTTTTGTTGTAACCATTTAGCCGTGTAGATTTCTCTTTTATTATAGCCTTCAAGTAAAATGGGGTTATTGAAGTGTCATATTGTTACTGTGCTGCTGTTTCCCTCTTTTTTTTTTAAATTAATTTATTTTTGGCTGTGTTGGGTCTTCGTTGCTGCACGTGGGCTTTCTCTAGTTGCGGCAAGCAGGGGCTTCTCTTCATTGCGGTGCATGGGCTTCTCACTGCGGTGGCTTCTCTTGTTGCGGAGCATGGGCTCTAGGTGTGTGGGCTTCAGTTGTGGCACACAGGCTCAGTAGCGTGGCTTACAGGCTCTAGAGCACAGGCTCAGTAGTTGTGGCGCACAGGCTTAGTTGCCCCGTGGCATGTGGGATCTTCCCGGACCAGGGCTCGAACCTGTGTCCCCTGCATTGGCAGGTGGATTCTTAACCACTGTGCCACCAGGGAAGTCCCTGTTTTCCCTTTGATTTCTGTTAACGTTTGCTTCATTTGGGGTGAAGCTCTAATGTGTGTGTGTGTGTGTATATATATATATATATATATATATATATATATATTTATTTATTTATTTATTTATAACTGTTGTATCTTGGTGAATTGACTCGTTTAAGATTGTATAATATCATTTGTGCCTTGTGTCAGTTTTTGCCTTTGTTTTATGTGATATAATATACTCAGCCCTGCTCTCTTTAGCATGGAATATCTTTTTCCTTTCTTTCACCTTTAGCTTTTCCGTCTCATTTGATGTGTGAATGTTCACATTTCCAGCTGTCTGACACACTCTCTCTGTGTCTCTTACACTTGGTCTTCATTTTTCCTCCTGTTACTTCCTCTAGTGGTCCCTGCTCAGGCACACTGAGCAGTGGTGAAAGGCAGGAGCCCTGGCCAGCCCCCTTCATTTCACTGTAATTACAGAGGATACATATCAAGTGTTTACTTTTCATGATGTTTGGTGAAATGTTCTTGCTTAATAACAATATATTTTTTCTATACGCTTTTCTGTCATGATTTTTAATTCTCCAAGAAGTTTTTAACTTTACCACTGTGATAATTTTCTTAATCTGTGAAAATAGTATATAACACTAAACTTCTCTAATTTTGTGTCAGTGTTTTATTAGTGGAAAACAAAAAAAGCGATGATAAAAAAAAATTGTCCTGAAATATGTAGAGATAAGTCTTCTCATTCCAGTTGATTTTGTGTTGACGTGTGTGATGGGTGCCATGGATGTGCAAGCCATTCATTTAAATAAAAGACATGATTTCAAAAGTATATATCTTTTTGCAGTTGAAATTATATCTTCAGTATATTCTGTGGCCTTGGTGGTGGGATGAATTGGGTGATTGGGATTGATATATATACACTAATATGTATAAAATGGATAACTAATTAAAAAAAGACCTATTTAAGTAATAGAAGACATGAAGAGATGAAACAGATTTGAATCCTTGTTTTAATGATTTAAGGTACATATACATAAGCAAGTGTCTGCAATCCAAAGTAAAAGTAATAAATGCCCTAAGCAAGGTATAAATATATATATATATATATATTCCTTGGCCTTGAATTTTTTCTGCACCATCATGTTAATGGTTTAAATAGTAGTAAGATTACTAACATTTTATGTGTATGTATATGTGCTTGTGTGCCCACATCTATAATGACCTTTCATGCTATTCCATGTCATTCACCTTGGATGTCTTTCAGGCTTTTCTCAGGGATCCCTCTGTCAATGTACTTTTTTTTTTTTTAAACATCTTTATTGGAGTATAATTGCTTTACAGTGGTGTGTTAGTTTCTGCTTTATAACAAAGTGTCAGTGAACTTTTAATGCTCTCCTAACTGATTTTTAAGCTTCAATTCCAAGGCTCAACCACCTGAGTTCAGGTGCTTGCTGTGTCATTGCTTAGCTTCTTGACTTGGTTCGAGTTTCTCTTGGTGTCTCTGACACAGTTTTCTGCTCTGTAAGATGGGAACATATCTTTCTCGAATGAGCTGTTATATTGGTAAGAAGTTCGTGCTTGTAAAGTACTTATTTTGAGTAATGTTTTGTCTATAGGAAGTATTCAAACACTTTTAGTCATTGCTGTTTCTATCATTATCATAATTGAAGATTTTGAGTTTTCTTTAAAGCCATTGTGGACTTTGTCATCTCTGAAGCCACCACTCATAGTGTAACTTATTTAAATATTGAATATCACTCAATGTTTAGAACATAGTATCTGACACTTCTGTATAGACAACCCGTTGTTTAGTATTGTTTATATATGTTTTATGGATTCTCCACAGAGATGACAAATCCATATTTATTGGATGATATGAATAATCTCTTATGAAAAGGCATAAGAATTTAAAATAAGGGACACAGTATTTGCTCCAAATACCTTAACACAGATCTTTCAGAACATATACTTGAACCAAATCGATCCTTACCCCTCTCTCATCTTTCCATTTTGTATGAAGATAACTCTTCTCCTGACCCGTTGTTGAAATGTATTTTCATTTCAGGAATGGTTGACCTCCAAGGATGTGGCCATAGAATTCTCTCAGGAGGAATGGGAATGCCTGGACCCTGGTCAGAGGGCCTTGTACAGGGACGTGATGTTGGAGACCTGCAGGAACCTGATCTCTGTGGGTGAGGATAACTTCCCTCTAGAAGTTGGGATCTCCCCTTGGGTGTTTTGCATTTTTCCCTGTGTGCTTCTTGGGAGGCCCTGTTTCTGTCATATGATCTGAAAGCCCTGTTGGCACAGACATGATGCAGCATCATGAGTTTAAACTGAACCTTTCTTCAGATGATCTGCCTGTTTCACATTACATTAGGGGTTGTTCAAGAGCTTAATTATGTATAAAGCTCAATGGCACACTTTTAAAAGATATCCAATTTCTTGTCTTCTGCCCTGTGGCTTTGACTGACTATTTCCTGGAAGAGTGTTAGATATATGTATTACACTGTTCCCGATACATTTAGAAGGAGGAGGTGGATGAATTTGTGAAATATTTTTCCTGACCTACCTGTAATGTCCTCACTCCTCAGCTGAACAAAGAGCTGTGGTTTTGGAAAAAACACAGCACTTCACATTTCTTTATTCTGATAAGCAGAAATTTCTTTTTCTGATCTGAACATTATCTCCATTTTTGGAGCAAGAGGAAGAGCCCAGGACTCTGGTGAATGGTGTGAAAATAGCAAAAAAACCAAATGGGTGGGAATGTATTAAAAGTGTGAACACAGGTGGGATCTCAGGGCAGAGAGGAGGCCACAACATTAATAGTGTTTGGGAAACTCTTCTCATGGTGGAGAGTTCTTTGGGAAAACTGAAGTTTCTTTATTAAACTCTCAGAGGAGACTTTTCTTCTACCCGAGTTATCACTCCATCCTTCCAAATGTAAAATGTATTCTTTCACCCTCCAGTGGTGCTGCAGCTCCTACAGAGACAAAGGCAAGGTCTTTATCAAGATCCACAACACTCCCCATCTGGCTGCTGTGAACTGGCTGTTGCTTGACTTTGAGGAGCATGAGGCGGGCTGTGTTATTGGGTTGTCTTGCACCCTCTTCTCTCTTTATGGACTTGATTCTATTGGATGCTCAGTTTTTAGTCCATATAGATCAAAGCTGATGCCTCCAGTGTCTAACCCCTGGACCCTGTCCTGGTTTCATGTCTGTTGTATTTGGAAGATATAATCAGAAGATGGAAAATACCGGCTGCTATTTAATTTTTATTAATTAAAAATTTTTTTAATTATTTATTTATTTATTATTTTTTGGCTGTGTGGGGGCTTTCTCTAGTTGTGGCAAGCCGGGGCTACTCTCTTGTGGTGCGTGGGCTTCTCATTGCGGTGGCTTCTCTCCTTATGGAGCACGGGCTCTAGGTGCATGGGCTTCAGTAGCTGTGGCATGTGGGCTCAGTAGTTGTGGCGCATGGACTTAGTTGCTCCGCGGCATGTGGGATCTTCCTGGCCCAGGGCTCGAACCTGTGTCCCCTGCATTGGCAGGCGGATTCTTAACCACTCTGCCACCAGGGAAGTCCCTGCTATTTGGTTTTATCTGGCACCTCAGAATGTGTATGGAGCTGTCTCAGTCCCTATCTTCCTGTTTAGGTATGTCAGCCATTTCTTCTGTTCTGCTGTTGCCACACATTTCAGTGGTGTGTGGAATAGCCAGGTGCATTGGATCTTCTGTGATTGTTACTTAGGAAAACTGTAAGGACAGTGGACAGAGAGATACTCTTTTTTTTTTTTTTTTTTTTTGTGGTACGTGGGCCTCTCACTGTTGTGGCCTCTCCCGTTGCGGAGCACAGGCTCCAGACGCGCAGGCTCAGTGGCCATGGCTCACGGGCCCAGCCGCTCCACGGCATGTGGGATCTTCCTGGACCGGGGCATGAACCTGTATCCCCTGCATTGGCAGGCGGACTCTCAACCACTGCGCCACCAGGGAAGCCCGAGATCCTCTTTTTGATCCTAAATCCAGCAAGGGGAACATACATGAATCTTTCAGGCTCTTAGCTTGGCATCCCTGGGTCGAGCAAATGGTCCCATCTCAAGATCTTATAATATCCGACTCCCATATCTTGTCTTTTTTCGCTCCTGTACTGCTCTATCTAGTCTGGGAATGTAGACTCTTCCTGACTTTACTTTCTCCTTAGTTTGTATAAGTTTTCCTCTTAAACTTGATCTTGAAGTATGTAGTCCTAGAGTCTGAAATTGTATCCAGTTTCTTTGCTGTGGTAATCCACCTATGTTTAATGGGCAGCTTCTAGTGGACTCTCTGTAGAGTGGGTTTACTGGGTAACAGAAAATTTTTGAAGGAGAATACATTCCCTCATATGCTGTAATATTTTCCCGTTACATACAAAATCACCGCTTGAAGCTATTTAGTAGAGTGGTCAGCATGTTCTGAGATACAAGACAGAAAGTGTCTGAAGACCTTGACCTATAAGTCTTTCCAGTTTCTTTTTCTAGCTTTGACCAATGTCACAAAAGCCTGTGTGAAGGGCACTGTGACAGTGTTTTTCACATGTACTAATGTCCATCCCCTTTGAGCCTCAGTGAGTGGTATAGCAGTTTCTCCGAGCAACAGTGCTGTCCAAGCTCACATCCTCATATTTGTGAGGCTGCTGACTGCACTGTTGTTCCTGCCGTGCCACACGCTCCATCATCTGTGTGCCAGTGTTCTTTCTGCCTTCACACGTAATTTTGAAGCAACTTAATGAGAGACCTTATGAAGTAGAGTGATACCTTCAGTGATAAACCATCATTTGTTTTATTCAAGGCACTGCAACTTTCATTTTGTATATTTTTATGCATTATAAATGACTGTCTTTTATTTTTATCATTAGGTTTCGGTTTTTTGTTTCTCTTCGTTTTTGTTTTTTATTTGCAATGTGTGGGATGGTTGGTTTAGAAAGCCCCCCACCCCATGGTGCAGTAAGGGATCAGTTCCTTTTAGAGTTCTTTATGTAGTCTTTTTTTTTTTTTCAATTTATTTATTTTTGGCTGCGTTGGGTCTTCATTGCTGTGCACAGGCTTTCTCTAGTTGCGGTGAGTGGGGGCTACTCTTCATTGCGGTGTGCAGGCTTCTCATTGCAGTGGCTTCTCTTGTTGCAGAGCATGGGCTCTAGGCATATGGGCTTCAGTAGTTGTGGCGCATGGGCTTAGTTGCTCCGTGGCATGTGGGATCTTAGTTCCTGGACCAGGGCTCAAACTGGTGTCCCCTACATTGGCAGGCGGATTCTTTTTTTTTTTTTTTTTGCAGTACGTGGGCCTCTCACTGTTGTGGCCTCTCCCGCTGCGGAGCACAGGCTCTGGACGTGCAGGCCCAGCGGCCATGGCTCTCGGGCCCAGCCGCTCCGCTGGGATCTTCCTGGACCAGGCCACGAACCTGTGTCCCCTGCATCGGCAGGTGGACTCTCAACCACTGTGCCACCAGGGAAGCCCGGCAGGTGGATTCTTAACCACTGTGCCACAAGGGAAGTCCCAAGATCACTTATCAAAGAAAAATATATTATTTTTGGTTGAGAACAAATTCTAAATGGAGAATATAGGGTGTCAGTTGTCAGGTTGGAAGTAGCACAAATCTTATTTTCTCTGCAAGATCTTTGGCTCTGAATGTCACTACATCACTGGAAAATGGCAGGATAGCTTCCAGGCATTTGGCAATGGAGAGTCTCTCCTTGTCACAAACTATAGTTGGAATTTTGGGGTCTTTCTTTTTAAAAAATATATATATATATTTATTAAATAAATATTCTTGATATTAAACTATTATTGAATATATGACTTACAAATATTTTGTATTATACCATACATTGTTTTTTTACTCTGCTGAGTATGGTTTAGTGCACAGTAGTTAATAGTTATGATGTAGTCCAGTTTATCTGTTCTTAGTTTGTTGGCCTGAGCTTTTGCTGTTATATCTGATAAATCATTGTAAATCCAATGTTAAGAATCTCTTTTTGTAAATTTACTTATAGGAGTTTTATTCACTAGGGACTTAGGTTTAGATCTTTGAAGATTTTGAATTAATACAATAATGGTCCAACTAAATTCTTCTGCATGTGAATATCCAGTTTTCTCAACACCTTTTGTTCCATAGACTGCCCTTCCCCCATTATGTGGTCTTGACAACCTTGCGGAACATCATTTGACCTTATACACGAAAGTTTTTTTCTGAATCTCTTGTGTTCCACAGGTCTCTCTGTCTTTATGCCAATACCATACTGCTTTGATTAGTGTAGCTTTGGGAAAAGTTTTGAAATAAAGAAATGTGAATTGTCTGACTTTGTTTTCAAGCTTGTTTTTTGCTATTCATTGTCTCCTGAAATTCCACAGGAATTGTAGGATTGATTCATCTGTTTCTTCAGCAAAGCAGTATTGGGATTTGGGATTACACTAGGGATTATTTTGACTATCCTGATAACTTTGGCTAGTATTGACATCTTGACAATATCAACTTCAAATCCATGAACTTGGGGTATCTTTGGATTTATTTGTGTCTTCTCTAATATGTTTCAGAAGTCTTTATTTTGCAGTAGTTACAAATCCTTCCCTTCTTGTATAATGTTATGTTTAACTATTCTTTTTTTTTAATTCTATTATAAATTGAATTGCTTTGATTGTTCATTTTTAATGTTTAGAAACCCAGTTGGTTTTCGCATGTTGATGTTGTATCTAGTAATTTTTTTGAAGTCTTTCATTATTTCTGTAAGGTTTTTTTACTTATTAATGTTGCAGAATGCCTGTTACGGGTATGTCATTTTGTAGAAGATATTTAGAAAAATGTTTTGTTTTCATAAAATCTGTTCTGTTGAATTCTTTTTTCTCTATGGTATATATGTTTTATAATTCTAAACAGCGACATATTATTAGATAAGCTTGTTTTGGATTTTTTAGCATTACAGTATATTGTGTGTTCATTAACATTTATTTATGTACACCAGGTATGCAGAATATATCTATAGTATAATGTATTTTTCTCAGAGACAACAGTATGTTTACTGTTAATTGGTTCGTGCTTTGGAGTCATGGTGGAAAAATTGCGTTCTTTTGAGAGCTGACGTCAGTTTTTCCTGTATGAGTGTTTTTGTCATAGAGGGTTTGCGAGTAGTCTCCTCTAAAATCAATTTGAATTATATTTTATAACTTTTTTTAGTAAACAATTCTATTGCTTTAGTGTTTCTAATAATTTTAAGATCATAGTTGGGAAATTTCAAAATTTTTTTAAAAAATGAAAAAAAATTTAAAAAATACATAGTTGGGAAGTTTTACAACTGTGTTTGGTATAAGTATTACTTTTGATGTAATATCATATATTCAACCTGAAACAGTTAATTTTGAATTTATCCCTGTGGCTATTTATGTCTTGTAGATATCTGTCCAATACATGTGGTCAAGCAATTACAACCCAAAGGGAACAGTGATCCAGGAGAAGTATTTCAAAGAGTGATCTTGGGAAGATCTAAAAGTCGTGCAATCAAACATTTTTCCCTCCCGGAAATCCAGAAATATATGTATGACTTTGAGTGTCATTGGAGAGATGATGAAAGAAATTACAAAGGAATGCCTATAACCCATAATGGAAATCTCACTGATAGAAGAGATCCGCATGGTAGAAGGGATGCAGGAATCAAGCCCATTGGAAATAGGCTTGGATTAAACTTTCAGGGTAAACTGCAGGTATTTCAAACTGACGGGTTAATTTCTGAATGTAATGAAGTTGAGAGGTCCATCAACAATAGTTTCTCATTTTCACCACTTCAAAGAATTCCTCCTCGTGTCCAAAGTAACGTTTCTCATGTATATGGGAATGATGTTATGCATCCTTTAGTACTGACACGAGATCAGAAAACACACAGGGAACGAGATTTTAAATGTACTGAGTGTGGGAAAACCTTTAGTCATGGCTCAATTGTCAGGAATCATCAGATAATCTATTCAGAAGAGATATTACATAAATGTGATGTATGTGTCAAGGGCTTTAGTACAAATTCACACCTTGCAGTTCATATGGGAAAGAAACCTTACAAGTGTAGTGAGTGCAGCAAGGTATTCAGTCAAAAAACAACCCTTGCAAATCATCAGAGAATTCATACTGGGGAGAAACCTTTCAAATGTAACGAGTGTGGCAAAACCTTTAATCGCTACTCAAACCTCAGTAGACATAAGATAATTCATACAGGAAAGAAATTATATAAATGTGATGTATGTGGCAGTGTCTTTAGTCGAAAGTCAAACCTTGCAGATCATCAGAGAGTTCATACTGGAGAGAAACCTTATAAATGTAATGAGTGTGGCAAGCTGTTTAGTTACAGTTCACACCTTTCAACTCATCAGAGAATTCATACTGGAGTAAAACCTTACAAATGTAACGAGTGCGGCAAGGTCTTTAGTGAAAAGGCAACTCTTGCAAAGCATCAGAGAATTCATACTGGAGAGAAACCTTACACATGTAATGAGTGTAGAAAGGCTTTTAGTCAAAAGGCACATCTTCAACTTCATTGGAGAGTTCATACCGGAGAGAAACCTTTCAAATGTGATGAGTGTGGCAAGGTCTTCAGTCGAAATTCACACCTTACAAGTCATCAGAGAGTACATATTGTAGAGAGACCTTTCAAATGTTTTGAGTGTGGAAGAGCCTTTACTGAGGTCTCCACCCTCACTAAACATCAGAAAATCCATACCTGAGAGAAATTGTGTAAGTGTGATATATGTGGGAAGGTCTTTAAATCTCAAAGTAGAAAAGAAACTATACAAATATCACGAGTGTGGCAAAGCTTTTATGTGTGTAAGCCTCACTTATGATCAGATAATTCATACTGGAGTGTTATATTACAAATGCAATGAGTGTCTCAAAGTGTTTAGTCAAAGTGCTTACCTTATGATCCATGACAGAATTCATATTGGAAGGAACTTTGAGAAATGCAATGAGTGTGGTGAGTTCTTAAGTGTGCTTTCAGGCCTAACTTGCCATCAGCTGATGTATACAGGTGAGAGCCCTTAAAAATATAATGAAGGTTGTAATGCTTTTAGCAGCTGTTCACGTCTTAGGCTTCCTGAGAATATTCATACTGGATAGAGCCCGGGTACATGTATTTAATGTGGTCAGGCCGTTGATAATGCATTCTGGAAAGAATCCTCACCAGTGCCATGAATGTGAGAAATCTGTTCTCATGGCTCACATCACACCAATAATCAGGTAGTCTGCACTGGACAGAATGTTACAAATGTACTGAATTTTTCAAAGCTTTTAGGTTGTGCCTTAAACTCAGGGATCATCAAATACTTCATTCTTTAAAATGCAACGAATATGTCAAAATTTAATATATTGCTTACTCGTACTTAAATACCAGAATATTTATCGTGGAGAGAAACCGCACGAATGTAATGTGTTTGGCAGGGATTTTACCCAAACATCACAGTATGTTTTACCCAACATACTGGAGCGATAACTCCCAAACGCAATGGGTGTGGCAAAACCTTTACGTTGAGTTCACGTATTAGGGAGCAGCAGAGAGTCCATGTTGAAGAGAAGCCATGGAAATGCGAATCGAGGCTTTATTCAGGCCTCCCCATGCACTGGACTTTAGAATACACATAGAATACACATCTTTAAGAGAAACCACACAAAACAATGTGCGTGCTAAGGCTTGTAACTGAAGAACAAAACTGGAACACAGGATTTATGTTGGAGAACAGGATTTCAAATGTTAGGAATGTTGTAAATACGGGTACATCCAGTAAGTTTGGTGTCATGAGAGAATTCATACGGGTTATAAAGTGTATACGTGGAAACTTCATGAATCAGCGCATTCTCAGCATTTAACAAAAAAAACTCACGTTTGGGGGAATTCTTACAAATGTAATGAATTTGTTGAGTTTTTTCAACAGACCACACATCAGAGAATGCATACTCGGAATAAACAAGTCTTTAGTTCTCTGGGGTTAACCTGAGATATTATATACTGCAGAATCATTACAAGTCACAGTGTGTTAAAAGATGATGTGTATGTGAGAGGGAGAAGGGCATTTGTTGAAATGGCCTGTTGTCTTCAGTGTATAAATAGTTATTCGGGTTTTCTTGAAAAGGCTACATTCATATTTACACCTTTCAAGCTGGAGTTTGAAGTAACAAATCTGAGTCCATATCGGACCTGTTTCTTTTACTTTAACCTTTGTATTCTGTTGCTTTCTGTAGAAGTGAATCAGTAAAGGGATGTTGCCTGTAAGCTTAAATTATACATCATGGGCCATCTCTGGGAACCCTGACTTCCTTGTAATGAGCATTAAAGTAAAATACCTTTTTTAGCTCCCAGGAAACATCCTGACCAGGCCCTCCTGTGAATGGCTTCAGGAAGGAAGAAATTAACACAACCCCTCTGCAATGTCAACAAAAAATCAGTGAATCTAAGAAAGAAATGGAAATTTTTTTTTTTTTGGCGGTACGCGGGCCTCTCACTGCTGTGGCCTCTCTGTTGCGGAGCACAGGCTCTGGACGCGCAGGCTCAGCGGCCATGGCTCACGGGGCCCAGCTGCTCCACGGCATGTGGGATCCTCCTGGACCAGGGCACAAACCCGTGTCCCCTGCATTGGCAGGTGGACCCTCAACCACTGCACCACCAGGGAAGCCCAGAAATAGAAAATTTTATTCAAGCCAAATTTGAGGATGATAACCTGGGAAGAGTGTCTGAGAAAGCTCAGAACTATTCTGCCCATTAGAAATCAAAGCACAGGGCTTCTGTGGTGGTGCAGTGGTTAAGAATCTGCCTGCCAATGCAGGGGACACGGGTTCAAGCCCTGGTCCAGGAAGATACCACATGCCGCGGAGCAACTAAGCCCGTGGGCCACAACTACTGAGCCTGTGAGCCACAACTACTGAAGCCCGCGCACCACAACAAGAGAAGCCACCGCATTGAGAAGCCCGCGCACCTCAACAGACACCCAGTGCAGCCAAAAATAAAAAATTTTAAAAAAAGTTAAGGCACAGTTATATAAGTTTTCTAAGACAGAGAGCGGTACAACACATGACATATTGACAGTTTACATAATCCAGATCTAAGCATCATCGCAGTGGGTCGTGTGACCCAAGATCAAGAAGGAATGCTATCTTTTAAGGAGTTTTCCTGCTGATGCTAGGAGAATGTTGCTCTTTATGGTTGAGTATGTATTCATCAGGTTTGCTTGATGCATAATGCAAATACACAGTTCACAGTGGGAAGAGAGAGGAGGCCAAAGGGCCGAGAGGAGTTAATGTTTAAATATTCCTGTCTTGCCGTAATAGTTGAATTTTATTTCACAGGAGTCTGACCTGAACCAGGACTTTACTCCCTCTCCTTTTACTATAAAGAGCCTGATTTCTAACTCAGGACATGTGATTCTTTGCATTGCTAGTTTCCCATTTTCTCGGTCTGCTGGCTTTCAGAATAACGTCACTATTCCTTGCCCCCAAAAGTAGTCTCTCTATTTTTTGGCCTGTTCAGTGAGCTGAGCCGTAAGAGCTTGGCCTTGGTAGATAATCTTATCTCTTCATTACAGGCCTTTGTTGATGGTCTCTGGGAAGAATCAATAACATGAGGGGCCCAACTTCATTAGGTGTGGTTCATGCACATCCACGTTCCGTGGAAAAACATGAATCCTGAATTATCAAATTCAATACCATGTGGATTAGCAACAGGGAGGGGCAGAGAATAGTGTAAAACTGTGACTTGACTCATCATGGTTATGTTCAGGGTGCCCTTCCATAGATAAGCCAGTGTGGGTATAGTGCAGGATGCTCTACCAGCTGGCCATGAACAAAGCAGGAAGGCCATGCAGGGACTGGGCTTTTTGTGGGAGGATAGTGACAGGTTATTAGGGACTGATTATGTGGTAGGAACAATGCACGAGAAAACTTAATCACTTTATCCGTTGCACGAGCGTATGTATTGTCTACATCTCTGACCAAGAAAGAAATTGTCTAATTTTTGGATATTGAAGAGAGCAGTTATCTTCAGAGTAAAATTTAATCAGAAGCACCAGAAGTATGTGTATGTTTATGATTCACATTTTAATTGCTTCCATTACATTTTGCTACTGTTTTATTGAGAATGTACCATAGGTCTGATGTTTTAAGTAATAAAATTTAATCATCCTTTAAATCCTGGATGCGTTATGTTCCTTTTACCAATACAGTTTTATCCTGCCTCAGTACTTTATAACAGAAGCTAGGAGTGCACCATTAGGTTCTCAGTGTTGAAAGAATCTATAACAATTTCTTCCCAATATGGGATCAAATAACATACAAGTTGGAGATTATAAACTCCTAAATTGTACTTGAGTTATTCTCTCCACTCTGTTGCAGGATATTCAGATGGCTGCAGTGCAGATAGCATAGCAGCGAATTTCATACTCTGACTTCCATTAATGTACAAAAATTGAATCAAATACATTTAAAGGTCTAATTGGCTTTATTGAGTGATTCATGCATTGGGCAGCATCCCATCTAGTAAATAAAGAGGTGCTCCAAGGAGCTGTACAAAGTGGAAAAGCCCATGATGTTGAGCATCTTTTCATGTGCTTTTTGAATATGTATTACAGATATTTGGTTTGTGGTTACTATGAAGTTTTTATGTGGATATGGGACTCTTTGCACTTCCTGGACTTGCGTGATTTCCACGCTCTGTCTTCCAGCTCACTGATCCATTCTTCTGCCTCAATTTAGTCTACTGTTGATTCCTTCTAGTTTTTTTGTTTTTTTTTCTTTACATTTCAGTTGTATTCTTCAGTTCTGTTGGATTGTTATACTTTCTAAGTCTTTGTTAAAAACTTTTCATTTCTTGCTCTGTGCATCCATTCTCCTTCTGACATCTTTGATCACCTTTATGGTCATTACTCGGAGCTCTTCCTTTGGTAGATTGCATGTCTTCATGTAACTAAGTTCTTCTGGGGTTTTATCTTCTTCCTTTATCTGAACCATAATCCTCTGTCGCCTCATTCTGTCTAAATTGCTATTTGTTTTTCTATGTATGTGGTAGGTTAGCTGCGCGTCTCATCCTTGGAGAGATGAGAAAGTGTCTCCCACTTTGGGAGACATCCTTTGTGTCCCAACAGTGCACTCCCCTCTTGTAAGCCAAGGGTCAGGGGCCAGCTGGTCCCAGGGTTGTGTCTGGCCTGTGTTTGCAGGTTCTGTCTGTAGACTGCAGAACTCCAGTTGTTTTGCTTCTCGCGTGTGCCCCATGGTGGGTGAGGCTGGTCTCGAGGCTTGTGCCTGCCCACTGGTGTGTGGAGCTGGGTCTTGGCCCTCTGGTGGGCAGGGCCAGGTGTAGATGCATGTGTAGAGATGGCTGTGGGCTCAGGATATCTTTAGGCAACTGGTCAGCTATGGTTGGGGCTGTGTCCCCACCCAGTTTCTTGTTTAGCCTGAGCAGTCCCAGCACAGGAGCCTACAGGCTGTTGGATGGTGCTGGGTCTTGGTGCTGACATGTCAGCCTCCTGGAGAGGTCATGCAGATGAATGCTTCCCGAGATGTCTGCCACCAGTGTTTATGTCCCCAGTGTGAGCCACAGACGCCTGCCCAGTAGACCATGTAAGACCAGCAGATAGGTCTGGCCCATGCTTCTATTCTATTACTGCTTTTGCCTTTTGTCTCTGTATGTGGGCCTTTGAAGAGTGAGATATTGGGCTTCCCTGGTGGCCCAGTGGTTAAGAATCCACCTGCCAATTCAAGGGACACGGGTTCAAGCCCTGGTCTGGGAAGATCCCACATGCCGTGGAGCACTTAAGCCCATGCACCACAATTACTGAGCCTGTGATCTAGAGCCTGCGAGCCACAACTACTGAGCCTGCATGCCACAACTACTGAAGCCCGCGCACCTAGAGCCTGTGCTGTGCAACAAGAGAAGCCACAGCAATGAGAAGTCCGAGCACTGCCACGGAAACCCAATGCAGCCAAAAATAAATAAATAATTTTTTTTTTTTTTTTAAAGTGAGGTATTGGGCTTCCCTGGTGGCGCAGTGGTTGAGAGTCCACCTGCTGATGCAGGGGACACGGGTTCGTGCCCCGGTCTGGGAAGATCCCACATGCTGCAGAGTAGCTGGGCCCGTGAGCCATGGCTGCTGAGCCTGCGCATCCGGAGCCTGTGCTCCGCAACGGGAGAGGCCACAACAGTGAGAGGCCAGCGTACCGCAAAAAAAAAAAAAACAAAAAAAAAAACCAAGGTGTCTGTGAGGGAGAGTCGCGGGTTCCCACAGGGCTTTGTGGGAGGGGTGAAGGGTCCAGCTGAGGTCCTTTGCAGACTAGATCGGATCTGGGAAGCCAAGCTGGAAAGGTCACCTCCCTTTCCTCTCACACCCCACCTTAGTGCCACCCCCCAGCTTCCTGCAGCCCTTGGTATCCATTGGATTAACCTCCAAGGGTGTCCCAGTCCTCACCTTGGTGTCCACCTGGCCTAGGCCCTTAGGTCTCTGTTAGTGCTGCCCCTGTGAGTTAGGCCATTTCCAGGGAAAGTTTAGGTAGCTGGCTTGTTGCAGGGGCATGGGGTTGTCCTGGGTGACCGCAGGACCAGGGTCCTAGGTGAAGGTGGCCAGAATGAGCCAGATCTGATTGTTGCACAGGCACTGGTACGACCTAGTGCAAAAATGGATGTGGCTTTTCAAGCCTAGGCACCCTTTCGCAGAGAATGGTGGTGGTAACAATTGCCTGCTCTTTATGCGACTGTTAACAATCAAGATGGAACATGCTGAAGCCTTTTCTCGTCCCCTGAGTCGGAATGATATTGGTTTAATTTTCTGTTTGATGATATTTGATACAATAACATACTTTACAATCAAATGGATATTGGATGCAATTCATCCAATCAGAAAGCAAAAGCTCTGAAATAGAAAAATTAATGAAGCCAATTGGCGTGAAAAATGTGAAGCTTTCAGAATATGAAATGGGTATTGCTGTTCATCAACTAGACCGTCTGAACACGTACGTTACTTGGAGTGATATAGGAGGTTTAAATGATGTCATTACGGATCTGAAAGATACAGTCATCTTACCTATCAAAAAGAAACATTTGGGGCTTCCCTGGTGGTGCAGTGGTTGAGAGTCCGCCTGCCGATGCAGGGGACGCGGGTTCGTGCCCCGGTCCGGGAGGATCCCACATGCCGTGGAGCGGCTGGAACCGTGGGCCATGGCCGCTGAGCCTGCGCGTCTGGAGCCTGTGCTCCGCAACGGGAGAGGCCACAACAGTGAGAGGCCCGCGTACCACAAAAAAAAAAAAAAAAAAAAAAAAAAAAAAAAAAAAATTTCTTTGAAAATTCCAAGCTTCTGCAGCCTCCAAAAGGTGTTTTTCTCTATATGCCTCCATGCTGTGGTAGAACATTGATTACCAAGGCTACAGCCAAAAAAGCAAGTTGTTGTTTTCTTAACCTTCAGCCTTCAACGCTGACCAGTAAGTGGTATGGAGAATCTCAGAAACTAGCTGCTGCTCTTTTCTCCCTGCCATGAAGCCACAGTCTTCCATCATCTTTATAGATGAAATTGACTCCTTTCTACAAAAACGTTCAAGTTCTGACCGTGAAGCTACAGCCATGATGAAAGCTCAGTTGATGAGTCTTTGGGATGGACTGGGTACTGATCACAGGTGCCAGGTCATAGTGATGGGAGCTACGAATCATCCTCAGGATTTTGACTCAGATATAATTGGAAAAATGCCTATGAGATTTCATGTCAACCAGCCTGTTCTAAAACACACCTCAGTGTGGGAGTTGGCTACTGGCGATGCATCCAAAAACATATTGCTGTGATTTATGTGTCCTGACATATTTTTGAAAATAACGTGTAATCTGCTGTTTTTTAATGTTGTCCTAAAATTCTTGATTCTATCCCCTGATCTGACAGTGGTGTGGAGTTCATCCATGTAAGGTGATTTCCTTTGTCCTTGTTCTGTCAATTACTGGGAGAGATGTATCAAAATCTCAAGGTATAATTGTGGATTTGTGTATTGATCCTTTCAGTTCTATCAGTTGTTGCTTCACAAATTTTGCTGCTGTTCTTTTGTGCATATACACTTAGGATTGTGTGGTCTTCACGGTAGATTGGCCCTTTTTTTCATTATGTCATTTGCTGTTACCCTTGGTAATTTTATTTTCTTTGAACTTTATCTGCTATTAAGAAGACACTCCTCTTTCCTTTCAGTTCATGTTTACATGGTATAACTTTTTTATTCTATTGACATTGTGAGTGAGATAAATCTTTGTTGTGTGAAGCTGTTCCATGCATTGTAGGATGTTTACTAACGTCACTGGACTGTACACATTAGACACCAGAAGCACTACCCCAGTTATGGCACTAAAAGGTGTGTCCAGATTTTTGCAAATGTTTCCTGGGAGTAGTGTGATCTCCCCTGGATATCCTTTCAGTAACAGAAAAGATAGTAGTATGGCATTTTGTTTTCAACTTGCCTTGATGTAATATTACAATCAAGACCTGACATTATGAATGAACAAACTGTTTTCCAAGCAAGAGGGATCTCATGAGACCATTATGAGATCCTCATTGGTGATGGAAGTTGTATTCATATAGACATTTTTTTTGTTTTCATTTCAGTTGGAACTGAGGTGAATGTATTTTGTGTGTGAACAAAGTAAAGACAACTTTTATTTATTTATTTTTTTATTGAAGAATAGTTGATATACCATGTTTCAGATGTACCACGAAGTGATTCACTTATATGTATATTTTTTTCTGATTCTTTTCCATTATAGTTTATTACAAGATATTGAATATTGTTCCCTGTGCTACACAATAGTTCCTCGTCGATTATCTATTTTATATATAGAGTGTGTATATGTTAATCTCACATTCCTAATTTATCCCTCCCCTCGTTTCCCCTTTGGTAACCATAAGTTTGTTTTTACTGTCTCTAAGTCTGTTTCTGTTTTTTAATTAAGTTCACTTGTATCATTATTTCAGACTCCACATATAAGTGATATCATGATATTTGTCTTTCTCCATGTGACTTACTTCACTTAGTATGAAAATCTCTAGGTCCATCCATGTTGCTGCAAATGGCATTCTCTCATTGTCTTTTATGGCTGAGTAATATCACATTGTATACATGTATATACCACATATTCTTTATCCATTCATCTGTTGATGGACATTTAGGTTGCTTTTGTGTCTTGGCTATTGTAAATAGTGTCGTGATGCACATTGGAGTATATATGTCTTTTTGAAGTAGAGTTTTCATTTTTCTGGATATATGCACAGGAGTGGGATTGCTGGATCATATGGTAACTCTATTTTTAGTTTTTTAAGGAATCTCAATACTGTTCTCCGAAGTGGCTGCACCAATTTACATTCCCACCAACAGTGTACAAGGTTTCGTGTTTCTCCACACCCTCTCCAGCATTTATTATTTGTAGACTTTTTAATGATAGCTATTTTGACCGGTGTGAGGTGGTACCTTGTAGTTTTTATTTGCATTTCTCTAATAATTAGTGATGTTGAGCATCTTTTCATGTGCCTTTTGGCCATGTGTATGTCTTCTTTGGAGAGATGTTTATTCAGGTCTTCTGCCCATTTATTTATTGGGTTGTTTGGTTTTTTGATATTGAGCTATATAAGCCGTTGTATATTTTGGAAATTAATCTGTTGTTGGTTGTCTCATTTGCAAATATTTTCTCCCATTCTGT
The DNA here is from genome assembly GCF_964341445.2 of Mesoplodon mirus. NCBI lineage: Eukaryota > Metazoa > Chordata > Mammalia > Artiodactyla > Ziphiidae > Mesoplodon > Mesoplodon mirus. Next base: position 60,552,104 of record NC_138995.1, on the reverse strand, counting down.
AGGTTGTTCTTTCATTTTGTTTATGGTTTCCTTTGCTTTGCAAAAGCTTTCAAGATTCATTAGGTCCCATTTGTTTATTTTTTCTTCTGTTTCCATTACTCTAGGAGAAGGATTCAGTATATCTTTCTGTTTGTGTCATCTTTGATTTCTTTCATCAGTATCTTATAATTTTCTGAGTACAGGTCTTTTGCCTCCTTAGGTAGGTTTATTCTTAGGTATTTTATTCTTTTTAATGCGATGGTAAATGGGATTGTTTCCTTAATTTCACTTTCTGATGTTTTGGTTTTACTGTATTCAAATGCAACAGATTTCTGTATATTAATTTTGTACCCTGCAACTTTACCCTGTTCATTGGTGAGCTCTATTAGTTTTCTGTTGGCATCTTTAGGATTTTCTATGTATAGTATTATGTCATCTGCCAACAGTGACAGTTTTACTTCTTCCCTATTGGATTCCTTTTATTTTTCTTGTCCAATTGCTGTGGCTAGGGACTTCTTTCTGATGAAGCTGTACTAATCACATACTACAATATTATTTCCAATCATTTATCACCCTCCTGTGAGATCATGCATGTCTGCCCTTTGATATCAAGCTTGGCCAGTTGATATAGGCAACCCTTCCATCCCTTTGAGAGGATTGCTCTTCCCTCCCTATTTTATACAAGCTTGGTCATTTGAGTTCCTTGGCCCATTTGGTGTGAATAGAATGGCATGTTTTTAAGTGGTGCTGGGAAAACTGGACAGCTACATGTAAAAGAATGAAATTAGAACACCATACACAAAAATAAACTCAAAATGGATTAAAGACCTAAATGTAAGGCCAGACACTGTAAAACTCTTAGAGGAAAACATAGGCAGAACACTCTATGACATAAATCACAGTAATATCCTTTTTGACCCATCTCCTAGAGAAATGGAAATAAAAACAAAAATAAATAGGACCTAATGAAACTTAAAAGCTTTGCATAGCAAAGGAAACCATAAACAGGATGAGAAGACAACCGTCAGAATGGGAGAAAATATTTACAAACAAACAACTGACAAAAGATTAATCTCCAAAATATACAAGCAGCTCATGCAGCTCAATATCAAAAAAACAAACAACTCAATCCAAAAATGGAGAAGACCTAAATAGACATTTCTCCAAAGGAGATATGCAGATTGCCAGCAAACACATGAAAGGATGCTCAACATCACTAATCATTAGAGAAGTGCAAATCAAAACTACAATGAGGTATCACCTCATACCAGTCAGAATGGCCTTCATCAAAAAATCTACAAACAATAAATGCTGGAGAGGGTGTGGAGATAAGGGAACCCTCTTGCACTGTTGGTAGGAATGTAAATTGATAACAGCCACTATGGAGAACAGTATGGAGGTTCCTTAAAAAACTAAAAATAAAACTACCATGTGATCCAGCAATCCCACTACTGGGCATATACCCTGAGCAAACCGTAATTCAAAAAGAGTCATGTACCACAATGTTCGTTGCAGTTCTATTTACAATAGCCAGGACATGGAAGCACCGTAAGTGTCCATCGACAGATGAACGGATAAAGAAGATGTGGCACATATATACAGTGGAATATTACTTAGCCATAAAATGAAATGAAACTGAGTTATTTGTAGTGAGGTGGACGGACCTAGAGACTATCATACAGAGTGAAGTAAGTTCAAAAGAGAAAAATACCGTATGCTAACACATACATATGGAATCTAAAAAAAAAAAAAAAGGTTCTGAAGAACCTAGGGGCAGTACAGGAATAAAGATGCAGACGTAGAGAATGGACTTGAGGACATGGGGAGGGGAAAGAGTAAGCTGGGACGAAGTGAGAGAGTGGCAATGGCATATATACACTAACAAATGTAAAATAGATAGCTAGGGGGAAGCAGCCACATAGCACAGGGAGATCAGCTCGGTGTTCTGTGTTCACCTAGAGGGGTGGGATAGGGAGGGTGGGAGGGAGATGCAAGAGGGAGGGGACATGGGGATATATGTATATGTATAGCTGATTCACTTTGTTATACAGCAGAAACTAACATACCATTGTAAAGCAATTTTACTCCAATTAAGATATTAAAAAAAAAGAGAATGGCATGTTTCAACTTTACATGGACACTTTCAAAGTCTTTGTTCTGTATAATCCCGTTTCCTCTCTACTGCAAGAATGTTCTTGGGTAGACTGAAATTTTACCCTTAATGACAGAATTGAATTATAGAAATAAGCAAGAGGTGAGTAATGATAGAGGTCATATGAGGAAGCAATACGTATTTGTTGTTATAATCCAGTGAGAATTCAGGAATATTTGTCACCACAGCAAAACTTTTAGAAAGCTGACCGGTACACTTTCAGTGACCTTTTGTTTTTTTCATCCCCACCTTAATCTCCCAAAGTCAAGGTTACAGGTAAGAACGTATTATCTCCAGGAATTGTTTCACCTTTGACATCTTGATGTCAAGAATTATTTTCCTAAATAATTACCCTCATTACTACCAATTTCTGTTTTCTCTTTCCATTAGAATAGCCATTCATTTTTATTTTATCTAGAAATATATTACTTTTTGTAGTCCAACTACCCTCAGTGACCTATGTGTTCTCAGTTATAACATTTTGAAGTGGTGTATCATAATCAAATGTTTGTAAATAACCTCAAGACTTGCCCTTTTACTTGGTCCTGCCTTCCTCTGCCTATGTAAGCCTCAGAACTGGATGAACTCAGTTATGGACATAAGCCCCATGCCAAGCAGGAAGTTCACATTAATAACCAAAACAACCAAAACCCTAGCAAACAAACAAACAAGAAAGAGCCCTTAGCTTTTCAGATGTTTTAATAAATTGCTATCCATTTTCAAGTTTTTAATTTCTCCTGAAGTACTGGTCAGTTGTAAATTTCATATGTTCTGTTTTCATTTTCATTCAGTTGAGAATACATGCTAATTGCCTTTGTAATTTCTTCCTTGTTCCAGCCTTGTTCATTAGTAGGTCATTATTTTCCATATATTTGTGGTCATTATTTTCCATTTTACTTTTTCCAGATATTTTTTGGTTATTGATTTCTGTTTTTCCCACTGTGGTCATAGAAATATTTTGTATAACTTGAATTCTTATAATTTATCAAGACTTGTTTGATGGCCAAAAATATGGTTTGTCTTGGTAAAGTACTTGGAAGATCTTGAAAAATTATCTCATTATGTTGGGTGTGCTTACAAAGGAAAAACTTGATTTTCTTCCTCCTGTGGAGGGAAAAATCCATTTCTTCCTACTGTGTGTTTCTTTCCTCTGTGTCTCCTATGTCTCACACCACAACACCCTCACATAGAACACTTCTGACACTTTTGGTCACCGATGTGTGAGGAGTTTTCTGCACAACAAGCAATTCCTGGGACACCAGCTGTGTATCCTACAATTCAGCTCAATTCTGACACTGGCTGTACTGAGATTGCATGAGGTCCTACAGATCTCACAGGACTGCCATCCCTCTCAACACACTTCAGATGGCATCACAAATGTACGTTATCACCTGTGCTTCTGACCAATAGGCTGTAAGATCATAAGTTTCAACAACCCCCTCTGTCACCCTCTGTAAACCAGGAATAAAGAATCTGCACTTGGAAGTTACATATTCATTTGCAAGAATGCCTGGTAAATTCTGGAAAAGACATACTAGAGGAAATATGTTCAGACTTAGTATAATGCATTGAAGCTAAATGAGTGAGTCACTGACTTCAAAATCTCAGTGGTCGGGAGTGGAATGGAAAGTTCAGAAAGAGACCTCAGTGCTAGAAGGTATTTTATTCCATCATTGGTCTTCACCTATGAAATCAAACCTAAATCTCTGACACGTGGGTGTTCTTTAAATGACTTTCGTCACCTCCATCCCTCAGAGGTTATCTTTTCACTCTGTTGATCGTATCATTTGGCACACCGAATTTCTGCATTTGATGCAGGTAAGGTTCCAGCTTCCTTCTTTTGCTGGTAGATATCTAGTTTTCTAGCACCATTTGTTAGTGAGACTGTCCTTTCCTCTTTGTGTAGTCTTGGTACCCTTGTCAAAACACTTTACATAATGGGAAGGATTATTTTGCGGCATTCTGTTCTGTTCCATTGGTTTATTATATAGCACAGGGAACAATATCAATATCCTTAATAACCATAATGGAAAAGAATATAAAAAGAATATATGTATTGTAAGTATAAGTGATTCACTTTGCTATACAACAGAAATTAACAATATTGTAAATCAAGTATACTTCAACCAAATAAATTTTTTAAAAATACAGAAAAAAAGAATATATTCTCCTTAGCCATGATGGTCTTTTTAAATGTGTTGATTTTTAAAAAATATTTATTTATTTATTTTTGGCTGCATTGGGTCTTCGTTGCTGTGCATGGACTTTCTCTAGTTGTGGTGAGTGGGGGCTACTCTTCCTTGCAGTGCGTGGGCTTCTCATTGCAGTGGCTTCTCTTGTTGCGGAGCATGGGCTCTAGGTGCATGGACTTCAGTAGTTGTGGCACGTGGGCTCTGTAGTTGTGCCTCGCGGGCTCTGGAGTGCAGGCTCAGTAGCTGTGGTGCATGGGCTTAGTTGCTCCACCGCATGTGGGATCTTCCCGGACCAGGGCTCGAACCCATGTCCCCTGCCTTGGCAGGCGGATTCTCAACCACTGCGCCACCAGGGAAGACCTAAATGTGTTGATTTTTGCTTACTATTATTTATTTTTGCATCATTATTCATTAGAAATTTTATTCTTTGGTTTTGTGTCTTTGACTTTGGTATTAGAGTAATTCTGGATTTGTAGAGGGAATTTAGAACGGTTCCCTTTTCTTCACTATTTTCAGGAAGACTTTAAGGAAGGTTGGTCTTTTTTTTTGGAGGGCTGGGTTGGGTCTTCATTGCTGCGTGCAGGCTTTCTCTAGTTGTGGCAAGCGGGGGCTACTCTTTGTTGTGGTGCGAGGGCTTCTCATTGCTGTGGCTTCTCTTGTTGCGGAGCATGGACTCTAGGCGTGCGGGCGTCAGTAGTTGCAGCATGTGGGCTCAATAGCTGTGGCACGTGGGCCCTAGAGCTTGTGGGCTCAGTAGTTGTGGTGCACGGGCTTACTCTCTCTGTGGCATGTGGGATCTTCCTGGACCAGAGATTGAACCATGTCTCCATTGGCAGGCAGATTCTTAACCATTGCACCACTAGGGAAGTCCTTGGAAGGTTGGGCTTAATTGTTTATAAATGTTGGTTGAATTTTGCAGTGAAGCTATCTTGCTTTCCTTTGCTGAATGGTTTTTGAATACTGGTTCAATTTCCTTAAAAGTTATAGGCTTGTTCAGATTTTTAATTTCTTTATTATTCTGTCTTGGTAGGTTGTGTTCTGTATGGATTTATCCATTTCTTCTAGGTTATCTGATATTTAGGCATAGAATTGTCTAAATATTTTCTTCTAAATTAAAAAAAAATTTCTGAAGAATCAGTTGTAATCTGCTATAATGTCCCCTCTTTGATTTCTGATTCAGTCATTTGAGTCTTCCCTTTGTTGTTAATCTGGATAAGGATTTGTCAGTTTTGTTATCCTTTTCAAATAACGGTGTTGTACTGTTGTCATTTTCTCTGGTTTTATTCTACATTTCATTTGTCTCTAATCCTTTTTCCTACCTTCTGCTAGCTTAAGCGTATTTTGTTCTTCTAAGATCTTTTTATTTTGCTTTTTTTTTTAAAAGGAATTTTTTAGTCACCATATACGTTCACAAGGTAATTCATCACAGGTGTGGCATAGAGTAAGTATTTTAAAGAATAATGGGGACTTCCCTGGTGGTCTAGTGGTTAAGACTTTGCCTTCCAGTGAAGGGGCTTGAAGGTTCGATGGGGAGCTATGATCCCACATGCCTTGGGGCCAAAAAACCAAAACATAAAACAGAAGCAGTATTGTAACAAATTGAATAAAGACTTTAAAAACGGTCCACATTAAAAAAAAAAACTTTAAAAAATGAATAATGCAGTTCTCATCAAAGAAAAGTTTTTTTCTCCTATTTTGATTTCATTTTATCTATATGAGATGATGCATGACAGTTAAACTTACTGTGAGTTATACACCAGGACAGTCTGCTCATTTTACCTGAAAATACTTTAAGTATGCTAATTTCCCTATGTAAACATCATCCTGTTTCAATGGATTCCCATGTCTCTCTGGTTGAAATGTTTCACATGTAGGGATGTGATAAAGCACAGTTTATAGTAGATGTTATCTAACAGACACTGCCTTAAAAATATTGGGGGTCCAAATGAAGTTACTGTATATTTGGTAATCTAGTTTTACTTTCTTTAGGGTTCAAATTAAAGAGAATATACCTCCCTACTAAATGCGGTTAGAAATATTGCAACTTAATTATTCTTTAAATGGAAACAAATCCCAGTGTCTTCTGAAGACTTATTTTTCAGGCTTTGTTACCCACCCTTGACAAAACTTTAAGAAATAGAAAATAAAAAACTAAAATATATTTGGAAATAAAAAGTGAAAGATTCTACTTATGTTCATAATGAACATATAATCAATTTGAAATTATATTGTGTTATTATGTATTTAAGTAGAATTTCATTAAAAGTTTTGGGGAAAGATACTTAAAAGTAATTCTCCCAAGTGTGGAATAGAGTAAGTTTTTTAAACAATAATGCAGGTCTCATCAAAAGAAAAAAAAGTTTTTTCTTCTATTTTGCTTTCTCTTTTTATATTATCTATATGAAATTCTGGATGCTACCTAGACTTATTGTGATAATCATTTCACAGTATATGTCACTCAGTTACTTATGCTCTACAGCGTAAACTTATACTGTGATGTTTGTCACTGTATAAAGTGTTGCTTATACAACTCTCATGTGTCACTGTTTACAGTTAGTTTTAGAAAGGCAAATAATTAAAACACATTGGATAAAAGAAAGAATAATGCAGTTTATAACAATTTTAAAAAATATATTGCTGTTTTTAAGGCAATTTTTAGTGACCTAAATGATCACATGTCCTAGTCTTCCATTTCAGACCTCCAGGTACTGTCCCTGAGTTTGCGGAACTCAGCATTATGTTGAGTTTGCCCTTCTGCGTGAATGGGGAATAGAAAAAGAAAAGCAGTTTTGTAGGGTGTCAGTATGAAATAGCCCATTTCTACCTAGGGGGAGTTTTGTATTTGTTATTTGTATATGTAGTACAGAGAGTAGCCCCATTCTTATTTCTTAAAGCTGCTTAAATTAATTCCAATCTAGGAAGTGTTCCTGGATCCAACTAATGGCCCACGTCAACCCCTCCCTCTCCGCTCCTGGAGACCCAAGTTCCCAGACCAGTGAATTGCTTCAGCCTCACTAGCAGGACGTCAGAACAGCTTGCTGTGAGAAATAGGTTTTTATTAAACCCTTTTAGTCTTAAGAGGAAATATCTTGGCTTCCGACATAACTGGCCCACACAGCCGTAAGCTTTTACGTGAAAACTGTTACAGCCAGTAACTTAAAGGAATGCAGTCAAGGTAACAGGCGCACCTACCCCGCCCTGCTCCCTGCCCGTCCCTCCCGCGCTCAGTGCGCAGACCTGGGCGCTCTCCTCGCCCGGCCCCTCGCCGCTGGCGCTCCGCCCAGGCCCCGCCCCGGAAGCCCTTCCTCGAACGCCAGGAGCCCTTTCTAAGGACGCGGAGAGTGGAGAGTGCTGAGCCAAGGTCGCAGAGCGGAGCGTAAGTTTCTTTCCAGTGTTAATTTGTGCAGCCCCCCGCCCCACACCTCACGCTCCGCCGCACTCGTCCCAGAGTAAATCCAGACATTGAAGTTGCAGGTCGGGTATCTTTTCGTTTGGGTTTTAATTTTTTCTGAGGCTGGTCCGTTCCCTTGGCTTTTTCAGCCTTCGGTCCACGTAGAAACCGTCTTTGGCGACATATTCCTGTTTAAAACCCTTTACTACCCCCGGCCCTCCCCCTGCAAAGTCCTCTTCCGCGAGGTGGATTCGCGCCCCGCAGCCTCGCCCTCGGCCCCCGGAGGGCAGCGCTGGCCGCCCCGCTCCCGGACAGGCCGCGTCCTCCCCCCGGTCCTGGGGTTCTGCAGAGCCCGCCCCTCTCCTGAGACCCCCTCCTCAGGCCGGTCCTTCTGCTCCACAGGCCTCCCTTCCTGGTCAGCCCTTCCCCTCACCCCGAGTTGGGGCAGGTGACCTGGGTCAGCCTTGTGACACCTAGTGTTCCGTGTCATATTCAGCTCTATTAAAAAATGTGCTCTTCCGGTCCGCGGGCATCTCATTCAGTCTCCAGCCCCGTAAATGGCGAGGGGCATCAGGAGAAGCAGAAACTGAGCGACTGAGATAGAAAGATTAAAACTGCGAAGGAGAAAAGCATGAGGGAGAACCGGTGGGAACGTAGAGGGTGGCTGAGGGACTTTCAAAGAGGTAATAAAATGAAAGAGATTAAGCCTTGAAAGTAGCAGGTGATTAAAATAGAGAAGTAAATGAAAAAGCCAGATCTCCAGGGATTGGAAAACCACATAGGGAGAGCTGCCCTGGAGGAGGGGGAGGCGAACGGTGGTGAGGTACGTCAGACGTGGAGAGGATAAAACGTGGAACCATGGACTTTGGTGCATCATGGTGCTGGCAGAGAAAGAAGCCGAAGGGTGACAAGAGCAGGAAGGAAGCACAGCCACCTGGGGTGCCAGAGAGTGGGGAGGAAGGGAGAGTAACAGGGAGAGAAGGAGTGTAACCCGGAGGGCAGAGAGGAAGCAGAGATGAGGCAAACAAGAGGCAGAAATACCTACAGATTTTTGACAGAATCAGAAAGGTTGGAGAGAAAAAGCATCTCGAAGGGAGATAAGTTGCAGAGTGGGGCAGGACAGGTGTGAGGGAAGAAATAAGAGGGGAGAAACTGCAGGAGTGTAGAGGGGAATAAAAAGAGACACACAGACCAAGATGAAATAGCGAGACAGGTGAACAGAATGAAATGGAAACACCTAGTAGTTAAAGTGGAGAGGGTAAATTGGATCCAGGTGGATGGTGAGTTGTTTGGATATAGATGATTAAGTTGTGATGATATTGATTCGTGTCTTTAGAATCTAATACATTTAAAATTTCTTGAAATTATACAGATGAGGATGAGAATTGCAAAACTCCTGTCAATAAGGCTTGTGCCTTTTGTTATTATTTGTATCAGAAGATAACTTCCATTTGCAAACCCTGTTGAGCCAGCAAGCAGTGACTTGATTCACTCAGTTGTCACCCCCGTACCTTTTCCTGACATGGGGTAGAAGTCAGGGGAGAGAAGTGGGGCAAGAAATGACTGACTCTCACTAGGTGGTGATGGCTTTTTAAGGCAACATTGTTTTTTTTAATGGATTTACATTTTTCTTTTTTCTTGCTTTACATATGGTTCTTTTTGTAGCTTGGAATAAATCTTAGTTCATTCAATTTATTCTTTCCTATAAATCATTTTTAACTTCTGAAATAAGCTTTTTTAGTCTCCAATATTCTAGTCATGTCATTCTTTTCCAAATGTGATATACCCTCAGGTTTTTTTTTTTGTTTGTTTGTTTGTTTTTGCCGTACGCGGGCCTCTCACTGCGGGCCTCTCAATGCTGTGGCCTCTCCCGTTGTGGAGCACAGGCTCCGGATGCGCAGGCTCAGCGGCCATGGCTCACGGGCCCAGCCGCTCCGCGGCATGTGGGATCCTCCCAAACCGGGCACGAACCCGTGTCCCCTGCATCGGCAGGCGGACTCTCAACCGGTGCGCCACCAGGGAAGCCCTACCCTCAGTTTTTGTTTTAAAACTTTGATACCAGATTTTTAGATTAAAAATAATACACACATTATTTCTTTTTCAAATTTGTTTCAGATTCATTCCTGGCCTGAGTGTTTTCTGCTCTTCATCTAATATATTTGAAGTTTTCTTTGGTAAGTAGAAATAACTTTAGATTATTTTGAGGAGTACTTGGCAAAGATGTCAATGATCTTTTATAGTAACAGTCAAAACCTAGTTTAAACAGTTAGTCTGATGTTCCTTTTTTTCCGTTTTCTGTGGTTGGTGAAAATAGTGAGCTATGAGGTAATATGAAGATGTTTCCCTCAGGTCCCTTTTGACTCTTCTGTGCAAATGAGGAAGGACGGGTGGGATTGACTTGGAACCTTCTTCCAACAGCGTCCCTCTACTCACGATGAAAAGGATTGCTCAGATCTTATTTCTAAGCTGATCCCTTAACAATGTTTTCTGCACCAGGGATATATATTTGCAATTCTGTGTTTTTAAAATATTTTACTGCAATCTTGTGATAAAGAAGAATTACCTGCTTGGTATCCGTGTGATCGAACCTTGAAAGAGAAGTTTCCTTTGTTCAGGCCCATGAAAGGTGGTCCTGGTGTTAAATGGGACAGTTGATAAAGACAAACTGTGCCCACTTGCCCATCAGGTGACCTTTTCAGAATTCAGTCACACCCGGTTCTATTCACTCAGCTCAGACCTTGTCATAAATGTCTCTCCTCTGGGCCTCAGGGAGCCCACTTGTAACATGGAGATGAGAGACTAGACCAGAAAGTCTGAGTGTGAGCAACACTGACCCCTAAAATGATTGGCCAGATTGGGCGTGTGTCTGTGTGTGGCGGTTCTGGTTTGGAGGGAGTGTCCACTGGTAATTAGAATTTTATTTTATTTTATTATTATTATTATTATTATTTTTGCGGTACGCGGGCCTCTCACTGCTGTGGCCTCTCCTGTTGCGGAGCACAGGCTCTGGACGCGCAGGCTCAGCGGCCATGGCTCATGGGCCCAGCCGCTCCACGGCATGTGGGATCTTCCCAGACTGGCGCACGAACCTGTGTCCCCTGCATCGGCAGGCAGACTCTGAACCACTGCACCACCAGGGAAGCCCTGGTAATTAGAATTTTAAATGGATCCCAGACCTCCCAAAATGAAAAACTAAAAACAAAAACAGTAGGATGGAGGCAGGAAGCGAGGCTCCAAGTCAGCGAGACCATCATCGGGTGTCTTCCATGACTAAGGATAAATCTCAAGGGAGATTTTGTCACTTGCTGACACTCAGACCTCCACTGGCTTCCATTTGTCCTCAGGAGAAAATCCCGACTCCTCCCTGTGGCTGCTCAGCCCTGTGTCATCCTCAGGGCCCTGCCAGTGTCCCCAGCCTCATCCTGGGAGCTTTTCTCATGGTTCACTTGGCTCTGGTCACATTCACCTTTTCTCTGTTTCCAAACGCCATCTGTCTCAGATGTTAGTTTCCGCTCTTACCTTTTGTTGTTAAATCACCATGGCTCAGGCCCTTTGTCCCCTTCAGGTCTATACTCAGGGCTCCCCATCCTGCCTTGACAATCTCTATCATTTTAACCAGGTTTTATTGCCTTTAAAGTCAATCACCCTCACCTGAAAGCCTTTCTCCATCGATTCTTTTTTTTTTTTTTTTTTTTTTCTTTTTGCGGTATGCGGGCCTCTCACTGTTGTGGCCTCTCCCGTTGCGGAGCACAGGCTCCGGACGCGCAGGCCCAGCGGCCGTGGCTCACGGGCCCAGCCGCTCTGCGGCATATGGGATCCTCCCAGACCGGGGCACGAACCCGTATCCCCTGCATCGGCAGGCGGACTCTCAACCACTGCGCCACCAGGGAGGCCCTCTATTGATTCTTTTGAGTCTTTCCTGGTTACCCTTTATTTAAGGGCTCACAGTGTTCCTCTCCTTCCCAGGATGGCTGCTGTACCTGATATTGCAGATGTCTTTAGATGTTAGGACTGTGGGTTGGGCTGGATAATCCTCAAGGGAGACAAAGAGAACAGGGCAGGTGATGAGGCTGTTTCCTGCATTCTGGACAGCTCAGCTGTAATTGATCTTTACCCCATGTGGCTACTAAATTACTGAAAAGAAGAGCCCCAAAATATAGGAAGTCCTAAAAAGCCCATGGATGTCCTCATGCAGTGTGCTGAGTTGTCCCTGTGTTTAGTCTCCTGTGTGACTGCTCCGCTATAGCCCCCAGGTGTTCCAGGCTGTGCACATCCAGGGACCAGTCGCCACCTTGGACAGGAGCTTTGCCTTCCGACAGTTCATCTGCTCAGAATCAGCGGTAGTGGTTTCACTGCGCTAAGGGGAGGCAGAAGGGGAACCTAATGGGGCATGAAGGAGGCCTCCCTCAAAGCGATAGAACATCTTCCAAGTCGGTGTGAGTGGGGACAACAGGAAACTGAGACCTGGGGACCCTCTCTTTGAGATGTCCTCCCTGATCTCAAATGCCTTTGTACCCAGACTCCATAATGTCCCCAGGTGGTGGCAGACTTTCCCAGGAGGACCAGTTTCTTTTTTTTTTCTTTTTTCTGCTTTTTTACATAAATTTATTTATTTTATTTATTTATTTTTGGCTGCACTGGGTCTTTGTTGCTGTGCGCGGGCTTTTTCTCTAATTGCGGCAAGCAGGGGCTACCCTTCATTGTGGTGCGCGGGCTTCTCACTGCAGTGGCCTCTCCTGTTGCAGACCACAGGCTCTAGGCACGTGGGCTTTGGTAGTTGTGGCACGCAGGCTCAGTAGTTGTAGTGCACGGGCCCAGTTGCTCCACGGCATATGGGATCTTCCTGGACCAGGGCTCGAACCTGTGTCCCCTGCATTGGCAGGCGGACCCCAGCCACTGCGCCACCAGGGAAGCCCAGAGGGCGTTTCTTGATTTTCATACTGAATGCCCAATATCCTTTGGGTGGCAGCTTGTGTGCGTTCCTGTTTTGATCCCTTTGCCAAGAAGTCCCTGTGCCTTTTAGTCTCCTTTAGTCAATCATGCATGGAGGAGAGGTAGAAAAATGGGGAAAGTGGAGGGGAGCCTGTAGGGACCGCAGGAGGGATATGGCAGCAAGTGGGAGCATCAAGATGAGCCCGGTGAATGGTGTGTGCACCTGTCCCAAGTGTAGTTACGGGATCGAGGGCTGTGTGGATCTGTTGGAAAGGAATGTCTCAGTTCAGGCTGGAGAACCTGGAAGTGGGTTTGTTGAACCTGCATGGAGTGGTTTGAGGTGCCCTGTTGTCTTAGCTCAGGTTCCCTGGGACATCAGTGCTGAGGCTGACATTTGCCTGCATGGGTTTGATTTGATAACTCATGATCACATGTGAGCAGCAGTGAAGAAAGTGGAATTTGGCTGAGAGAAATGTTATCCTCCACTGTTAGAACTATGGCCTGAGCAGAGCCCACAGGGGGCTCTGGGTGCAGGAGAATGGGTGCCTTGGTCTTAAGGGGCTGGATCTAGAGCGTGCCCCCCAGCATCCACTCCACACACTGGCTTTTGTTGGCTCTTTTAGGAGGGCAAGCATCATCATGCCACCAATAGAGTAATATAGGGAAAATCTCAGAGATCATTTTTTGCGTTAACTTTGGTATCTTTGAGTATTTGGTGTTGCCAGTGAAGAAAGTTTCATATGCATTTGGAAAGATGCAAAGAGAATCTGGAGTGTTGCCTTGGAAGATGTTGGCGTCTCACTGGGGCATGTGCATCATTAGAAATATCTCTCCTTTTAGTAGTTTTTTGGAGATTTCAGTGTTTTGCCTGGGTCACTGTAAATGAAAATACGGCGCCTTGTGTCTAGTGGGTCCTTGGGTGTCCTCTTATGTATTATCCCTCATGCATGAGTTATTAGGGCTTGAAATGTTTTCTGTCCTTGTGTAACAGGATGAGGGAATCATTATGGGCTCTATGGACACTGTGTTGGACCCCATGAGAGTTTGTAAGTTTGTTTGAGTCCAGACTGGAAATTATGAGTACTAAGCTTAACACTGCAGAATGTTTTTAGGAAGGAGGTCCTGCTAGGGATGGGTCTGTGGGCGCAACTTGAGAAGAGTCATCAAGTCTCGTGTTGTTGGGAAAGATTATTGCAAGAATCAGAGGGCAGCCACACTGCCGTGGTCTGCAGTCCGGGGGCTCATCCGTGGGAAGATGCAGCTGCAGCTTTCTTGCTGCCAAGCCAGTGCTGGGTGCTCCGTCATCCACTCCTGTCCCTCCCGAAATATGCACACACAGAGGCACAATACAGAGAACAGGGAACCTTTGGGTGCCGTTGGTGGGTGTGTAAATGGTACTGCTAAGTTGGGAAACAATATGGAGGTTCCTCAATAAATTAAACATAGAACAGGCACACAGTCTATTAAACCCTCTTCTGGCAGATATCCAGAGGAAAGGAAATCAGTGTTTTCAGGGACACATCTGCAGTCTCATGAGTGTTACGGTATTTGCAGTAGCCAAGGAACAGAAACAACCACAATGTCTGCTGACAAAAGAATGGGTAACAAAATCGTGGTATCTAAACATATACTGTATATTGTATAGTATGTATAGAATATGTATAATGAAATGTTATTCACTGTATATAAATATGAAAAATCAAGGATCCTGCATTTATGACAAAATGAATGAACCTAGAGAACATTATGCTAAGTGGAATAAGCCTGACAAAGGACAGATATTGTACATGGAAACTAGAATTATCAAACTCATAGAGCCATAGAGTTGAAGGGCTGTTACCAGGAGCTGGGTGGTAAGGAAAATGGGGCGATGTCTGTCAAAGCATACAGATTTTCAGTTGTAAAATGAATAAGTTCTGGGGATCTGATGTACTGTTTCTATATACTTGAAATTTGCTCACAGAGAAACAATTAAGTGTCCTCACAACACACACACAAAATGGTAATTGTTAGTTGATGGAAGTGTGACTTACTTGATAGTGATAATTATTCACAGTATACACATCTGTCAGAGGATCACTTTGTACACCTTACATTTACACCATTTTCATTTGTCAGTTACACCTCAGTAAAGCTGGGAAAGAATAAGCAAGTGGGGGCCGTGCTGGGCTTGCCTCCTGTGCCTGGTGCTCCACCCAGGCTTCCCATTAGATCGATGAGGCTTTATGCATACACACGTCTTGTACCCTCTGACCAGGGATTCCTCTTCATGTAGTCAGTGTGGGACCAAAGCTCGGTAATATTTATGTTGCCCCAGGTGAGTCCAATCTGGATCCGTCACTGAGCATCAGGACTCTGGGTCCCCCCATTCCCGAGGGCTGAGATCTGGGCTGAGGCTGAGGGCTCTGCTCTGCGTGGGGATGGATCAGGGCTGGTCTGTGACCTGCAGGGGATCGTCGGGTCCAGCTGAGGTGCCCGCTGCTGCTGGGGACGTGAGGGCCTCACCAGGAGGGGAGCGAGATCTGAAGAAAGGGTGGGAAACTCACCTGTTGGTCTCTGTGTGGGAGTTACTGTCCTGAGCCCCTCCTGGGACAGGGGGCAGCAGAGGACTGTCTGTTCCACATGCTGAGGGCTTCCCTGTGTGTGTGGTGGTGACTCAGGAAGGGGGTGTGTCGATTCTAAGCATTAAACAACATCTTTTCCACTTTCAGGATCGACCTCTAAAGACTCACGTTGTCTGAGGAAGAAACTCAGAAGAGGAGGGAGAGGAAAGAAGGAGGAGTCAGAAATGGCTCTTTCTCAGGTAAAGTCATATTTTTGGTTGATTCTCAGTCTGTTTTTTCTGAAATGCCCTTTTTTGGACTTGCTAATCTTCTCTGACTCTGAAGTATCCTGCCTGACACCTGTACATCACACTCACCTGGGGCCCTCCCTCAGGGTCTGTTGTCCCCACTTAGATTTCACACCCATGCATTGGAGACGTGGTGTCAGTACTCTTGGGCAGCAGGGATTGTTGAGGAGCCCCATCCGGATGCACTGTCTGCTCTCTGTCAACCAGGGTACAGAAGTTGCACTTGGAAGTCAGGTATTAACATGCACAATACCTGATAAAATCCGAAAATCAGACCAATTGGAGCAGTTTGTTCTGACTTTCTCTAAGGCAATTCAAGCTAAAAATGTGAGTCACTGGGCTTCCCTGGTGGTGCAGTGGTTGAGAATCTTCCTGCCAATGCAGGGGACATGGGTTCGAGCCCTGGTCTGGGAAGATCCCACATGCCGCGGAGCAGCTAGCCCCGTGAGCCACAATTACTGAGCCTGCGCGTCTGGAGCCTGTGCTCCGCAACAAGAGAGGCCGTGATAGTGAGGCCCGCGCACCGCAATGAGGAGTGGCCCCCACTTGCCGCAACTAGAGAAAGCCCTCGCACAGAAACGAAGACCCAACACAGCCATAAATAAATAAATAAATAAATAAACAAAAACAAAAACAAACAAACAAAAAAAACCCCAATGCTTGCGGGGCTGTAGGAAAACTTGCACACATTGCTGGGGATAATTTAAAAAAAAAAAAAAAATGTGAGTCACTGTCCTTAAATCTTAATGATTGGTAATAGAACGGAAAGTTCAAAAATAGACATCAGTGGTAGAGGGTGTTTTAGTTTATCATCAAATTTAAACTATGAAATCAACCTAAATCTCTGGCAGTTGGAAATTCTTTAAATTACTTTCATCATCTCCATTCCTCAGAGGTTGTCTTTTCACTCTGTGGATTGTATCCTTTGACAGACAGAAGTTTTTACTTCCGATACGGGCAAGATTCCAGCTTCATTCTTTTCCTAGTCGGTCTGTTTTCTCAGCACCATTGTTATTGATACTCTCCTTTCCCCTATGTGTGTCTTGGCACCCTTGTGAATACATTTTACATATATGCAAAGGATTATTTCTGAGTA
The DNA here is from genome assembly GCF_964341445.2 of Mesoplodon mirus. NCBI lineage: Eukaryota > Metazoa > Chordata > Mammalia > Artiodactyla > Ziphiidae > Mesoplodon > Mesoplodon mirus. The sequence goes on along the minus strand of NC_138995.1, from coordinate 60,535,511 downwards.
GTGTGTTCTGTTCATTTGGTTTATGTATCTGTTTTTATACTGGTACCACACCATCTTGATTACTTCTTAATATGTTTTGAAATAAAAAGGGAGGCCTCCACCTTCTTCTTGTTCAAGAGACTTTTGGCTATTTGTGGTCTCTAGAACTGCCGTATGACTTTTAGCATTTTTTTTTCTCTATTTCTGCAAACATTGCTATGGAAATTTTGATAATGGGTCCATTGAATCTGTATAACACTTTGTGTAGCTTGGATATTTTAAGAGTATTAAGTCTTCCAACCCATGAGTACAGGTTGTCTTTCTATTTATTTGTATCTTTTTGGATTTCTTTTAGCAATGGTTAGTAGTTTTCACTGTACAAGTCTTTCACCATGTTCGCTGATTTACTCCTAAATATTTCATCCCTTTTTAATGCTATAGTAAATAAGATTGTTTCCTTGTTTTCTTTTGACATTGTTCATTGTGTATAGAAATGCAACCGATTCTTGCATTTGGAGTTTGTATACAACAACTTTTCTAACACTCTTGATATAGCAGGTTTCTTGTGGAATCTTCATGATTTTACATATAAAACCTTGTCATCTAGGAAAGAAGGTAAGTTTATGTTTTCAATTTGGATAACGTAGATTTCTTTTTCTTATCTAATTGCTCTGGCTAGGAGTTTCAGTTCTCTGTTGAGCAGCAGTGCAGAGAGTGTGCATCCTTGCCTTCTTCCTGACCTCAGAGGACAAGCTTTCAGTCTGTCCCCACTGAGAATGTTATTAGCTGGGCTTTTCTCATAAATGGCATTTATTACGTTGAGAGAATTTACTCTTTCTGGTTTGTTGAGTGTTTTATCCTGAAAGGTTGTTGAATTTTGTCAAATGCTTTTCTCTGCATCAATTGAGATGGTCCTGTGTGTGTTTTTCCTTTAATCTGTAATATGGTGTATCCCATTAATTGATTTTTGTATGTTGACTCCTCTTTGCCTTATATGAATAAAATCACTCGGATATCAAGATGTCAGATCTTTTTAATGTGGTGTTAAGTTATTTTGCTAGTATGTTGTTAAGGATTTTTTTTAAAAATAAATTTATTTATTTTATTTATTTATTTTTGGCTGCATTGGGTCTTCGTTGCTGCACGTGGGCTTTCTCTAGTTGCAGCGAGCGGGGGCCACTCTTTTTTTTTTTTTTTTCGCGGTATGCGGGCCTCTCACTGTTGTGGCCTCTCCCGTTGCGGAGCACAGGCTCCGGACGCGCAGGCCCAGTGGCCATGGCTCACGGGCCCAGCCGCTCCGCGGCATATGGGATCCTCCCAGACCGGGGCACGAACCCGTATCCCCTGCATCGGCAGGCGGACTCTCAACCACTGCGCCACCAGGGAGGCCCGGGGGCCACTCTTTGTTGCAGTGCACGGGCCTCTCATTGCGGTGGCCTCGCTTGTTGTGGAGCACGGGCTCTAGGCGCGTGGGCTTCAGTAGTTGTGGCACACGGGCTTCAGTAGCTGCAGCTCACGGGCTCTAGAGTGCAGGCTCAGCAGTTGTGGCGCACGGGCCCAGTCACTCCACGGCATGTGGGATCCTCCCAGACCAGGGCTCAAACCCGTGTCCCCTGCATTGGCAGGTGGATTCTTAACCACTGCGCCACCAGGGAAGCCCCCGTTGTTAAGGATTTTGCATCAATATTCATCAGCGGTATTGGTTTCTAGTTTTCCTTTCTTGTTGTGTTTTTGTCTGGGATTGGTATCAGAATCATGCTGGCTCCATAGAATGAATTTGCAAGAGTTCCCTCTTCAACTCTGTAACATTTTTAGCAGGATTAGTGGTAATTCTTTTGTAAATATTCATAGAATTTGGTCCCGGGTTTTTCTTTTTTTTTTTTTAAGTATTATTTATTTATTTATTTTTGGCTGTGTTGGGTTTTCATTGCTGGGCGTGGGCTTTCTCTAGTTGTGGCGTGTGGGGGCTACTCTTTGTTGCGGTGCACGGGCTTCTCATTATGGTGGCTTCTCTTGTTGTGGAGCATGGGCTCTAGGCCCACAGGCTTCAGTAGTTGTGGCACGTGAGCTCAGTAGTTGTGGCTTGCAGGCTCTAGAGTGCAGGCTCAGTAGTTGTGGCTCGTGGGCTCTAGAGCGCAGGCTCAGTAGTTGTGACACATGGGCTTAGTTGCTCCACAGCATGTGGGATCTTCCCAGACCAGGGTTCGAACCTGTGTCCCCTGCATTGGCAGGTGGATTCTTAACCACTGCACCACCAGGGAAGCCCTGGGTTTTTCTTTGAGGTTTTTTTATTACTTTTTAAATTTCTCTAGTTATAATTCGGTTCAAATTTTTTATTTCTTTTTTCTTTTTCTTTTTTTATACAGCAGGTTCTTATTAGTTATCTACTTTATACATATTAGTGTATATATGTCAATCTCAATCTCCCAATTCATCACACCACCACCACCACCCCCCATGCCACTTTCCTCCCTTGGTGTCCATACATTTGTTCTCTATATCTGTGTCTCAATTTCTGTCCTGCAAACCAGTTCACCTGTACCATTTTTCTAGGTTCCACATATATGCGTTAATATACAATATTTTTCTCTTCCTGACTTACTTCACTCTGTATGACAGTCTCCAGATCCATCCACGTCTCTACAAATTACCCCATTTTGTTCCTTTTTATGGCTGAGTAATACTCCGTTGTATATATGTACCACATCTTCTTTATCCATTCATCTGTCGATGCGCATTTAGGTTGCTTCCGTTACCTGGCTATTGTAAATAGTGCGGCAGTGAACATTATGGTGCATGTGTCTTTTTGAATTGTGGTTTTCTCTGGGTATATGCCCAGTAGTGGGATTGCTGGATCATATGGTAATTCTATTTTTAGTTTTTTAAGGAACCTCCATACTGTTCTCCATAGTGGCTGTGTCAGTTTACATTCCCACCAATAGTGCAAGAGGGTTCCCTTTTCTCCACACCATCTCCAGAATTTGTTGTTTGTAGATTTTCTAATGATGCCCATTCTAACTGGTGTGAGGTGATACCTCATTGTAGTTTTGATTTGCACTTCTCTAATAATTAGTGATGTTGAGCAGCTTTTCATGTGCTTCTTGGCCATCTGTATGTCTTCTTTGGAGAAATGTCTATTTAGGTCTTTTGCCCACTTTTGGATTGGGTTGTTTGTTTTTTGAATATTGAGCTGCATGAGCTGTTTATATATCTTGTAGATTAATCCTTTGTCCGTTGATTCATTTGCAAATATTTTCTCCCATTCTGAGGGTCGTCTTTTTGTCTTGTTTATGGTTTCCTTTGCTGTGCAAAAGCTTTGAAGTTTCATTAGGTCCCATTTGTTTATTTTTGTTTTTATTTCCATTATTCTAGGAGGTGGATCAAAAAAGATCTTGCTGTGATTTCTGTCAAAGAGTGTTCTTCCTATGTTTTCCTGTAAGAGTTTTATAGTGTCTGATCTTACATTTAGGTCTCGAATACATTTTGAGTTTATTTTTGTGTATGGTGTTAGATAGAGGGTGTTCTAATTTCATTGTTTTACATGTAGCTATCCAGTTTTCCCAGCACCACTTATTGAAGAGACTGTCTTTTCTCCATTGTATATCCTTGCCTCCTTTGTCATAGATTAGTTGACCATAGGTGCGTGGGTTTACCTCTGGGCTTTCTAGCTTGTTCCATTGATCTATGTTTTTGTTTTTGTGCCAGTAGCATATTGTCTTGATTACTGTAGATTTGTTAGTATAGTCTGAAGTCAGGGAATCTGATTCCTCCAGCTCTGATTTTTTCCGTCAAGACTGCTTTGGCTATTTGGGGTCTTTTGTGTCTCCATACAAATTTTAAGATGATTTGTTCTAGTTCCGTAAAAAATGCCATTGGTAATTTGATAGGGATTGCATTCAATCTGTAGATTGCTTTGGGTAGTATAGTCATTTTCACAGTATTGAGTTTTCCAATCCAAGAACATGGTATATCTCTCCATCTGTTGGTATCATCTTTAATTTCTTTCATCAGTGTCTTATACTTTTCTGCATACAGGTCTTTTGTCTCCCTAGGTAGGGTTATTCCTAGGTACTTTATTCTTTTTGTTGCAATGGTAAATGGGAGTGTTTCCTTAATTTCTCTTTCAGATTTTTCATCATTAGTGTATAGGAATGCAAGAGATTTCTGTGCATTAATTTTGTATCATGCAACTTTACCAAATTCATTGATTAGCTCTAGTAGTTTTCTGGTGGCATCTTTAGGATTTTCTATGTATAGTATCATGTCATCTGCAAACAGTGACAGTTTTACTTCTTCTCTTCCAATTTGTATTCCTTTTATTTCTTTTTCTTCTCTAATTGCCGAGGCTGGGAGTTCCAAAACTATGTTGAATAGTAGCAGTGAGAGTGGACATCCTTGTCTTTTTCCTGATCTTAGAGGAAATGCTTTCAGTTTTTCACCATTGAGAATGATGTTTGCTGTGGGTTTGTCGTATATGGCCTTTATTATGTTGAGGTAGGTTCCCTCTGCCCACTTTCTGGAGAGTTTTCATCATAAATGGGTGTTGAATTTTGTCAAAAGCTTTTTCTGCATCTATTGAGATTTTCATATGGTTTTTATTCTTCAATTTGTTAATATGGTGTATCACATTGATTGATTTGCGTGTATTGAAGAATCCTTGCATCCCTGGGATAAATCCCACTTGATCATGGTGTAGGATCCTTTTAATGTGTTGCTGGATTCTGTTTGCTAGTATTTTGTTGAGGATTTTTGCATGTATATTCATCAGTGATATTGGTCTGTAATTTTCTTTTTTTGTAGTATCTTTGTCTGGTTTGGGTACCAGGGTGATGGTGGCCTCATAGAATGAGTTTGCAAGTGTTCCTTCCTCTGTAGTTTTTTGGAAGAGTTTGAGAAGGATGGGTGTTAGCGCTTCTCTAAGGGTTTGATAGAATTCACCTGTGAAGCCATCTGGTGGACTTTTGTTTGTTGGAAGATTTTTAATCAGAGTTTCAATTTCATTACTTGTGATTGGTCTGTTCATATTTCCTATTTCTTTTTGGTTCAGTCTTGGAAGGTTATACCTTTTTATGAATTTGTCCATTTCTTCCAGGTTGTCCATTTTATTGGCATAGAGTTGCTTGTAGTAGTCTCTTAGGATGCCTTGTATTTCTGCGGAGTCTGTTGTAACTTCTCCTTTTTTATTTCTAATTTTATTGATTTGAGTCCTCTCCCTCTTTTTCTTGATGAGTCTGGCTAATGGTTTATCAGTTTTGTTTATTGTCTCAACCAGCTTTTAGTTTTATTGATCTTTGCTATTGTTTTCTTTGTTTCTGTTTCTTTTATTTCTGTTCTGATCTTTATGATTTCTTTCCTTCTAGTAACTTTGGGTTTTGTTTGTTCTTTCTCTAGTTCCTATAGGTGTAAAGTTAGATTGTTTATTTGAGATGTTTGTTGTTTCCTGAGGTAGGATTGTATTGCTGTAGACTTCCCTCTTAAACTGCTTTTGCTGCATCCCATAGGTTTTGGATCATCGTGTTTTCATTGTCATTTGTCTCTAGGTATTTTTATTTTACTTTTTTTGAGGTACACCAGCCTCTCACTTCTGTGGTCTCTCCTGTTGTGGAGCACAGGCTCCAGACACACTAGAGGCCATGGCTCACGGGCCCAGCCGCTCTGCAGTATGTGGGATCTTCCTGGACTGGGGCACGAACCCATGTCCCCTGCATCGGCAGGCGGACTCTCAACCATTGCACCACCAGGGAAGCCCCTGAATCTTTTTTCTTTTTTCCTTAGTCTAGCTAAGGGTTTTCCCATTCAGTTTTTTCAAAACACCAACTCTTGGTTTGTTCATTTTTATATTTTTCTACTTTCTGTTTTATTTATCTCTGGTCTAATCTTTCTTTTTTTAATATGTTAATTTATTAATTTTTGGCTGCATTGGGTCTTCGTTGTTGGGTGTTCGTTGCGGAGCGCAGGCTTCTCATTGTGGTGGCTTTTCTTGTTGCAGAGCTTGGGCTCTAGGCCTGCGGGCTTCAGTAGTTGTGGCACACGGGCTTAGTTGCTCTGCAGCATGTAGGATCTTCCCAGACCAGGGCTCAAACCCATGTCCCCTGCATTGGCAGGCAGATTCTTAACCATTGCCCCACCAGAGAAGTCCCTGGTTTCATTTTTCTTATTTACCTCTTTCCTTCTGCTAAGCTTGGGTTTAGTTTGTTTTTGTTTTTCTATTTTCTAGAGGTGTAAAAATAAAGTTCTGATTTGAGATCTCTTCTCTTTTTTTACTGTAAGCATTTAGCAGTTTAGAATTTCCTTTTAGTACAGCCTTCATTGTGTGTTATAAATTTTGATAGGTTGTATTTTCCTTTTCATCCATATATTTAAAAATTCCCTTGTGATTTCTTCTTAGACCCATTAGTGGTTTAAGAGTTGTTTAATTTCTGCATTTGGGAGAATTTTCTTTTTTTTCTTCTGCTGTTTATTTCATTGTTGTTTACTTTTATGATATCAGTCTCTTAAAGTTGTTAAGATTTGTGCATCCCATAGGTTTTGGATCGTCGTGTTTTCATTGTCATTTGTCTCTAGGTATTTTTTTTTTTTTTTGAGGTACACCAGCCCCTATTTATATTTTTGAGTATGGTTATCTTACTGAAATTTGAGTTCAAGTATTTTATTTTTTTAAAATGTTCGTACCATTTTTTTTTAGTAGCCTACTACAGAATCATGTTGACAAACTAAATTGAGTACAGTCATACATTTTCATTGTCTGAAAGATGCTGAAATACACGTGAATAAAAGGGTGATAAAAAATTGTCCAGGGCTTCCCTGGTGGCGCAGTGGTTGAGAGTCTGCCTGCCGATGCAGGGGACACAGGTTCGTGCCCTGGTCCAGGAGGATCCCACCTCCCGCGCAGCGGCTGGGCCCATAAGCCATGGCCGCTGAGCCTGCGCATCTGGAGCCTGTACTCCACAGCGGGAGAGGCCACAAGGGTGAGAGGCCTGTGTACTGCAAAAAAAAAAAAAAAAGTCCAAAAATCTGCCAAGAGATTTTTCTCTCATTTCAGTTATTTTTTACAGATATGTATGTGCATGAGTGCATGGATGTGCAAGTCTGTGGTTTAGATAAAAGACATCATGATTTTAAAACTATATATTATATCTTTTTTCAGTTGAAATTGTCTTCAGTATATTCCATTGCCTAGAATTTTTCTATGCAATCTTGTTAATGGTTTAAGTAGTAGTAAGATTGCTAACAATTTATGTGTATGTGCTTGTGTGTCCACATCTATAATGACCTTTCATGTCATTCCATGTTGTTCACCTTGGACTTCTTTCAAGTTTTCTCAGGGAACCCTCTTTCAATGTACTTTTAATGCTTTCTGTATTACTTAACTATTTGATTCTTAAGCTTCAGTTGCTGAGCACAACCCTCTGAGTTCAAGTGCTTGCTGTAACATTTCTTACCTTCTTGATCTGAGTCGAGTTTCTCAGAGTGTCTGTGACAGTTTTTATCCTCTGTAAGATGGGGACAGATCTTTCTTTAATGAGCTGTTATGTGGATAACAAGGTCTTGCCTGTACAAGTACTTATTTAGAGTAATGTTTAGAGTAACATTACTGTAACTTAGAGCAATAGGAAGTGTTCAAACACTTTTAGTCGTTGTTATCATCATCATAGTTGAAGATTTTGACCTTTCGTTAAAAGCACTGCGAACTTTGTCATCTCATCTACATACTGAATCTCACTCAGTGTGTAGAACGTAATACCTAACACTTCTGCATAGACAACACGGTGTTGAGTTTTACTTATAGGTGTTCCATAGATTTTCGACAGTGATGAAAAATCCATATTAATTGGAGGATCTCATAAGGTCTTATGGAAAAGCATAAGAAATTAAGATTAGAGATACATAATTTTCCCCAATACCTCTAAATGGATCTGGTAGAACACATACTTTAATTGAATCAGTCCTTACCCCTTACTCCTCTTTTCCATTTGTATGAAGATGAGAACTCTTCATGGCCCATTGGTGAAATGTGGTTTCATTTCAGGAACGGCTGACCTTTGAGGATGTGGCCATCGAGTTCACTCAGGAGGAGTGGGAATGCCTGGACCCTGCTCAGAGGGCCTTGTACAGGGACGTGATGGTGGAGACCTACAGGAACCTGATCTCCCTGGGTGAGGATAACTTCCCTCCAGAGCTGGGATCTGCCCTTGGGTATTTTTGCATTTTCCCTTGTGTGCCTCTTGGGAGGCCCTGATAATCTTTGAAAGCCCTGTTGACTCACCCATGATGTGGCATCATGAGTTTAAACTGATCCTTTCTTCAGATGCTCTGTGCATTTCATGTTACATTAGGGGTTGTCCCAGAGCTTAATTATGTACAAAGCTCAATGGCAAACTTTAAAAAATACCAAATTTCCCATTTTCTGCCTTTTGGCTTTTGACTCAGTTTTTGCAGGAAGAGAGCTCGATGTCTGCATATTACACCGTTCCCTGTGTAGAAGGCAGGCGGTGGATGAATTTGTGAAATATTTTTCCTGACTCATCTGTAATGTCCTCACTCCTCAGCTGAGCAAAGAACTGGGATTTTAGGAAAACCACAGCACTTCACATTTCTTTGTCCTGATAAACCAGAATTTCTATTTCTTTTTTAAAAAAATTTTTGGCCACACCTCCTGGCTTGTGGGATCTCAGTTCCCCGAGTAGGGATTGAACCCATGCCCTCTGCATTGGAAGCATGGAGTCTTAACTGGTGGGCTGCCAGGGAAGTCCCAGAATTTCTTTTTCTGGTCTGAATATTCTCTCCACATTGGAGCAAGAGAAAGAGCCATGGACAGTGGGGAGAAATGTGAAAAATAGCCAAGAATACGTTGTGTGGGAGTATATCAAAAGTGTAAACAAAGATGGGTATCTCAGAAGGGCTGTTTCTTTTGTTTAGGGATGTGTGGGACAGGCAGGTGGATTGGATCTTCTGTGATTGTTACTTAGGAAAAGTATAAGGACAGTGGATGGAGAGATCCTGTTTTTGATCCCAAATCCTACAAGGGGAGCATATGTGAATCTTTCAGGCTCTTAGCTTGGCATCTGTGGGTCGAGTACATGGTCCCGTCTCAAGATCCTATAATGTCTGACCCTTAGGCGTTGTATTATTTTTACTCTTGTACTGCTCTACCTAGTGTGGGAATGTCGACTGTTCCTAATTTTACCTTCTCCTTACTTTGTATGATTTTACCTCTTAAATTTCTTTGAAGTATATTCCTAAGGTCTGAAATTTTACCTGGTTTCCTTGCTGTGATAATCCACCTATGTTTATCTGGCAACCTCTTGTGGATTCTCTATGGAGAGTGTTTACTGGGTAACAGAAAATTTTGATAGAGACACTATTCCTCGTATGTTGTAATATTTTCTCGCTCTGTACAAAATCACCACTCGAAGCTACTCAGTAGAGTGGTCAGCATGTCCTAGGATACGAGATAGAAAGTATCACAGGAGTCTGACTGATAAGTCTTACTGGGTTTTTTTCTGGCTTTGGGGACTGTCACAAAAGCCTGTCTCAAGGGCACAGTGACTGTGTTATTCATGTGTCTCAATGACCATACATTTTAGCCTCTTTAAATTGGTATAGGAATTTATCCCAGGACAACTTTGTCAAAGCTCACATTCTCATATCTGTGAGGCTGTTGGCTAAACTGTTGTTGATGCCATTTTTTTTTTTTTTTTTTTGCGGAACACGGGCCTCTCACTGCTGTGGCCTCTCCCGTTGCGGAGCACAGGCTCCGGACGCGCAGGCTCAGCGGCCATGGCTCACGGGCCCAGCCGCTCCACGGCATGTGGGATCTTCCCGGACCGGGGCACGAACCCGTGTCCCCTGCATCAGCAGGCGGACTCTCAACCACTGCGCCACCAGGGAAGCCCCGAGGCCACATTCTTCATTGCCTGTGCCATTGTTCATTCTACCGCAACAGCAAATTTTGAAGCGTCTTAATGAGAGCTTATGAAGTGGAGGGATACCTTCAGTGATGAACGACAATGTGTTTAAGACACTGGTACTTTCATTTTGTACATTTCTATGCATTATAAATGATTTTTTATTTTATCATTAGGTTCAAATTTCTATGTTACTCTTGGGGTTTTTGCTTTATATTTGCAGCGTGTGGGGTGGTTGATTGGGGAAGGGTCCCTGTGGTGGAATTGGTGATCAGTCCCTCTTAGAATCTTTATATATTCTTCATACTCATCTATTATCGGATATATGATTTAGAAATGTTTTCTTTTACTGTTGGTCGTCTTTTCGCTGTGCCTTAATGCAGAGTAGTTTATGTTTTTGATATCGTCCAATTTGTCTGTTTTTATTGTGTAGCCTTTGGTGTCATACCTGATAAATCATGTGTGGGTCCAACGTCAAGAAACTTTTTCTGTATGTTTCCTTCTAGGAGTTGTGTACACTTGGGACTTAGGTTTAGGTCTTTGAACGATTTTGAGTTAATTTTTGTCTGTAGTGTAAGATAATGGGCCAAGTAAATACTTTTGTTAGTAGGCATCCAGTTTTGGCAACACCTTTTTAAAAAAATTTATTTATTTTTAATTAATTAATTTTTTTTGGCTGCGTTGGGTCTTGCTGCACTCGTGCTTTCTCTAGTTGTGGTGAGCGGGGTCTACTCTTTTTTTTTTTTTTTTTATTTGCGGTACGCGGGCCTCTCACTGTTGTGGCCTCTCCCGTTGCGGAGCACAGGCTCCGGACGCTCAGGCTCAGCGGCCATGGCTCACGGGCCCAGCCGCTCCGCGGCATGTGGGATCTTCCCGGACTGGGGCACGAACCCGTGTCCCCTGCATCGGCAGGCGGACTCTCAACCACTGCGCCACCAGGGAAGCCTCGGGGTCTACTCTTTGTTGTGTTGCACAGGCTTTTCGTTGTGGTGGCTTCTCTTGTTGAGGAGCACCAGCTCTAGGCGCATGTGCTCAGTAGTTGCAGCCCATGTACTTAGTAGTTGTGACACCCGGACTTCAGTAGTTGTGACACATGGGCTCAGTAGTTGTGGCTCGTGGGCTCTAGAGTGCAGGCCCAGTAGTTGTGGCACACGGGCTTAGTTGCTCCACGGCATGTGGGATCTTTCCGGACCAGGGCTGGAACCCATGTCCCCTGCATTGGCAGGTGGATTCTTAACCACTGCACCACCAGGGAAGTCCTGTCAACACCTTTTGTTCCATAGACTGCATTCCCCCATTAAGTGGTCTTTACACCTTTGTGAAACATTGTTTAAACATCTACACAAGAGGGTTTTTTTTTTAAGTAGAGTTAATTTATAATGTGTTAATTTCAGGTGTACAGCAATTTACAAGATATTTAATATAGTTCCCTGAGCTATACAGTAGGTACTTGTTGTTTAACTATTTTACATATAGTAGTTTGTATATATTAATCCCAGACTCCTAATTTATCTCTCTCCTCGCCCCCCTAACCCCCCGCATCCTGCACCTTCCCCTTTGGTAATCATAAGTTTGTTTTCTATGTCTGTGAGTCTATTTCTGTTTTGTAAATAAGTTCATTTGTATCACTTTTTTAGGTTCCATGTATAACTAGTATCATGTATGTCTTTCTTTGTCTGACTTCACAGGTCCATCCATGTTGCTGCAAAAGGCATTATTTCATTGTTTTTTTATGACTGAGTAATATTCCATGTATATATGTGCCACATCTTCTTTATCCCTTCATCTGTCGATGAACATTTAGGTTGCTTCCATGTCCTGGCTAGTGTAGATAGTGATGCTATAAACATTGGAGTGCATATATCTTTTCAAATTAGAGTTTTCATCTTTTCCGGATATATGCCCAGAATTGGAATTGCTTGTTCATGTGGTAACTTTATTTTTAGTTCTTTAAGGAACCTCCATACTGTTCTCCAAAATGGCTACACCAGTTTACATTCCTTCCAACAATGTAGGAGTGTTCTGTTTTCTCCACACCCTCTCAAGCATTTATTGTTTGTAGACTTTTTGTTTTTTTGGCCACGCCGGATCTTAGTTGTGGCACGCAAAATATTTAGTTGGGGCATGCGGACTTCTTAGTTGCTGTATGTGGACTCTCAGTTGTGACATGTGTATGGGATCTAGTTCCCCAACCAGGGATTGAACCCGGGTCCCCTGCACGGGCAGCATGGAGCCTTACTGCCTGGACCACCAGGGAAGTCCCCTATTTGTAGACTTTTTGATGGTGGTCATTCTGACCAGTGTGAGGTGATACCATTTTGTGGTTTTGATTTGCATTTATCTAATAATCAGTGACGTTGAGCATCTTTTCATGTGGCTGTTGGCCATCTTTATGTCTTCTTTGGAGAAATATCTGTTTAGGTCTTCTGCTAATTTTTTGATTGGGTTGTATGGGTTTTTTTGATATTAAGCTATATGAATTTTGTATATTTTGGAAATTAATCCCTTTTTGGTAGCATCATTTGCAAATATACTCTTCTAGTCCATAGGTTGTATTTTCGTTCTTTTTATGGTTTCCTTTGCTTTGCAGTAGCTTTTAAGTTTAATTAGGTCCCATTTGTTTATTTTTGCTTTTATTTCCATGTCTCTAGGAGACAGATCCAAAAAAATATTGCTGTGATTTATATCAAAGAGTATTCTGCCTTTGTTTTCTCTAGGAGTTGTATAGTATCTGGTCTTACATTTAGGTGTTTAATCCATTTTGAGTTTATTTTTGTATGTGGTATTAGAGAATGTTCTAATTTCATTCTTTTCCATGTAGCTGTCCAGTTATCCCAGCACCACTTATTAAAAAGACTGTCTTTTCTCCATTGTATATTCTTTCCTTCTTTGTCATAGAATAATTGACTATAAGTGAGTGGGTTTATTTCTGGGCTTTCTATTCTGTTCCACTGATCTGTGTTTCTGTTTTTTGGCAGTACTATACCGTTTTGATGACTGTAGGTTTGTATTATCGTCTGAAGTCAGGGAGTGTGATTCCTCCAGCTCCGTTCTTCTTTCTCGAGCTTGTTTTAGATATTCGGTGTCTTTTGTGTTTTCATACAAATTTTAAAAATGTTTTGTTCTCATTCTGTGAAAAATGCCATTGTTAATTTGATAAGGATTGCATTGAATATGTAGATTGCCTTGGGTAATATGGTCATTTTAACAATGTTGCTTATTCGAATCCAAGAACATGGTATATATTTTCATCTGTTAGTGTCATCTTTGATATCTTTCATTAGCATCATATAGTTTTACAAGTACAGTTGTTTTGCCTCCTTAGGTAGGCTTATTCCTTGGAATGTTATTCTTTGTGATGAGATGGTAAATGGGATTGTTTCCTTAATTTCACTTTCTGATATTTCATTGTTAGTATATAGAAATGCAACAGATTTTTGTATATTTATTATTTTTTATATTTATCCAACAACTTTACCCTGTTCATTGATGAGGTCTAGTAGTTATCTGGTGGCATCTTCAGGATTTTCTACGTGTAGCATCATGTCATCTACATACAGTGATAGTTTTACTTCTTTTCCTATCTGGATTCCTTTTATTTCTTTTTGTTTTCTGATTGCAGTGGCTAGGACTTCCAAATGTATGTTGAATAAAAGTGGCGAGAGTGGACATCCTTGTCTTGTTCCTGATCTTAGAGGAAATTCTTTCAGCTTTTCATTGTTGAGTATGATGTTAGTTGTGTGTTTGTCATATATGGTCTTTATTATGTTGAGGTAGGTTCCATCTGTGCTTACTTTCTGAAGCGTTTTTATCATAAATCAGCGCTGACTTTCGTGAGAGGCTTTTTCTGCAACTATTGAGATAATCATATGGTTTTTAGTCTTCAATTTGTTAATGTGGTATATCATACTAATTGACTTGCAGATATTGAAAATCTTGCATCCCTGGAATAAATCCCACTTGGTCATGGCTTATGCTTCTTTTAATGTATTGTTGGATTCGGTTTGCTAGTATTTTGTTGTGGGTTTTTGCATATATGTGATACTGACTTGTAATTTTCTTTTTTTGGAATATCTTTTTCTGGCTTTGGTGTCAGAGTTATTATGGCCTCACAGAATGAGTTCATTGGAAGTGTTCCTTCCTCTCCAAAAGTATTTTTTGTAATAGTTTCAGAAGAATGAGTGTTAGCTCTTGTCTAAATATTAGAATGGGAGAATTCACCTGTGAAGCCATCTGGTCCTGGACCTTTGTTTCTTGGAAGATTTTTAATCACAGTTTCAATTTCAGTACTTGTGATTGGTCTGTTCATATTTTCCATTTCTTCCTGGTTCATTCTTAGGAGATTGTACCTTTCTAACCCATTTCTTCTAGGTTGTCCATTTTATTGGAGTATAGTTTCTTAGAGTAGTCTCTTTTGATTCTTTGTATTTCTGTGGTGTCCATTGTAACTTCTCCATTTTGATTTCTGATTTTATTGATTTGGGCCCTCTCCCTTTTTTATTGATGACTCTGGCTAAAGGTTTTTCAATATTCTTTTTTTGGGGGGGGGGGTATAGTTGTTTTACAATGTGTTAGTTTCTACTGTACAGCTAAGTGAAGTGGAGTTCCCTGTGCTGTACATCAGGTTCTCATTAGTTATCTATTTTATACATATTAGTATAAAATAGCATGTTAAAAGATAACTTTCTTCTTTCCCAATATAAGCATTTAAAGCAGCAAATTTCCCTGTAATTACCATTTCACTTATTAGTTTTTTTAAATTAATTTTTATTGGAGTATAGTTGCTTTACAATGTTGTGTTAGTTTCTACTGTACAGCAAAGTGAATCAACTCTACGTATACATATATCCCCTCTTTTTCGGATTTCCTTCCCATTTAGGTCACCACAGAGCATTGAGTAGAGTTCCCTGTGCTATACAGTAGGTTCTCATTAGTTATCTATTTTATACATAGTATCAATAGTGTAGATATGACAATCCCAATCTCCCAATTCATCCCACCCGACCCTGCCCCTTGGTATCCATACGTTTGTTCTCTACGTCTTTGTCTCTATTTCTGCCTTGCAAACAGGTTGATCTGTACCATTTTTCTAGATTCCACCTATATGTGTTAATACACGATGTTTGTTTTTCTCTGACTTCACTCTGTATGACAGTGTCTAGGCCAGCCACGTCTCTACAAATGACCCAATTTCATTCTTTTTGTGGCTGAGTAATATTCCACTGTGTATATGTACTACGTCTTCTTTATCTGTTGGTCTGCTGATAGGCATTTAGGTTGCTTCCAGGACCTGTCTATTCTAAATAGTGCTGCAGTGAACATTGGGGCGAATGTGTCTTTGAGTTATGGTTTTCTCTGGGTATATGCCCAGTAGTGGGATTGCTGGGTCATATGGTAGTTCTACTTTTAGTTTTTTAAGGAACCTCCATACTGTTCTCCATAGTGGCTGTACCAATTCACACTCCCACCAACAGTGAAGGAGGGTTCCCTTGTCTCCACACCCTCTCTAGCATTTGCTGTTTGTAAATTTTTTTGATGATGGCCATTCTGACTTGTGTGAGGTGATACCTCATTGTAGTCTTGATTTGCATTTCTCTAATAATTAGTGATGTTGAGCATGTTTTCATGTGCCTCTTGGCCATCTGTTTGTCTTCTTTGGAGAAATGTCTATTTAGGTCTTCTGCACATATTTTGATTGGGTTGTTTGTTTTTTTGATATTGAGCTGCATGAACTGTTTGTATATTTTGGAGATTAATCTTTTGTCCAATAATTTGTTTGCAATTATTTTCTCCCATTCTAAGGGTTGTTTTTTTGTCTTGTTTATGGTTTCCTTTGTTGTTTATGGTTTCCTTTGTTGTGCTGAAGCTTTTCAGTTTCATTAGGTCCCATTTGTTTATTTTTGTTTTTATTTCCATTACTGTAGAAGGTGGGTCAGAAAAGATCTTGCTGTGATTTATGTCAAAGAGTGTTCTTTCTATGTTTTCCTCTAAGAGTTTTATAGTGTGTGGTCTTACATTTAGGTCTTTAATCCATTTTAAGTTTTTTTGTGTGTATGTTGTTAGGGAGTTTTCTAATTTCATTCTTCTACATGTAGCTGCCAGTTTTCCCAGCACCACTTATTGAAGGTACTGTCACCATTGTATATTCTTGCCTCCGTTGTAGATTAATTGCCCATATGTACATGGGTTTATTTTGGGGCTCTCTATTCTGTTTCATAGATGTATGTGTGTGCTTTTGGGCCAGTACCAAACTGTTCTGATGCCTGTGACTTTGTGTATAGTCTGAAGTCAGGGAGCCTGATTCCTCCAGCTCTTTTTTTTTTTTTCTCAAGATTGCTTTGGCTACTTGGGGTCTTTTGTGTCTCTATACAGATTTTAAGATATTTTTGTTCTAGTTCTATGAAAAATGCCAATGGTAATTTGATAAGAATTGCATTGAATCTGTAGATTGCTTTGGGTAGTATAGTCATTTTCACAGTATTGATTCTTCAAATCCAAGAACATGGTATATCTCTCCATCTGTTTGTGTCGTCTTTGATTTCATTCATCTGTGTTTTATAGTTTTCTGAGTACAGGTCTTTTACCTCCTTAGGTAGGTTTATTCTTAGGTATTTTATTCTTTTTTTGTTGCAGTGGTGAATGGTATTGTTTCCTTAATTTCTCTTTCTGGTCTTTCATTCATGTATAGGAGTGCAAGAGAAGTCTGTGCATTAATTTTTTTTTTTTTTCGGTACGTGGGCCTCTCACTGTTGTGGCCTCTTCCGTTGTGGAGCACAGGCTCCGGACGCCTAGGCTCAGTGGCCATGGCTCATGGGCCTAGCCGCTCCACGGCATGTGGGATCTTACCAGACCGGGGCACAAACCCGTGTCCCCTGCATCGGCAGGCAGACTCTCAACCACTGCGCCACCAGGGAAGCCCTGTGCATTAATTTTGTATCCTACAACTTTACCAGATTCACTGATTAGCTCTAGTAGTTTTCTGGTGGCATCTTTAGGATTTTCTATGTATAGTATCATCTCATCTGCAAACAATTTTACTTCTTCTTTTCCAATTTTATATTCCTTTCGTTTCCTTTTCTTTTCTGATTTCTGTGGCTAGGAATTCCAAAACTGTGTTGAATAGTAGTTGTGAGAGTGGACCTCCTTGTCTTGTTCCTGATCTTCGAGGAAATGCTTTCAGTTTTTCACCATTGAGAATGATGTTAGCTGTGTGTTTGTCATACATGGCCTTTATTATGTTGAGGTAGGTTCCCTCTGTGCCCACTTTCTGGAGAGTTTTTATCATAAATGGGTGTGGAATTTCGTTAAAAGCTTTTTCTGCATCTATTCAAATGATCATATGGTTTTCATTTAATTTGTTAATATGGTGTATCTCATTGGTTGATTTGCGTACATTGAAGAATCCTTGCATCCCTGGGGTAAATCCCACTTGATTGTGGTGTATGATTCTTTTAATGTGTTGTTGGATTCTGTTTGCTAGTAGCTTGTTGAAGATTTTTTGTCTATATTCATCACTAATATTGGTCTGTAATTTTCTTTTTTCGTGATATCTTTGTCTGATTTGGGTATCAGGGTGATGGTGGCCTCATAGAATGAGTTTGGAAGAGTTCCTTTCTCTTCAGTTTTTTGGAAGAGTTTGAGGATGGGTGTTAGCTCTTCTCTAAGTGTTTGGTAGAATTCACCTGTGAAGCCATCTGGTCCTGGACTTTTGTTTGTTGGAAGATTTTTAATCACAGTATCAATTTCATTACTTGTGATTGGTCTGTTCATATTCTCTGTTTCTTCCTGGTTCAGTCTTGGAAGGTTATACCATTTTATGAATTTGTCCATTTCTTCCAGATTGTCCATTTTACTGGCCTGTAGTTGCTTATAGTAGTCTCTTATGATCCTTTGTATTTCTGCAGTGTCCTTTGTAACTTTTCCTTTTTCATTTCTAATTTTATTGATTTGAGTCCTCTCCCTCTTTTTCTTGATGAGCCTGGCTAAAGGTTCATCAATTTTGTTTATTGTCTCAAAGAATCAGCTTTTAGTTTTATTGATCTTTGCTGTTGTTTCTGTTTCATTTATTTCTTTTATCTTTATGATTGATTTCTTTCTACTAACTTTGGGGTTTTTTTGTTCATCTTTCTCTGGTTCCTTTAGCTGTTAGTTTAGATTGTTTATTTGAGATTTTTCTTGTTTCTTCAGGTAGGATTGTATTGCTGTAAACTTCCCTCTTAGAACTGCTTTTGCTGCATCCCATATGTTTTGGATCATCATGTTTTCATTGTTGTTTGTCTCTAGGTATTTTTTTATTTTCTCTTTGATTTCTTTACTGATCTCTTGGTTATTTAGTAGCGTAATGTTTAGCCTTCATGTGTTTTATACTATAGTTTTTTTCCCCTGTAATTGATTTCTAATCTCATAGTGTTGTGGTTGGAAAAGATGTTTGATTTGATTTCAGTTTTCTTAAATTTACCAGGGCTTGATTTGTTACCCAAGATGTGATCTATCCTGGATAATGTTCCGTATGCACTTGAGAAGAAAGTGTATCCTTCTGCTGTCAGGTGGAATGTTCTATAAATATCAGTTAAATCTATCTGGTCTATTGTGCCATTTAAAGTTTGTGTTTCCTTGTCTGGATGATCTGTCTGGATGATCTGTCCATTGGTGTAAGTGGGGTGTTAAATTCCCCCACTATTGTGTTACTGTCGATTTCCCCTTTTGTGGCTGTTAGCATTTGCCTTATGTATTGAGGTGCTCTTATGTTGGGTGCATAAATATTTACAATTGTATGTTTCCTTGGATTGATCCCTTGATCATTATGTAGTGTCCTTATCTCTTGTAACAGTGTTTATTTTAAAGTCTATTTTATCTGATATCAGTATTGTTACTCCAGCTTTCTTTTGATTCCCATTTGTATGGAACATCTTTTTCCATCCCCTCACTTTCAGCCTGTATGTGTCCCTAGGTCTGAAGTTGGTCTTTTGTAGACAGCATATATACAGGTTTTGTTTTTGTATCCATTCAGCCAGTCTGTCTTTTGGTTGGAGCATTTAACCCATTCACATTTAGGGTAATTATTGATATGTATGTTCCTATTACCATTTTCTTAATTGTTTTGGGTTTGTTTTTGTAGGTCTTTTTCTTCTTTTGTGTTTTCTGCTTAGAGAAGTTCCTTTAGCATTTGCTGTGGAGCTGGTTTGGTGGTGCTGAATTCTCTTAGCCTTTGCTTATCTGTAAAGCTTTTGATTTCTCCGTTAAATCTGAATGAGATCCTTGCTGAGTAGGATAATCTTGGTTGTAGGTCTTTCCCTTTCATCACTTTAAATATATCCTGCCACTCCCTTCTGGCCTGCAGTTTCTGCTGAAAGATCATCTGATAATCTTATGGGGATTCCCTTGTATGTTATTTGTTGCTTTTCCCTTGTTGCTTTTAATATTTTTTCTTTGTTTTTAATTTTTGTTACTTTGATTAATATGTGTTTTGGCGTGTTTATCCTTTGGTTTATTCTGTATGGGACTCTCTGCACTTCCTGGACTTGATTGGCGATCTCCTTTCCCATGTTTAGGGAAGTTTTCGCCTATAATCTCTTCAAATATTTTCTCAGACCCCTCCTCTTGCTCTTTTTCTCCTGAGACACCTATAATTCGAATGTTGGTGTGTTTAATATTGTCCCAGAGATTTCTGAGACTGTCCTCAATTCTTTTCATTCTTTTCTTTATTCTGTTCCTCAGCAGTGTATTCCACCATTCTGTCTTCCAGGTTACTTATCCATTCTTCTGCCTCAGTTATTCTGCTGTTGATTCCTTCTAGAGTATTTTTAATTTCAGTTGTTGTGTTGCTCATCACTGTTGGTTTGTTCTTTAGTTCTTCTGTTTCCTTGTTAAACATTTCTTGTGTTTTATTCTATTTCTGAGATTTTATTTTTTTATATAAACTTATTTATATTTGTTAGTTTTGGCTGTGTTGTGTCTTTGTTGCTGTGCCCAGGCTTTCCTCTAGTTGCAGTGAGTGGGGCTACTCTTCGTTGTGGTGCATGGGCTTCTCACTGTGGTGGCTTCTCTTGTTGCAGAGCACGGGCTCTAGAGTGCGTGGGCTTCAATAGATGCGGCACATGGCCTCAGTAGTTGTGGCGCGTGGGTTCTAGAGCACAGGCTCAGTAGTTGTGGCGCCTGGGCTCAGTTGCTCTGTGGCATGTGGGATCCTCCAGGACCAGGCCTCGAACCCATGTCCCCTGCATTGACAGGCGGACTCCCAACCACTTGTGCCACCAGGGACACCCTGTTGCTGAGATTTTATATCATCTTTACTATCATTACTCTGAATTCTTTTTCAGGTAGACTGCCTCTTTCCTCTTCATTTGTTTGGTCTTGTGGGCTTTTACCTTGCTCCTTCATCTGCAGCATATTTCTCTGTCTTCTCATTTTGTTTAATTTACTGTGTTTGGGGTCTCCTATCCGCAGGCTGCAGGGTCGTAGTTCCTCTTACTTCTGGTGTCTGCCCGCAGTGGGTGAGGTTGGTCCAGTGGCTTGTGTAGGCTTCCTGGTGGGGGGGACTGGTGCCTCCGTTCTGGTGGGTGCAGCTGGATCTTGTCCCTCTGATGGGTAGGGCCACATCTGGTGGCTCTTTTTGTGGTGTTTCTGAGCTTAGTATGACTTTCGGCAGCCTGTCTGCTAATGGGTGGGGTTGTGTTTCTGTCTTGCTAGTTGTTTGGCATGAGGCGTCCAGCACTGGAGCTTGCTTGCCATTGGGTGGAGCCAGGTCTTGGTGTTGAGATGGAGACCTGTGGAAGAGCTTTTGCCAATTATATTCCCTGAGGCTGAGAGTTCTCTGGTCATCCAACATCCTGGACTAGGCTGTCCCACCTCAGAGGCTCAGGCCCGACCCCTGTCCGGAGCACCAGGACCCTGCAAGCTGCACAGTGTGGAAGAAAAGGAAAAAAAAAAAAGAAAGAAAGAAAACAGACACACACAAAGAAACACACAAACAAAAACAAACAAAAAAGAAAATGAACAAACAAAACCCCAAGACAAATGTTAAAAACAAACCAAACAAAAACAAAGAACCACACACACACACACACACACACAAAAGAGAGAGAGAGATAACAAAAAAGAAGAGAGCAACCAAACAAATAAACGAACCCCAAAATGAAAACAAACACTAAAAACTAAACTACCAAAACAAAAAACTAAAAACAAATCAAAAGCAGAAATCGAACTCTTGGTCGGTCTCTGCACCTGCTGTGGGCACTGTGGGACCAGCTTATGCTCTGACCTGACCCAACTCCTACGAGTACTTGCCCCCAAAGTCCACGGCCTCAACTGTGGGAGCACTCGTTGTCTCTTCAGACACTGCACAGATGGGGGGTTTATCGAGCCGATTGAGGGATTTGATCTCCTGCTCCCGTGGCTGCATGGAGAACTTCCCCTTCTCTTCTGTGGTCGCACTGGCCCCACGAGTTCAGCTTTAGTTGTGGCTCTGCCTCTGCACTGGGGCCACCCTCAGGAGTCTCTTCCCCACCCAGGCAAGAGGGAACCAAAGCAGTGGCTGACTAGGGCTCACTTGCTCACCCAGTTCAGGGACGGGGAGGGACACAGCATTCACAATTAGGATGTGTGGGCAGTGCCTTTGGTGGCAGAAACCAGTGGGAATTTGCAACAGCCTGAGGTGTGCCGTTCGCTCTCCCCAGGAAGTTGGCCTCAGATCGCTGTACCGTTGGCAGTGGCAGGCTGCACTGGCTCCCGGGAAGGTGTGGGCAGTGACCCGAGCTTGCTCACAGGACCCGTGGTGGCAGCGGTGGCAGCAGTGGCCGTCACACCCACCTCTGGGGTCCAAGTAGCAGGCACAGCTCTCACCCGGCCCTAGAGCTTGTGCAGGCTGTGCCCTGCTGTCTGTGGGCGCGTGGAGAAAGAAGCTCCTAGGGCGGGTGTGCCCCTCTCCTCGTGCACCCTGCAGCAATGGTCCCTTGTCTATCTGGCAGGCCCAGGTTTCTTTCCGGACTCCCTCAGGCTGTCTTCTCACAGCTAACCCCCAATCCTCTCTCCCTGGGGTCTGACCTCTGAAGCCAGAGCCTCAGAACCCAGCCCCCACTCGCCCCAGCAGGCAGGCAAGCATCTCAGGCTGGGGAGTGCTGGTTGACACCAATCCTCTGTGCGGGATTTTCTCTGCTTTGCTCTCCGCACCCATGTTGCTGCGTTCTCCTCTGAGTCTCCAAAGCTCCCCCTTGTCTCTGCCAGTGAGGGTGCTTCCTAGTGTGCAGAAACATTTCCTCCTTCACAGTGCCCTTGCAGAGGCATCAGTCCTGTCCTGATTCCTTTGTCTCTTTTTTTTTTTTCCTTTTTTCTTTTGCCCTACCCAGTTACATGGAGATTTTCTTGCCTTTTTTGGAAGTCTGAGGTCTTCTGCCAGTGTTCAGTAGGTGTTCTGTAGGAGTTGTTCCACATGTAGATGTGTTTTTGATGTATCTGTGGGGAAGAAGGTGATCTCCACATCTTATTCCTCTGCTGTTTTCCGAGACTTCTCTATCGATGCTTTATCTTTTCAAAGAACCAGGTTTTAGTTTCATAGATCTTTTTTTGTTTTTGCTCTGATTTATTCTGCTCTGATCTTTATATCTTTCTTTGGGGTTTTGTTCTTTTTCTAGTTCCTTTAGGCATAAAGTTAGGTTGTTTATTTGAGATTGTTTATTTGAGATTGTTCTTGAATCCTAAGTTTAGCTTGTTTTGCTATAAACTTCACTCTTAGAACTGTTTTTACTGTGTCCGATAGGTTTTGGGTCATACTGTTTTTATTTTCATTTGTCTCTAGGGTTTTGTTTTGTTTTTAATCTCCTCTTTGATTTCTTCAGTGATCCACTGGCTGTGTAGTAGCATATTCTTTAGCTTCCACATCTTTGTGTTTTTTGCAGATTTTATTTTTTTGGTTTTGTGGGTTTGTTTTTTTTTAGTTGATTTCTAGCCTAATAGCATTGTGGTTGGAAAAGATGCTTGATATGATTCCAGTTTTCTTACATTTACCAAGGATTGCTTTGTGACCCAGCATGTAGTCTGTCTTGTAGAATGACCCATATGCACTTGAAAAGAATGTGTATTCTGCTGCTTTCAGGTGGAATGCTCTATATCAGTTAAGTCCATCTGCTCTAATGTGTCATTTAAGGCCTGTGTTTCCTGATGGATTTTCTGTCTGGATGATCTGCCCATTGATATAAGTGGGTGTTAAAGTCCCCCACTATTATTGTGTTGCTGTCCATTTCTCTTATGTCTGTTAACATTTGCCTTATATATTGAGGTGCTCCTTAGTTGGGGTGGATATATATTTGGAATTGTTATGTCTTCTTTATAGATTGATCCTGTGATCATTTTCTTGTGGCCACCTTTGTCTCTTTTAACAGTCTTTTTTCTTTTTCAAGTCTATTTTGTCTGATATAAGTGTTGCTTCTCAATCTTCCTTTTTATTTACATTTGCATGGAATACTTTTTACCATCCCTTCACTTTCAGTCTGTATATGTCTCTGCATCTGAAGTGAGTCTCCTGCAGGCAGCGTATGTACAGGTCCTATGTTTGTATCCATTCATCCAGTCTGTATCTTTTGGTTGCAGCATTTAGTTCATTTACATTTAAGATAATTATTGACATGTTTGTTTCTATTGCCATTTTGTTAATTGTTTTGGATTTGTTTTTGTAGGTCTTTTTGTCCCCCTTTCTTTTGTTCTCTTTTCTTGTGGTTTGATGAGTATCATTAGTGTTATGGTTGGATTTCTTTTTCTTTTTTGTATGTATATGTATTAGAGATTTTTATTTCTCATTTACCATGAGGTTTTTGTATACTAGTATGTATGTTTATGTGCTTGTTTTAAGTTGCTAATCTCAAATGCATTTTAGATACCCTACATTTGTACTCTCCTCTCCGCATGATTACTGTTTTTGGTATTATATTTTACATCCAGTTGTTTTGTATATCCCTTAACTGCTCATTGTGGATACAGATGGTTTTACTACTTTTGTTTTTTAACCTACCTACTAGCTTTGTGTGTGGGTGATTTTCTACCTTTATTGTATGTTTGCCTTTACCAGTGAGCTTTTCCATTTTGTGATTTTCTTGTTTGTAGTCAAGAAAGTCTTGTGGTCTTTTCCCACTAGAGAAGTTCCTTTAGCATTTGTTGTAAATTTGGTTTGGTGGTGTTGAATTCTTTTAGCTTTTTCTTATCTATAAATCTTTTGATTTCTCCATCGATCTGAAGGAGAACTTTGCTGGGTTGACTACTCTTGGTTGCAGGTTTTTCTCTTTGATCACTTTAAGTATATTGTACCAGTGCCTTCTGGCTTGCAGAGTTTCTGATGAAAAATCATGTGATAGCCTTATGGGAGTTCTCTTGTATGTTTTTTATTGCTTCCCTTGTTGCTTGTAATTTTCTCTCTTTACCTTTAATTTTTGTTGTTTTAATCAGAATGTGTCTTGGTGTTTCCTTTCCCAGGTTAGAGAAGTTTTCAGCTAATATCTCTTCAAATATTTTCTCAAGCCCTTTCTCTCTTCTCCTTCTGGGAACCCTGTATTGCGAATATTAGCATACTTGCTCTTGTCCCAGAGGTGTCTTAAACTAGTCTCATTTCTTTTTATTCTTTTCTTTTTTTCCTTTTGGTGGCAGTGATTTCCCCTACTCTGTTTTCCAGCTCACTGGTCCATTATTCTGCCTCATTTCGTCTATTATTAATTCCTCGTATTTTTCATTTCAGTTATTTTATTCTTCAATTCTGTTTCATTGTTATTTAGAAATTCTAAGTCTTTGTTAAAATCTTATCATTTCTCACATTGTGCATCCATTCTCCTACCAAATTCTTTGATCATCTTTACGATTATTACTCTGAACTCCTTCTTGAATAGTTTGCCTGTCTCCATGACACTTGGTTCTTCTTCTGGGCTTCTGTTTTGTTCCTTTGTCTGAAACATATTCCTCTGTCACCTCATTTTGTCTAAATTGCATTTGTATTTTATGTATGTGGTAGGTTAGTTACATTTCTCAACCTTGGAGAAGTGGCCCTCTGTAGGAGACATCCTATGCATTCAGGCAGTGCACTCCCCTTTCGTCACCTATGGACCAGGGGCTGTCTGGTCCCCAGGTAGTATGTGGCCTGCGTTTGCAGACTTGGTCTATAGGCTGCAGAGACTATAGTTTTCTTGCTTCTAGTGTCTGCCCCCTGGTGAGTGAAGCTGGTCTAGAGGCTTGTGCAGACTTCCCTGTGGGAGGGGCAGGTGCCTGCTCACTGGTGGGTGTTGCTGGGTCTTTGCCTCTGGTGGGTAGGGCCCTCTGGTGTCTAGGGGCATGGGAAGTAGCTGGGGGCTCAAGAAGTCTTTAGACAGCCTGTCTGCTAATGGGTGGGACTGTGCCCCTGCCCGTTGTGTTGTTTGGTCTGGGGGGGGGTCACAGCACTGGAGCCTGCAGGGTTTTAGATGGGGCCAGGTATTGGTGCCAAGACGTCAGCCTCCAGGAGAGCTCATGCAGATGAATGCTCCCTGATACGTCCACCACCAGTGTCTATGTCTCCTGACCATGCTACAGTTGCCTCCTGCCTCCCCTGGAGATCCTCTAAGACCAGCAGGTAGCTCTGGTCCATGCTCCTATGATATTACTGCTTTGGCCCTTTGTCCCGGTGCATGTGAGTTCTTTTGTGCGCCCTTTAAGAGTGAAGTCTCCATTTCCCCCAGTCCTGTGGAGCTGCAGTCAAGTCCCGCTGGCCTTCTAAGCCAGATGCTCTGAGGACTCTGCTTCCTGGGCTAGACCCCTGGGCGGAGCTGCCTCACGTGGAGCTCAGAACTCTCACTTCTGTGGGAGACCCTCTGTACTATAATTATTCTCTAGTTGGTGGGCTGCCCACCCAGGGGACGTGCGATGTGATTATACGGCCAATCGCCCCTTCATCTATCCAGGTGTGGTTCCTTCATTAGCTGTTGAAGATCTTTTCTGGTAGGTTCTAGTTCAGTGGTTGCTCTTCAGTCAGTTGTGATTTTGGTGTGCTTGTGAAAGGAGGGGGAACTTAGGGTCCTTCTCTGCCATCTTAGCTGCTATCCCACAAGAGGTTTTTTTTGGAAGTCTCTGTTCTATTCCAGCAGTCTGTCTGTATGCCAGTACCACACTGTTTTGATTAGTGTATCTGTGGAATAAGTTTTGAAATAAAGAAGTGTGATACAACAAGTTTGTTCTTTTCAAGATCGTTTTTGCTATTTGCTTTCTCCTGAGCCTCCATATGAATCACAGGATGGATTTATCTCTTTCTTCAGGAGAACACTACTGGGATTTCACTAGGGAATGATTTGAATATAATGATCACTTTGGGTAGTATTGACATCATGACAATATTGACTTCCAATCTATGAATTTGGGATGTCTTTGCATTTATTTTTGTCTTTACTAAAATTTTCAGCAGTCTTTAGTTTGCAATATATATATCTTTACCTTCTTGTATAACGTTGCATCTAACTTTTTTTTTTTTTTTGATTGTCTTGTAGCTGGAATATTTTTCTCATTTTCTTTTTTGGTTGTTCATTTTTAATGTTTATGAACCTAACTGAATTTTGCATGTTGATTTTATAGCTTCTCATTTTTTAGAGCTCTGAAAATTTTAGCAGGTTTTTTCTGCAGAATATTCATGGTTTTCTACATATTAGATCATGTCAGTTGTATACAGAGATGATTTCACTCCCTTTTGCTATTGGGATATCTGTTACCCAATTTTCTGCCTCTGTGTTCTTCCTGGGACTTCCAGTAATATGCTTTTAGAAATATTGCGAGCAGGTATCCTTGTCTTGTTCCTGATCTTAAAGGAAAAGCTGTCATTCTTTCACCATTGAGTATGATGAGAGCTCTGTGTAACTGCTCCATTGCAGGATATTTTTCAGCATCGTCTTCTACCTTTTCCTAATAAAGAACATACATCACACATGATGTTGAATCCAAATTCATATGCCCATTCCTCATTGGAGTTAGAAGCAGAGAAATGTGTATTAGTTGAGGAGGTGCCAGCCAGAAACTTGGGAGACCTGGCCTTGTCTCACATCCATCTTCCTGGCTGGCCAGGGTGTAAGATTTTTAAAGGGTAAGGGAGAGAGGGGAGGGGAGTGTCTGTAATCCCAGCTTTCCTATAAGATCTCAGCTGCAGACTTTTGAGAATCGAGTTGTGGCTTCCTTTCTGATTATTCTGTATGTTCCTGCAAAACAGTTCCTAAATCAGAGTCTTGTGATCCCATAACTTCCTTCTAGGAGACAGGAAAAGCAATAGTTCAGGCATTTTATTATTTACTTAGAGCCAAATTTGACTGGTTAAGAATTTCAATTCTCAGTTGACCCTGTGGTGTCATCAATTTTTAAGTCCTCTTGGGGTAACTGGTTGAAGCCACAGTTTGGGTTCATAAATCAAAGTACCAATTTAAGCTACCAATCATGGAAGTGATTAAATTGGACTTGCTTTTCCTTTGTTTCTGTATTCTCTCAATCCCCTAATTAGTAACTGCTTGAATCTGACTTTTTGAACTCAGGAATGGTCTAGGAGACTAAAGCCTTTTTTTTTTTTTTGTTACAAACAGGAAATGGGAGACTCAGAAAGGCTTTTGTAACCAGGAAGGCCCTGCAGATTCCTGTTCAGTTTAAATCCCCCCTTTTCTTTGGTACTCCTCAATCTTGAGATGAACATGTGTGGAAGAAGAAACAGAATAAAATTTTCAATAGAGAGGTTAATCAGACTTAGCAGGAGAACTCAGATTTAAGGCAACTTAACTTTTGAACATTATGGTACCCTATTCTACTGGAGGGTTGATTCAGTTTCTTTGTAACTGCATGTATGTACAGAAGAAACTCATTCGTCTTTAGATGGCTTTTTCCTGGTTTTTCCTTCTGATTTCTGCTAATAAAATTCATGTTCTTTATGATATGACTTCATCTGCATTATATCTTATATAGTTTTCATTTGCATTTTTTTCCAACAGCATTGTGTCTGACCCTAGGCAATAAATATACAAAGTGCTCACTTTTTGTTTCTAGTATTTTGGAGCCATTAAACCAGATAATTAAGGATACTGCATAAGTAGGGATTGTTCTGTTACTGGCCATTAGATAACTGGAGAATATTTTATGTCTTAATTTATAAATGTCATTTACAGATGATGGTCTTTTAGCATGTATTATGCAATACAACTGACACGTACTACTTGTTAATGTAAAATGCCTTTTCTTTTTGGGTACACATTTCTATAGCAAAGATTTAGAAAAATATATTGTTTCTTAAAAATTGTTTTATCAAATTCTTCATTTTCTCTGTTATATTTGTTTTACAGTTCTAAACAGCCAATTATCTTATTAATTGGATAAGTTTTGTTTTGGATTATTTCCCGGTACAATACATTGTCTTCTTTTCTTTTTTCTTTTTTCTTTTTTTTTCTTTTTTTTTTTTTTTTGGCGGTACACGGGCCTCTCACTGTTGTGGTCTCTCCCGTTGCGGAGCACAGGCTCCGGACGCGCAGGCTCAACGGCCATGGCTCACGGGCCCAGCCGCTTTGCGGCATGTGGGATCTTCCCGGACTGGGGCACGAACCCGTGTCCCCTGCATCGGCAGGCGGACTCTCAACCACTGTGCCACCAGGGAAGCCCTACATTGTCTATTTTTAAAAATGTATTTATGTACAGTAAGCATGCAGAATACATCAATAGTATATTTTTCTCCTCAATGATGAGACAGCAGGATGTTTGCTGTTGGTTGGTCTGTTCTTAGAGGTGATAGTAGAAAAATACTCTTTCTTTGAGAGCCGACATAAGTTTGTCCAGTGTGAGTGTTTTTGTCATATGGTGTTTAAAACCAGGCTACCTTAAAGTATATTTGAAATTATGTTATCATGCTTTCTTAAGTGAAGAATTCTATTCCTTTGGTGTGTCCAAAAATTGAAGGTCATGGTTGGGGCATTTCATACTTACCTTTCGTATAAGTATTACATTTGTTGTAATATCATATATTCAACGTGAGACATATATCTTTGAATTATTGTGAATGGGATACCTATGGTTCTTTATATCTTGTAGATATCTCCCCTATACATGTGATCAAGCAATTACAACCCAAAATGAACAGTGATAAAGGAGAAGTATTCCAAACACCGATGTTGGGAAGACCTGAAAGCTGTAAAATCAAACATTTTCACCTCTGGGAAATTCAGAAAAATATGTATGACTTTGAGTGTCAGTGGAGAGATGATGAAAGAAATTACAAAGGGATGCCTGTAATCTGCAACAAAAATCTCACTGATGGAAGAGATCAACATGGTAGAGGGGGTGTAGGAATCAAGCCCTGTGGAAATAGGCTTGGATTAAACTTTCAGGATAAACTGCAGATATTTCAGACTGATGGGATAATTTCTGAATGTGATGTAGTTGAGAGGTCTATCAACAATAGTTTCTCATTTTCACCACTTCAGAAAATTCCTCCTAGTGTCCAAACCAATGCTTCTAACATATATGGGAATGATTCTGTGCATCCTTCAGTGATGACACAAAACCTTAAAGCACACAGGGAAAGACCTTGCAAATGTAATGAGTGTGGGAAAGCCTTTCTTAAGGGCTCACACCTCATTAAACATCAGACCATCCACACAGGAGAGAAATTACATAAATGTGACATATGTGACAAATTCTTTGGTCGAAGTTCACAGCTTGCACGTCATCGGAAAACTCATCCTGGAGAGAAATGTTACAAATGTAATGAGTGTGGCAAAACCTTTAACAATGGCTCCATCCTTGCCAGACATCAGATAATCCACCCAGGAGCAAACTTATATAAATGTGATGTATGTGGTAAAATCTTTGGTCAAAATTCATATCTTGTACATCATCGGAATATTCATGCTGGAAAGAGAAGTTACCAGTGTAATGAGTGTGGTAAAACCTTTACTGACAGCTCAAACCTCAGTAGGCATCAGAGAATTCATACAGGAAAGAAATTATATAGATGTGATATTTGTGGCAAAGTCTTTAGCCGAAATGCACACCTTGCTGGTCATCGGAGGATTCATACTGGAGAGAAACCTTATAAATGTAATGAGTGTGGGAAGCTCTTTAGTCACCATTCACATTTCATAAGTCATAAGAGATTTCATACTGGAGAGAAACCTTACAAATGCAGTGAGTGTGGCAAGGCCTTTAGTGAGAAGGCAGTCCTTTTAAGTCATCAGAGAATTCATACTGGTGAGAAACCTTACAAATGTGATGAGTGTGGAAAGGTCTTTAGTCAAAAATCACATCTTCGACTTCATTGGAGAATTCATACCGGAGAGAAACCTTTCAAATGTAATGAGTGTGGCAAGTTCTTCAGTCGAAATTCACACCTTACAAGTCACCGGAGAGTACATATAGAGAAACCTTTCAAATGTTTTGAGTGTGGGAAAGCCTTTACTCAGGTCTCAACCCTTGCTACACATCAGAAAACCCATACCTGAGAGAAACTATGTAAGTGTGATATATGTGTGAAGGCCTTCAAAACTCACACCTAACAGTTGTTCAGAGAATTTATACTATGGAGAAATCATACAAATATCAGTGTGGCAAAGCTTTTGTGCATTGAGCCTCACTTACCATCAGAGAATTCATACTAGAGAGAAACCTTACAAATATAGTGAGTGTGGCAAAGCCTTCAGTGTGCTTTCAAGCCAAACTTACCATCAGAGGATCCATACTGGTTAGAGCACTTAAAAATATAATGAAGGGGACTTCCTTGGTGGTCCAGTGGTAAAGAATCTGCCTTACAAGGCAGGGGACATGGGTTCGGTCCCTGGTTGGAGAACTAAGATCCCACGTGCCGTGGCGCTACTAAGCCTTCACGCCACAACTACTGAGCTTGCGTGTCTCAACTAGAGCCCACGTGCTGCAAACTACAGAGCCCACGCGCTCTGGAACCCACGCTCCACAACTACAGAGCCCATGCACCCTGGAGCCTGTGCGCTACAACTAGAGAAGAGAAAACCCACATGCCACAACTAGAGAGAAGCCTGTGCACTACAGTGAAAGATCCTGCATGCCTCAACGAGGATCCTGCGTGCTGCAACTAAGACCCAACATACCAAAAACAAATAAATAATAAATAAATCTTTAAAAAAAATACAACGAAGGTGGCAGTGCTTTAGGAGGCCCTTACATCTTAGGCTTCATGAGAAAATTCATACTGGATAGAAACCAGATAAATGTATTTAGTATATTCAGGCCTTTAGAAAATGAATTCAATCTAGGAAGATTCCTCACCAGTGCCATGAATGTGAAAAACCTATTCTCACAGCTCACATCTCACCAATATTCAGGTAATCCGCACTTTTCAGAACATTACAAATGTACTAAATTTTGAATGCTTTTATTTATTTATTTAACAAAGTGAATTTATTTATTTATTTATTTATTTATTTAGGGCTGTGTTGGGTCTTCGTTTCTGTGCAAGGGCTTTCTCTAGTTGTGGCAAGTGGGGGCCACTCTTCATCGCGGTGCGTGGGCCTCTCACTATCGCGGCCTCTCTTGTTGTGGAGCACAGGCTCCAGACACGCAGGCTCAGTAGTTGTGGCTCATGGGCCCAGCTGCTCCACGGCATGTGGGATCTTCCCAGACCAAGGCTCGAACCCGTGTCCCCTGCATTAGCAGGCAGATTCTCAACCACTGCGCCACCAGGGAAGCCCCTTGAATGCTTTTAGATTGTGCCTTAAACTCAGTGATCACCAAATACTTCATGTTTTAAAATGCAACAAATATATCAAAAGTTAAACTATTGCTCACTCATCGCTAGATATCAGAATATTTATCCTGAGTAAAACCCACAGAAATGTAATGTATGTGGCAAGGATCTTACCCAGAAGTCACAAGATAAGAACATACTGGCACCATACCTCCCAAATGCACTGGTTGAGGCAAAACCTTTACCTTGAATTCAAGTACTTGGCAATTGCAGAAAGTCCATATTGAAGAGAAGCTATGGAAATGTATGAATAGAGGCTTTCTCCAGGCCTCACAGTGCACTAAGCTTCAGAGTACACATTTTTGAGAGAAACCACACAAAGCAATTTGTGTCCTGAGGACTGTACTTGAAGATCAAAACTGAAATACAGAGGATTTATGCTGGCGAGCAAGCTTTCCGATGTAATGAATGTTGTAAATTTTTACAACAAGTATCCATACGTTTAGTGTAATGACAGAATTCTTACAGGTTACAAAGTATATATGGAAAAACTTCATGAAACAGTACATCCTTGGGGTTTACCAAAGAACTAATATTTGGGACAGTCCTTACAAATATAATGAATTTGGTGAATTTTTTGAGCCATTCTTACAACAGACCACCAGAGAAGGCATACTAGGAATAAATCTTTAGTTCTCTGAGGTTAACCTGAGATATTACATACTGCAGAATCATTACAAGTCACAACATGTTAAAACTTCTGGCATGGTGTGTATATGAGAGGAAAAGGACATGTGAAAATAACCGATTATCTTTAGTATATTAAAATTTAATTATTTGAGTTTTCTTGAAAAGGCTACTTACTATTTATGCTTTTCAACCTAAAGTTTGAAGTAACAGGGAAGAACAAGTCTGTCTCTGTATTGGACCTTTTCCTTTTACTTTAACATTTGTATTCTATTGCTTTTGCTACAAGTGAATCACTAAAGGGATGTTGCCCATAAGCTTAAATTATACATAATGGGCTATCTTTGGGAAACCTGATTCCCGTGTAATGTGCATTAAACTAAAATACCTTTGTTTACCTCATGGGAAACCTCCTGTTCAGGCTCCCCTGTGAATGGCTTCAAGAAAGAAGAAATTAAAACATCCCCTGAAGAATCTGATCGGAACCAGGACTTTACTCCCTCCTCTTTTAGTATGAAAGAAGCCCGAATTCTAACTCAGGGAAGATGATTCTTTGGGACAGTAGTCCACCACCTTCTGGGTCTGCTAGCTTTCTGAATAAAGCCACTGTTGCTTGCCCCAACAACTAGTCTCTCAGTTTACTGGCCTGTTGTGTGGTGAGCCCTAAGAGCTTGGCCTTGCTAATATGTTGATTTCATGCATTCATTACAGGCCTTTCATGATGGTCTCTGGGAAGGAATCAGTAAGATGAGGGGGCCAACTTCATTAGGTGTGGTTCTTTCACATCCATGTTCCCTGGAAAAACATGAATCCTGAATTATCAAATTCAATAGTGTGTGAATTAGTGTCAGGGAGGGGCAGAGAACAGTGTAAAACTAGGACATGAATCATGATGCTCGTTATGTCCAGGGCACCCTTCTGTTCACAGTGGGTTACAGGACACAGTGCTCCACCAACTGACCTGGACAAGAGCAGGGAAGACATTAAGGCACTGGGCTTTTCATGGCAGGAGAGTGACAGGTTATTAGGGCCTGATCATGTGGTAGGAACAGTGCACAGGAAAAGTTGGTCACTTTCTCCATTGGATGGCATGTATGATTAAAGAAAAATGGAAGAGAGAGCAATTATTTTGAGCATCAGATTTAATCAGAACCAGAATAATATGTGTTTGTGTATGATTCACATTTAACTGCTGCCATTATCATTTGCTACTGTTGTATTCATAGAATGACATGAATGAATGTATCATGGGTCTCCTGTTCTAATTAATAAAATATAATCACTTTTGTCATAACCCTGGATGAATCATGTTTATTCCATCAACACAGTTTTATCTCATCTCGGTGCTTTATAACAGCAGGTAAGAACACACCTTTAAGCTCTCAGGTTTGAAAGAATCTATAACAATTTCTTTCCAATATGGAATGAAACAACATACAATTTGGGGGGTTACATACTCATAATTTGTACTCTCTACACTCTATTCCAGAATATTCAGATGGCTATAATGCAAATCCCATAGCAGTGCATTTCAGACTGACTTCCATTAATGTGCAAAAATTGAATCAAATTTAAATAAATTTAAAGATCTAATTGGCTTTATTGAATGATTGCTACATTGGGCAGCATTCCACCTGGGAAATAAGGAGGTGCTCCAGGGAGCTGTACAACGTGGGAAAGCACATGATGCTGAGCATCTTTTCATGTGCATTTTGAATTTGTATCTATGATAGATTTTTGGTTTGTGCTTTCTATGAGTCTTTATATGGATATGGGACTCTCGGCACTTCCTGAACTTGGGTGACCGTGTCCTTTCCCAGGTTAGGGCGGTCTTCAGCTATTATCTCTGCAACTATTTTCTAAGGCCCTTCCTCTCTTCTCCTTCTGGGACTTGGGGAATACAAATATTAGTGCACTTGTTGTCGTCCCAGAAGTCTCTTCAAATGTCCTCCTCCTTTTATTTTGTTCTCTTCAGCAGGGGTGATTTCCACTACTCTGTCTTCCAGCTCACTGATCCATTCTTCTGCCTCATTTAGTCTGTTATTGATGCTTTCTAGTGTATTTTTCATTTCAGTTACTGTATTCTCCAATTCTGTTCAGTTGTTGTTTATATTTTCAAAGTCTTTGTTAAATACTTCTCATTTCTCAGGCTGTGCATCCATTCTCCCGAGTTCTTTTTGATCATCACTCTGAACATTTTTTCGGCCAGATTTCCTATCTCCACGTCACTTAGTTCTTCTTCTGGGGTTTTTGTCTTATTCCTCCGCCTGAAACATATTCCTCGGGTACCTCATTTTGTCTAAATTGCTCTGTATATTTTTATGTATGTGGTAGGTTAGTCACATTTCTCAGCGTTGGAAAAGTGGCCCTCTGTAGGAGGTGTCTTATGCCTCCTTCTCATCACCCAAGGTCAGAGGCCAGCTGGTCCCGGGGTAGTGTCTGGCCTGTATTTGTGGATTCAGTTTGCAGGCTGTGGGACTGTCATTTTCTTGCTTCTGGTGTCTGCACCCTGGTGGGTGAGGCTGGTCTAGAGGCTTCTCCCTGCCCACTGTTGGTTGGACCTGGGTCTTGGCCCTTTGGCAGGCCAGGGTATGTCTGAGGGCATGTAGAGAGGGGGCAGTGGGCCCAGGAAGCCTTTAGGCTGCCCATTGGCTGATTGGTGGAGCTGTATCCCCTGCCAGTTTGTTGTTTTGCCTGAGGCGCCCCAGCGCCAGACCTATATGTTCTTGGGTGGGGCGAGGTCTTGGTGCCAAGAAGTCAGCCTCCAGGAGAGCTCATGCAGATGAATGCTCACCGATGTTACTGCCAACCTTGTCTATGTCCCCAGGGTGAGCAGACGCCTCCCCCCACCTTCCCAGGAGATCCTCCGGGATCAGCAGGCAGGGGCAGTTCTTGCCCAGGCTTCGATCAGATTATTGCTTTTGCCCTTCATCTCTGTGTATGTGAGATATTGTGTGTGTCTGTTAAGAGTGAGATCTCTATTTTCCCCATTACTCTGAGCTCCTGCAGTCAAGCCCCACTGGCCTTCAAAGGTAAATGTTCTGGGGGCTTCTCATCCCAGTGCTGGACCTCTGGGCTAGGGGGTGTGATGTGGGGGCTCACAGCTCTCACTCCTGTGTGAGAACCTCTGTAATATAATTATTCTCTAGTTTTTGGGTCACACACGCAGGGGATACGGGGTTTGAGTATATCATAAGTCCGCCCTTCCTATCCATCTCATTGTGGTTCCTTCTTTATGTCTTTACTTGTTAAAGAGCTTTCCTGGTAGGTTCCAGTCTTTCATCAATGGTTGTACTGCAGTTAGTTGTGATCTTGGTGTGCTCGTGAGAAGGGGTGAGTTTAGGATCCTTCTACTTCGCCATCTTGGCTGCTATCCCAGAAGAGTTTTTTCCTAAAGTCTCTGTCTGCCTTTATGACAGTACCACACTGTTTCGATTAGTGTAGGTTTGGAATAAATTTCAAAACAAGGAAGTGTGAGACCTCTGACTGTTCTTTTCAAACTTGTTTTTACTATTCATTGTCTCTTGACATTCCATAGGAATCACAGAATGGATTTATCTGTTTTTTCAGGAAAACCCTATTGGGATTTCACTAGGGAATGAATGATTTGAATCTGTTCATCACTTTGGGTAGTATTGACATCTTGACAATATTGACTTTCAATCCATGAACATGGGGTATGTCTCCATTTATTTTTGTCTTCTGTAAAATTTTCAGCAGTCTATAGTTTGCAGTGTACAAACCTTTCCCTTCTTTTTTTTTTTTTTTTTTTTTTTTTGCTGTACGCGGGCCTCTCACTGTTGTGGCCTCTCCCGTTGGGGAGCACACGCTCCGGACGCGCAGGCTCAGCGGCCACGGCTCACGGGCCCAGCCGCTCCGCGGCATGTGGGATCCTCCCGGACCGGGGCACGAACCCATGTCCCCTGCATTGGCAAGCGGACTCTCAACCACTGTGCCACCAGGGAAGCCCTCCCTTCTTTTATAATGTCATGTCTAATATTTTTTGATTCTCTTATAAATGGAATTGTTTTCTCAATTTCTGTTTTGATCATTTTTAATTTTTAGAAACCCAATTGAGTTTTGCATGATGATTTTAAACCTTACAAGGTTTTTGGACTCTTTCATTATTTCTAGAAGGGTTTTTTTTTTTTTTTTAATTTCAGAATCTTCAGGGTTTTCTACCTATTAGATCATGTTACCTGTGTACAGAGATGATTTTGCTTCCTGTTGCTATTGGGATATCGATTATCACATTTTATGCCTATGTGTTCGTGGTAGGACTTCCAATTATATGTTTTTAGAAATAGCAAGTATGCTTGTCTTGTTCCTGATATTTGAGGAAAAGCTTCCATTCTTTCACCATTGAGGCTGGTGAAAGCTCTGAAGAAAGACTGTGTGGAAGGACAGTTTTCAGCATACTCTTATACCTGTGTATAAGATTTTAAAGGCAAAAGGAGGGAGGGGAGGGGAGTGTCTGTGATCCCAGCTTTCCTATAAGATCCCAGCTGTGGAGACTCTTTGGCACACATTGTGACTTTCTTTGTGATTATTCTGAACGTGCCTGCAAAACAAGTTTCTAAATCACGGTCTTGTGTTTCTTTAACTTCTTTCAGGAAGAGAGTAAAAGCAATAGTTGTGACGTTTTATTATTTACCTAGAGCCAAATGTGATGCGTTAAGAATCCCAGTTCTCAGTTGACCCTCTGGGTGTCATCAATTTTTAAGGCTTCTTGGGGCAACTTGTTGAAGCCACAGTTTGGGGTTATAAATCAAGGTATTAGTTTAAGCTACCAATCGTGGAAAAGATACATGTTTGGCTTGCTTTTCCTTTGTTTCTGCATTCCCTCCTTCCCCTAATTGATAACTGCTTGAATCTGCTCTTTGGATCTCAGGGAAGGTCTAGGAAACTAAAGCCTTCTTCTATAAACAGGAAACAGGGGACACAGAAAGGTTTTTGTAACCTGGAAGGCCCCCCAGGTTCCCTTTGATATCAGTCCTGCCTTTTCTTTGACAATCATCAATCTTGAGGGGAACAGATATTGGATAAGAATGGGAAAATGTTGGACAGACAGGTTAATCAAACTCGACAGAAGAACTCAGATTTAGGGGGACTCAGTTTCAAAATCATGGTCTCTTACTCTTCTTTACTATTGATTTGACTTTTTTGTATCTCTGTTTGGATACAGAAGAAACTTATCTATCACCTATGATCGCCCATTTTTGGTTTTTTCTTCTGGTTTCTGCCAAGAACATTCTTGAACAATCTCCTGGAATATTAATGGGGTTTTTTTTGTTTTGTTTTTGCTTCATTGGGTCTTTGTTGCTGCACACGGGTTTTCTCCAGTTGCGGCAAGCAGGGGTTATTGTTCGTTGTGGTGCGTGGGCTTCTCATTGCGGTGGCTTCTCTTGTTGCGGAGCATGGGCTCTAGGCATGTGGGCTCAGTAGTTGTGGCTCCGTGGCATGTGGGATCTTTCCGGACCAGGGATGGAACCCGTGCCCTCTGCATTGGCAGGCATATTCTTAACCACTGTGCCAAAATCCTGTATGTTTTTTTTTTTTTTTTTTTTGTGGTACGCAGGCCTCTCACTGTTGTGGCCTCTCCCGTTGCGGAGCACAGGCTCCGGACACGCAGGCTCAGCGGCCATGGCTCACGGGCCCAGCCGCTCCGCGGCATGTGGGATCTTTCCGGACTGGGGCACGAACCCGTGTCCCCTGCATCGCCAGGCGGACTCTCAACCACTACGCCACCAGGGAAGCCCTGTATGTTTTTCTTGGATATAAACATGACAGTGGAACTTGTGGTATAATCAGTACGACACATTATAGAGCACATTTGTAATCCTGCTTTCTTCCTACAACATCACACTGTCTCCCTTTTTAGATCTTTTTCGTTTCTGTTTCATATCCACAGTATAATTTCCATAGTTAAAAATGGGATGGTATTATGTTAATTCCTAAACCAATTCTTCTTTTCTTTTAAAATTAGTATTTTAGTTGCCATCGTACACTTATTTTCATACAGATATGCAGTCACACCCTGTGCTCTGCTCAGGTCCTTTTTCATTCCTGATCACTCCTCAAATGGAACCTCGATGTGAATGGAAAGTTATTTATGTGCATATTTAATTTCTGTTGATCCACCCCCATTTCCAGAGCACTTTTTCACCCATGCCTTCACCTTCCACGTTACTCACATTATAGAAATGACCCCTCTTTATCCATTGAACAACTTTATCCAGACAGCCGGGCAGCTGTGATGACTCAGAAACCACTTCCAGGAGGGATCGCTGAATAACTTAGTTACACAGCTCACTTCTTGCATCTCCCTTGATGTTTTCTGTCTAAACTCCTGGTACTCGTTGTATTATTTTGTAATCTGTCCTGTTTAAGTTTTGGCCGATGGCCGGTCACATTGAAGTTTTCTCAGTCTGTAGGTCCTGGTTCTTGCACCACTTTGTGTGTCAGTTGGGTTAATGTACATAATAAACCTGTGCGTCTCCTACCCTGATTTGAAAAATTGTGTTAATTTACCTCAAGCCTTTTAAAACAATTTAGTGCTGTTAGATGGCTTAGAATATTGCATGTTTTGTAGTAAATACTCAAAAGTTACTTTTTTAGAAAAAAGGTATGTTAGTATTCTGTCATGGTTTTCATGATACACCTCTGTCTATATTATATCCTGTTTGCTTTTCGTTTGTACTTCGTTCTCAACAACATTGTATCTGATCCCAGTTAATGAATATAGAATGTGCTGTTTATTCCATATATTTTGGTAACCATTAAGCTAGATAATTAAGGGTACTGCATAGGTAGGGACTGCTGTACTTACTGGCTGTTAGAGAACTGGAGAAAATTAATATTTTATGTATTAATTTATAAGTGGAGTTTACAGATGATGGTCTTTCAGCATGTCTTATGCAAAACAACTGACACATACTACTTGTTAAAGTTATAAAATGCCTTTTCTTTATGGGTATGTAGTTTTACGGCAGATACTTAGAAAACTATATTGTTTTCTTAAAAATTGTTTTATCAGGGCTTCCCTGGTGGCGCAGTGGTTGAGAGTCCGCCTGCCGATGCAGGGGACATGGGTTCGTGCCCCGGTCCGGGAAGATCCCACGTGCCGCGGAGCAGCTGGGCCCGTGAGCCCTGGCCGCTGAGCCTGCGCGTCCCGAGCCTGTGCTCCACAACGGGAGAGGCCACAACAGTGAGAGGCCCGCGTACCGCAAAAAAAAAAAAAAAAAAAATTGTTTTATCAAATTCTTTATTTCTCTATATTTGTTTTACAATTCTAAACAGCCAATTAGTTGGATTGGATAAGCTTGTTTTGGCTTATTTAGCATTACAATTTATGTCATCTGTTCTTTTTTTTACTTTAACATCTTTATTGGAGTATAACTGCTTTACAGTGTTGTGTAGTTTCTGCTGTATAACAAAGTGAATCAGCTATACATATATATATGTCCCCATATCTCCTCCCTCTTGCATCTCCCTCCCACCCTCCCTATCCCACCCCTCTAGGTGGACACAAAGCACCGAGCTGATCTCCGTGTGCCATGCAGCTGCTTCCCACTAGCTATCTATTTTACGTTTGGTAGTGTATATATGTCAATGCTACTCTCACTTCCTCCCAGCTTACCTTCCCCCTCCCCATGTCCTCAAGTCCATTCTCCATGTCGTCTTCTTTATTCCTGTCCTGCCCCTAGGTTCATCAGAACGTTTTTTTTTTTGATTCCATATATATGTGTTAGCATGCGGTATTTGTTTTTCTCTTTCTGACTCACTTCACTCTGTATGACAGACTCTAGGTCCATCCATCTCACTACAGATAACTCAGTTTCGTTTCTTTTTATGGCTGAGTAATATTCCATTGTATATATGTGCCACATCTTTATCCCATGCCATCTGTTCTTTTGCATTTATTTATTTACAGTAAGTATTCAGAATACACCTATAGTATATTTTTTTCTTCTCAATTATGAGACAAGTCTGTTTAGTGTTAATTGGTATGTAAATATCATTCTTTTAATTCATGTTCCCAGTGATTAAAATGTCATCACAGTGTTTCTCAACTGTAGGTCACATTCATTCAAAAGACGTGCAATCAAATAGCGAGTGTCCTGGATAATGAAGCAGGGTGGAAAAGAGGTCGAATCCCCAGAGGTGAGGGCCTCATGAGTGTGCGCTGATGGGGCCCTGGTACCTGGTGTGGGCATGTGCAGCCAAAGCCCATGGTCACTGGCTTGGGAACCTGGAGACCCATCCCTCCCAGCACTCAGCCCACCACATCCTCAGGAGAGCAGGCTCAGGACTCCCAGCCCACGTGGTCAGCAGAGGCCAGCCTGCTGCTGCTCCCCCCAGGAGAGGGGTGCCCAGCCTCGGGGGTCAGTGCCCCACCGGACACAAGTGCCCGCTCCACCATCCGCCCCTAAGGACACCTTCCGTGGGTTTAGCTGTTCTGCAAGGGGAACAGAGCTCCAGGCACACAGCAGGCATCCGATAGCTGCTCACTACGAGGGCGGCCTTCCCTGACGACAGGACAGGTGACCAGCGCGGGCTCCCCATGTCCACGGGCCACCGCCCACAGCCTTGCAGAGGACACCGTGGGTTTTCTCTCCTCACTCCCCAATTTTCACTCTTTTCCTTGGACTTCCCTCCTGTGGAAACCTTCCAGTTCTCCTGCTTTTAACCCTCTTCCTGTAGAGATGGAGAGGCATCTATGATGGGCCAGCTTGAACTCCCTGAACTGGGATTCTGCGAAGAACGCGTTTCCATAACTAGGTGCAAGTCAGCGATGGAACGTTCAGCTTGATAAAGCTGCAGGTTGGAAGGGCACCGACAGAAAAATCATGTTAACCTTCCTCCCAACTCTTTAAACTGGTAATAATGACAGAACTGTTCCTATAATCATTTTCACCTCAAGGAAATCCAGGAACATATGCATGATTTTGAGTGTCATTAGATAGATGATGAAAGAAATTACAAAGGAATGTCTGTGACCCATAATGGAAATCTCACTGATGGAAGAGATCAACATGGTAGAAGGGATGCAGGAATCAAGCCCATTGGAAATAGGCTTGGATTTAACATGTTGGATAAACTGCAGATATTTCTTACTGATGGGATAATATCTGAATGTAATGAAGTTGAGAGGTCTATCAGCAGTAGTTCCTCATTCACTGCACTTCAAAGAATTCCTCCTAGTGTCCAAACCAACGTTTCAAATACATATGGCAATGATTTCATGCCTCCTTCAGTGATGACACAAGACCACATCGAAAGACCTTACAAATGTAATGAGTGTAGGAAAACCTTTCTTAAGGACTCACTCCTCACTGGACATCAGATAATCCGTACAAGAGAGAAATTGTATAAATGTGATGTATGTGATAAATTCTTTGTTCGAAATTCACAGCTTGTACATCATCAGAAAATTCACGTAGAGTCATGGTACAAATGTAACGTGTGGCAAAACCTTTAATGATAGCGCCTGTGGTAAAATCTTTGGTCAAAACTCCCAGCTTGGAATATTCATGCTGGAAAGAGAAGTTACAAATTTAATGACAGCTCAAACGTCAGTAGACATCAGAAAATTCAGACAGGAAAGAAATTATATAAATGTATGTGGCAGAGCCTTTAGCCGAAATTCATACCTTGCCAATCAATGGGGCGTTCATACCGGACAGAAACCGTACAAATGTAATGAGTGTGGCAGATTCTTCAGTGTGCCTTCTAGCCTAACTTAGCATCAGAGGATCCATACTAGTGAGAGCCCTTAAAAATATAATGAAGTTGGTGATGCTTTTAGCATGGCTTGATAGCTTAGGCTTCATGAGAAAATGTATGCTGGATAGAAGCCAGATAAATGTATTTAGTATAGTCAGGCCTTTAGAAGATGAATTCATTCTGGAAAGAATCCTCACAAATGCCATGAATGTGAAAAACCTATCCTCGTGGATCACGTCTCACCAATAATCAGGAACTCCACACCCGTCAGAGCATTACAGATGTACTGAATTTAGCAAAGCTTCTTGGTTGTGCCTTAAACTCAGGGATCACCAAATACTTCATACTTAAAAATGCTCACCACAACACCCTCATGTGGAATGCTTTTGACACTTGGTCACCAATGTGTGGGTATTTTTCTAGCAAGTTAATTCCTGGGACACCAGCTGGGTATCCCACAATTCAACTCAGCTGAGACAGTGTCTGCACTGAGATTGCATGAGGTCCTATAGATCTCACAGGACTGACATCCCTCTTAACACACTTCAGATGGCAGGCACAAATTGAGGTTATCACCCGTGCTTCTCATGAATACGCTATAGATCCTAAGTTTCAACAACGCCCTCTGTCACCCTTTGTAAACCAGGAGAAATCTGCACATGGAAGTCACATATTCATATGCATAAACGTCTGGTATATATTTTTGAACAAGTGAAGTTTGCATCTGATAACTGGAGTATATGGATCC
This sequence comes from Mesoplodon mirus, assembly GCF_964341445.2. NCBI lineage: Eukaryota > Metazoa > Chordata > Mammalia > Artiodactyla > Ziphiidae > Mesoplodon > Mesoplodon mirus. Next base: position 60,492,787 of record NC_138995.1, on the reverse strand, counting down.
CGTCTGCCTCTGTTTCTATTTCTGCTCTTTTTATCTCTTGGTCCTATTTGTTGTGACATCATTTTTGTTATTTTAGTTGAGTGCTGGGTATTATATATGAAAAACCATAGAGGTTCTGGCTGATGCTGTCTTCCTTCAGAGTTTCCTGTGACATAGACCCAGAGTATGGACAGGCTCTCAGTTCAGTCGGGGAATGAGTGACTGGAGGCTGGGAGTCCTTGTAAGCCTCAGTCTCAGCTGCCTTCACCCACCTTCCCCCCCCCACCCCACACCCCGGGTGGAGCCTTCCAGGGTCTCCATCTGGAAGCTTGGGGTGCCTCCCAGGGCCCCTCCTTCTTGGCAGGTCCTGAAGCCCAGTTTTTGTCTCCTGAGCACCATGAGGTTACTGCAGTTCAGCTGCTCACCAGTTTCTACAGTGTTGGGCTCATTTTCTGTGCGTTCCTTTCCTTGGGAAGCTTGGTCCCTAAAATCCTGGCTGACTTGTCAGGCCTGCACTCAAATTTTTGTCTTCCCAGCCCCATGGAACTGTCCAGAGCTCTGTTAGCCGGTGCTCTCTGCTTGACTTTTTACTGCATTTTCTTCCCAGAGTCAGATGCCCCGAGGGAAGGAGCGGCCCTCTCAGTCTCCCGCTCCCTCACTGGGTTTCCCTTTTGTTTGGAATCTTGGACACTTCGGTTGCGGACGCCTCAGTACCTCTGACGCCTTCAGACATCCTTTAAAAACATACTTAGCTTTTCTAGTTCTTGGTGGGCTGACCTACAGGCTGCTCACGTATAGAACTGGAAGTGGGAAGAAACTGGTGTTCCCTCCATCTGAAGCAATACATAATAGTCATCGTAAATATACTGATCCTCTTTATTTAATATGGGAGAAAGCAAGAACCACTGGTCCTTGCTTAGTCCCCACTGTTCCGTTTCTAATCAGAATCCCCAGGTTGCCCATGCTTGGCCACTTGAACTTGGAAAGAGGATGGAGCAAGCGGCCCACTCTGCCCAGAGACAGAGGACCTGTGCTCCGGCTCCTCTCGTGGCCACTGTCCCAGGCGTGCACTGGTCTCCCCTGGTCCCCTTGCCCTGTGCCAGCCCAGGGCGGGCTTCGTGATGACGGGCGGTGGCCGAGGAGGTGGCAGGGGTTACGTGACCTTTAGTCTGTGAACTGATCCCATGTGGGTTTTCTCTTTAAGTGCTTAAAAAAATGACTGCTTTTGTCTTCCCTCCAATTTCATTTTAAAGGTGAAAATGAAGATTTTATTCTTGAAGTTGAGTGCAGTGATTATAGTCTTTTTGAAAGCAACAGTTGAGATTTGAAAAAGGCATCTCAGAGAACTCCAGTGTATAAAGCTGAGAAAAGAGAATGTGTTCAGGTTGAATTGTGGGCGGGACCCCAAATTGTGCCTCTGTGTCGCCCAGAGTCTGCTAATTCCTGAGATGGGTGGATATAGGACTCCAAACGCCCGAAGGACTAAGGTCCTAAACCACAACTTAGTCTGCTGTGTCAGCAGTGTTGGTTGTCACAGAGGTTTGGATGGAGCCAGGATCAGTGTAGCCTGTGCCGAGGGATCAGAGAGCAAGGAGGGTGGAAGCGCAGCCCAGCCAGGAGGGTGAGAGGGGGTGGGGGGTGACGTAGGGACAGAGGAAGGAGTGACACCTGGAGGGGTCTGAGGGGCCGTGGCCGTCACACTCAGGGCAGGGATGCTCCTGAACCTCTGCGCAGCACCCACGGCACAGCTGAGGTTGAGGCTCTGGTGTGAAGAATCCCCAGCCTGTCTCAAGTGCCGCTGAGTTCACAGCGGGGTCCAGCACTCCACTGTGGGTTCATTTTCAGTGCCCTTAACAAGGTTGGATCCAGCACTTCCTGAGCTTGAGTGAGCCAGTTAGGCAGCATTGACCTCAGAATCAGTGAGGTAAAATTAGCCCAGTGACTCCTCACCTGGGGTAGATTCTAGGGATGCCTTTGAGTTTAGGTGGGGCCCTTCCAATAGCCTCACTGGCGGCGTTTGTAGTAGGAGGAGGTGGCAAAACCCCTCTTAGTTCTAGTGTTTTTGGTTTCTGAAAGTTAATACTCTTCAGTAGCTTCGGGTTAATTTATTGTTAAAAATTTTATTCAATTTTTTAAAAATTAACTTGTTTTATCTGTATGGCTGAGTCGGGTCTTAGTTGTGGCGCATGGGATCTTGAGGCATGCGGGCTCTTTCGTTGAGGTGTGCGGGCTTCTCTCTAGTTGCCGCATGCGGGTTTTCTCTTCTCTAGTTGTAGCGTGCGAGCGCAGTAGTTGTGGCGCACGGGATTAGTTTCCCCACAGCATGTGGGATCTTAGCTCCCGGACCAGTGATCCAACCCGCGCCCCCTGCATCGTCAGGCGGATTGTTTACCACGGGACCAGCAGGGAAGTCCCTCTTCAGTGCTACTTTCAGACAGTATCCTTTCCAAGCAGTGTTTGAGCACTCTTCCCCACACACTCATCCTGTCGTGTTCTTGGAAGTCATCCCCCCGCACCCCTTCTCCGCCCCGTTGATGGTGGCCTGAGCCGAGCCCTCCGATGTCCATGGAGCCCCTTGTGACTGGGTCGGTTCTGGGCTCCCGGGAGACAGTGGCAGAGGCGGAGCCATGGCGCCATTCCCTCTGGAGATGGCGGTGATGGCGGCGGTCACAGTGGCAGTGGAGGTGGTGAGGTGCCCAGCAGTGAAGCAGCAGCCACCGCCGAGCGCGAGGTGCTGCACCCGTCCCCGAGGTTGGGTGATGGAAGGGGCCACCTGTGGTCCCATTTCCGGTGCTGCGACCGCAGGGCCAAGGCCATGGCGAGGAAGAACTTGGCCTCAGCTCAAGTCAGGGAAGCGGGGCTGGTGCCCCCGGCCCCAGGAGCACAGCGAAGAGTGCAGGGAGGTGAGGCCGGCAGGGCTGTGGCCCGTCCAATGGGGCCTGGTGAAGAGGCGGGGTTTGCTTCGTCTTGTAAGTACGGCTGCGGGCCCAGGGCGTTGTGGCCTCACTGGGGAAGGATTGACACCATCTGGTCAAACGCGCCAGCAGGTCCTGCGGGCGCTGTGTGGAGGATGGGTGGGGGCGGGGCAAGAGGGATTGGTAGAAAGCACTGGAGGAGGGGTCGCTCGGGGTACATGGGAGGAGTCGCTGGGCGTACATGGGAGGGGTCCCTCTTCCATACGTGGGAGGAGTCACTCTTCCGTACATGGGAGGGGTGGCTGGGCGTACATTGGAGGGGTCGCTGGGCATACATTGGAGGGGTCGCTCTTTGTACATGGGAGGAGTCACTCTTCCGTACATGGGAGGTGACGCTAGGCGTATATCGGAGGGATCGCTCTTCATACATGGGAGGGGTCACTGTTCGTACATGCGAGGGGTTGCTTTTCGTACATGGGGTGGTTGCTGTTCGTACATGCGTGGGGTCGCTGGGCGTACATTGGAGGGGCCGCTCTTCGTACATGGTAGGAGTCGCTCTTCTGTACATGGTAGGGGTCGCTCTTCGTATGTGGGAGGAGTCGCTGGGCGTACCTGGGAGGACTTGCTCTTCGTATATGGGAGGAGTCGCTCTTCTGTACGTGTGAGGAGTCGCTGGGCGTACATTGCAGGGGTCGCTCTTCGTACATGGGAGGAGTCGCAGGGCATACATGGGAGGGGTTGCTAGGCGTACATTGGAGGGGTCGCTCTTTGTACATGTGAGGAGTCGCAGGGAGTACATGGGAGGGGTCGCTCTTTGTACATGGGAGGGGTCACACTTCCGTACATGGGAGGGGTCACACTTCCATACATGGGAGGGTTCACTAAGCGTACATGGGAGGGGTCGCTGTTTGTACATTGGAGGGGTCGCTCTTTGTACATGGGAGGGGTCGCTGGTTGTACATTGGAGGGGTCGCTCTTTGTACATGGGAGGGGTCACTCTTCCGTACATTGGAGGAGTCGCTCTTCGTACATGGTAGGAGTCGCTCTTCGTATGTGAGAGGAGTCGCTGGCCATACCTGGGAGGAGTCACTCTTCGTACATGGGAGGGGTCGCTCTTCTGTACATGGGAGGGGTCGCTCTTTGTACATGGGAGGGGTGACACTTCCATACATTGGGGGGTCGCTAAGCGTACGTGGGAGGGGTCGCTGGGCGTACATTGCAGGGGTCGCTCTTCGTACATGGTAGGGGTCACTCTTCCTATGTGGGAGGAGTCTCTGGGTGTACCTGGGAGGATTTGCTCTTCGTATATGGGAGGAGTCGCTCTTCTGTACATGGGAGGAGTCGCTGGGCGTACGTGGGAGAAGTTGCTCTTCCTATATGGGAGGAGTTGCTCTTCTGTATATGGGAGGGGTCGCGGGCATACGTTGGAGGGGTCGCTCTTTGTACATGGTAGGGGTCACTCTTTGTACATGGGAGGGGTCGCTCTTCGTACGTGGGAGGAGTCGCTGGGCGTACCTGGGAGGAGTTGCTCTTCGTATATGGGAGGACTCGCTCTTCTGTACATGGGAGGGGGCGCTGAGCGTACATCGGAGGGGTCACTCTTCATACATGGGAGGAGCCACTTTTCCGTACATTGGAGGGGTCACTGGGCGTACATGAGAGAGGTTGCTCTTTGTACATGGGAGGGGTCACTCTTCCATACATGGGAGGGTCGCTCTTCTGTACATGAGAGGGGTCGCTAAGCATACATTGGAGGGGTTGCTGGACGTACATTGGAGGGGTCGCTCTTTGTACATGGGAGGGGTCACTCTTCCATACATGGGAGGGGTCGCTCTTCGTACGTGGGAGGAGTCGCTGGGCGTACCTGGGAGGAGTTGCTCTGCGTATATGGGAGGACTCGCTCTTCTGTACATGGGAGGGGGCGCTGGGCATACATCGGAGGGGTCGCTCTTCGTACATGGGAGGAGCCACTTTTCCGTACATGGCAGGGGCCGCTAAGCGTACATTGGAGGGGTCACTGGGCGTACATGAGAGAGGTCGCTCTTTGTACATGGGAGGGGTCACTCTTCCATACATGGGAGGGTCGCTCTTCCGTACATGAGAGGGGTCGCTAAGCATACATTGGAGGGGTCGCTCTTTGTACATGGGAGGGGTCACACTTCCATACATTCGGGGGTCGCTAAGCTTATATAGGAGGGGTCGCTGGGTGTACATTGGAGGTGTCGCTCTTTGTACATGGGATGGGTCACTCTTCTGTACATCGGAGGGGTCGCTGGGCGTATATTGGAGGGATCGCTCTTTGTACATGGGAGGAGTCACTCTTTCGTATACGGGAGGGGTCGCTAAGCATACATTGGAGTTGTCATTGGGCCTACATTGGAGGGATCGCTCTTCATACATGGGAGGAGTCGCAGGGCGTACATGGGTGGAGTCCCTCTTCGTACATGGCTCTTCGTACATGGGAAGGGTCGCTGGGCATACACTGGAGGCGTCGCTCTTCATACATGGTAGGGGTCCCTCTTCCTACGTGGGAGGAGTCGCTGGGCGTACCTGGGAGGAGTTGCTCCTCGTATATGGGAGGAGTCGCTCTTCTATAAATGGGAGGGGTCGCTGGGCATACATTGGAGGGGGTCGCTCATCGTACATGGTAGGAGTCACTCTTCTGTACACGGGAGGGGTCGCTAAGCATACATTGGAGGGGTCGCCGGGCGTACATGGGAGAGAGGTCGCTCTTTGTACATGGGAGGGGTCACTCTTCCATACATGGGAGGGGTCGCTAAGCGTACATGGGAGGGGTCGCTAAGCGTACAATGGAGGGGTCACTCTTCGTACATGGGAGGAGTTGCAGGCGTACATTGGAGTGGTCGCTCTTCGTACATGGCAGAAGTCGCTCTTCCGTACATGGGAGGGGTCGCTGAGTGTACATGGTAGGAGTCCAGGGCGTACATGGAAGGGGTCGCTCTTCCGTACATGGGAGGGGTCGCTGAGCGTACATTGGAGGAGTCGCTCTTCGTACATGGCAGAAGTCGCTCTTCTGTACATGGGAGGGGGCACTGGATGTACATCGGAGGGGTCGCTCTTCGTACATGGGAGGAGCCACTTTTCCGTACATGGCAGGGGTCGCTAAGCGTACATTGGAGGGGTCACTGGGCGTACATGAGAGAGGTCACTCTTTGTACATGGGAGGGGTCACTCTACCATACATGGGAGGGTCGCTCTTCCGTACGTGCGAGGGGTCGCTAAGCATACCTTGGAGGGGTCGCTGGGCATACATGGGAGAGGTCGCTCTTTGTACATGGGAGGGATCACTCTTCCATAAATGGGAGGGGTCGCTAAGCGTACATGGGAGAGGTCGCTCTTTGTACATGGGAGGGGTCACACTTCCATACATGGGAGGGGTCGCTAAGCGTATATAGGAGGGGTCGCTGGGCGTACATTGGAGGGATCGCTCTTCATACATGGGAGGAGTTGCAGGGCGTATATGGGTGGAGTCCCTCTTCGTACATGGCTCTTTGTACATGGGAGGGGTCGCTGGGCGTACATTGGAGGCGTCGCTCTTCGTACATGGTAGGAGTCCCTCTTCCTACGTGCAAAGAGTCGCTGGGCGTACCTGGGAGGAGTTGCTCTTCGTATATGGGAGGGTCGCTCTTCCGTACATGAGAGGGGTTGCTCAGCGTACATTGGAGGGGTCGCTGGGCGTACATTGGAGGGTTCACTCTTTGTATATGGGAGGGGTCACTTCCATACATGGGAGGGTTCGCTAAGCGTACATGGGAGGGGTTGCTGGTTGTACATTGGAGGGGTCGCTCTTTGTACATGGGAGGGGTCGCTCTTCGTACATGGTAGGAGTCTCTCTTCGCATGTGAGAGGAGTCGCTGGGCATACCTGGGAGGAGTCACTCTTCGAACATGGGAGGAGTCGCTCTTCGTACATGGTAGGAGTCGCCTTTCTGTACATGGTAGGGGTCACTCTTCCTATGTGGTAGGAGTTACTGGGTGTACCTGGGAGGATTTGCTCTTCGTATATGGGAGGAGTCGCTCTTCTGTACATGGGAGGAGTCGCTGGGCGTACGTGGGAGGAGTTGCTCTTCTGTATATGGGAGGGGTCGCGGGCATACGTTGGAGGGGTTGCTCTTCGTACATGGTAGGAGTCGCCCTTCTGTACATGGGAGGTGACGCTGGGCGTATATTGGAGGGGTCACTGTACATGCGAGGGGTTGCTTTTCGTACATGGGGTGGTCGATGTTCGTACATGCGTGGGGTCGCTGGGCGTGAATTGGAGGGGCCGCTCTTCGTACATGGTAGGAGTCACTCTTCTGTACATGGGAGGGGTCGCTCTTCGTACGTGAGAGGAGTCGCTGGGCGTACCTGGGAGGACGTACTCTTCGTATATGGGAGGAGTCGCTGTGCGTACCTGGGAGGAGTTGCTCTTCGTATATGGGAGGAGTCGCTCTTCTGTACATGGGAGGGGGCACTGGGCGTACATCGGAGGGGTCACTTTTCCATACATGGGAGGGTCGTCTTCCGTACATGAGAGGGGTCCCTAAGCATACATTGGAGGGGGTTGCTGGGCGTACATTGGAGGGGTCACTCTTCCATACATGGGAGGGGTCGCTAAGCGTACATTGGAGGGGTCGTTCTTTGTACATGGGAGGGGTCACACTTCCATACATTGGGGGGGTCGCTAAGCGTATATAGGAGGGGTCGCTGGGTGTACATTGGAGGCGTCACTCTTTGTACACGGGATGGGTCACTCTTCCGTACATCGGAGGGGTCGCTGGGCGTATAATAGAGGGATCGCTCTTCGTACATTAGAGGGATCGCTCTTCGTACATGGGAGGAGTTGCAGGGCGTATATGGGTGGAGTCCCTCTTCATACATGGCTCTTCCTACGTGGGAGGAGTCACTGGGCGTACCTGGGAGGAGTTGCTCTTCGTATATGGGAGGAGTCGCTCTTCTGTGCGTGGGAGGAGTCGCTGGGCGTATCTGGGAGGAGTTACTCTTTGTATATTGGAGGAGTCGCTGGGCATACATTGGAGGGGTCGCTCATGGTACATGGTAGGAGTCAGTCTTCTGTACAGGTGAGGGGTCGCTAAGCGTACGTTGGAGGGGTTGCTGGGCGTACATTGGAGGGGTCGCTGGGCGTACATGGGAGAGGTCGCTCTCTGTGCATGGGAGGGTCGCTCTTCGTACATTGGAGGGGTCGCTCTTTGTACATGGGAGGGGTCGCTAAGCGTACAATGGAGGGTTCGCTCTTCGTACATGGTAGGAGTCGCTCTTCTGTACACGGGAGGGGTCGCTAAGTGTACATTGGAGGGGTCGCTGGGCGTACATGGGAGAGGTCGCTCTGTACATGGGAGGGTCGCTCTTCCGTACATGAGAGGGGTCGCTCTTTGTACATGGGAGGGGTCACTCTTCATACATGGGAGGGGTCACTCTTCGTACATGGGAGGGGTCGCTAAGCGTACAATGGAGGGGTCGATGTTCGTACATGGGAGGGGTCGCGAGGCGTACATTGGAGGGGTCGCAGGGAGTACATGGGAGGGGTCACACTTCCATACATGGGAGGGTTCGCTAAGCATACATGGGAGGGGTCGCTGGTTGTACATGGGAAGGGTCACTGGTTGTACATTGGAGGAGTCGCTCTTCGTACATGGTAGGAGTCACTCTTCGTATGTGAGAGGAGTCGCTGGCCATACCTGGGAGGAGTCGCTCTTCGTACATTGGAGGGGTCGCTCTTCTGTACATGGTAGGAGTTGCTTTTCTGTACATGGGAGGGGCCGCTGGGCGTACATTGCAGGGGTCGCTCTTCGTACATGGTAGGGGTCACTCTTCCTATGTGGGAGGAGTCACTGGGTGTACCTGGGAGGATTTGCTCTTCGTATATGGGAGGAGTCGCTCTTCTGTACATGGGAGGGGGTGCTGGGCGTACATTGGAGGGGTCGCTAAGCGTACCCTGGAGGGGTCGCTGGGTGTACATGGGAGAGGTCGCTCTTTGTACACGGGAGGGGTCACTCTTCCGTACATGGGAGGGGCCGCTCTTCGTACATGGTAGCGGTCGCTCTTCCTATGTGGGAGGAGTCGCTGGGTGTACCTGGGAGGATTTGCTCTTCGTATATGGGAGGAGTCGCTGGGTGTACATTGGAGGGGTCGCTCTTCGTGTGTCGGAGGGTTCGCTCTTCGTACATGGGAGGGGTCGCTGGGAGTACATGGGAGGAGTCGCTCTTTACATGGGAGGGGTCCCTGTTCCATATATGGGAGGGGTCGCTCTACATATATGGGAGGAGTTGCAGGGTGTACGTGGTAGGGGTCGCTCTTTGTACATGGGAGGGGTCACACTTCCATATATTTGGGGGGTCACTAAGCGTCTATGGGAGGGGTCGCTGGGCGTACATTGGAGGCGTCGCTCTTTGTACATGGGATGGGTCACTCTTCCGTACATCGGAGAGGTCGCTGGGCGTATATTGGAGGGATTGCTCTTTGTACATGGGAGGAGTCACTCTTCCGTACACGGGAGGGGTCACTAAGCATACATTGGAGGGGTCGCTGGGCGTACATTGGAGCGGCTGCTCTTCGTGAGTCAGAACGGTCGCTGTTCGTACATGGTAGGGGTCCCTCTTCCTACGTGGGAGGAGTTGCTCTTCGTATATGGGAGGAGTCGTTCTTCTGTACATGGGAGGAGTCGCTCTTCTGTACATGGGAGGGGGCGCTGGGCGTACATCGGAGGGGTCGCTCTTCGTACATGGGAGGAGCCACTTTTCCGTACATTTCAGGGGTCGCTAAGCGTACATTGGAGGGGTCACTGGGCGTACATGAGAGAGGCCACTCTTTGTACATGGGAGGGGTCAGTCTTCCATACATGGGAGGGTCGCTCTTCCGTACATGAGAGGGGTCGCTAAGCATACATTGGAGGGGTCGCTGGGCGTACATTGGAGGGGTCACTCTTCCATACATGGGAGGGGTCGCTAAGCATATATAGTAGGGGTCGCGGGGTGTACATTGGAGGCGTCGCTCTTTGTACATGGGATGGGTCACTCTTCCGTACATCGGAGGGGTCGCTGGGCGTATATTGGAGAGATCGCTCTTCATACATGGTAGGAGTCGCAGGGCGTACATGGGTGGAGTCCCTCTTCGTACATGGGAGGGGTCGCTGGACATACATTGGAGGCGTCGCTCTTCGTACATGGTAGGGGTCCCTCTTCCTACGTGGGAGGAGTTGCTGGGCGTACCTGGGAGGAGTCGCTCTTCTGTACGTGGGAGGAGTCGCTGGGCGTATCTGGGAGGAGTTGCTCTTCGTATATGGGAGGAGTCGCTCTTCTATAAATGGGAGGGGTCGCTGGGCATACATTGGAGGGGTCGCTCATTGTACGTTAGGAGTCACTTCTGTACATGGGAGGGGTTGCTAAGCGTACGTTGGAGGGGTCGCTGGGCGTACATTGGAGGGGTCGCTTTTTGTACATGGGAGGGGTCACTCTTTCATACACGGGACGGGTCGCTAAGCGTACAATGGAGGGGTCGCTCTTTGTACATGGGAGGAGTCGCAGGGCGTACATGGGAGGGGTCACACTTCCATACATGGGAGGGTTCGCTAAGCGTACACGGGAGGGGTCGCTCTTCGTACATGGTAGGAGTCGCTCTTCGTATGTGAGAGGAGTCACTGGCCATACCTGGGAGGAATCGCTCTTCGTACATTGGAGGGGTCACTCTTCTGTACATGGTAGGAGTTGCTTTTCTGTACATGGGAGGGGCCACTGGGTGTACATTGCAGGGGTCACTCTTCGTACATGGTAGGGGTCACTTTTCCATACATGGGAGGTTCGCTCTTCCGTACATGAGAGGGGTCGCTAAGCGTATATTGGAGGGGTCGCTGGGCGTACATTGGAGGGGTTGCTCTTTGTACATGGCAGGGGTCACTCTTCCATACATGGGAGGGGTCGCTAAGCGTATATTGGAGGGGTCGCTGGGTGTACATGGGAGAGGTCGCTCTTTGTACATGGAAGGGGTCACACTTCTATACATGGGAGGGGTCGCTGGACGTACATTGGAGGGGTCGCTCTTCGTACATGGTAGCGGTCGCTCTTCCTATGTGGGAGGAGTCGCTGGGTGTACCTGGGAGGACTTGCTCTTCGTACATGGTAGAAGTCGCTCTTCTGTACATGGGAGGGGGTCGCTCTTCGTACATGGGAGGGGTTGCTGTTGGTACATGCGAGGAGTCGCTCTTCGTAAATGGCAGGGGTTGCTGGGCGTACATTGGTGGGGTCACTCTTCGTACTTGGGAGGAGTTGCTCTTCTGTACGTGGGAAGAGTTGCTCGGCTTACTTGGGAGGAGTTGCTCTTCGTATATGGGATGAGTCTCTCTTCTGTACATGGGAGGGGGCGCTGGGCGTACATGGGAGGAGTCGTTCTTCGTACATGTGAGGGGTCACTCTTCCGTACATGAGGGGTCGCTAAGCGTACATTGGAGGGGTCACTCTTCTTACATGGTAGGGGTCGCTCTTCCTATGTGGGAGGAATCGCTGGGCGTACCTGGGAGGATTTGCTCTTCGTATATGGGAGGATTCGCTCTTCTGTACATGGGAGCGTTCGCCGGGCGTACGTTGGAGGGGTCGCTCTTCTGTACATGGGAGGGGTCGCTGGGAGTACATGGGAGGGGTCGCTGGGCATACATGGGAGGGGCCGCTCCGTATATGGGAGGAGTTGCTCTTCGTACTTGAGGGGTCGCTGTTCGTACGTGGGAGCGGTCACTGCAGATACATGGGAGGAGTCGCTCTTTTGTACATTGGAGGGGTCGCTGGGCGTACATTGGAGGTGTCGCTCTTCTGTACATGGGAGGGGTCATTGGGCATACATTGGAGGGATCGCTGTTCGTACATGGTAGGGGTCTCTCTTCCTACGTGGGAGGAGTTGCTTGGGCAGAAGCCTAGGAGACAGCTCTGCCTAGTCTCCTGTGGGAGGCACCTTTCCGCTGTCTTGGAGGCCAAGTTTGAGGTCCGCTGGTGAGATCTGGACTGTCTTCTTCCATCTGGTTGACTCAGGGAGGGGTTGACCCCAGTAGCCTCTCTGTCCTGCCCCAGCCATGCTGGGTTCCTCAGCTGGGATGTTTTGTCTTCCTGTAGCTTCTTTGTAAATATGCTGTTCTCTCAGAGAAGAAGGCCCTTCTTTTTGCCCTGTCTTCTGCTGGCTAGCTCTCAGCGTTCGCTACTATTAAGCAATTTGGTAGCTATCTCTTCTGGAGAACCAATTTTGCCCGGTGTATAAAGATCCTCAAAATGCTCATATTCTGGCAGGAGCCGTTTTATTTCTGCTAAGGAAATGGTTCTTATCTGGAGAAAACGTATGCGTAACAATGTTGACCGTAACAACTTTGAATGTGATTTACATTTTTTTTTACTGGTTAGAAAATTAAAAGAGCAATACGCCACTTAGAAACCACTTTAAGGTATGAGCACCGTGTAGTTCGCGTTCCTTGGGGATTTAACGTCTCCCACTTTGCCTCCCAGCCTTACCTCATTTCCTCGCTTTACCCTCACTTTGGGAGGGAATGATTTCTGGTGGTCCCATTCTTGTGGTGGGTGGTGGACTCATTGGGCTGAGGCAGTGGTTTCTGACCCCTCTTTGACTCTCTCCTGAGTGGCCGTGAGTGTGAGCCCACTGCGTGCAGAAGGCAGTTTTGACCTTACCGATTTCCTGGAAGTGCTTTATTTCGTCCCTCACCAAACAAGACTGTTTAAGGACTCTTTCTGATTGTTCCCTAAGCCACAAGGAAGACCTGGCTAAAGTGTTCGAGCTCCAGGAAATCCTAGATGAGCAGTCAAGAGAGCAGAGCCACGGACTTCACTGGTGGTCCAGTGGGTGAGACTCTGCGTTTCCAGTGCAGGGGGCTGGGTTTGATCCCTGGTCAGGGAATTAGATCCCACATGCGTGCCACGACAAAGAGCCCACAAGCGGCTTAATCCAGACTCAATCTTTGGTTTACACACTGGGAAATTCCTCCACCAATGTGTATATAGGCTGATGCCCTTTAAAATACGCTTGTTTCTGCATATAAATCTGCTCGCTGAGTCCATCTGACGGTAATGGCTGGTGACAGTCCTGAGGCCCCCTGGGTCCTTTGTTGAACAGAAGCCGTGGGGAGGGACCTTGTAACGAACCATGTCGCTGCCCTTCTCTGTACCTGTGGGTCAGCTCTGGTGATGGTGCAGAGTCCACTAGAGATAGCAGTGGGAGGCCACAGCCCACGGAGCCAGGGCACAGGCCACGCCCGTCGTCGCTCCTTGGTGCTTTTAAAACATGGACCATACTTGTTCTTGAAGTCTGTAAGTTGTTTCTCCTATTTTAGGCAAAACAGCAGTTACAAGAAATACAACATAATCAGGTACTTAAATCTCTAAATCGTTTAGAAATCTGTTAAGAGGTGAATTGAGCTGGGTTCATAGTTATTATAATTACTACAGATGTTTAGCCAACGTCTACGCTAGTCCACTGCTGTAATGTATACAGCACCCCTGGATTTGTGCACCGAATGTGTTTGCATTTTAGATGCATTTAGAGTCTGGCAGTTGTGTGTGGTTCAGAATGCTGACTCCTTTCTGGGTTCACTTGAAAGCTGACAGCCTAGGGAACCAGGGCACAAGCCACTCAATGTTGTCGCTCCTTGGTGCTTTTAAAATAATGGCCATACTTGTTCTTGAGGTTTAGAAGTTTTCGTTTTTCCTATTTTAGGTAAGGCAGAGAGAAAAAATGAATGGAAAATGTAATAAATGCTTATCAGATGCTGCTGACAAGCTTCTTTCAGAATCTAATAAGAGGCTTCAGCTTCATCATAAATGGCTGCTCAGGCAGAGAAGGTGTGCTAGCACAGCGTCCCTGAAGGCCCCTTTACAAAAAGGGCACCATTGGTCATGTCCATGCCACAGCAAAGATCCCCCGTGCTGCAACTAAGACCTGGTGCAGCCAAATAAATATTAAATAAATAAATAAATAAATAAATAAATAAATAAGTAAGTAAGTAAGTAAGTAAGTAAGTAAGTAAGTAAGTAAATAAATAAATATATATATATATATATATATATATATATATATATATATATATATATATATATATATCCACCTTAGTGTTAGGATTTATGTTCAGAAAAATATCTTGGACTTCCCTGGATCTTGAGAAAGTGGGGTTGCGTTCCCTTCTCACCCCGATCTGTGTGCATGCCAGGGTCAGGGGCAGAGGGGTGAAGGCTGGTCTGAGTTATGGTGGTCCGGGGGGGTCTTGGGTGGACCCCCTCTTTCTCTGGAGGGTCAGAGGGGTCCTCCCACAAAGGCGCAAGGTGCCTTTGTGTGAAGACCGGAGAGGATTGACTGGGGACAGTCTTGAGGGTCTATTTTCTACTTCTATTTATTTAACTGTTTTCCAGGATTTTGCAGCAGTTAAGAACTAAAGAACTAAACATATGCAGAGAGCAGCTCCTTGAAAGAGAAAAAGAAATCGCTGAACTGAAAGCGGAAAGGAACACCACCAGGGTTAGTGGAGTTCTTACTGCGTTAACATTTGCTTCTGGTCATGATTGGGCTCCAGGTTACTGTCTTTAAACTCAAAAGATGATCCACTCTGCCTGCTTTTAAACACATTTTCGACATCTTCCCACTAAGCGGACTGGGGTTGACCAGTTCAGGGTTCTCATACCTTGCTTGAAATTTATGATGAGAGTTAATGTAATTTTAGTACATTTGAGGGGGAATTTCTCTAACTTGACTCACTGGCCACACTGCACAGCGTGTGGGATCTAGTTCCCCGACCAGGGATCAAACCCGGGCCCCCCGCATTGGGAGTGCCAGTGTTATCCACTGGAGCACCAGGAAAGGCCCTTAGCTAATGATTCTTAAAGAGCAGGAAAACCAGGAGAAGACATTAACAGACGGGGGTGCTTGACATAAACCCCGAGCATGAATGGAAAGGCAAGTCCTTGTCTCCCTGTTTGGTTCTCATCTCACCTGTCCAGTCTGTGCAGGTCTGTCACCAACACACCGCCTAGACCTGAGCGGCCATGACAGTCGTGTGAGCCCACAGCGGGCAGAAGGCAGTTTTGATCTTAGCAATTTCCTGGAAGTGCTTTATTTTGCCCCTCACCAAACAAGGCCGTTTAAGGATTCTTTCCATTAGAGATCTTCTGATGGTTCTCACGAGGAAGACCTGGCTGGAGTGCCCGAGCTCCGGGAAATCTCAGACAAGCAGTCGAGAGCAGAGCCAGACGAAGGAGCTGGGCGCCTGGCAGCCTTCTGTACTCACGTGACAGAGCGGGAGAAAGGTCTGTACACGGCCAGAGAAGACCTCGTCGTATCTGAGGAAGTGAACACGAAATTGCAACGAGATGTTTGTGAAGTGAGTGACATTAGATGTGTCAGTGTTGTCAAGGGAACCAGACATAATCAAAGACAAATGTGGTGAATCGGCTCTGTGTGCACCTTCTGTGTGGTTCTCAGTGGGTCCTCACATGACCCAGAGAACAGGGCGGGCAACGATCGTCTGCCTTGAGTAACTCAGCCTCCCCTGGATGTCCAGGCCTTACTGCCTCTGGAGCATTTTTGTGTGTTTGTTTGTTGTCTGGTCAGAAAGTTCGCCTTGACACTTTTCTTCACTCTCCCTGCAGATACTCCTCCACCTGTTACAGAACCACCTAACTTGGCCGTGTTGATTTTCTCTCAATATTTCGACCACTCTGCTTCCTCCTAGCTGGTATGTCAGAGACAGAAAACTAATCTCAAGATGCCTTGGGCCTCAGCAGATTGGGAGGACAGGCTGAAAACAATGATAAGCTTCCAAAAAAGTAAGCTGTTTGTCTATCTCACTGAACAGTTTTCAGTTGTTCCTGATTTTTAACTAATGTTTATTGATTAAATGGAATATCCAGCTCTCTTCTGAAAGCTTAACCCAAAGCCTTTTATTAAACTGCTCTTTCTGGAGGACTTAGAGCATCTGAACTAGATTCAGACTCACTTTTTCAAGCTGGGGTTAGACGAGGTCTCCCCACCTAAGGCCACTGTCCCCTTATACATTGGGGCTTTATAGGAACTTGTGGGCCCAGGGAGGTGATTTTACTGCTGCAGCCCCAGGTTCAATCCCTGGTCAGGGAACTAAGATCCCACAAGACGCTTGGCTTGGCCAAAGAAAAAACAAAAGATAGGAGTTGTCTAGTGACATATTTTTGGATAACATTTTCCATTACCATTTTCATCCACATTTATTTCAGCATTTTTGAACAACAAGAATTACCTGCACTTAGTTTGTCAACATTATTTTTATACTGGTCTAGTAAAAGAAAAATGTTACAAACATACAGAGAAAAATACAAAACTTTCCTATCTCTGTATAATACCTATATTCAAAAATAAAAAGTTTTATCCACCAAAATTAAAAGAGCTAGGTATTAAAAAATGCAAAACAGAGTTTGTGTATTCCACTTATAAAACACTGACTCAAAATTAGAAGTTATTACTATTATACATTAATTTAACATATTAAGAAAAAGATTTATCACAATAATAAAGTTTAAAACTTCCTGGAGAATTAAAAATCATGACAAAAAATATAGAAAAAAAGATATTGTTATGAAGCAAGAACATTTCACCAAACAAACATCATAATCAGAAGAAAACACTGGATGCATTCCCTCTGAAGTTGCAGTGAAGGGTGCTGGCCAGGGCTCCTGCCTTTTACCACTGTACAGTGTGCCTACAGAGAGTGTGTCAGAGAGCTGGAACTATTAACAATCACAAATCTACAGCCATGGAAAGGCCAAGAGTGAAAGGGTGGAAAAAGACATTCCATCCTAAAGAGACCCGAGGTGACTACACAGTGTCACACAATATAAAGACAAAAGCTGATACAAGAGATGAAGGACAATATATACTGTTAAAAGGATCAATTCACCAAGAAGATATACATCTAACATTAGAGCTCCCCCCCAAAATGAAGGAAACATTAACAGAAACAAAGAGAAATAGCAGCACAGTAATAGTATGAGATTTTAATACCCCAGTTTTTTGGATGGATGGAACCAAAGAGAACATCAGTAAAGAAACAGAGGACTTGAACAAGACAATAGACCGACGGGACCTAACAGACATGTACAAATCACCTAACAAAACCAGAAAACACACACTACTCAAGAACAAATAAAATATTCTCAATGAGAGACCACATTAGGACATAAAAGAAATCTTAGTTCATTATGCTCTCAGTCTTCTTAAAATTTTCTCAAACTACAAAGCAATGAAATTAGAAATAAACAGCAGAATGAAAACAGAAAAATCCCCAAAATGTGGAAATAAAACAACATATTCATAAATAACCAATGGGTCAAAGAAGAAATCACAAAGGAACTTTTAAAATATCTGGATGAAAATGAAAACATACAAAAATTCATAAAACATAGTGAAAGCTGTACTAACGGAAGTCAAATCAGAAATCTATTTTTACTAAAGTAAGTAGAGAAGAAGAATAAACTAAAATTTAACGTAAGGAAAGAGGTAAATAAAAAAGATTAGACCAGAGATAAATGTACTATAATGAATATAAAATATAAAAGTCAATATAAAAGTAAAAACTATGAGTTGGTGTTTTGAAGAAATTAAATTTACAAAACCTTGGCTAGAGTAAGAAAAAACAAGATTTAGGTAACTAAAAACATGAAAGAGGAGAGATTTCAACTGCTGTCACAGAAATGTTTTTTAAAACTGTAAGGGGTCCTGTGAACAATAATGCTTACAAATTACATAATCTAGAAGATACAGGTAAATTCATGAAACATACAACCTACTATGCTCTTATCTTTAATAAAAAAATTGAAAAGAATTATAACTAGAGAGGTTCAAGCAGCAATCAGAAATCTCAAACAAGGAAAAAGCCAAAACCAGATCACTTCACTGCATAATTCTACCAAACCTTTACAGAAGAATAACCTCTAATCCTGAATAAAAAAAAACTTCTGAAGAGCTGTAGAGGGAACGCTGGCAAACTCAGTCTATGGAGCCTGTCTGATTCTATACCAAGCCCAGAGAAAGACACATGAAGCAAAGAAAAGTACAAACCAATATCCCCGATGAATACTGAAGCAAAAATCCTCAACAAAATAGTACCAAACCAAATTCAACAGCACATTAAAATGACTTTACATCATGACCAAGTGGACTTTATTACTATAAAAAAAATCGATTAATGTGATACACCACATTAACAGAATAAAGGAAAAAACACATGATCGTCTCGATGCAGAAAAATGCGTTTCACAAAATTCAACTATGTTTCAAGATATAAAAACTGGGAATTCCCTGGCGGTCCAGTGGTTAGGACTCGGCACTTTCACTGTCGTGGCCCAGGTTCAATCCCTGGTCAGGGAACTAAGATCCCAACACAAAGCCAAAAAGAAAAAAAAAGAGAGATATAAACACTCAGCTAGAAAGCTTTCCTTCTCAGATCAGGAAGAAGGCAAGGATACACGCTCTCTGCACTACTGTCCAGCAAAGTACAGAAAGCCCTCACCAGAGAAATTAGACAAGAAAAAGAAAGTTACCCAAATTGAAAAAAGTAAAATTATCTTTTTTTCGTAGATGATAACTTTTATATGTAAAAACAGTAAAGATTCCACAAGGAAACTGCTACATCAAAAAACAACTCTAGGGCTTCCCTGGTGGCACAGTGGTTGAGAATCCGCCTGCCAATGCAGGGGACACAGGTTTGAGCCCTGGTCTGGGGAGATCCCACATGCCGCAGAGCAAATAAACCCGTGTGCCACAACTACTGAAGCCTGTGCGCCCTAGTGCCTATGCTCTGCAACAAGAGAAGCCACCACAATGAGAAGCCCGCGCACTGCAACAGAGTAGCGCCTGCTCGCCGCAACTAGAGAATGCCTGCGTGCAGCAAGGAAGACTCAATGCAACCAAAAATAAAATAAATAAAATTTTAAAAGACCTCTAGAAAAGTTGCGGGATACCAAAAGTCCATGCGAAAAACATATCACGAAATAAGATGGTGTGGTACTGGCATAAACACAGATATGTAACGTAACAGAAGAGAACACTCAGAATTAATTTTGCATAGACGTAGAACGCATTTTCAAGGGTGCCAAGACCACGCAATAGAAAAAGGACAGTCTCAGTAACAAATGGTGCTGGGAAACCGGGTATCTGCCAGCAAAAGTGTAAAGCCTGGAACCTTACCTGCATCAGAATGAGAAACTTCTATGTGTCAGAGGAGGCAACCAACAGTGAAAAGTAACCTCCAAGGACCAGAGATGATGAAAATGGGTTAAGAATCTTCACGTGTCAGAGATTTAGGCTGATTTCAAAGTTTAAAAGCAATAATAGAATGAAACGCCCTCTATCTCTGAACTTCCCATTCCATTCCCAATCATTACGATTTTTAAATCAGTGACACATCCATTTTGCTTCTAATGCAGCCTGAAAAGTCAGAACGTTATTTGCTGTAGTCTGTTTCCTACAATTTACCAGGCATAAGTGCATATTATTACCTGACTTGCATGTGCAGCTTCTTTATCCTGGTTTTCAGAGAGCGGACAGTGCAGTGAGATGGGGCCCTAAGCAATCCCTGCTGCCCAGTAGCACTGACACCACGTCTCCAGTCCATGGGTGTGAAGCCCTGCCCAGGACTAGGCCCAGTGGAGCCTCTTCACAAGTCCCAGGTCACTGGGTCATGGGGAAATGGGATCTAAGTGGAGATGTCAGGCCCTGAGGGAAGGACCCAGGTGAATGTGAATGTACAGGTGTCAGGCAGGCTACTTCCGAGTCAGAGATTAGCGAGTCCAAAGAAGGGCATTTCAGGAAGGACAGACAGAAAAATCAGCTGAGAAAATGACTTTACCTGAGAAAGAGTCATTCCTGACTCCAGTTCTTTCCTCTCCCTCCTCTTCAGGGCTTCTTTCTCAGACAAGAGTCTTTAGAGGTCACTGGACCTGAAAGTGGAAAACAGGCTGTTTAATGCTTAGAATTGACACACCCCCTTCCTGAGTCACAACCACACACACAGGGAAGCCCTCAGCATGTGGAACAGACAGTCCTCTGCTGCCCACTGTCCCAGGAGGGGCTCAGGACAGTAACTCCCACACACAGCCCAACAAGTAAGTTCCTACTTTTTTTTTGTCCAGTGCATGACAGATCTTTGAAGATCAAATAGTGTAGCTTATCGCTTTTTTAACTGAAGTATATATATATTGAATATATATTTTATTCATTCATTTATTTATGGCTGCATTGGGTCTTCATTGCAGTACACGGGCTTCTCATTGCGGTAGCTTCTCTTGTTGCAGAGCACGGGCTCTAGAGCGCAGGCTCAGTAGTTGTGGCGCACAGGCCTAGCTGCTCCGGAGCACGTGGGATCTTCCCGGACCAGGGCTCAAACCCGTGTCCCCTGCATTGGCAGGCAGATTCTTAACCACTGCACCACCAGGGAAGTCCCTATGTTTTCTTTTTCAGATTATTTTCCATTGTAGGTTATTATAAGATACTGAATATAGTTCCCTGTGCTACACAGCAGTTCCTTGTTGTTTAATTACTCTATATGTAGTAGTGTGTATCTGTTTATCCCAAACTCGTAATTTATCCCTCCCCCTCCTTCCACCTTTGGGAACCGTAAGTTTGTTTTCAATGTCTGTGAGTCTAGTTCTGCTTTGTAAATAAGTTCATTTGTACCATTTTTTTAGATTCCACATATAAGTGATATCATATGTGTCTATCTCTGTCTGATTTACTCCACTTAGTACTGTTACCAAAACGCAAGTCCGTGTGCTAGACGCACAGTGAGGCCAAACAATACCAAGATGTTGGGGTTTGGAACAGAGAAAGTTTGCCGCAGGGCCATGCAAGGAGATGGGTGGCTCCTGCCTTAAAAACCCCAAACTCCCTGAAAGCTTCCAGGAAAGCCCTCTTATAGGAACGGTGGGGGAGGGGTGTGGTTAGTTGTTGCAGACTTCTTGGTGGCAGATCCTTTGTACTTGAGGTCAGGTCATGGTCAGGTAAAGATGTTCCTGTAAACCTCCACCAAACAAACGTTACTCTCTGTCCTGACAAGAAAGGGGAAGGTGCCAAGGCACAACTTTCACCCTCTGAGGTCCAGGCCTGGCTAACAGAAAGGGGTCCCTGCAGGGGGCCAGTTACCCTGCCCCGGAGCACTCGCCCAGAACCAGGTTGGCAGCTCCCTCAGGGCCAGGTCCCCAGACCCTGCCCACTGGTCCTCCAGCTCCTCTGGCCGCCCAATGGCAAGGGGCCAGGTCCCGCAGACAGCGGCCATTAGGTCGCAAAGGCGCAGATGGGGGAGAGGGTCACCGCTGCCTCAGGGCCCGGCCAGGATCCTTGCTGCTTGTGGTCAGCCCCGGTTGGGGAATTTTCAGGTAAGGCCCTAGCAGCTGCTGGGACCACTTGTCCTGAGGATCTTCCCTTTAAAATTCCCTGAAGCGGCACCAGATGCCCCAGCACTTAGCAGTGGGAGCAAGGAAGTGACATCTGGGAGCTCCATACAGATGGAATCGACGGGAGGGGCTCCAGACAGTAGGTATGTCTGATGTGTACAACTGGGAACATACCACCCTCTCAATTTCCGCCTTTCCTGTAAGGGAAAAGCCAATTTGTTTTGCATTTGACTGGGGTACCCTGTTGGAGAGGGGAATTTTTGTTGGAACTCTGTGAACCAGTTTGTCTGCTTTTGTTTTGCATTCATTCACGATGGAATTTGTCTGTGCCCTTTGTGTTTTGTTGCTCTTGAACTTATAAATATATCTGTCCCTAAGGAAAGCCCTTTGGGGCGTATCTTAAATGAATGGGCAAAGTATAGTTGTGGGCCTATGACTAAAACGAGATGATATTCTATTGTATAGTGTGTGGCCCCAGTATATGTTAGGATCAGAAGAGCAGTGGGCCCTGAATGGCTGGCTCACTGATACAATCTTGCAGTTAGAATTGAGCAGGTGAACATGCTGAGATTCCATGTGTAGACGCATGTCTGCTATTGCATCAGGAGGAAGAGAAGTCAGACGGCTGCTGCATTATGGTGTGGTGGTCTGAAAGGAAAACCAGGGGGAAATCTGTGCTACGAGAGGGAGAGGGAGAAAATGAGGCTGGGAACATGTCATTTCATATTTCAGCCAAGCAGGCTGCACCAGGGGTTGTTCCGACGGCCCCCACGCCACCAACATATTCACTCCTTTCACCACCTCCTGTTTCCCCTACTTATGGGGATCAATTAGAAGTTTCTATGTTAACCTCTGGGGCACAGAGGCCTAGTTTGTATCACCATCTGTGACCCAAGAGGGCACCCATTTGACCAGGAGCCACTTCTGGAGCAGGCAGTTCCCCTTGCACCGATAGCCTGTAGGAGGCCTTAATGCAGATGGCCAATCAGCTGGGTTTCTATGGAGGCACAGTCCATTCTCAATTTGATTTATTTAACCGGAAAAACCATAACCTACATAAGTCCACATGACTGAACTTCTATCTTTGTCACTGAATGTCCCTCTTGGGCGGATATTCACACCCTTACGAATATGATGCTTACTGGGGATGAAAGGAGGGTGCTCATTGACAAGACTGGAGAGGAGGTGCACGAGCTCCATCTAGCGGACCAGGTGGAACTCCAGAAGCAAATCCGGCAGGTCCTACTGCTGAGCCTGACTGGGAACCTAATAATGGAGATGTGCCGCACCTGGAGCATTAGAGGAAGTGTATCTCAGCGGGTCAGTACTCAGTAGCGGGTCGCTACTCAGGGAGTAGTGAGGCAAAAGAGCTTAAACAAAATTCAAGAGATACACCAAAACCCAATGAGGATCCATCAGAGTTTCTAGAAAGAATTTATCAAGCTTATAGGCACTATACTGATGCAGACCCTGAGGCCCCCAAAAATATGGGAATGGTAAATATGACCTTCATTGGGCAAAGCGCCCCAGATATAAGAAGAAAATTACAAAGTTAGATGGTGCATTTGGAATGAACCCTTCTCAACTGGTAGATGTTGTTTTTGAAGTGTTCAACAACAGGGAACAACGAAAGGAGCTCTTTGCAAGACGTAACGCCACCGATCTGGGGGGGGGGCACTGGATTCCCGGAAGGCGAGCAGCCTGGAGAGAGGTGAGCCCACTGGGGAGGGAACAGTGTGCTTACTGGAAGGAGGAAGGGTGCTGGAAAAGACTGCGCTCAGCTAAGGAATAAGAAGGAAAACAACAAAAGAAAGACGGGAGCCTCTCCTGTGGTAGAGAGAGCAACGCTCTGAAGATGAATACAGCGGCCCAGGGGCTCCCTTGGACTTGAGGCGTCCAATTCCAATTTCCCCACAGGAGCCCCGGGTAACTTTGACAGTGGGGGACAAGTTGATTGACTTTCTGATAGATACGGGTGCAACATACTCTGTGATATACAGCACGGTGGCACAGAAAACATCTCAGTCCCTCCCAGTCACAGGAGTTTCTGGAGAAGGATGAAGTCTTTCTTTCCTGTAACCTCTAGGATGCCAATTAGGGGACCTCAACCTGAAACACAGTTCCTTATATATGCCGGTATGTCTAATCAGTCCCTCTTTTGTAAATTAAGCACTCAAGCAACTTTTTCGCCAGAACAGCTTGGCATCAGGGTCCCACAGGAGCACACTGTAAGCCTAAAGATGGCGCTCATGGACACCCCAGCAAAGGAGACTGAGCTCTCACCCACTGCACCCCCATTCCCCCCGCTCCAGGTCTGTGAAAAGGTAAGGCAGAAGTGTGGGTTGTTGGCACCCCAGGGAAGGCCAGAAATGCATGGCCAATACAAATCATGTTAAAAAGGGACTCTGGAGGGAATTCCCTGGTGGTCCAATGGTTAGGGCTCGGCGCTTTCATTGCGGTAGCCCGGGTTCGATTTCTGGTCGGGGAACTAAGATCCCGATCCTGCAAGCCGCACAGCGCGGCAAAAAAAAAAAAAGGGATGCGCTGGGACACCTAATCGAAAACAATACCCTCTGAGCCAAGAGGCCCAAAAGGGAATTTAGCCAATTCTCAAAAAGTTGGTTTAATCAGTTTAAACCTTGCAGGTCCCCATATAAAATCCCTATCCTCCTAGTCAAACAGCCAAACTCAACAGAGTATCTCTTTGTCCCAGACTTGAGGGCTATTAATGAAAAAATCCAAGATTTGCACCCTGTGGTACCTAATCCATACACTCTGCTCACAACTATTCCAGGAGCAAACAGCTGGCTCTGTTTTTGACTTGAAGGATGCTTTTTTTCTGCATTCCTATTGCAGAAGAATCACAGCCGCTGTTTGCTTTTGAATGGCAGGACCCAGAAAGACAGGTGGGATGGTCCTGCCGCAAGGATTTAAGGATTCCCCTACCTTGTTTGGGGAAATGTTGGCCAGGGACCTTAGAGACTTAATACTGGATGAAGGACTCTTCCTCCAAAATGTGGACCATTTGCTCATAGCGAGCCCTGCAAATGATGTGTCTACAAAATACCATCAGAACCCTGAGCTATTTGGCCAACTGTAGATGTAAGGTCTCCCAGAAAAAGGCTCAAGTATGTAAGCAACAAGTCATGTAGCTGGGTTTTATCCTTTCCCAAGGGCAGTGGGGTCTTTTGCTTGATAGAAAACGGGCAGTTGCAGGCTTGGGAACACCCAAGAGTTGCAGATAACTGAGGGCGTTTCTGGGAATGGCAGGACTCTGTCGGATCTGGATCCCGACCTACAGGCTCAGAGCAAAGCCCCTCTATAGGCTTTAAAGGGACATGATTCTGGGCCCCTTACTTGGACTAAAGAGTGCCAAACAGCCTTTGAAACAATAAAACCAAAGTCTCAGCTCCGGCTTTGGGACAACCAGACTGAAAGAAACCTTTCAGATTATATGTCCATGAGAGACAAATCTCGGGGTGTTAATTCAAATTCTGGGGAATGTCCTTCGACCTGTTGCCTAATTCTCAAGACCTTGCTTTGAGCTATAGCAGCTCCTTGCGACAGACTTCTGGAGGCTGAGTTTGCCCTGGGCAGCCCCGGCACTGTGTATGTCTCTCACCATGTCCTTTCTTTACTGGAACAAAAAGGGGGGCTACTGGCTAGCTTCTGGGAGAATGGGGAAGTACCAGGCCATTCTCTTAGACAATCCCAATGTAACATTTCAGGTCACTTCAGCCCTCAAGCCAGCCACCATTGCTCCGGGCCGCTGCTGCACAGTCCCCAGAGCACAGCTGCCTGCACGTCGTGGAGCTGGTGTGCTCTAGCAGACCAGACTGATCAGACAACCCCTGGCTGAGGCAGGTACGGAACTGTTCACAGTTAGAAGCAGCATCAGGGACCAAGGCAGTTGATGTGCTGGGTATGTGGTGGTAACCCTTGAAAGGACTGCTGAAGCAAAAGCCCCGCCCCCAGGAGCTCAGCTCAGAAGGAGAAATCATTACTCTGACAAGAGCCCTCTCACCATGCATTCTCCGTGGTGCATATGCTCACGGCGCGACCTGGAAAGAAAGGGGGCTCCTCCCTTCAAACGATAAAGACATAAAATGTGCTTCTGAAATATTGTCCCTATTAGAAGCAGTCCACAAGCCCTCACAAGTGGCCCTAATGCACTGCCCAGGCCACCAGAAGGGTGAGACTCATATAACAAAAGGCAACTGGTTAAGCTGACCAAGCTGCAAAGAA
Organism: Mesoplodon mirus; assembly: GCF_964341445.2. Lineage (NCBI taxonomy): Eukaryota > Metazoa > Chordata > Mammalia > Artiodactyla > Ziphiidae > Mesoplodon > Mesoplodon mirus. Next base: position 60,467,233 of record NC_138995.1, on the reverse strand, counting down.
AATAGCAAAGGCAGGCAATTACCAAGCCATCATAGGGTCCCTTCTCCCGCAGACTGGCTTGTCAAAAAACCAGCCGGAATATTCAGAAAAGGACAAGGAGAGGGCCGGGGAGTCACTCCTGATCACACCTTGCCTGGTTAGAAATGTAGTGCACATGGAACTGACTTGATTTCTGAGGCATTCGTGGACACTGTGCTGCAGCACGTTCGTAATAGTACCCACCACGGGGGAGATGCCACCTTACGATGGAGTCAAAAATATATAACGGGGCCTAACCTACAAAGGGCTATCCGGGAAGTCACTGAAAATTACGTGATTTGTGCTAAAAATAACCCAAATACTGCTGTCAGATCTCCCCAGATGGGGACCCAACACAGGACTCCACGAGCCACCAAGGACTGGCAAATAGACTTTACTCAAGTTGATAGGGACAGAGTAAAGGGACAAAGTAGGCGACTGAATAGTTAATCCCACTAGGGGACTGCAAGTAAAGAAAAAAGCATGGCAGACCCCTGTAAGTTAATGATCACTCAAGAAAGCAGGTTCGCTTATCCACAAAACCAAGCAACAGAAGCCTGAGACACGCCCCTGAACAATAAAACAATGGTGGCATGAGACCCACATCTGCCCAGTGAGCTCAGTAAGTTGATGATTCCTAGACACGCTCCTCTGCGTACACTAAAAACAAGTACATAAGGAAAAGGTGACATTATGCTGAAACCTGAGATGGTTTATCATAGTTTAGTAATGTTTCCACCTTTGTTCCTCCTTTCCATTGCTCCACGACAGTCCCAGTTTGGCCATGCAGGGACAAGAAGAATCCCCCACCCGATGTGGAGGCGGAGCTGATGATGGAAGCTTGAGTGTCTGCTCAAGAATGAGGAAGGAGGTGGTCCTCTCCTCCTCCCCACTTTTCCTTTGATTATAAAACAGGAGCCCACTAAGTTCTCGGGGCAGCACCCTCTCGCCCACCCGCCAGCCTCACAAGCGTCCTAGTCTAATAGATCACTTCGCCTCTCGCTGAAGAACGAGCTCCTCAGAGCACCCCCAAGACACATTTCAGTGGTTTCGGCTGGCGACCACAAAGGGGCAGTGGTAAGATAAGAAGGAGGGGGGTCGGGTCCTAGAGGGGCCGTGGATGCCAGGAGGACTGTGTCTGTCCTAGATAAAAGGCCTCTTAACAGGTATTCTTAAGCACGTCATGCATACAAGGAAACTGAAGGGAATCCACTTCCAAGACTTCAGGTACTTTTCCCCCAGTTACTAGAAGTGCCCAGCAGAGGAGTGCCCTGATGTCGGTCTTCCCCCACTACGCCCCTTACAGGTGCTGACCCTTCATTTCCAATTTACAGTCAGACCAGTTCCCACTCACTGTTAACACCACTGGGGACACCTTCTGTACTATGCCTTTGGGACAGTTTCTTGGCCATTAACACCAGGTTGGGAGACTACTTTGGAAGGGATACATCTAAAGTACAAATCTTGATTAAATTGCATGGTGGATTTTGACAAAGGAAGGAAACTTCTGGATAGCTAACTGTTGCTCCGGTGGAAGGTGCTATAGCCATGGAAGTGGCTGCTCCAACAAGGGCTATCTCACAGGCAGGAGCCCCTGCTCCAGCTGAGGCCCTTATCCCAGGGGAAAGTGCACCCAAGGGTGAGGAGAGAGAGGCCCCCACCATATTCAGGAGCTCCTCCTCTGTACCCCAAGGGGCCCAGTCTTGGACCAGCTAGCAACCGCAGTGGCGTAAGTCACCAACCAACTGCCCCTACCGTTCTGCCTCTGAGAGAAAGTTCCTGATGGAAATCAAGGAAAAATAGAAGTCCGTGTGCCTTGCTCAATGTCTGATCTAAGTCTGGCAGAAGATAAACTGGGAAGTTTTTCTGAGGACCCTGAACTTTTCACGAAGGAGTTTACCCGGTTAATGCGATCTTTTGATCTCACTTGGGGGGGCTTTGCAGATTTTACTATCCCGTGCTGCACCCCAGAGGAAAAACAGCGTATAATATTGGCAGCCAGAGCCCAACAGGGCCAGTCACTACACCGGGTGGGGAACAACGCTGTCCCCGAGGCAGATGTATGATGCATTATCAGGTAAATTCTACTGATAGGGACAGATGAGACCATATGATTGTTCAATAGAGGCTATGAAAAAATTTACAGTGAAACCTGTCAATTATGAAAAAGTGAAAGAAGTCCAACAGGGGTCAGATGGAAGTCTGATAGTATTTCAAGAAAAGTTAATAGAAGATTTTAAAAAGTATATAAATGTGGATCCCTCCTCCCCCAAGGCACAGGCCCTTTTGGCTATACATTTCATAGCCCAGTCTGCCCCAGACATCAGGTGCAAGATTCAAAAAGCGACTGCTGACCCTCAGACCCCTATGAGTGATTTGCTCCAATTAGCTTATTCAGTTTTCAATAATAGGAATTTGGCCGAAAAGGCTGAATGCACTCAGAGAAATATATACAAAAGGCCCAAACGATGGTAGTGGCTTTGTCCACTCAGAGCCCACCGAAGGGGAGGCCGGGCTTTCCGGGCCAATCTGGCTGTGGGGGACCACAAGGCCCATGGGTACCCAGACAGGACCAGTGTGCCCTGTGTGCACCAAAGGGACACTGGAGGAAGGACTGTGACACGTGCCCTTTACAAACAGCGAGGGCACTGGAGGAGGGAATGCCGCAGACACCAGAGAGCGACTGGGGCCTCTGATGGTTTCACAGTCAGAACACTGAGGGCGCTCGAGGCTGAAAGTGGCTCTGCCTACAGACACCATGTACATAACTAGTGTCGAGCCTTGGGAGGTCACTAAGTGGTGGGCCATCATAGAATTTCTCATAGACACCGGTGCAACCCTTTCAGTCTTAAGCCAGAGGATTAGAAGCCTTAACAAGCATAAGAAATATGTAATGGGAATGTCGGGAAGGAGACAGGGGCACACTTTCCAGGAACCCCTTTTGTGCAACAGCAATGGCCAGTCGTTTCTACACTGCTTTCCATTTGTGCCTGATTGTCCTCTCTTTAATGCAAGGGACTTACTAACTAAATTAGGGGCCACCCTGTCTCTCGAGGGACAAGGAAGCCACCCTTATCACCAAATGACATTAACAAAAAACAAGCTTAAATCTATAACTGAGATAAAAGACTCAACAGAGCCTGAAGTACGAAACACCGAGGTTCCGAGCCTAGCTGAAAACAAACAGATTGAGGCCTTAAGTGATCCTCTTCCAGATTTGGAAACTGTTTGGGAAAAATGGTTTGAATCTTCAAACTTATGGCTACAATCACTTTTAATGACTCTTCGAATGCTTACTGCTCTATTTATGTCTTTTGTAGACGCATCCTCTGACGCTTAACATCCAAGAGGGCTAAAAGGATGATGCTAACCAGAGTGACACTGACTCGCAGTCCTCCCAACAAGAACGGACAGTCAGCCAGGAGCTTTATTCCTCCCAGGCAGGCCTAGGTCCCATCTCAGCAGGAACAGTTAATGATAGGTTCCTCGCTCCTTGCCTCCATTTTAAGCATAAAAGGGTAAACACCTGGAGAGGGGAATGATAGGGGCAGAGTAAAGGGACAAAGTAGGTGATTAAACAGTTCATCCCACCAGGGAATCATAAGTAGAAAGCACGGGAGACCCCTGCAAGTTAATGATCACTCAAGAGAGCAGGCTTGCTTAGCAATAAAACCAAGCAACAGAAGCCTGAGACACGCCCGCAGACAATAAAACAATGGTGGCCTGAGACCCACATCCTGCCCAGTGAGCTCAGTAAGTTGATGACCCCTAGGACACACTCCTCTGCACACACTAAAAACAAAATATAAGGGAAAGGTGATATTATGCTGAAAGCTGAGATGACTTATCATGTTTTAGTATATGTTACCACCTTTTTGCTCATTTCTGTTGCTCCACGACAGTCCCGGCTTGACCACGTAGGGACAAGAAAACTGCCCCTCTGGGCGTGGAGGAGTTTTCCCTTGATTATATAAAACTGTAGCTAAGTTCCCGGGGAGGCACCCTCTCGCCCGCCTGGAAGCCTCACCAACGTCCTTATCTATCACTTTGCCTCTCACTGAATTCTTTCTGTGCTGAGACGTAAAGAACCAGAGCTCCTGGGAGCCCCCTGAGACACATTTCTGCAGCATCAAAATGCCTCGAGCCACAGGAAATTTCAGGTATCTGCTTGTGTTTGTGGATGGGTGGAGGCATATCCCACCCAGACAGAGAAAAAGCCTCTGAAGTGGTTAAAGCCCTCAAGGAAATTATCCCCTGATGTGCACTGCCTGACCCCCTTCAAAGTGATAATGGGTCTGCTTTTCTCTTGAGCAAAACCCAACCAGTATCTAAAGCCCTGCAAGTTAATTGGAAGCTACATTCATCACGGAGACCACAATCAACAGGAAAAACTGAGAAAATGAATCATCCATTTAAAAAGGAGCATTGATGGGACTTCCCTGGCGGTCCAGTGGTTAAGACTCCAAGCTCCCAATGCAGGGGGCGTGTTCAATCCCTGGTTGGGGAACTAAGACCCCACATGCCACGCAGCCAAAAAAAAAAAAACAAGACCCTACTCCTGAAAGGCCCAGAGAGCAATGGGCTGGTGAACCCTTAGAAGACAAGGTTGCTCACTGGACCTGGGAATGAGCATTCCTAGCACTGTGGGACTAGGTCACAAAATGCCTCCCAAATGTTGGATGAAAATAAGACCGAAAGGGAACGGACTGTAAAATAAAGACTGTTGCCCACCATCCAGTTCTACAAGATTCAGGACATCAGCCGCCGCGGTCACTGACCTGCAGCCACCCCGACAGGAATTCAGGGCAGAGAGCAGGATGAGGCACTCTCTGCTCTGGGAAAACTGGCAGAACCGGCCTTCAGAGAGTCAAGCATTTTCAGGAAAAATTTTTATGAACCTGGGTTCTTACATCTTACCATAGTGAGCAAAGCACTGAAACCATTAACTAAGCTATGTGTTCCTCAAGAACGGCAGTTACCTTCTTCCAAGATGTGTGCCTGACTCCCTGTACCCCTCCGCCAGCATCAGCTATACACCAGCCTCCCCGCTTCCCTCTTCAGCACAATTCTCACAGCTCTCCAAGGGACTGTCTCCGGGGTTAAAATCCTCAGGTTGGCAAAAATAAATTTTTCACTTCTTTCTTAGATTGACTATTGATTACTTTTCCGCCAACTACACATTTTCCAGCGGGTGGAATTTCAGACGGAAGAACACTGGGGTGTCACGCGCCTGGCCCAGGTCACTCCCCGCCCCACACGCCGGGTGAGGGGAAGGGCTGACCACAAAGGGGAGGCCGGAGGAGCAGAAGGACCGGCCTGAGGAGACGCAAGGACAGAGGAGCGGGGAGGGAGGGAGGGAGGGGGTCTCCGGAGAGGGGCGGGCTCTGCAGAACCCCAGGACCGGGGGGAGGACGCGGCCTGTCCGCGAGCAGGGCGGCCGGTGCTGCCCTCCAGGGGCCGAGAGGGCGAGGCTGGGCGGCGCGCATCCACCTCGCGGAAGAGGACGTTACATGGGGCGGGGGGGGGGAGGTCGTAAAGGGTTTTATGGAGGAAAACGACCCTAAAGGCGGTGTCTACGTGGACCGGAGACCGAAAAGCTGAAGGAGGCAAATACACGCATCATATCAATGATATTAAGCCATCGTTTACACGTCGTGACTCTCCACCCGTTTCCTCTCTTACTCCTATCATTAAACCCCCAAATCATTTTAGGACCTTATACTGTAAGTATTCTTTAAAAAAGAATAAAACAGTAGATTGTGAATCCAGTAACAGAAGACTAAATCTTATTTGCCAAAAAAGTATGCAAGAACTGCTAATTCACGCATGCATACCTGTTAGGATGGCTTTTTCAAGCTTCTAAAGGACAGCAGTTACCCACTGGCCTTAGGAACCAAAAAACTGGTGCAAATCCAAGTAAAAATAATAACTTACCTCCTTTACGCTAGTCACACTATTCATACTAACAATGCCGATTATAACAACAAACTCCAACATTTACAGAAGTAATATATATCCATCCCATGTGAAAACCACTATCATATGCTTTTATCACCAGCCTAATTGCAACAATATTTATTCTTACAGAACAAGAAATAATTATCTCAGACTGACACCGAATCACAATCCAAACCTTAAAATTATCACTTAGCTTCACAATAGATTATTTCTCAATGTTTGTGCAGTAGCACTAATTTATCACGTGATCTAGTATAGAATTTTCAATATGATACATGCACTCAGATCCTAATACTAATCAATTTTTCAAATATTTACTCCTGTTTCTTATCACAATACTAATTCTTTTCCCCGACCAGGGATGGAACCCAGGCCCTCGGCAGTGAAAGCATGCAGTCCTAACCACTGGACTGCCAGGGAATTCCCACAATACTAATTCGTGTTCCCACTACCAATCTTCTCCAACTTTTCACTGGATGGGAAGGAGCCAGAATTATGTCTTTTCTACTTACTGGGTGGTGACGTGACAGAGCAGATGCAAATACGGCCGCTCTTCAAACAATTTTATACAACACACTGGAGACACTGGATTCGTTGTATCAACAGCATGACCTCTATTCAACAAATCTTTATACTTAACCTAAATCACCCAAATCCACCCGACAGGACTTGTATTCGCCGCAACCGGAAAACCCGCCCCAACTGGCCTCCACCCATGACCTCCCTCAGCAAGAGGGTCCTACTGCCATCTCAGCCCTAGCCCACTCAAGCACCATAGTTGTTGCAGGCATCTTCCTACTAGTCCGCTTTTACCCTTTGATAGAAAAGAATACATTCATCCAAACAATAACATTCTGTTTCGGAGCTATCACCACATTATTTACAGCAACATGTGCTCTTACCCAAAGTGACATTAAAAAAATTGTTGCTTTCTCCACTTCGAGTCAACTAGGCCTTATAATAGTAACAGTCGGCATTAACCAGCCTCATCTAGCATTTCTCCACATTTGCACACACGCCTGTTTCAAGGATATACTATTCATATGCTCTGGATCGATTATTCAGCCTAAATGATAGATAAGACATTCGAAAAATAGGAGGCCTACGTAAAGCAATGCCTTTCACCACAACAGCCCTCATTATTGGAAGTCTCACGTTAACAGGATACCACTCCTCACGGGCTTCTGTTCTAAAGATCTCATTATTGAATCTGCTAACACGCTGTATACCAACACCTGAGCCCTCTTAATAACCCCCGGCGCCACATCCCTCACAGCTGTGCATAGCACACACTCACGTTATTTTCCTCCCACCCCGAGGACGACCTTGCTTGTCCAATTAACTTCAATTAACGAAGACAACCCACTCCTAATCAACTCTATCAGATGTCTATTAGCTGGAAGCAGTTTCTCCGGATTTCTTATCTCCAACAACATTCCCCCAACAACAATCCCACAAATAACTGTGCCTCCTTAATTGAAACCAACTGCTCTTGCCGTAACCATCCTAGGCTTTATTCTAGCACCTGAAATCAACCTTGCTGCATAAAATTTAAAACTTAATTATCCCTCAAACTTCTTCAAAACCTCAAAACTCTTAGGATATTTTCCCACTATTATACACCACTTTCAGCAAGCCAAAAGTCAGCATCTTCCCTACTGGATTTAATTTGATTAGAAAATATCTTACCAAAACCCACTTCTCTTATTCAAATAAAATTTTCTACACTTGTACCGGACCAAAGAGGCCTAATCAAACTATACTTCCTTTCATTCCTCATTATCCTTACCCTAAGCATAATAGTATTTAATTACCATGAGTAACCTCTATAATAACTATAAGCAATGACCAACCAGTAACATTTACCTTGAATCAACTACCATAACTATACAACGCCGCAATATCTATAGCCTCCTCACTAAAAAATCCAGAATCACCTGAATCATAAATTACTCAGTCCCCCAGTCCATTGAACAAATACCATTTCTACTTCCTTGTCCTTTAAAGCACAGAAAATTCTATCACTTTATCAATTTTCTATTGTAAATTCTATCATTAATGCCGAAAGAAATATACCTAAAACAGTTTTGTTAGAAACTCAAATTTCAGGATACTTCTCAGTGGCCACAGCTGTTGTATAACCAAATACTACTAACATTCTCCCTAAAGAAATTAAAAACACCATTAAACCCAAAAGCGAACCACCAAAATTCAACAAAATTCCACAACCAATACCACCACCCACAATCAACCCAAGTCCACCATAAATAGGTGAAGGTTTAGAAGAAAACCCCACAAAACTAATTATAAAAATAGTACTTAAATACAATGTATGTTACCATTATTCTTACATGGAATCTAACCATGGCCAATGACATGAAAAATCATCACTATTTCGACTATAAGAACACTAATGACCAACATCTGAAAATCACACCCACTAATAAAAATTATCAACAATGCAGTCATTGATCTTCCAGCTGCATCAAACATCTCATCACGATGGACCTTTGGTTCTCTGTTAGGCATTTGTTTAGTTCTACACATCTTGACAGGCTTATTCCTAGCAATACATCATACATCAGATATAATAACTGCATTTTTATGAGTAACACATATCTGCCAAGATGTAAACTAGAATCATCTGGTACCTACATGCAAATGGAGCTTCCATGTTTTTTATTTGCCAATTCATTCATGTAGGACGAGGCTTATACTACAGATCCTATACCTTTTCTGAAACATGAAATACTGGAATCATTTTACTATTTACAGGTATAGCCACAGCATTCATAGGCTATGTCTTACCTTGAGGACAAACAGCGTTCTGAGGAGCAACAGTTACTACCAATCTTCTCTCAGCAATTCCCTATATCGGCACAAGCCTTGTGGAATGAATCTGAGGCGGTTTTTCAGTAGACAAAGCAACTCTAACACAGTTCTTTGCCTTCCATGTTACCCTCCTCGTTGCAGCACTAGCAACTGTTCCCTTATTCCTTCCAGAAATGGGCTCTAATAACCCCACAAGAACCTCATATGACATAGACAAAATCCCATCTCACCCCTACTATACAAAGACATCCTAGGTGTCCTATCACTGATTCTAATCTTAGTATTATTCTCATCTGACCTGCTAGGAGACCCAGACAACTACATCCCAGCAAATCCCCTTAATACACCACCACATATCAAGCCAGAATGATACTTCTTATTCGCGTACGCAATTCTACGATCAATTCCCAAAAAACTTACAGGAGTACTAGCTCTAATTTTTTCAGTCTTAATCCTAGCATTTACCCAGTACTCCATACATTGAAACAACAAAGCATAACATTCCGACCCCTCAGCCAATGCCTATTTTGAGTACTAGTGGCAGACCTAACGACACATGAATTGGAGGACAAACCCTAGAGCACCCGTTATTATCGAACAAGCATCCATTTTGTTTCTTTTAAATTCTAGCTCTAATACCAGTAACTAGCATCACTGAAAATAATCTCCTAAAATGAAGAGTCTTTTACCCTGGTCTTGTAAACCAGAAAAGGAGAATAACACACCTAAGACTCAAGGAAGAAGCTCCACTATCAGCACCCAAAGCTGAAATTCTACTTAAATTATTTCCTGAACATTTGGTACGGGACACTTAGAAAATTAAGTACCATGTCGGTATTAAAATGACTTCCTTTTTCTATAAGTTACTACGTATTTCGTGCATTATATGTATTACCTCTGGATTTTACACCGAAGGGAAATCAGACCCCAGGCTTCTCACGGCCACAACTGAATTAACTTGGGGTGCGGGAGCGGATATTTTAAGGTCCGTAGCGACCCCAGACCTCGGATACGGAGAGGGGACCACCGGGCGCAGGTTAAACTAGTAAAAAAACGGTTAACTCACACTCCCCACCGCGACCGCAGCTCCGCGTTCTCCGCTTCGGGATCTGCAGCAAACTACGCGACCATGGAGACGAGACGCCAGAGGCGGCTGGGGGCGGGGCCTGAGCAGAGTGTCACGGGGAGGGGCGGGGCCTGAGCAGAGCGCCACGGGGAGGGGCGGAGCCTGAGCAGAGCGCCAGGGCGAGGAGCGGGGCGTGGGGCCCAGGCCAGCGCCTGGACCGTGAGAGGGCGGGGCGGGCGCTGCACGTTCCTCCGTTTGATCCTGTCTGGGTCTAGAAATGCTTGAGGGTCTTGTGTTGCACCATTGCTTCCTCCTTGGTTTAACAGTTTGTAACAGTTTTAAGGTAAAAGCTTAAAGTAGTGTGGGATACTTCTGTTGGTCTGGGAACTGCAGTCTCGGTGGGGGCTTGATGTGGGGTGGTGTTTGGACCCAGGAACATTCCTGCAATTAGAGTTAATTTAAGCAGCTTAAGGAAACAAGAGCTGGATCTGTCTGCGTAGGGATTACAAACTATGTGAAACACAGAACCCTTGGAATGGGCTATTTCATACTAACACCTGTAAGGACAAAAATGTTGCCGTGCCATTCCTGTTCTACAAGGATCAAGCTCATTGGTCACTGCGGTGGCCCTGAGTGTGTCATACAAATACAAATGCGGAAGGGCAATTCGGTGAAGGAAACAGGAGGAGAAAATTGCCAGGATGGGCACATATTTACAGTGACTGAGGAATAGCCATAATTATTGTGTGGCTTGGTGAGGTGTGATATTAATTTTCTATTGGAGACATTTAAAATTTGGGACTTCTTGGAGTTAGAATTTTTTTTATTTTTCAGGACTTAAAAAGCCACCCTATATAAATAGGCTGTGTATACTTCTGCATGTTGAGTCTTCGTTTTAAAAATGATATAATTCCCTAGAGAGCTTAAGATATAAGTAATGGATCCAAAATCATGATTACCTGTTTGAAGGACACACAGACATGTTTCTTTAAAGCATCCTCAGTATTGCCGAGAAGACATGGGGATGGGGCAGTATAATGAATTAATGGAAAGATAGTTAATATCATTTGTCAAAACTGCCTGAGAGATTTGATCCCAGGACTAGTTATATACACACGTTTCCTGTATCGACCCCTGTAGCTATGTAGGGGTATGTTGCTAGTTCCACTTATGAAGGCATGACAAGTAAAGTAAGTGGACGCTTTTAAGCCTCAGTTGTACCTTCAGTGTCAATGTCATCAAAATATTTTAACGTATAATAAGACATTGTACTTTCGAATCAAATTGCAACACAATCTCATATCACTTGTATTTCCCCTGAATGAGTACAAGACCTACTGACTGCCAATTATTTCCAGTTTTACTTTTCCAAGTAAGAGCAATCCTGTGTCGCAACAACATGGATCGACCTAGCGATCATCATACTAAGTTAGTCAGAAAGACAAATACCATATGCTATCACTTATATGTGGAATATAAAATATGACACAAATGAACTTATCTCCAAAACAGAAACAGACTCACAGACATAGCGAACAGACTTGTAGTTGTGGGGGGTTAGTAGATGCAAATTATTATATATAGATTGGATAAACAACAAGGTCCTACTGTGTAGCACTGGGAACTATATTCAACACCCTGTGATAAATCATAATAGAAAAGAATATGAAAAAGAATATATACATGTATAACGGAATCACTGTGCTGTACAGCAGAAATTAACATTATCAATCAACTATACTTCAATAAAATAATTTTTTTTAAAAAAAGAGTAATTCATGTGTCACCGCTGCCTAATACCTGAGTACCAGATTGACTTTTCCGTATGCGTTATGTCCAAAATTTTATAGTAATTGAGATACGAAATCGAAATGTGACACTCCATGAGAAGTCAGCAAACTTTTTTGTAAAGGGGCACACAGCAAATATTTTATTCTTTGTAAGCCATACTGATTCTGTTACAACTATTCTACTCTGCCCTTATTAGATCCATGGTATGTAAACATAAGTGTATTCTAATTACACTGATGCAGCATTTAAAAACAGATGGTAGGTTGTATTTGGCTCCTGTTCTGTAGGTTGCCGAGCCATGACCTACACAAAGGAATGAAGGCCACCAGAGACAGCAACTACACGGTAAATACATAAGCCAGACATTGCTTATTTTTAAGTGTCTTTAAAATATAATTGTTTAAAAAACTTAACCATCTAGTTTGGGTTTATAGTATATGTCAAAGTAAAATCTATGAGAATGATCACACAAAGGGCAGGACTGGAGAACTGGAAGTATACATGTGTAAGGGTTGGATGCTCTATAGAAAGTAGTGTGAAAGTCCTTGAATGTAGACTGTGGTAAGCTGTATAGTAAAACCCCTAGAGCAAACACTTAAATATTGTTACAGCTAACAGTGATGAACCGAAAAAGGAGTTTAAACAAACCCAAGAAAAAATTCAGTTATTTTACAGAAGACAGAAAAAGAGGGGAAACGGTGGAAAATACAAAGCAGACAACATAAAACCAATAGCATGATAATAATTTAAATCTAACTATATAATTATCTCTTTCAAACCAAATGGCCTAAAGACCCCAATTGAAAGGCAGACATTGACAGCTAGATTTTTAAAAGAGAGATGAATTTAATAAAATTCAAAATAAAAGCATGGAAAAAAGGTAAACCATATCAACACTATTCAAAATAGAGTGGCTATTGTAAGATTAAAGGAGATTAAGGAGAGAATAAGACCAGGGGTAATGAAATCTAGTTCATAATCATAAAGGGATTAAGTTCATCAGAATGACATGACAGTCATAAAAACTATGCACCCAGCAGCAGAACTTCAAAACCCTCGGAGAAAACTGACAAGATTGCAAGGAGAAATAAATAAACCCACACTCATGGTCAGCGATTTCCACGCTTCCTCTGTCGATAACAGTAGAAGAACAGACAGAAAATCGGTAAGTTCCTGGAAGATTCTAACAATACCATTAATCAATGAAATGGAGATTTATAGAACTGTGAGATAATAGAAAATATATATATTGATCTCTGGTCCTGGCTCCTGGCACAGAGCTCCTAAAACCCTTGTGATTCTCTAAGTGGTAAGAGCACCAGGAGCATCTTTTGTTCTATTGAGGTGACTCTGGGTGGCTCCATCCTATAAGGGGAGCTTGGTCAGCAGAAAGACCAAGCCAGGATTAGAAGCTTGGAATTTTCAGCCCTACCCCTAAAAATTCATTATACCTACACGAGGAAGCCTCCATAAAATCCCAACAGTAGGAGGTTCAGAGAGCTGCAGACTGGAGAACACATCCACATGGGGAGGGTGATGCACCCCAACGCCATGAAGACAGAAGCACCTGCGCTGGGGTACCTCCCAGATCTCACCCTATGTGTCTCTTCAACTGTATCCTTTATCATATCCTTTAGGAAACTGGTGAATGTGTTTCCCTGAGTTTTGTGAGCAGCTCTAGCAAATTAATTGATCCCAGGAGAGGCTTGTTGGAATCTACCATCTATAGCTACTTGGTCTGAAGCAAAGGTGATGACCTGGACCTGTGACTGGGGTCTGAAGTGTGTCGGGTGGGGGCTGGGGCAGTGTTGTGGGCTGAGCCCTAATCTGTGGGATGTGATGCTCTCTCCAGGTAGATAGTGTCAGAATTGAGTTTAAGTGAAAAACACCTAGTTGGTGTTGCAGAGAATTGCTTGTTGTGGGGAAAAACTTCCACATTTGGTGACCAAAAGTGTGAGAAGTGAAGTGTTCAGAGTGAAGGTGGTAATAGTGTGAGCATAAAGGAAACAGAGAAAAGAAACACAGTAGGATGGACTGGATCTTTCTCTCCACAAGAGGAGGGAAACTGAGTTTCTCCTTTATAAGAACAATCCAGCTAACGAGAATTTTAAGCAATCTTTCAAAGTGCACATAGTACTTTACCAAGACAAACCACATCCTGGCCCATGAAACAAGTCTGGATAAACTTTACAAGAATCCTATACAAAATATCTCTATGACCACAATGGAATTAAAACAGAAATCATTAACAAAAATATCTGGAAAATCAAATATCTGAAATATAATGACCGACTTGTGACCAACCCTGTGACAGAGGAGAAATTAGAAAGGAAATTAGAATGTATTCTGAATTGAATAAAAATGAAAACAGAACGTATCAAATTTATCATTTGCTACTATAGCAGGAGAAATTAAAAAGAGCACCCTTGGAGAAGGGATAGCAATTTAACAAAACACCTAAAAGCCTAAGGGCTCTTTCATTTTTTTTGTTTTCTTGGGCTTTTTGGCCCTCAGTGTGAACTTCCTGCTTGTAACGGGACTTAAGTCTTAACTGAGCTCATCCAGTTCTGAGGCTTGTTTAGGTAGGTGAAGGCATCACAGTGAGAGGGCAAGTTTCTTGAGGTTGTTACAAATATCTGATACGATAAACCAGCTAAACATGTTAAAACTGAGAACACACAATCCATTAAAGGTAGTTAGACAATGAAAGGTAATATATTTCTAGATGAATTAAAATTAAATGGATATTCTAATGCAAACAGTGAATATATGATGGAAGGAATGAGGGTAATATTTAGGAAGGGGATCTTGAAATCAAGATTTCAAAGGTGGAACAATGACTGGGAATAATGAATTCCCTTCTGTAACCTAAACCTTGGGTGGTTACGGTGGGTAAGGAAAAACAAAAGGTCATTGAAAGTGTACCAGTCAGCTTTCTACAAGTTTTCCTGTGGTAACAAATATCTCTGAATTCTTACTGGCTTTATAACAACAAACATTTATTTCTTGCTCATATGATATCTATCATTATTCACCTCTTGCTTGTTTCTCTAACTTGATTCTGGGATTCAGGGTAAAATTCCAGTGTATCTGGGATCTACCATTCTTGCAGCAGGAAGAGAAGGTTCAAAAAAGCAAACAAAGGTTTTGAAAGCTTCCATTTAAAGTTGAAACATGCCATTCTACTCACACCAGGAACTCACAAAGCCATTCTTGCACAAAATGGTCAGGGAAGTGCAGTCCTCTCAAAGGGAAGGAAGGGTTGGTTGCCTAAGTCAAGTGGCCAAGTTTGATATCAAAGGGCAGACATATATGATCTCACAGGATGGTGATAAATGATTGGAAATAATATTACAATATATGTTAGTGCAGCTTCTATCAGAAATAATTTGTCTGTCCTTTGTTCACACAAAATATATTTACCCCGGTCCGAGAGGAAAGAAAAAACATTTCGCCCTAGACATGAGTTCAATCACAAATGAGAATTTCATAATAATCTCATGAGATTCCTCTGAATTCAGAGCCCCGTGTGGAGCTCTCCCTACTCATAACACATTACAGTGGAACAGAGAAATAAAATCTCAATAAACACTCTCATTTAGAAGAAAAAAAGAAAAGAGGTACCCAGTAGTCTCGGGTCCACGGCAAATGTGCAGTTCTGCTGGGCAGCTGTAGTGAGGGCCCTGTTCTGTGGGGGCAGGAATGACAAGGGACCCTTTTCTTGAATCCAGCTCTTCTCCTGAGAACAGACCTCCAGTGCTTTGTATTTCGTTGCTCTTGACTTCACCTAGTTACATCTAACAGAGTATTGGAAATGTTGCCTTCCTTGTGCAATGAGCTGCTTGCTCCGGTTACTCCCGTCGCGTGAATATTTACAGTCCCAAAGATCATAGGGTTAATTGAAAAAAATAAAACAGAGAACCCACTATCAAAACTACCAAAAAAGGGCTTCCATGGTGGCACAGTGGTTGACAGTCTTCGCCATGGCAACCAGAGAAGAAAAAGAAATACAAATTGGAAATGAAGAAGTAAAACTGTCACTGTTTGCAGATGACATGATACTATACATAGAGAATCCTAAAGATGCCACCAGAAAACTACTAGAGCTAATCAATGAATCTGGTAAAGTTGCAGTATAAAAAATTAATGCAAAGAAATCTCTTGCATTCCTATACACTAATGATGAAATATCTGAAAGAGAAATTAAGGAAACACTCCCATTTACCACTGCAACAAAAAGAATAAAAGACCTAGGAATAAACCTACCTAGGGAGACAAAAGACCTGTATGCAGAAAACTATAAGACACTGATGAAAGAAATTAAAGATGATACCAACAGATGGAGAGATATACCATGTTCTTGGATTGGAAGAATCAATATTGTGAAAATGACTCTACTACCCAAAGCAACCTGCAGATTCAATGCAATCCCTATCAAATTATCAATGGCATTTTTTACGGAACTAGAACCAAAAAATCTTAAAATTCGTATGGAGACACAGAAGACCCCGAATAGCCAAAGCAGTCTTGAGAGAAAAAAACGGAGCTGGAGGAATCAGACTCTCTGACTTCAGATCATACTACAAAGCTACAGTAATCAAGACAATATGCTACTGGCACAAACACAGAAACATAGATCAATGGAACAAGATAGAAAGCCCAGAGGTAAACTCATGCAACTATGGTCAACTAATCTATGACAAAGGAGGCAAGGATATACAATGGAGAAAACACAGTCTTTTCAATAAGTGGTGCTGGGAAAACTGGACAGCTACATGTAAAAGAATGAAATTAGAACACTCCCTAACACCATACACAAAAATAAAGTCAAAATGTATTCGAGACCTCAATGTAAGACCGGACACTATAAAACTCTTAGAGGAAAACATAGGAAGAACTTTCTTTGACGGAAATCACAGCAAGATCTGTTTTGATCCACCTCCTAGAGAAATGGAAACAAAACCAAAAATAAACAAATGGGACCTAATGAAACTTAAAAGCTTTTGCACAGCAAAGGAAACCATAAACAAGACGAAAAGACAGCCCTCAGAATGGGAGAAAATATTTGCAAACGAATCAAGGGACAAAGGATTAATCTCCAAAATATATAAACAGCTCATGCAGCTCGATATTAAAAAAACAATCCAATCCAAAAATGGGCAGAAGACCTAAATAGACATTTCTCCAAAGAAGACATAAAGATGGCCAAGAAGCATATGAAAAGCTGCTCAAAATCACCAATTATTAGAGAAATGCAAATCAAAACTTCAATGAGGTATCACCTCACACCAGTTAGAATGGGCTTCATCAGAAAAGCTACAAACAACAAATGCTGGAGAGGGAGAAAAGGGGACCCTCTTGCCCTGTTGGTGGGAATGTAAACTGATACAGCTGCTATGGAGAACAGTATGGAGGTTCCTTAAAAAACTAAAAATAGAATTACCATATGATCCAACAATCCCACTACTGGGCATATACCCAGAGAAAACCACAATTCAAATAGACACATGCACCCCAATGTTCACTGCCGCACTATTTACAATAGCCAGGTCATGGAAGCAACCTAAATGCCCATCGACAGACGAATGGATAAAGAAGATGTGGTACATATATACAATGGAATATTACTCAGCCATAAAAAGGAATGAAACTGGGTCATTTGTAGAGACGTGGATGGATCTAGAAACTGTCATACAGAGTGAAGTAAGTCAGAAAGAGAAAAACAAATATCGTATATTAACGCATATATGTGGAACCTAGAAGAATGGTACAGGTGAACTGGTTTTCAGAGCAGAAATTGAGACACAGATGTAGAGAACAAACGTATGGACACCAAGGGGGGAAATTACCAAATTCGTCACCTTTCTCCCCAGTATGAATTTTTTGGTGAATCTTCAGGACATACTGTTTTCTTAAAGGTGTTTCCACATTCAGTACATGTGTACAGTTTCTGATCTGCATGAATTACCTCATTACACCCAAGGTGTGAATATTTGATGAAAAACTTTACAACATTCATTACCTTTGAAAGCTTGCTCTCCAATATAAATCCTCTCCTGTTCCACAGTCCTGATCTCTGGGTTAAAGCTTTAGCATGCACATTACTCTTGTGTGGTTTCTGTGAAAGACGTATATTCTGAAGTCTAGTGCACTCTGAAGCCTGGAGAAAGCGCCTGCCCATACATTTCCAGGACTTCTCTTCAGTATGGACTCTTGTTGCCTACTTCAACTCAAGGTGAAACTTTTGCCACTCCCATTGCATCTGTAAGGGATCGCTCCACTATGTTCCCCAACCTTTGACGTTTGGGTAAAATCCTTCCCACAAACATTACATCTGTGTGGTTTGTCTCCAGGATATATATTCTTACATACCTAAAGAGTGAGCAATAAGTTTTAAAACTGCCATATTCATAGCATTTGTAAGTATAAAGTATTCAGTAAACCCTGAGCTTAAGACAGTACCTAAAAGCCTAGCCACATTCCGTGCACTTGTAAGGGTCTCTCCAGTATGGATTATCCGATGACTGGTGAGATGTGAGCCCTGAGTAAAGGTTTTACACACTCGTGTCACTTGTAAGCATTCTCTCCAGAATGAACTCTTTACTGAATCCTGAGTTCAGACCATTGTCTAAAAGCCTTGACACACTCATTACATTTATACAGCTTCTATCTAGCATGAATTTTCTCAGGAAGCCTAAGATGTAAAGGCCTGACAAAAGCCTCGCCACATTTATTACATTTGTAAGGTCTCCCGTGAGTAGGGATCACCTGATGTCTTTTTAGGCCTGAATGCACCGTGACGCGTCTGCCACACGCATTGCACTTGTACGGCTTCTCCCCTGTATGAGCTTGCTCATGCTCTGCAAGGTGTGAACGCTTTCCAAACGCTTGTGACATTCAGTACGCTGGTAAGGTTCCGATTCGGGATTAATTACCTGATGGTTGGTGAACCAGGTCTGAACACAGAACCGAAGCTATGCCGTGACTCCCACATTTGTGTGGCTTTCCTCCAGGTTGACTTTTCTGAGGGTCCAACAGACGATACACTTTACCACACTCATTACATGTGTAAGGTTTCACTCTAGTGTGGATGCTCCAATGATGTGCAGAGTGAGTCCTCTGACTGAAGGCCCGGCCACGTACACCATTTACATGGTTTCCCTCCTGTATGGATTCTTTGATGTCTAGTGAGGTCTGAGCCCTGAAGAAAGGCTACATCACACTCATTACACTTGTAAGGTTTTTCCCTGTGTGCTTCTTGGTCTTGTGTCAGTAGTGAACGATCATTCTATATATTAGAAATGCTGGTACAGCCACTAGGAGTTCTTCGAAGTGGGGAAACTGAGGCAATACTGTTGACAGTCCTCACAGCCTGATTACATTAAAAAAATTTTCCCTTCAGTTTGAAGTATCTGCAGTTCATCTTGAAAGCTTGATCCATGCCTATTTTCAATAGGCTTATTTCCTGCATCGCTTCTACTATGCTGATCTCTTCCAACAGTCAGATTTTCGTTATGGTATTTTTTTTTTTTTTTCTTTTTGCGGTATGCGGGCCTCTCACTGTTGTGGCCTCTCCCGTTGCGGAGCACAGGCTCCAGACGCGCAGGCTCAGCGGCCATGGCTCACGGGCCCAGCCGCTCCGTGGCATGTGGGATCTTCCCGGACCGGGGCATGAACCCGTGTCCCCTGCATCGGCAGGCGGACTCTCAACCAGTGCGCCACCAGGGAAGCCCTGCCCTAGCTTTTTAAGGGGGGGCCTCCTTCATGCCCACACCACAGGTCCTAAGCTTCTCCCCATCCTTACCAAAGTGTAATCAGTATCCCTGATGCTGAGCAGATGAACTGCTGGAAGGCAAGGCTCCTGTCCAAGATGGTAACTAGCCCCTCGATGTGCAGAATTTGGAAGACCTGGGGGCCACAGTGAGCAGTGACGCAGAAGAACACAGCAGTGACACTTTAGTTCAGTCGGAGCTGGAATTTCCAGAACAAATATGGGAGCTATAGCCTCATCATCTGCTCTAGCCCCTTGGTTTTCCCTGAGGAGTACTCTGCCCAACCCCGTCCCCAGCATCTAAACACTCCCAGAGTAAAGTGCTGCAGGTGTCCTGGGAAGAAGATGGAGAAAATGCACCCTCCAGTGGCGGGGAAAATGACCCAAAATAATCAAGGGGGCAGAGCATTTCTTACAGAGGAGCTTGATGTGGAAGCAGTACAACCTGGGTAATGAGACAGAGAATGACTGGTGAAGGGAAATTTAGATGATTGGCTGGAGAAGATGGGGAGTATCTCTGGCCGAGACCTGAAGGAGGAGAAAGGGCCAGAGCAGAGACGATTTAGGGACAAAGCGTGAAGCAGGAACTAAGATCTGAGATAGAAAAGGTGTTGGTGTTTGGGAACAGAGAAACGCTGAATGTGACTGGGGCACAGTGAACCACAAGAAAAGGATGAGGCTGGACACAATGGCAGGGCCCTGAGGATGACTAAAGAGCTGTGTAGCCACCGTGAGGACTCGGGATTTTGCCCTGAAGACGTATGGAAGCCAGTGGAGGTCTGAGTGCCAGAAGTGACAAACCCTCCCTTCTCATTTATCCTTATTCATAGAAGACACCTGATGATGGTCTCCGACTTGGAGCCTATGTTCCTGCCTCCATCCTACTGTTTTTCTTTTAGTTTTTCACGTTGGAAGGCCTGGGACCCACTTAATATTCTAATTACAAGCGGACACTCCCTCCAAGAAGAACCGCCACACACAGACACACACCCAATCTGGCCAATCAGTTCAGGCGTCAGTGTTGCTCAGCCTCAGAGTTTCTGGTCTAGTCTCTCATCTCCATGTTACAAGTGGGCTCCCTGAGGCCCAGACGGGAGACATTTCTGAGAAGGTCTGAGTTGAGTGAACAGAAGCAGGTGGAACTGAATTCTGAAAAGGTCGCTTGAAGGGCCAGTGGGCAGAGTTTGTCCTTATTAACGTTCCCACTTAAAATACCGGGACCATCTTTCATGTGCCTGAGCAAAGGAAATGTCTCTTTCAAGAAGTTTCAAAGGAAACTTCTCTTTCAAGGTCTGATCACACTGATACTGAGCATTTAATTTTTCTTTTCCAGAAAATCACAGCAAAGCAGTTTAAAAATACATAATTGCAAAAACATACCTACTCGTGAGGAAAACACTGAAAAAGGGTCAGCTGTGAAAGAAGCTCTGAGCAAGTTTTTTTTTTAAATTTCATGTTTATTGAAGCTTTTCTGTTTTGTTGAGCACATTTCTTTATCGCAAATAGATAGGCTCTGTTGGTAAAAGGTTCCAAGTCAATCCAGCTTATCCTTTAACTTTTCCAGAGAGTGGACAAGAAGGACTTGAGGGGAATATCTGCTTAGTAGCTCATGGCTATTTTAATAGATCACATAAAAGCAAAGAAAACTGAATATTAGACTAACTAGGTTAAATGAGGTTTCAACTATTAAGATAAAAGATCATTGACATCTTTACTCAGTACTCACTGAAATAGTCTAAAATTCTTTACTAGTTACCAAAGAATATTTCCAATATATAAGATAAAGAGGAGAAAGCACACAGGCTTTCTCTAAACCAGAAACAAATTTAAAACGGAAACAATTAGTAATTTTTTTTTTTAAAAACCCTACACGGGCTTCCCTGGTGGCGCAGTGGTTGAGAGTCCGCCTGCCGATGCAGGGGACACGGGTTCGTGCCCCGGTCCGGGAAGATCCCACATGCCACGGAGCGGCTGGGCCCGTGAGCCATGGCTGCTGAGCCTGCGTGTCCAGAGCCTGTGCTCCGCGACGGGAGAGGCCACAACAGTGAGAGGCCCACACACCACACACACACAAAAAAAACCCTACACAATTCTGGGGTCAAAGTCAAAAAATATTAAGCATATATATTTAGAAAATGACATGAATTGATTATAGGATGCCCACCAAAGCAATTTCAGAGGTTATTATTTATAGGAGAGCAGACATTGAATGAACTAAGATTATGCTCAAGCTACAAAAAGAACAATGAAAAAAGAAATCCCCATCACAAAAAAAGGGGGGGGAATTTTAATGTCCCTTTAAATAGGCACTATGAAGTAACAATTTTTTTCTTGCTACAGACACACACACACACACACACACACACTCCCTATCCCACGCCAGGAAAAGGGAAGGGGGTGACCCACAACTGACTGAGTCAAGTCACCAGCCCCTGGTTGAAGGACTGCAAATGGAAGTTTTCTTCTGATAAAAATAAATATAAAATGCACAAGCCTTATAGAGTGGAATTTTGCAATTCTCCTCCTCATCTATATAAATTAAACAGCTTTAAAATTTAGTAGACTATAAAGCCACGATTCAATATATCACAATTGAATCATTCATATCCAGTCAATTCATAGCCAACCGACTCATCTGGGTCCAGGTCACTCCTATTTCGCCACTACTGTGGGTTTCCCTCTCTCTCTCCCTCCCTCTCCTCCCTCTCTCTCCCTCCCTCTCCCCCTCTCTCTCCCTCTCCCCCTCTCTCCCTCTCTCCCTTCTCTCTCCCTCTCTCTCCCTCTCTCCCTTCTCTCTCTCCCCCTCTCCCTCCCTCTCTCCCTTCTCTCTCCCTCTCTCTCCCTCTCTCCCTTCTCTCTCCCCCTCTCTCTCCCCCTCTCCCCCTCCCTCTCTCTCCCTCTCTCCCCCTCTCCCTCCCTCTCTCTCTCTCCCTCTCCCCCCTCTCTCCCTCTCTCTCCCTCCCTTCTCTCTCTCTCCTTCTCTCCCTTCTCCCTCTCCCTCCCCCTCCCTCTCTCCCCCTCCCCCTCCCCCTCCCCCTCTCTCCCTCCCTTCTCTCTCTCTCCTTCTCTCCCTTCTCCCTCTCCCTCCCCCTCCCTCTCTCCCCCTCCCCCTCCCCCTCCCTCTCCCTCTCCCTCTCTCTCTGTCTGAAGTGCTTCACCACTGTTGCCCCGCTGCTACCCCTGATCGAGGGCCCCTCTCCTATTTCGCTCGCCTTCATCTCCCTGGAGACCTCGCTTTTCTCTAAACTGCTCTCTTACCCACCTGCTACCTTCCAGGCTTACTCTCCTCAAGGCTGCCGTCTCTTCGCAAGTTCCTTACCCACCCTCTACGTTGCCATCGGTTCTCCCTCCTCCTTTTCTCCTCAGTTTTCTGTCTCTCTCAGTCGCTCTCTGTCTCAGCTTCTCCTGATCCCTCTGGCCCACGTACTTGCCGGGATGGCGACTGAATAAGATGCCCCCCTCCAGCAAGAGCACATTTTCAGCGGGATGGAATTTGAGACGGAAGAACCATGGGTGTCACATGGCTGGCCCAGGTCACCTCGCCCAACACGGGTCAGGGGAAGGGGAGGCCTGCGGAGCAGGAGGACCGGCCTGAGAAGGACCTGAGGAGAGAGGGGCTGAGAGGGGGTCTCAGGAGAGGGGCGGGCTCTCCAGAATCCCAGGCCCGGGGAGAGGACGCGGCCTGGCCTGGAGCGCGGCGACAGAAGCTGCCACAGGGGCCGAAAAGGGCGAAGCTTGGGGGCCGCTGAGCGAATAAATCCACCTCGCGGAAGAGAACGTTATGTGGTGTGGAAAGGGCGGAGGGGTCAGTGAGGTCACTGAAGGGTTTTAAGCAGGAAAGAGGGGTGAAAGGCGGTGTCTAAGTGACCGAAGGCAGGGACCGGCTTCAGAGTTTAAACCGAAAGGGAAGCGCCCCTCGGCCTCTCACAGCGACGTCTGAGTTTCCTCGGGGTGGAGGGGCGGGGGCGGGAATTCATGGTCGGCAGCGACCCTCAGACCCCGGGTACAGAGGAAAGGAGACTGCGAGGCGCAAGTTTAAACTATAAAGACAGAAACTCACGCTGGGCAGCGAGACTCTCTCCACACTCTCCGTTTCCGGGTCCGTGTGGAATTCCGCGCGCGGAGTGAAAAGGCGGGGCGGTATGGGGGAGGGGCCTGGGCGGGGCAAGACCGTCATGGGGCGGGTCATAGAGAGAAGCCGCGTCTCCAAGGGGACCCTGCCTGGGAAGGAGAGGCGGGGCCTCGGGGTGCGGTGGGCGGGGCCAAAGAATTGAGCAATCGTAGGGAATTTGGAGGGTCTCTGGCTTTTCCCCAGGTAAACAAGGGGCCTAGTGTGAGTCTTCATGCAGTGATATGCAGAAGGGTGGGTCTTGGCAGCAAGCCGTTTCCTGGAATGTGAAGTGGGAGAATTCTTTAACCTTTTATCTTTTCTACAATGACAGGGTTAAGGAAGCTTCAACCTTGTCACCACAAACTGTAACACCAAGCAAAAGTCAAAAATGATAAATACACGTTATAGTTGAAAAATGGAACATTAGAAATGCTGAACTAGGGACTTCCTGGAGTTCCTGGCTGTCCAGTGGTTAGGACTCTGAGCTTCCAATGCAGGGGGCCCGGGGTTCGATACCTGGTGGGGGAACTAGATCCCTCATGCTGCAACCAAGACCCAGTGCAGCCAAAATAAATAAATATTTTTTTAAAAAAGAAATACTAAACAAATAATAATAATGGCGACAACAACAAACTTGCCCAGGAACCTCAGTGTACATGCCTTTGAACGACGTTGAAGGCTCTGCATGTTCATTTGTGGCTGTGTTGTGTCTCATCCTGTCACATCCTAGAGACATCATTACGTGTTGAAAGATGTTCCTCTAAATCAAGCAAGAGGTTCCGGCTGCTGTTAAATTGAACAAGAACCCAGAGTTTATATTAAGAAAAATATTTTTCATTTTGCTGTTTCTCTGGTAATCACTAAAAAAAAATCTGCGGACAGCATTATGGATTTTATGTTCATGATTAGACAATATAAGCAGTAATGAAAATGTCATACTTATGTAACTAAATTATCCAGGCATCTCCTCTATTACCGGCTGAGCCCTGCTGAAGAAATAAGCTGGTGAGAATAAGCTTTTCTTGATTAATTATGCAAAAAAAGGTCTGTTGTTTTCCGTGACTTGGGAAAGAAAGCTGTATGTAGGACTTCCCTCGTGGCACAATGGTTAAGAATCCGCCTGCCAATGCAGGGGGCACGAGTTCGAGCCCTGATCCGGGAAGATCCCACATGCCGCAGAGCAACTAAGCCCGAGCACCACAACTACTGAGCCTGTGCTCTAGAGCCCACAAGCCACAACTACTGAGCCCATGCGCCACAACTACTGAGCCTGCACTCTAGAGTCCTTGAGCCACAACTACTGAGCCCATGTGCCACAACTACTGAGCCCACACGCCTAGAGCCCCTGCTCTTCAACAAGAGAAGCCACCGCAATGAGAAGCCACACACCACAATGAAGAGTAGCCCCTGCTCACCGCAACTAGAGAAAGCCTGCACGCAGCAACAAAGACCCAACGCAGCCAAAAATAAAATAAATAAATAATTTTTTTAAAAAAAGAATATTTCCCACCATCCAGTTCTACAAGAATCAAGACATTAGCCACCACAGTCACTGACTTACAGCCACCCTGACAGGAATTCCAGGCAGAGATCAGGATGAGGCACTCTCTGCTCTGGGAAAACTGGCAGAACCGGCCTTCAGAAAGTTAGATATTTTCAGGAGAAATTTTTTTATGAACCTTAATTCTTTCATCTTCCCATACTTAGAAAAGCACTGAAACCATTAACAACCATTAAGATGTCTGTTCCCTTTGACCAGCAGAAACCTTCTACCCAGATGTGTGCTTGATTACATGTAGCCCCTTCCCCAAATCCACATATATACTGGCCTCCGCCCTGACTCAGAACAGTTTTCAGAGCTCCCTGGGGGACTGGCTCCTGGGTTATAATCCTCAATTTGACTGGTATGAAATTTTCCATTTCTTTCTTACATTGACTACTGATTAATTTTTCCTTGACACCACAATATAAATATCTTCCTTTTCCCTCTTAAGCTGGACATATTATTTGTTTAAAATGGATGCTGTAATTTTATCTCCACGTGGGTTTAAAACCAAACAAACAAAAACAAAACAAAAACCAAAAAAAACCTGTGCTCTGATTATGGTGAAACTATTATCCCTCTTGAAATTAGGCACAGACCGGGCAGGTGCAGGCAGCCTTGGGCTGCCTGGGGGATGCGGGGCTTAGGGGGCCTCGAAGCCCACCCCCAACATCGCTCCCTCTCTCCCCCCTCCCCCTCCTCTCCGCTCCGGTCCCCTCCCTCCCTTCCTCCATCCCTCCTCTCCTGTCCCCTCTCCCCTCCCTCCCCTTCCCTTCTCTCCTCCCCTTTTCCCTCCTCTCTCTCTTTCCTCTCCCCTCGCCTCCCCTCCCAGGGCACAAGCTCCCTTCACTGTGGCTACCGGCTCTCCCCTCCTCTCCCTACCCCTCCCCTCTCTCCGGCCGAGCTTCTGCAAAGTGCTTTCCCAACAGGGACTAGTTGCTCCTATGCTGACCCATTTGTTTTCTAGCCAGCAATTCACAGGGGATTTCAAAGCACCTTATCCCTTGGTAAATGGGCCCGACTGCCCCCAACTCCTGGAAGGAGTGCTAAGGAACACTGCCTGGTTCAGAGTCAGGTTTCCAGAGGAAGGGAGAGTCCTAGTTCAGTTCCTTGGTGTCTTAGTTCATTCAGTTCACCACTCACAGACCTCTGTCCTCCTGCCTTTGGGTTCCTCCCCTGGTTTCAAGGAGGCAGCCAAAGAGCTCTCCTCTCTGGGTTTCCTGAAGACCTATCCAAGGGCCTTGTCTGGGTCACGAACATAAACTCAGTCCCGCGTGGATTCTTTCCACTTTGCTCTTAGAGCAAGTGAAAGGCATCAGCAAATATTCATTATCCACTTCAGCTGTCTTCCTTGTGGATTTTTGCTCATAAATTTGGAAAAACAATAAAAGAGACCACACCCTCCCACCACCACCCCCCCAAAAAAAGAAATTAGACAATGACCATTTCAGAAAAAAATTAGCATTATGTTGTGGGTTTCAGAGCAAATGATCTGGGACTTGACAGTCTGCAGTTTCAGATGTATCTTCTGATATTTCTCTGTTAAGAACAAATGTTTTAACGTCAACCCCAGGCTCACACCAAATCTAATATTTAAACTTATTCATTGCACTTGTTTCCATGACTTCTGGATATCATTTGGAATACTTGTATTTGAGTCTATTTCAATAATTATTATATTGCTCCTCACAGAGTTTCATGTAATCCTCCTTCATTGTTAACCAATTATATCGTATGTAATCAGTAATAGTTTAATCTCTATTTTAGTGTTTTGTCTCATACATGTTTCAAAGCCCAGAGATTAGCCCATCATATTATAGTACAAAGATTCTGTTGGTTGCTCTCATTTTATGCTTGTTCTTGGGATAAGGACAAATGCACCTGTGTTACCATCACCACATCAAACCATTATTGCCCCTATAAACCCAACACTTGGTCTGGGATAATCTTTCTTATAGGATTTTATGGTAGTTGGTGCATTATCATCTTATTTGCATTTTAAAGATTTATTCATAGGTAACATTGGCCTATAAAATAAACTTACAGACATAATTATAAACTTGCCACATCACAATGATTAATGAAGATAAAACCATTTAAGTATGGCAAAGGACATAAGTAAAAAAACAAAAATACAGATGTTGAGGACATGAGGAGTGAAACTGACTACCTTTCTTCACGCAGGATCCTGGGGAAGAGGCTTGTCTGCAGCTAGAAAACACAGATGCAGTTTCTGATGCTGCTACCTAGGGGGATGCGAGTTGGGATGGTTCTTATCATCTGTACTTAGGGTCACCTCGTCTGGAAAATGACAACAACCGTACTTAACTCAGAGTTGAAGATTCAGTGTCGTTACATACAAAACAATATCACTTATGCAACCACTTATTAATGGAAAATGGGAGTGTTTCTGAATGAAGAAGAGTGAATTTCAATTGCCGTGTCACCAGTAACGTAAACCGCACATATTCCTGCAGCGCCGTCTTACTCTGAATATGAGTCTCAGTGTCTGGGAGGTGGCAGAATGGCCTCCAGGGATTGGGCAGTAGGGGTTATCTCCTTATCACAGACTTGTAGTTGGAATCTCAGGGAATTTCTATTTTCTTTATCAGAATGTCATCATTCACCTCAGGGGATACAGGTTAAAATCCCTAGATTTGATTCTCAGTCACCTGATGTTTGCCAATACCTCGGTCCTCCTTTCTAAAGGACTTCCCCACACAATGGCAGCCTTTGGGTTGAAACATTTCCTCAGTAGCTCTGGATGCAAACTTGTTTTCTATGTTCACATAGTGGCCACGGCTGTGTCCTTCAGCACCATCTGTCTCTTAAGTATCTTACAGGCCATCATGATCAGCCCCAGAAACTCCACATGGACAAATCTTAAAGTAAAGGCTCCCAAGTACACTGGCTTCTTTATTTACCTGTGATGGACTTTGCACTTGCTTGTAAATATAGTTGTTTTCACATGTGTCTGGTAAATGGGGCAACACGAACATCACAAAGCAAAAAGATTTCGGATACTGCTCTAGTACTCTTCTTGACAAAATAACATCCACACTATTGGCAGCTTTTTAAAGCCCTCCTAGTACTTTGTCTTTTGGACTCATGATCTTGGCCAGTGGATACATGGTTTTCATTCTGTACAGACACGACCAGCAAGTCTAACACATTCATAGGACCAACTATTCAACCAGATCCTTTCCTGAGACCAGAGCTTCCCAAAGAATCCTTGCCTTGGTGAGCGTCTTTCTTTCTTTCTACATCCTCTGCCCCATTTTTGCAACTTATATGGTGATTCTCAATAATCCCAGGTAGTGGCTGGTTAACATCTCTGCACTAATGCATTCACACTTCCCCACTGTCAGCCCCTTTCTTCTCATGAGTCCAGACACCGATGTACCCAGGCTCTGCTCTACCTGCTGCAGAAGGAATACCCAAGTCCCTAATCTGGTCAGAAAACTCTAAATTTTCTATTTGTATTCACAATAAAAGTCCTTTATTCATTCAGTTTTTGCTGTATTCAGCACTAGAATGAGCAGTCACATCACAGACAGTGGTGACCAACAGGCTGTCTTCCGAATTTAAAATATATTGGTTGGGGACTTCCCTGGTGGCACGGTGGTTAAGAATCCGCCTGCCAATTCAGGGGACAAGGGTTTGAGCCCTGGTCCGGGAAGATGCCACATGCCATGGAGCAACTAAGCCCATGCGCCACAACTACTGAGCCTGCGCTCTAGAGCCTGTGAGCCACAACTACTGAAGCCCATACGCCTAGAGCCTGTGCTCTGCAACAAGAGAAGCCACCATAATGAGAAGCCTGTGCACCACAACAAAGAGTGGCCCCCGCTCGCCACAACTAGAGAAAAGCCCGTGTGCAGCAACGAAGACCCAATGCAGCCAAAAATAAATAAATAAATTTATTTAAAAAATTTTTTGTCGGTACAACCACTATGGAGAACAATATAGAGGTTCCTTAAAAAACTAAAAACAGAACTACCATATGATCCAGCAATCCCACTCCTGGGCATATATCTGGAGAAAACCATCATTTGAAAAGATACATGCATCCCAATGTTCATTGCAGCACTATTTACAATAGCCATGGAAACAACCTAAATGTCCATTGACAGAGGAATGGATAAAGATGTGGTACATAGATAAACAATGGAATATTACTCAGGCATAAAAAAGAGTGAAATAATGACGTTTGCAGCAACATGGATGGCCCTAGAGATGATCATACTGAGTGAAGTAAGCCAGAGAAAGACAAATATCATATGATAGCACCTATATGTGGAATCTAAAAAAAAATGATACAAGTGAACTTATTTACAAAACAGAAACAGACTCACAGACTTCAAAAACAAACTTATGGGGCTTCCCTGGTGGCGCAGTGGTTGAGGGTCCGCCTGCTGATGCAGGGGACGTGGGTTCGTGCCCCGGTCTGGGAGGATTCCGCGTGCCGCGGAGCGGCTGGGCCCGTGAGCCATGGCCACTGAGCCTGTGCTCCGCAGCGGGGGAGGCCACAGCGGTGAGAGGCCCGCGTACCGCAAAAAAAAAACAAAAAACAAAAAACAAAAAAAAAACAAAAAAAAAAACAAACTTATGGTTACCAAAGGGGAACTGTGTGTGGGGGTGGGGTGGGGATAAATTAGGAGGTTGGGATTAACATACACACACTACTGTACATAAAATAATCAACAAGGACCTACTGTACAGCACAGGGAACTCTACTCAATATTCTGTAATAACCTATATGGGAAAACAATCTGAAAAAGAATGGATACATGTATAACTGAATCACTTTGCTATATACCTGAAACTAGCACAACATTGTAAATCAACTATACTCCAATATAAAATAAAAATTAAATTTAAAAAAAGCAAAAATAAAAAGGTCTAATTAACACACACAAAAAATAAAATATATTGGGGAAGACACTGAACCAGCTATTTACTAAGCAAAATGCAATGTAATCTCATTTTCATGAGCTGTTTCAATATAATACTTGAGTCTAGGAATTTGTAAAAAGTGTGGCCTGTATTATTTGAAGCTAACAGAAAGTTTCTCTGAGTATGTATATTTCAGTCTAATAAATCAAAATGTCCCTAGAACTCAAGAGGCAGTGAAATGTGAGAAGAGTTTATGGAAAGAGAGAGCCTTTGGTTTTGATTATTCGCATACCTAGGATGGATCTGGAAGAGGGAATAAGGTGTCAGACACTGCATAACACTGAAGGTCCAGTATGTGTTTTTACCTCAAAGCCTAAGAGGAGACCTTGCTATTTGAGTTGTTTTTGGATGGGGAGAGATTGCCATATGTTTTTTCTGTATTTTCTGGCAAAAATCAGCTGAATAGTGAAGGCAAGGCAACAAAGTAAACACAGATGTCTTGGGATTTTTAAAATAATATTTTTAGTTGTGATGAAATACGCATAAAATCTAACATTTTAACTATTTTTAAGTGTACAGTTCAGCGGCATTAAGTACCTTGATATTGTTGTGCAACTATGACCACCACCCATCTCCACGATTCTTATCTACTAAACCGTAACTCTATGCAATAAACAGTAACTCCCTATTGCCCTCTCCCTCTGCCCCTGGCAACCACCATTCTACTTTCTGTCTCTAGATTTGACTGGTCTAGGTACCTCATATAAGTGGAATCAGACAGTATTTGTCCTTTTGCGATTGGCTTATTTCACTGAGCATAATGTCCTCAAGGTGCATCCATGTTGTAGCATGCGACAGATTATCCTTTTTTTTTTTTTGCTGTACGCGGGCCTCTCACTGTTGTGGCCTCTCCCGTTGCGGAGCACAGGCTCCAGACGCACAGGCTCAGCGGCCATGGCTCACGGGCCCAGCCGCTCCGCGGCATATGGGATCCTCCCAGACCGGGGCACGAACCCGTATCCCCTGCATCGGCAGGCGGACTCTCAACCACTGCGCCACCAGGGAGGCCCCAGATTATCCTTTTTAAGGCTGAATAATATTTTATCGTTGACCACATCGTGTTTCTCTTTGTGTATCAGTGGACATTTGGTTGTGTCCACCTTTTGGCTACTGCAAATAATGTTGGCTATTGTAAATCATGTTGCTCCAAACATGCCTGTACAAATTTCTCTTTGAATCTTCTCTTAGTTCTTTGGGGTATATACCCAGAAGTAGAATTTTTGGATCATATGTTAATTCTAGGTTTAACTTTTTTTTTTTAATAGAATGAATTTAAATTTATTTATTTATTTATTTATTTTTGGCTGTGTTGGGTCTTCATTTCTGTGCGAGGGCTTTCTCCAGTTGCGGCGAGTGGGGGCCACTCTTCATCGCGGTGCACGGGCCTCTCACTGTCGCGGCCTCTCTTGTTGCGGAGCACAGGCTCCAGACGCGCAGGCTCAGTAGTTGTGGCTCACGGGCCCAGCTGCTCCACGGCATGTGGGATCTTCACACACCAGGGCTCGAACCCGTGTCCCCTGCATTGGCAGGCAGATTCTCAAGCACTGTGCCACCAGGGAAGCCCCTAGGTTTAACTTTTTGAGGAACCATTTGTTTTCCAAATTAGCTGCACCATTTCACAATCCAACCAACAGTGGATAAGGTTTACAGTTTCACTACCTCCCTGCCAACATTTGTTATTTTCTGTTGTTTTTTAAATAATAGTAGCCATCCTAACGGATGTGAGGTGGTATCTCATGGTAGAATGTTTTTAAGATGGGAAATCGACAACTAAAAATATCAACCGGGTACTGGGATATTTAGAGCCTGAAATATTTTGTATTAACTGATATCTCAATTAGTTTGAGGGAAGACAGGAGTCAGTTCGGATTCCCATGTCCTCTACTGAGGAAATATACCCATGGTGGAATCTTCACATTTCCAGAATAGCAGACAAGGAGGGTGTGGGTGAATAACCTTTTTGTTTATGTGGATCTTTCTTTAGGAAAAGATCCAAGGGAACAAAACAGGAGAATCAAAAAGTGGGGGAGGGGCTTCCCTGGTGGCGCAGTGGTTGGGAGTCCGCCTGCCGGGACACAGGTTCGTGCCCCAGTCCGGGAGGGTCCCACGTGCCGCGGAGCGGCTGGGCCTGTGAGCCATGGCCGCTGAGGCTGCGCGTCCGGAGCCTGTGCTCTGCAACAGGAGAGGCCACAACAGTGAGAGGCCCGCGTACGGGAGTATAACTGATTCACTTTGTTATAAAGTAGCAACTAACACACCATTGTAAAGCAATTATACTCCAATGAAGATGTTAAAAAAATAATAACAATAAAAAATGAAAAAATAAATAAATAAAAAATAATTTTTAAAAAGTGGGGGAAATGGACAATTCCTCAGTCACATAGAAAGATTAGAATATACCCTTATTTGTGACTGCTAGATTTGAGGATCCAAAAAATTTAAAGGAGTTTCAACAAATGGACAATATATTCAAACTTGTGTCAAAAAATATATATATAAAGAGCATTTTTCAGCAGTTGTTAGACCACAAAGTTTCAAACACTAAAAAAATTTTTTAATAAGACAGATAATATTTTATCATCATCAAATAATACCACTTGGAAAACTGTACATTCAGAAATTTTAAAATATTGAAAACCTTAAAGAGTCACTGTTTAGATAATTAGAATTTATGTATATGAAAAGATAAGAAAATTCTTGTGTCAACCCTGTGATATTTATTTAATGAAAATAATTATTTAGAGGAAATAAGATAGCTGCAAATTCACATATTAGAAGTTCACTGGACAATCCATGTCCTATGGACCCAATTCAAGAATTTTTAAAGGAAGGTATAGTGTAAACCCAACAAAAGGCAAAAATGAAAATTATATTAAATATAACAAAATGTTCTTTTGAAATATTGGCTTTAAAATGTGCAAAAGGCTTCCCTGGCAGCCCAGTGGCTAAGAATCCGCCTGCCAATGCAGGGGACATGGGTTTGAGCCCTGGTCCGGGAAGATCCCACATGACATGGAGCAACTAAGCCCATGCACCACAACTACTGAGCCTGCGCGCCACAACTACTGAGCCCACGTGCCACAACTACCAAAGCCTGCACACCTAGAGCCCGTGCTCCACAACAAGAGAAGCCACCACAATGAGAAGCCTGTGCACCGCAGGGAAGAGTAGCCCCCGCTCACCGCAACTAGAGAAAGCCCATGTGCAGCAACAAAGACCCAACACAGCCAGAAGTAAATAAATAAAATAAACTTATTAAAATAAAATAAAATAAAATAAAATGTGCAAAGACACACTTGAACAGTACTAATAATAGTAGATGACTATTGATAGAGATTTTCAAAACCTGTAGAGATTACTAAGGACAACTTTATATTAATTAATTTGAAAATTGAGAATGATTTCTACAAATATAGATCACTAAAACTGAATTAAGAAGAATTAGAAATAAGAGAAACATAAATAACTTCAAAACTTTGAAATACTCAACAAGACTGATTGTTTTACAGGAAAATTTCCCACATTTGCAAGGTATTGGCAGTTCTCTTCATTTACAAACTTTTTTCACTACAGAAGATATGAAAATGTGTAATACTGCTCTTCTATCCCTCATGTTAACACATCAAAAAAAAAGCAGTTTGACTTCTGAAGTTTGATGCAAAATGGATCATTAAAATACACAGTGTGACTGAGCAGATGTTATTCTAGTAATATATGATGTTTTAATATATGTGGTATTACACAGCCTGCTGTGGTGTGAACAATGAGAACAC
Organism: Mesoplodon mirus; assembly: GCF_964341445.2. Lineage (NCBI taxonomy): Eukaryota > Metazoa > Chordata > Mammalia > Artiodactyla > Ziphiidae > Mesoplodon > Mesoplodon mirus. The sequence continues at coordinate 60,433,414 of NC_138995.1, read as the reverse complement.
TGACCTCTATTATGCCAATAGCTTCAGAGAAGCACTTGAAACATTTCAACACTCAGTTACATTTATAGAAATCTACAACACAACATTGTAAATCAACCATACTTCAATAAAATTTAAAATAAAGTAAAATAAAATAAACATACACCCAGCATATAGGATCAGGAGGAAAATTAATCTGATCTATAGTGTCCATCAACAATGAATATAGAACTTTATATTGATGGTCAAATGTTGAGAGAGTGTTATGGACTTATATACACCACCAAATGTAAAATAGCTAGCTAGTGGGAAACAGCCGCATAGCACAGGGAGACCAGCTCGGTGCTTTGTGACCACCTAGAGGGGTGGGATAGGGAGTGTGGGAGGGAGATGCAAGAGGGAGGGCATATGTGGATATATGTATATGTATAGCTGATTCACTTTCTTATACAGCAGAAACTAACACACCATTGTAAAGCAATTATACTCCAAAAAAGATGTTAAAAAAATGTTAACAAGCATTTCTGTTTAGGTCAGTAATAAATCTAGAATTGATCTCTGAATATCACTTCTACTCAAAGAGTATAGTAGAATTTGTAGCCATTTACAGCCAGTAGGTCAGAAGCATGGGAGGCCTCGGACTTGTGATTGGCATCTGAAGTGGGGGTAGTGTTGTGCAACTGAGTCCTTAATTCTTTGGAGTCTGTACTTACTCCAAGTAGCTGGTATCAAAATTCAATTGTAGGACACACAGTTGGTGTCCGAAGAGCTGGAGAACTGCTTGGTGTGGGGAAAACCCCCATATGTTTGTTGTCAGAAGCGTTGTACCCTTTGATCATTGAGAGGCCCACGTACCGCCAAAAAAAAAAAAAAAAGTGATCAGTGATCATTAAAAAAGATCTTACTGGACTTCCCTGGAGGTCCAGTGGTTAAGACTCCGCACTTCCATTGCAGGGGGCACGGGTTCAATCCCTGGTCAGGGAACTAAGATCCTGCATGCTGCACGGCACAGCAAAAAAAAAAAAAAAAAAAAATCAAATCAAAATGAATTAAATACTTAAGTGTCAGACCTGAAACTGTAAGACCCCTAGAAGAAAACAGGAGAAAAGCTTCTTGACAACGGCCTGTGGAATAATTTTTTTTTATTTGACATCAAAGCTAATTAGACAAATGTGACCATATCAAACTAAAAAGTTTCTGCACAGCCAAAGAATCAATCAAGAGTGAAAAGGCAGGGACTTCCCTGGTGGCGCAGTGGTTAAGAATACACCTGCCAATGCAGGAGACACGGTTTCGAACCCTGGTCTGGGAAGATCCCACATATTGCGGAGCAACTAAGCCCGTGTGCCACAACTACTGATCCTGTGTGCCACAACTACTGAAGCCCACACACCTAGAGCCCGTGCTCTGCAACAAGAGAAGCCACCACAATGAGAAGCCCGCACACCGCAACAAAGAGTAGCCCCTGCTTGCCGCAGCTAGAGAAAGCCTGTATGCAGCAATAAAGACCCAACGCAGCCAAATAAATAAAATAATTTATATATTAAAAAAAAGAGTGAAAAGGCAGGGAATTCCCTAGTGGTCCAGTGGCTAAGACTCCACATTCCTAATGCAGGGGGCCCAGGTTCGATACCTGGTCAGGGAACTAGATCCTGCATGCCACAACTAAAGATCCTGCATGCCACAACTAAGACAGGTACAGCCAAATAAATAAATAAATAAATATTTTAAAAAATAATAATAAAATAAAAAAAAAAGAGTGAAAAGGCAATCTACAGAATGGGAGAAAATATTTGCAAACCATATATTTGATAGGGGGTTAATATCCAAAATATGTAAGGAACTCATCTCAATAGCAAACCCCCCCAAATAATCCAATTAAAAAATGGGCAAAGGACCTAAACAGACATTTCTCAAAAGAAGACATACAAATGGTCAGCAGGTATATGAAAAGATACCCAACATCACTAATCCGGGAAAAGCAAATCAAAGCCACCATGCTATATCATTTCATACTTGTTAGAATGCTTATTATTTATTTTTTTAATAAATAAATTTATTTATATACTTATTTATTTATTTATTTTTGGCTGCATTGGGTCTTCGTTGTTGCACGCCGGCTTCCTCTAGTTGCAGCGAGCGGGGGCTACTCTTTGTTGTGGTGTGCGAGCTTCTCATTGCGGTGGCTTCTCTTGCTGCGGACCACAGGCTCTAGGCGCACGGGCTTCAATAGTTGTGGCTTGCAGGCTCTAGAGAGCAGGCTCAGTAGTTGTGGCGCATGGGCTTAGTTGCTCCATGGCATGTGGGATCTTCCCGGAACAGGGCTCGAACCCATGTCCCCTGCATTGGCAGGCGGATTCTTAACCACTGCACCACCAGGAAGTCCCTAAGATGATTCTTAAAGAGACAAATGATAACAAATGTTGCCAAGGATGTTTGAGAAAAGGGAACAGTGGTACAGGCACTACAGAAAACAGTATGGTGGGTTCTCCAAAAATTATAAATAGAACTACCATATGACCCAGCAATCCCACTGCTGGTAATATATCCAAAGGAAATAAAATCAGGATCTCATAGAAGTACCAGTACTCCTATGTTCACTGCAGCATTATTCACAATAATCAAAGTATAGAAACAACTTAAATGAGCATCAACACAAGAATGGATAAAGAAAATGTTTTATAAACATACAATGCAATCTTATTCAGTCTTAACAAAGAAGGAAATCCTGTTCAACAACATGGAGAGCTCTGGAGGACTCTATGCTAAGTGAAACAAGACCGATGGAGAAAAATACTGTATGATCTCACTTTTATGTGGAACCTAAGATAGTCAAACTCATAGAATCAGAGTAGCATGTTGGTTGCCAGGGGTTAGCGGAGAGGGAAATGGGGAGATGGTGTTCAAAGGGTACAAAGTTTCAGTTATACAAGATAAATAAGTACTGGAGATCTACAGTATGACATACTACCTATAGCTAACAATACTGTACATGGTAGTACTCATGTTAAGTGTTCTTACCTCAAAAAAAGTGCCCCTCCCAAACTTATTGCTAGACTCAACTGGTGACACTAGGCAATTCTATCAAATGAGTGAAGAATAACAGTATTTGTATACAATTTCTTCCAGAAAATAGACCATGAATACTTTTAAACTCAATTTCTGAGACTACTATTACCACGGTAACAAAAATAAAAGCACTTGAAGAAAGCAATAACTACTAACTAAATCCCACATAAAAAAATATGCAGGGGCTTCTCTGGTGGCGCAGTGGTTGAGAGTCCGCCTGTTGATGCGGGGGACGCGGGTTCGTGCCCCGGTCTGGGAGGATCCCACATGCCGCGGAGCGGCTGGGCCCGTGAGCCATGGTCGCTAAGCCTGCGTGACTGGAGCCTGTGCTCCGCAGCGGGAGAGGCCACAGCAGTGAGAGGCCTGCGTACTGCAAAAAAAAAAGCAAAAATTTTTACAAAATATTAGTGATAGAAATTAGCAATATATAGAAAGAGGGACTGACCTCGTGGTCCAGTGGCTAAGACTCCAAACTCCCAATTCAGGGGGGCCAGGTTCGATCCCTGGTCAGGGAACTAGATCCCACATGCTGCAACTAAAGATCCCGTGTGCCGCAACTAAGACCTGGTACAGCCAAATAAATAAATATTTAAAACAAACAAACAATATATAGAAAGAACTGTACACGATGACCAAAAGGGGTTCACTTGAGGGATGCAAGGCTGTTTTAACGTTTAAAAATCAACATAAATCACAGTAGCAACAGATTACAGTGGAAAAATCATAGCATCCTATCAACTGATGCAGAAGAAGCATTTGACAATATTCAACACTCAGTTTAAGCTTTCAGAGAACCAGGAATAGAGGGAAATTTCCTCAACTCAATAAAGAACACCTAAGAAAGCTTACCTTACAACATCATTCTTAATGGTGAAAGACTGAATGCTTCCCCCACAGAGACTGAGGATAAGACAAGTATGTCCGCTTTTACCACTGTTAGTCAACATGCAATTAGAAGTTACGGCCAATGAAATAAGGGAATAAAAGGAAATAGAAGTGATAAAGGTCAGAAAGAAGATATAATAGTGTATCCATCAGCAGGAGGTATCATTGTGGTGGTGGGTTGAACAATCACCTCCCGCCACCAAAGGACAGCCACATGCTCACCCCTGTAACCTTCAAGTGTTAAGGATCTTGAGATGAAAGATTACCCTGGATTATCTGATAAACATGGTATAATCAGAAGGGGTTGAATAAGAAGGATGCGGTCGGACTTGGCCACATAGAAGTTGCTAGTGTGGTGGAAGCAGGACGGAGATAAAAAGATATTAAGATGGTACCTGGCTGACTTTGATGATGGATGAAGTGGCAAAGCATATAAGCAGTCTGCAGAATTTGCAAGTGCAAGGAAATAAATTCCTCCCTGGAATGTCAGGGTTACAGTTCTGTTAACATACCCATTTTAGACGTCTGACCTGAACTGAAAGAGAATACATTTTATTGTTTTAATCCACCTAGTTTGTGGTAATTTCTTACCGCCTGATGAAATAAAATTTATATTTTAAGGCAAGACAAGAAAAAAATTAACATAAAATTCTCTGTTTGGGCCTCCTCCCTCCCGAGTGTGCAGTGTGCATCTGCATCACACATTAACCACAGATCCTCAAACGTGGGAGTGCCTGCCCACCAACCGGAAAGGTCAAATTTTTTTCCTTTCGACACTAGCAATTTAACTTCTCAAAAGAATAGCGTCCTTTCCCAACTCTGTAGGGGGTCATGGTGACTTGCTGCTCGCGTTGTTGTATGTACTCACCTGGACTACGTATCCTTGGTGAACTTTATGTAAAATATCAGTATGTCATTTTGATGCACGATCCTTTGTCTCAAAAATGTGTATGACTGTACCTTGAACTCTAACAGCTGGAACAGTTCTCAGAGCTTTCTGAGAATCTGCTTCCTGGATTATAGCCCTCAATTTGGCGTGCATAAAATTCCCTTTTTTTCTTCTTCTTCTTGATAGATAATTGAATTTTCGTCAACAAGCTGCATTAGGAAACTAATGAAATGATATATACAGACAAGTCCAAGTCATCTATGAATACCTCTAGAATAAGTGAGACTAGTAAATTCTAAGGATACAAGATCAACATTCAAAAATCTATTGTATTTCTATATAGTAGCAATTAACGCATGGAAACAAGGTAAAAATAACATGTCCGATTATTCAAAAAAGAAGTAGAAATGTGTTAATCAAACAAAACGTTGACGGGATTTTGATGCTGAAATCTATAAAATATTGGTGAAAGAAACCAAAGATCAGACAAATAAATAGACATACTACAGCCATTTATTGGAAGGCGTAATATAGAAATGATGTCAAATGATCGCAAACTGATAGACAGGCTTAATGCATTTTCTATCAAGATATTTTGTAGGCACAAACAAGATTTTTCTAAAACTTATATGGAAAGGCAAAGGAACTAGAATAGCTAAAATATCTTAAGAAGAATAAATTGGTTGGAATCACTCATTCAATTCAAAACTTCTAATAAGATAAAAAGTAATCAAGACTGATATTTGTGGAGTGAGACATACAGAACGAGGGAACAAAACAGAGAACCCAGAAATAGCCCCACACAATTACTTGCAACTGAGTTTTGACAAAGGTACCAAGAAAACTGAATGAAGCAAGAATCTGAAAAAATTACACCATATCAACTGATCTTCCATACTAGGAAAAAAAAAAAAGAAAGAATCTCCACCAAAACTTCACACCTGTACAAATATTAGCTCAAACTTGGTCATAGCTTTAAACGTGAAATGTAAAACCATACTACTTTAAATTATAAGAGATTTAGAAAAGAAACCACAGGATAACATCCTCAGGATCTATCTATATATCTACCTAAGTTTTAACATATTTTGACTTTTAATTTTATTCTGCAGTATGCAATATTTCAGACTAAACTTGAGACTTAGTTAGTCCTCATGTGAATGCTCTGATGTGGATTCTGTTGTGAAAAGTCTTGAAGAAATGTTAAATATTCATTACGTTTGTAACGTTTCTTTCCATTATGAATTCTTTGGTGAATCCTGAGGGGACACTGTTGCTTAAAGGCCTTTCCACATTCAGTAAATTTCCCTGGTTTCTCTCAGGTATAAATCCTCTCATGACATCAAAGCCATGAATGTTTAATAAAAAGCCTTCCCACATTCATTACATTTGTAAGGCTGCTCCCCAGTAGGAATCTTGCGATGTTCTGTAGTTTTGATCTACAGATGAGAGCCTTTATACACACATTACATTCTTGTGGCTTCATCAATGATGTATATGCTGATGTCTAGTGAGTTGCGAAGTCTGTACAAATCCTCTGTCCTATATGTTACACTGATGTAATTTCTCTTTAGTGTGGACTCTCTGGTGTCAATCCATGCTTGAATTTGTGTTATTTTGCCACACTCGTTACATACATTGGTCAGGTTACTCTCTAGCATGAATTCTCCGATGACTTACAAGGCTTGAGTTTTGAGTGAAGACCTTGCCACACTCACTGCATCGGTAAGGTTTCTCTCCAGTGTGAATTTTCTTATGTCTGTTGAAGTTTGAGCAATGAATAAAGGATTTGCCGCACTGATTACATTTGTAAGGTTTCTCTCCGGTATGAATCCGGCGATGACTAGGAAGGCTTGAACTCTGACTGAAGACCTTGCCACACTCATTACATTTGTAAGGTTTCTCTCTAGTATGGGTGACCTGATGATAATTAAGACTTGAATACACACCAAATGCTTTGCCGCACTCGTTGCATTTGTATGGCTTCTCCCCAGTATGAATTCTCCGATGACTTATGAGGCTTGAGTTTTGAGTGAAGACCTTCCCACACTCACTACATTTGTAGGGTTTCTCTCCAGTGTGCATGACCTGATGTCGAGTGAGGTGGGACCTCTGATTAAAGGCTTTGCCACATTTATTACATTTGTATGGTTTCTCTCCAGTATGAATCCTGCGATGATTAGTAAGGCTTGAACTCTGACTAAAGACTTTGCCACACTCATTACATTTGTAAGGTTTCTCTCTAGTATGGACAACCTGATGATAAATAAGACTTGAATACACACTAAAGGCTTTGTCACACTCACCACACTGGTAGGGTTTCTCTCCGGTATGAATTCTGCGATGACGTACAAGGTGTGAACTGTAACTGAAGCCCTTACCACATTCCTCACACTTGTGATGTTTCCCTCTTGTGTGGATTCTTTGATGTCTAGTGAGATGTGAGCTCTGATTAAAGGCTTTGCCACATACATTACATTTGTAAGGTTTCACACCTGTGTAGATTACCTGATGGTTAGTGAGATGTGAGCCATGATTAACTGCTTTGTCATACTCATCACATTTGTAAGGTTTTTCCCTAATGTATGCTTTCTGGTCTTGTGCGAGTAATGAAGAATGCCAGAAATCATTCCCATATTCATTAAAAATGTTGGTTTGGACACTGGGAAGAATTCTCTGAAGTACTGAAAATGAGGAACCACTGTTGTTAGACTTCTCAACTTGATGATACGCATAAAATTGCCCTTCAGTTGGAAATATCTGCAGTTCGGCCAGATGTGACTGAAAGCTTAGTCCGAGCCTGTTTTCAATAGGCTTGTTTCCTTCATCTCTTCTACCATGTTGATCTCTTCTACCAGTAAGATTTTGTTTACAGGTGACAGGCACTCCTCTGTAATTTCTTTTGTCACTTCTCCACTGGTACTCAAAGTCATGCATATTTTTCTGGATTTCCCTATAGCCATAGTCCTCAGTCTCACAGCTTTCATGTCTTTCCAACAACACTGTTTGCAACATTTCCCCTGTATGACTGTTCTCTTTTGGTGCTGATTCCTTGATCACACATTTAAGAGAGGTATCTACAAGACATAAAGAATCGTATGTCTCCTATTAATTACAGTTTGGAAAGAAATATTTCATATTGAAGAACATAATATCATATCAGAAGTACTACATATTTTGAACAGTTAAGAAATGTTGCAACCATGATCTTCAGTTTTTAGGAACACAAAGGGAATGAGATTCTTTCATAAAGAAAGGGTGGGACTTCCCTGGTGGCACAGTGGTTAGGAAGCTGCCTGCCAATGCAGGGGACACGGTTCGATCCCTGGTCCGGGAAGATCCCACATGCCAGAGAGCAACTAAGCCCATGCACCACAACTACTGAGCCTGAATTCTAGAGTCCGAGAGCCACAACTACTGAGCCCACGTGCCACAACTACTGAAGCCCGCGTGCCTAGAGCCCATGCTCCACAACAAGAGAAGCCACCACAATGAGAAGCCCGCGCACTGCAACGAAGAGTAGCCCCCGCTCACCGCAACTAGAGAAAGCCCACGTGCATCAATGAAGACCCAACGCAGCCAAAAATGAAAAAATTAGGGAAAAAAAAAAGAGAGAAAGGGTGATTACATGTATTTCAAATTAATTTTAGGGAAGCCTACTTTAAACAATCAATGGCTGAAACACCCATAGTGTACCCATGTTAGCCCTGAAAGAGGGGTATTTTTGTACCATGACCCCAAAGCACATACCACTTCACAGAAAACATATGGCGGTTTCAGATTTGAAGAGATAAAGATATTACACATATTTACTGCATATCGATTGTGCACCAATAAATGCTAAAGCACAGTACTCTAATGGTAAGTAAGCCATAATTTTAACTAATGAGTAATATAAATAAATGGCAGTTTAGAAGTGGAAATGAAGTTTAATAAAACAATGTTATAAAAATACAGTAATTCTCTGAATACCAGTTATAAGAGTCATAGAACTATATTCACTCAGAATGGCCATTCTGCAACACTAACCAGTGATGTGAGTCAGTTATACTGCATAATACCCACTGAAAAGCCATCATCTATAAATCATAATGAAAATTAGCAAACAGTGATAAAACATGATGGAAAAGAATGTATATATGTGTAGGTATGACTCAGTCACTCTGTTGGACAGCAGTAATTAACACAACATTGTAAATCAACTATACTTCAATTAAAAAAAGAAAATTAGTAAATAAAACATTCTAGTAAGCTATGATAAAACCAGGGTATAAATAATAAGTAACCGCAATTATACGAAACTATTGTTTGTGAAATTCTCAACAAATCCTTCTGAAGAAAAAAAAAGCAAGGGCTTCTGTTCCAGAACCAACACAAAACGGGAACTGAAATTTACCTTAATACCACTGACTTTTTGAAAGAGAAAGACAAATACCATGTGATATCACTCATATATGGAATCTAAAATACGGTACGTGGGACTTCCCTAGCGGTCCAGTGGTTAGGACTCTGTGCTTTCACTGCTGAGGGTGAGGGTTCAATCCCTGGTGGAGGAACTAAGATCCTGCAAGCCACACGGCAAAAAAAAAAAAAAAAAAAAAAATGTACAAATGAAACAGAAACAGACTCACAGACATAGAGAACAGACATGTGGTTGCCAAGAGGGAGGGTGAGCGGGGGAGATATGGATTGGGAGTTTGGGATTAGCAGATGCAAACTACTATATACAGAATGAATAGACAACAAAGTCCTACTGTACAGCACAGGGAACTATATTCAATATTGTGTGATAAATCATAATGGAAAAGAATATAAAAAAGGATGTATACATAGGTATAACTGAATCACTTTGCTGTACAGCAGAAATTAACACAACACTGTAAATCAACTATACTTCAATTTTTTTTTTTTTTTTGGCCAAGCGGCTTGCAAGATCTTAGTTCCCCGACCAGGGATTGAAACTGGGCCCTCAGCATTGAGAGTGCAGAGTCCTAACCACCGGACCTTCAGGGAATTCCCAACTATACTTCAATTTTTTAAAAGTTTTTTTAAAAAGACACTGTTAAGAAAATGAAAACACCAGCTATAGACTAGGGGAAAGTATTTGCACGATAGATATCTCATCATGGACTTGTGTCCAGGTTATAGAAAGAACTCTCAAAACTAAGAAAACAAACAATGTGTTTTGAAAAATAAGCAAGGGAACTATATTCAATAACCTGGGGTAAACCATAATGGAAAACAATGTGAAAAAGAATGTATATGTATATATATAACTGAATCACTCTGCTGAACAGCAGAAATTAACACATTGTAAATCAAGTACACTTCAATTAAAAAAAAGAGAATAAAAAAAAGTTAAAAAGCGTAGAGGCTAGGGAGTAACGGGCATGTGGGCAGTGTGTGTACTTGCCAACATGTGGGAAGATAAATGCATTCGGACACTTAAAAGTGACTTAGGAAAAAAGAGAAACTGACTTAGCAGGTAGCATAGTATTGTCTCATTCTTAACTATAGGACATGGGGCAAAAAGGAAGAGATCTAAAAGGAAGGGAGTGCAGGGACTTCCCTGGTGGTCCAGTGGGTAAGACTCTGCGCTCCCAATGCAGGGGTCCTGGGTTCAATCCCTGGTCAGGGAACTAGATACCGCAAGCATGCTGCAAGTAAGGAGCCCGCATGCCGCAACTAAGACCCGGCGCAGTCATCAATCAGTCAATCAATGGGAGGAAGTACAATGATGAGGGAAGAAACCAGGTCTAGAAACACAGAGTAGAATAACTGCTGCCTGGGGCTGGGGGTTATGGAAATGGGGAGAGGTTGATAAAAGGGCACACAATTTCCGTCACAAGATGAATGAGGTCTGAAAATTTCACGTATAACTTGATGACTATAGTGGATAATACTATAAAACTAAAATGTGCTATGAGAGTAGAACTTAAGTGTTCTCCCCAAGAAAAAAAAAAAGTATGTGAGGTAACTTATGTTAATTAACTTGATGGGAATCCTTTCACAATGTATATGTGTATCAAATCATCGCGTTGTACACTTTAAATATATTACAATTTTATTTGACAACTATATCTCAATAAAGCTAAACAAACAATTTCAAAAATTCACCCACTGATTGTGTCCTAAACGCACAGAGCGTAGTATAATATGCAGACATCTAGCTCTCTTCCAAGAACTACTGAATCAAAAGCACAGGGGTAGAAAAGAGGGAACTGGATATTTTAAGTTTGCCATAAGATTTTATGCATATTTAAGCTCTGGAATCACCCTTGATCATGAAATGGGAAGATCATACGAAGAAAGGACAAGTTCAAAGTCCTCATGCTACCTTATGAAGCTTTTCATTTCTGAGTCAACAGGGCTTTGATCTCAGGCAGGCAAGGTAGGGGTTCCCAAGAGGTACACAAGGGAAAATGCAAAGATACCCAAGGACAGGTCCCAACTGCTGGAGGGAAGTTATCCTCACCCAGGGAGATCAGGTTCCTGTAGGTCTCCAACATCACGTCCCTGTACAAGGCCCTCTGAGCAGGGTCCAGGCATTCCCACTCCTCCTGAGTGAATTCGATGGCCACATCCTTGAATGTCAACTGTGCCTGAAATGAAAACACATTTCACCAACGGGCCATGAGGAGAGTCCTTATTTTCACACAAAATGAGAAGAGGAGAGAGAGGGGAAAGGATCGATTAGACTGAAGTGAGTATTGTTACAGATCCACTTATGGTATTTTTGAGCAAGTTATGTGTCCCTAATTTTGGTTTATTATACTTTTCCATAAGAGGTTATGACAGCCTCTAAATCAGTGTGGACTTCCCATTTTTGTGGACAATACAAGAAACACACACAATCAACACAGGATTATCTGAATAGAAATGTGAGATATGCTCCACACACCAAGTTATATTCAATGTCTAGAGGAACAAGAGCAGGAATGACGTCTTCAAAGATGACAATGTCTATAGTGGCTTTAAAGAAACTGTGATGACAGCAACAGTAATCTCAAAAAGTGTTTGAACACTTCTCATGTGCTACGCATTCCTCTAAATGCTTTGCATGTACTAACTCGTATAATAACATAATACCAAATTAAAAAATATCTGACCCAGCGATCCCACTACTGGGCATATACCCTGAGAAAACCATAACTCAGAAGGACACAGGCACCCCAATGTTCACAGCAGCACTATTTACAATGGCCAGGACATGGAAGCAACCTAAATGTCCATCAAGAGAGGAATGGATAAAGAAGATGTGGTACATATATACAATGGGATATTACTCAGCCATAAAAAGGAATGAAATTGGATCACTTGTAGAGACACGGATGGACCTAGAGACTGTCATACAGCGTGAAGTAAGTCAGAAAGAGAAAAACAAGTATCATATATTAATGTATATATGTGGAATCTAGAAAAATGGTATAGATGATCTTGTTTGCAAAGCAGAAATAGAGACACAGATGTAGAAAACAAATGTATGGATACCAAGGGGGGAAAAGGGGGGGAGTGGGAGGAATTGGGAGATTGGGATTAACACATATACACTATTGATACTACATATAAAATAGGTAACTAATGAGAACATACTGTATACCACAGGAAACTCTACTTAATGCACTGTGGTGACCTAAATGGGAAAGAAATCCAAGAAAGAGGGGATATATGTATATGTACAGCTGATTCACTTTGCTGTACAGTAGAAACTAACACAACATTATAAACCAACTATACTACAATAAAAATTAATTTAAAAAATTAAAAAAATTTTTTGAAAAGAATCTAAAAAAGAGTGGATACATGTATAACCGATTCACTTTTCTGCACACCTGAAAGTAACACAACATTGTAAATCAACTATATTCCAATAAAATTAAAATATTAAACTAAAGAAATAAACAAAACAGAGAGAGACTCACAGACATAGAAAACAAACTTATGGTTACCAAAGGGCAAAGGGGGGTTGGGGGTGGGGATAAATTAGGAGTTTGGGATTAATACACACACTACTGCATATAAAACAGATAACCAACAAGGACCTACTGTATAGCACAGGGAACTTTACTCAACAGTCTGTAATAACCTACATGGGAAAAGAATCTGAAAAAGAATTGATATATGTATACGTATAACTGATTCACTTTGCTGCACACCTGAAACTAACACAACACTGTAAATCAACTATACTCCAATAAAAATTATTTTTAAAATATATAAACAAGTAAAATTTTAAAAAACATAATAAAAAGATCTGGTGGGTGGGGGAGGGATAAATTGGGAGTTTGGGATTGACAATACACACAGTGCTATGTTTAAAATAGATAACCAGGGACTGCCCTGGTGGCGCAGTGGTTGAGAATCCGCCTGCCAATGCAGAGGACACGGGTTCAAGCCCTGGTCTGGGAAGATCCCACATGCCGCGGAGCAACTAAGCCTGTGCGCCACAACTACTGAGCCTGCGCTCTAGAGCCCACGAGCCACAACTACTGAGCCCGCACGCCTAGAGCCCGTGCTCCGCAACAAGAGAGGCCACCACAATGAGAAGCCCGCGCACCGCAATGAAGAGTAGCCCCCGCTCCCTGCAACTAGAGAAAAGCCCATGCGCAGCAACAAAGACCCAACGCAGCCAAAAATAAATAAATAAATACATAAATTTAAAATAAAATAAAATAAAATAGATAACCAACAAGAACCTACTGTATAGCACAAGCGACCCTGCCCAATACTCTGTAATCACCTAAATGGGAAAAGAATTTGAAAAAGAACAGATACCTGTGTATGTATAACTGAATCACTTTGTTGTACACCTGAAACTAACACAACATTGTTAATCAACTATACTCCAATATAAAATTTAAAACAATTTTTTTAAATTAAAAAAAAAAAAAAAAAGATCTGGTCCCATCCATCTTAAGGCAGAGACAGCTGTATCACCGACATTCTAAGAAATTTGCCTCAGGTCAAACTGCTAAAGATGGTAGAACAAACATATAAACCCAGGTGTTTAGATTCTGAATTTAAATGTAAAGAATTTAAGTCATATAAAAGCATCAAAGGTACATTGACAGAGGGTTCCCTGAGGAAACCTGAAACAAGTTCAAGGCTAACAACCTAGAACTACATAAAATGTCATCATGCAGACATGCACACACACGCACATACATGTTACTCTTTTTATAACTATTTAACTCATTAATGTCATAGTGTAGAAAAAATTTAATGCAATGAAAAATACATATGATGTAATTTCAACAACTAAATAATATATAACTATTTATTTATTTATTTATTTGTTTGTTTGTTTGTTTGTTTATAATTTTTTTGGCCGCACCACGCAGCTTGTGGGATCTTAGTTCCCCAACCAGGGATTGAACCTGTGCCCCCTGCAGTGGAAGCGCGGAGTCTTAACCATTGGACCGCCAGGGAATTCCCATACCTAACTTATTTAGAAATAATGATATGTATTTTATAAGAACCATGGGCTTGAGCATCCATGCACTCATACACACACATATACACATTTAAATTTACTGAAATAAGAGTTGTCTCTTGATGACCACAATGGAGCTTCTTCAAGTTCCACATCACTGGGTCCTCATGAGACAGAATCTAAGTGGAGATGACAGGCTCTGAGGGAAGGACCCGGGTGACTGTGACTGTACAGGTGTCAGGCAGGACACTTCAGAGTCAGACAAGATCAGTGAGTCCAAAGAAGGGCATTTCAGGAAGGACAGAGAAATCAACTGAGAAAATGACTTTACCTGAGAAAGAGCCATTCCTGACTCCTCCTTCTCTCCTCTCCCTCCTCTTCAGGGCTTCTTCCTCAGGCAATGAGTCTTTCAAGTCGACCTTGAAAGTTGAAAACAGGCTGTTTAATGCTCAGAATCAACACACCCCCTTCCTGAGTCACCACCACACACACAGGGAAGCCCTCAGCATGTGGGACAGACAGTCCTCTGCTGCCCACTGTCCCAGGAGGGGCTCAGGACAGTAACTCCCACACAGAGACCAACAAGGGAGTTTCCAACCCTTTCCTTCAGATCACGCTCCCCTCCTGGTGAGGCCCTCACATACCCAGCAGCAGCGGGCACCTCAGCGGGACCCGGCGATCCCCTGCAGGTCACAGACCAGCCCCGATCCATCCCCACGCAGAGCAGAGTCCCCTTGCCTCTCCCAAGGGCTCATCTCAGCCTCAGAAAGGGAAGATCCAGAGCCCTGGTGCTCAGTGCAGGCCACAGATCAGAGTCCTTTGGGGGCACCTTAAAACATTTCTGGGGCCATGCCCCACCCAGCTAAATGGGACGAGACTCTTTGATGGGGGGAGGGGTACAAAACGTCTGCAAGATGCCTCATCCGTCTAATGTGAAGCCGGGAGGCAAGCCGGCCCGTCTCCACCTTCTTTGTCTCTTTTCGACCCGTGGTGAACTGCTCTCACCAGGACTCAGCCAGTGGAAGGAGCAGCAGCAGGAGGAAACGTGCAGAGCGGGCGTCATGGACCAGAGGTGGGGGTGAGGGCGAGGCTGGCACGTTAACTGGGAGGGCGGTGGTCAGAGAAGGCTCCACTCAGACGCTGACATCAGACCACAGACCTGGGGGAGGAAGCGTGTTTGCCACCTGCGTCTCCTGAGTCCGACAGTTCTAGGCACAGAGACACCCCCGTGAGGGCCCTGACAGTACAAACTTCATCCCTGGAGAGGGAAAGAGGGCTGGCTGGCTGCAGCAGGGTGAGGAGGAGGAGGCGGGCGGGAGGGGAGGTCCGAGAGGCACCCGGGGAAGCTGAGGAGGAAGGGCCTTGGTCTCCAAGCATTTTTCTCCCATCTCTCAAAAGAATTTTAGAAATTATGTATTGTTTCTCTCACTTTAAGTAAACATCTAATATTTCTTTTACCTTATACATTAAAACACTTACAAATAATGTAATGCATACTTCAAATCAAGCCGAGATATTCACAGGGTCGCCCTTAACTGAGATGTGGAGGACGGCGCAGGCGGAACAGGGTTGGGGGAGGTCAAGACCAGTTCCGGACAAATTAAGGTGGAGATGCCTGTTAGACGTCCCCAGCAGAGATGTCGAGAAGACAGCTGGACACAGGACTGACAGTTTAAGGCAGAAGTCTGGATGGGGAGGATAAACTGCGAGACACGTAGGTGGTGTTGAAAGCCATATGATGAGATGATGAGGAAAGGCAGCGGGTACAGACAGAGAAGAGGTGCCAGGACTCAGCCTTGGGATGCACCCCCATTCAGAGACCAGGGATTCAGCAGAGGGAACTAAGAAGTGAACAGGGAGAGGAGAAGAAAATAAAACAAATAGGTAGATAGGCTTATAAAGGTTAGTGAGACGTCCTCAAAACCATGGAAAGAAAGTGTTTCAAGGAAGAGGGAGTGAGGACCTGTGCCACCCGCTGCTGACAGGAAAAGCAAATGTGCACAGGAAGTTAAATACTGGATTTAGAAACTAGGTCATACACTGTTGGTGGGAATGTAAACTGGTGCAGCTACTACAGAAAACAGTACGGAGGTTCCTCAAAAACTAAAAACAGAGTTGTCATATGATCCAGCAATCCCACTTCTGGGCATATATCCAGACAAAACTACAAGTCAAAAAGATACATGCACCCCTATGTTTACAGCAGTATTATTCACAGTAATCAAGACATGAAAACAACCTAAGTGTTCACTGACAGATGAATGGATAAAGATGTGGTGTGTACACACACACACACACACACACACACACACACACACACACACAATGGAATACTACTCAGCCATAAAAAAGAATGAAATAATGCCATTTGCAGCAACATGGATGGACCTAGAGATTATCATGTTGACTGAAGTAAGTCAGAGAAAGACAACATATGATATCACTTATATGTGGAATCTAAAATATGACACAAGGGGCTTCCCTGGTGGGGCAGTGGTTAAGAATCCACCTGCCAATGCAGGGGACATGGGTTCGATCCCTGGTCCGGGAAGATCCCACATGCCGTGGAGCAAATAAGCCCGTGCACCACAGCTACCGAGCCTGTGCTCTAGAGCCGGCGAGCCACAACAACAGAGCCCGTGCGCCTAGAGCCCGTGCTCTGCAACAAGAGAAGCCACCACAATGAGAAGCCCGTGCACTGTGATGAAGAGTAGCCCCCCCTCACCGCAACCAGAGAAAGCCCGCGCGCAGCAACAAACACCAATGCAGCCAAAAATAAATTAAATAAATAAATAATTTATAAATAAATAAAATATGACACAAACTTATATACAAAACAGAAACAGAATCATGGACATGGAGAACAGACTGGTGATTGCCAAGGGGAACTATATTCAATATCCTGTATTAAACCATAACAGAAAAGAACATGAAAAAGTATATTATATATACACACACACACATATATATAAATGAATCACTTTGCTCCACAGCAGAAATTAACACATTGTAAATCAACTACACTTCAATAAAATAAATTAAAAAAAAAAAAAGAAACGAGGAGGTCATCAGCGACTCTGAAAAAGAAAGTGTCAGTGACATGGAGGATGTGAAAGCTTAATTGGATGAGGTTCAAGTGAAGAACTGAAGAATATACACAAGTTTTTAGGGCCTTGTGCTCTGAAATGGAGCACAGAAAAGGGGTACTTACTAGAGAGGGAAATGTAGTTAATAGAGAATGTCTTGTTTTAAAGATGGAAGAAAGGAGTGAATAAAAAATTTGGGGAGGGTGTTTAAGATGGACAATACCACCATTACAAATGACCAAAACATTGGGGTTGACGTATGCACACTACTAGGTCTAAAATAGATAACCAACAAGGACGTACTGTATAGTACAGGGAACTCTATTCACTATCTTGTACAACATAGTGAATAGAGTTATTCTTTTCTATAACAGAAAAGAATCTGAAAGTGAATATATATATATATATATGAATAACTGAATCACTTTGCTGTACACCTGAAACTAACACAACATTGTAAGTCAACTATACATCAATTAAAAAACACAAACAAACAACAATACAAAAACGACAACAACGAACGACCAAAACGATTGCTGAGGTAGTTGAAGGCGCAGTGGAGGAAGGATGCCATACTGTCCGGAGACTGAGTGGGGCTGGCAACTGGGGCACAACTGCCAGGTCAGACACACACCAAGTGCTACCTGTACGCCCTCTGGCGTGGCCTTCATTCTGGGGGACTGATCAGCCTCCCTCACAAGTGAGCGGGGAGCTGACCAGGAGCAGAGGACGGTGGTCAAGCTGAGAGTCCTTCCCTCAAATCACTCTCCTCCCTCTCAAAGGGTGGCAAAGGCAAGGGCAAGTTCCGCCAGGATCGCAGCGAGCTGACCCACAGGTGGCTGCCACCGGAGGAGAGGAGACGCACGTTAGCGAAGAAAGAGGCGACCCTCGGCGGAAAGAGAAGAGGCCTCCTGGCTGCCCAGACTCTTCAACGGAGGAAGGATCCTGGTGTGTAAATTCTCACTTTGCTATGACATTGGCTTAAGTGGTCACAGCCCCCAATCCAAGGGTCTTGGGATTGTGCAAACGGAGGGTTGAAGAGCAGGAAGTGTGTGTGTCTGAACAGAACATTAGAGAGGAAGGTGGAAGGCCTGAAGGGAGGAGACACAGGAGAGGCACCAATAGACAAACCATGTTTCCCATCTCAGGTCACTCACCTGCGGAAGCATCACCTTCCGCTGTTCTAGAGAAGAGAGCAGAGAGAGAGGGAGGAGGGCGTGCTGGGGGCAACTGTGCTGGTGGGAAAGAAGATACCCTTTCTCTGAATATGAACCCACCAGCTCACCCTGTCCTATACTAGTCACTGCTGAAGAGAGGGTCCCCCAGTGAGGATGCACAGAGCTTCCCCTTCTCCAATTCCCGAGTCTCCCTGCCACCATCAGGGCTGTTGCCCCCGAAAGCCAGCATTCCCCATCCTCTCCCCAGCTGCCTACCCAGGACCTCGTGCTCCTGCTCGCTGAAGATATATCCTTGTTGCAAAGTGAGTTTGGAATATCTGGCCTCTCTGCTCCCCCAGGTGCACTGTGACTCTGCGTGGGTGGGTGGGTGGTGGTATGTGTGACCAGTAGAGAGTAATCCCCACTGGCCTAGCAGCAAGGAAGCTAGGCTGTATCTTTTCAAGGAGAGTGTGACCTAGCCCTAGAGATTCTCATACTAAGTGAAGTAAAGCCAGACAGAGAAAGACAAATATCATACCGGTTATATGCGGAACCTAAAAAAAAAGAAATCGATTATACGTGGAATCTAAAAAAAAAAGAAAAATATACATATGAACTGATTTACAAAACAAATAGACACACACAGAAAACAAACTTATGGTTACTGAAGGGGAGAGGAGGGGGGGAGGGATAAATTAGGAGTTTGGGATTAAAATATTCACTACTGCATATAAAACAGACGACCAATAAGGACCCACTATATAGTACAGGGAACTATACTCTATATTTTGTAGTAACCTATAAGGGAAAAGAATCTGAAAAAGTATATATATATATATATATATATATATATATATATATATATATATATATATTCTATGTATATCTGTATAAAACTGAATCACTGTGCTGTATACCTGAAATTAACACAACTATAAATCAACTACAGTTCAAAAAAAACAAAAACAAAAAGAGTCCCAAGGATGAGCCTTTCTGCTGCAGGTGTTTCGCTGGGGTGTCGTTGCCCTCTGATTTTTCACAGACCTTTCCCTACATCATGGCCCCCTTGTAAGCTCTCTGACAGTGTTTTGCCTACCCACTCCCAGTAAGTTCTCCCTAATGAAAACCATCTGCCAGTTGAGCTGTTCCCCTTCTGGAATCAGACGCTCTTACAAACTCCCATGGGGTCTCACAGCCTCCCCAGACACTCCGTGATGAACCCCGCTCCCGCTATGAAATCCCACAAGCCCCAGTAACTCATGAATTCACAACGGAATAACACATAGAGAGACACCCAAGGACCTACCGAAACAAGACATCATGTTTTCATTCATGGTGACTCCATCCCAAACACTGGCACGACCAAAATCTACCAGAGAAAAAGAGATGTCTACAAGGGTGCACATGCCCCACTGAGAGGCCAGCATCTTTCAGAAACACTCCGAATTCTCACGTGAGTCTTCCAAAATGCGTGTGAAACCTTTTAGCCTTGCGACTCAAAATAACCCCAGATACCAAAGGTACCCCCCAAATACACTCTGAGACGTTCCCTATAAATCCTCTGGTTTGGGCAGTGATTCCTGCAAACCGCATGGAAGTCACCGTGTGGAGTGGGTGCTGGGGGGCGTCCGCTAGATCCCGCCCCTCAGGACCAAGGCACCCATCCTCCTGCACCCACAGCTCCCTATGGGCTCAGCTCAGGCCTTGGTTGTAACGTTGCAGGATATCGTTTCTCTCGGCCGAATTGCACTTCCGTCATTCCTCAAGTGTGCCCGTGAGTTTCCCCCTTAAACCCACATATGCAAATCTCAGTCTTGGCATCTGTGTCCCGGGGAACCTGACCTAAGACAGTGGCACCCCAAAACGCAGCCCCGTTAACCCATTTCCACGCGCTCTTCGCAGATCTTAGACTCCCTTGCCAACGCTTCCACACACCCCTTTAATCCCACAAACACACTTGGGACAGGTGCACACACTATACATTGGGCTTATCTAGAGGCCCGCTCTAGCTTCCACAGCCCTTCTGGAGACGCCTATGGGCTCCCCTCTGCTTCCCCCCTTTTCTACTCCGCCTCCACACGAGCAAACTGGACTGAAAGTCACAGGGACCTCTGGGTACAGACAGTGCAGTACTGCATGCAAACTGCAAACAGAAGGGCACTAGGCCTTCAGTATGGAGGCCAAGAAGTGAGCCCTGTTGGGAACACCTGCCCGCAACCGGGGACAACACGCATTCTGGTTTAAAAACAGTTGAGGGAATTCCCTGGTGGTCCAGTGGTTAGGGCTCCGAGCTCTCACTGCTGAGGGCCTGGGTTCGATGCCTGGTCGGTCGGGAACTAAGATCCCACAAGCCGAGGGGTGTGACCGAAAAAAAAAAAAAGGAAAAACAAACCCACAGCTGAAAATTGGCTGTAGTGAGCTCAGTGAGGACGTCACAGGGAGAGAGAGAAGCCCCAGATCTCTTCGAAGAGGCTACCGTTGTCTCGTCTTCTCCCACTCACAGCAACTTACGAGAGTCCCCACCTCTTAGGTGGGTGCCTCTTTCATGCCTCCTTAGGTTCCTGACCTTCTCCCCACCCTTGTTGAAGGGAAACTAGGGTCCCTGACTCTGAGAAGGTGACCTGGTGGAAGGCAAAGCTCCTGCCCAAGATGGTAACTGGTCCCTGGTGACACACACAGTCTGGAAGACCTGGGGGTTAAAGTCAGACAATGACACAGCAGGCCAAACGTGGGGACACCTCAGCACACTGGGGGAGGACACCAGGTACTCAGGGATTTGCTCCTTTTTGAGTAAAATAAGGAACCACAGGTGGTTTAGATTAACTGGTGCTGAAATTTCCAGAAGCCAAATGGCACCCATCCTCATCCCTGCCTCCTGATCTATGCTGAGGAGTACTCAGCCCAACCCCAATGTAAGAGGCGGCAGCTGTTCTGTAAGCAAGTTAGTCTCTGTGTTCTCCAATGGAGGGGAACTGGGAATGACTGAAAATAATCAACAGAGAAGAGTATTTCTGATATGAGTGACTGATCTAGAGACAATAAAACCAGCGTTAACGTGACAGATATTGACTGGTGAAGGGAACCTTACATGAATGGCCTGGAGGGGTGGCGACACATCTCTAAGCCTAGACCTAAAGGAGGAGAAAGGGCCAGAGCCAGGACGATTTAGGGTAAGAGCAGGGACTTAAGACAGAAAAGGTTTTGGTGTCTGGGACCAGAGAAACAGCAAATGTGACCGGGGCAGAGTGAACCATGAGAACAGGGTCAGCTCCCAGGATGAGGCTGGGGACACTGGTAGGGCCCTGAGGATGACACAGGGCTGAGTAGCCACAGGGAGGAGTCGGGATTTCGTGCTGATGATGAGGAGACCTAATGGAGGGTTCAATGCCAGGTAGTGGCATGATTTACCTACAGACTTACCCCTGATAACTCTAAGGCAGGGATAAGCCCTCTAAAGATGGTCTCGCTGTCTGAGCCCATGCCCCTGCTTCCAACCTTCCCCCTTCCGCCCTCGTTTTGGAGGATTAGGACCCATTAAAAAAATTCTCATGGCAACTAGGCACTCCATCCAATGACTGCCACATGCAGACACACACTGAATCTTACTAACCATTTCAGGGGTTGGTATCACTCGATTCAGAGTTGCTGCTTTAGCCCATCATCTCCTCGTTGAGGTGAGCTCACTGGGCCCCGGAGAGGGGGTCATTTCATCAAGTTACCCTGAGAAGGTCTGAGCTGAGTGAGCAGAACCAGACGGAACTGAATTCTGAAAAGGTGGCCCGGAGAGGCTAGTGGGCAGAGTTTAGCCTTATCGATCTCCCTTAAAAATTCCAGGACTGGGCTTCCCTGGTGGCGCAGTGGTTGAGAATCTGCCTGCCAATGCAGGGGACACGGGTTCGAGCCCCGGTCTGGGAAGATCCCACATGCCGCGGAGCAACTGGGCCCGTGAGCCACAACTGCTGAGCCTGCGCGTCTAGAGCCTGTGCTCCGCAACAGTGAGAGGCCCGCGCACCGCGATGAAGAGTGGCCCCTGCTCGCTGCAACTAGAGAAAGCCCTCGCACAGAAACGAAGACCCAACACAGCCAAAAAAAAAAAAAAAAAAAAAAACTTTCCTTCCCCCACCCCCCGCCATAGCACTTTGACCTTAAAAAAAAAAAAAAAAAAAATTTCTGGGACTTCCCTGGCAGTCCAGCGGTTAAGAATTCACTTTCCAACGCAGGGGGTGCAGGTTCGATCCCTGGTCGGGGAATTGGGATCCCACATGTCTCGCGGCCAAAAAACAAATCATAAAACAGAACTAATATTGTAACAAATTCAATAAAGACTTTAAAAATGGTCCACATCCAAAAATCTTAAAAAAAAAAATTCCAGGACCATCTTTCACATGCCTGAGCAAAGGAAACTTCTATTTCAAGGTTTGATCACATTGATCTCAAGCAATGAACTCCTCTTTTCCAGAAAAATCACAGTAAAACATTTACAAAATACATAATTCTGAACATAGCAATTGTTGCTAGAGGGTCACCTACAGAAATAAGCTCTGAGCAAATTTCTCCATCATGAACTGCTGGGTTCTGTTGGAAGAAGGTTCCAGGTCAATCCCGGCCATCCTTCAACATTTGCAGAGAGTGGACAAGAGGGACTTGAGGGAAACATCTACTTGGTAGCTCACAGCTCACTATTTTAATAGGTCACATAAAAATAAAAAAATGTAATTTTACAGTAGCAGGTTAAACTAGGTTTAGACTGTTAAGACCAAAGATCATTGACATCCTCACCGAAGTATACATTGAAAGAAACTAAATTTATTTACTAGAGTCCAAAGAATGTTTCTAACAAAGAGCAGAGAGCCTGCAGGCCTCAGTCTGTACTGGACACAATTTAAAAGGGAAATAGTGTAAAAATTGAAGAAAAAAAAATCTAATGAATTACGTAGTCAAATTTTTTTTAAAAATGAAAATGTCATACTTTGAAAAGAATGCCATGAGCTGCTATAGAAGGCCGCCAGAGCTTATGTCAGAAGTTTAAAATTATTTATAGAAAAGTGTAAACTGAATAAACGAAGATTTCTTTCAAGCTTCAAAAAAAGCAATGTATTAACTGTAAAGGAATTAGGAAGAAAAAAGTAAATCCATTATGAAAAACAGCACTTTTAGTGTTCCTTTAAAAAGGCACCATGGGGGGCTTCCCTGGTGGCGCAGTGGTTGAGAGTCCGCCTGCCGATGCAGGGGACACGGGTTTGTGCCCCGGTCCGGGAGGATCCCGCGTGCCGTGGAGCGGCTGGGCCCGTGAGCCACGGCCGCTGAGCCTGCGCGTCTGGAGCCTGTGCTCCGCAACGGGAGAGGCCACAAGAGTGAGAGGCCCGCGTACCGCAAAAAAAAAAAAATAAATAAATCAAATAAAAATAAATAAAGATTTGATTTAAAAAAAAAAAAAAAAAGGCACCATGGGGACTTCCCTGGTGTTCTAGTGGTTAAGACTCCACGCTTCCAATGCGGGGGGCACGGGTTTGATCCCCAGTTGGGGAAATAATATCCCACATGCTGTGTGGTGCGGCCAAAAATAAATAAATTAAATTAAACCTTTAAAAAATAAAAAATAAAATAAAAAGGCACCATGTAGGGAATTCCTTGGCAGTCCAGTGGTTAGGACTCTGCGCTTTCACTGCAGGGGACATGGGTTTGATCCCTGGCCGGGGTACTAAGATCCCAAAAGCTGCGACGTGCAGCCAAAAACAAAGGGCACCACATAGTGACAGTCATTTCTTGCCCTCCTTCTCATCTCCCTGACCCTCTACCCCATGCTAGGAAAAGGGAAGAGGGTGACCCGCAACCGAGTCCAATCACTGCTCCGTCAATGGCAAATGGAAGTTATCTTCTGATACAAATCATTACAAAATGCACAAGCCTTTTAGAGAGGAGTTTTGCAAATGTCATTTTCATGCATATTTTAACCACATTTTCAATGCATTATGTTGGAAGTCACAAATAAATAGATCTCGCCACTTCATCACCCACATCCAATCAACTCACCACTCATCTGGCTCCCTTCGCCCCGGATAGTCCCAGATCTTCATGTATTTCTGCCTCTTTCTTTCCCCCATCTTTGCTCTCTGTTACGTTCGCTCTTTTCCCGCTACACCCGACACGTCGCCCCTCTGGCAGCCCCGGCGAGCTCTCCTCCTCTTGTCTCCCGTTGCCCCTTCCTTCTGCACCAGCTCAAAGGTGCTGTCTGCCCAACTCTTTTATCCTTTTCCCCCCCTCTGGGTAAAACGCCCCGCGTGCCCCTTTATTATCCACGCTCTTCGTGCTGATCAAGGGCCTCCTCTCCCTATGTGCCCCCCTTCACCTCCCTAGAGGACCCTCCGCACACACTCTAAATAACCTGTATCTTTTTTTCTCCCCTTGCTACTTTCTCAGCTTATTCTTTCACTCTGTGAAACAGAAGAAGGAAAACCTCATCCATCTGGAGGCTCTAAGGGAAAGCCCTCAGGCACTACCACTAGAAGTCAATTACCAACGCCAACAGGAAGACATCAATTACAGATCGCAAACAAGAATTATTCTCAAAAAAAAAAAGAAAAAAGAAAAAAGAATTATTCTCCTCGCTGCCGACCAACAAACCCAGCCAACGGGAAAAGCCTTGCCAACTCCAAGCTCTCTGCTTCCCTTCAAGGGACTTTTGTTCAAAACAACCACTCCCAACTTCCTCCTTTTTCTCTATAAAGCAACATTCCTCTCCTTGACTTGTTGGACTTGCCTATGGTGTTTTGCTACCGTCTGCCTGTCATGTATTGCAATTCCTTAAGAAACCCATTCTGCTGGTAAAATAATGGGCTGTTCTAGTTTTTAGGGCAGTAACTCTGTCTCTTGGCAAACTCATCCATCTATCCTTCACTGTGCCATCTATTTACGGTTCTTCCTCATTCTTCTCTTCTCATTTTCCTCATTCTCTCGGCGGGTCTGTGCCTCATTCACCCAGGAATGGGCTGTGTGGATGAAGAATGTCTCCTGCCATGCCATTAAACAAAGGACGCTGCAGCCACCCCGACTCCCTAAGGGGATTCAGGGTGGAGAAAAGCAGGATGCCAGCCCTAGATAGCTAACGTGCGTACCAAAGGAATGATTTCAGTGAGCCCAGACTCGCATCTTCCCATACACAGAAAAGCACTAAATTCATTAACTGGAGATATCTGGGTTTCTTAAATTAACTAATCTCTTGATGTTCTAACTACCTGGTTTTTGTTGCAAAACTCCTATATACCCTGGCTCCTCCCTTACCTCTTGGGAGCGGTCCCTAAGAGCGATCTGAGACGCTGTCTTCTGGGCTTAAGTCCTCAGATCTGTCTGCCAAATAAAACATAATTCTCAACTTCTAGGTGGTGGGTTTTTTTTTTTTTCAGTCAACAGATGGGGTTAGATGCCCGCCTATTAATTCCACATTAATAGAGCACATTATCCAGTGGGGTAGAATTCGGGACAGAAAAACTCTGGGTGACTCAAGACAGGCCCTTTTTTAGCCTCTTCCCCCAACGTAAGGTGAGAAGAGGCGGTGACCAACAAGAGGAGGCCTGGGGAGCGGAAAGACCCGGCTGAGAAGTGCGCGAAGCGAAGGGAAGTGGGTGTGTTTACGAAATGGGGCGGACTCTCCAGAATCCCAGGATCATAAAGAGGACGCAGCCCCTTCTGAAGCGGGGCAGTTGGCGCTGCCCTCCAGGCGCCGAGAGGACGAGTCTGAGGGGCGCGCAAGGCAGGGATTCAGCTCGCGCGTTTCAAAAAGGAGAAACGGCACCTCCCCCCTCCCCCCCCACCTCTCACTGGCGACGTCTGCATTTACTTTGGGTGGAGGAGGAGTGTCAGGATTTTAAGATCCCTATAGACCCTCAGACCCAGGTATGGAGGATGGGGTAACGCAAAGCGCAGGTTTAAACAAGAAAGATGAAACTCACGATCCCGTAGGACGACCTTCGCTCCGCGGTAACCGCTTCCGGGGTCTGCAGGAAACTGCGCATGAGCACCAAGGGAAGAGGCGGGGCAACTTGGAGGCGGGGCCTGGGCTGGGCGGGAACGTAGAGACGTAAAAGAGGCCGGGCTTGGGCGGGCCCAAAGCAGGGGTGGGGCCAAAGCAGGGGCGGGGCCAGGGTTTCGCTTTCAGTGCCTCTGGATTTTCAGGGTTTGGAAGTGCTTGTCTGTTTCTTCTGTGCAGCCCTGTTGCTTCCTGCTTACTTTAAGTTACTGTTGAAACAGAGCAGGACACTGTCGGGCCCTACCGGGTACAGATCCTTTCTATTGTCCCCGTTCTTGTTTATAGTAAATAGGCTTCAGCCTCCTAGACCTTCCTTCAGTACCAAAAGGCAGATTCACATAGTTGCTAATCAGAGAAGTAAGAGAATGCAGAAGAAAAGCAGGAGCAATCAAGAAATAATAGTGCAGAGATTAAAGCACGATCCTGGTTCCTTCTGAAGGAATATATATATAACAATATTTTTGAGTTCTTCTGCAGGAACTCAGGCCCCCACTCAGGTGGAGGATGGTAACTTCAGGCTAAGCGCAAGATTCCTGGACCCCGCCCTGTTACCTCACCACCAACCAATCAGAAGAAAGTCACACACCCTGCAGCCCTCACCCCAAATTCTGCCTATAAAAACTTCTCCCCCCAAACCATCAGGGAGTTCGAGGATTCTGAGCATGAGGATTCCGTCCTCTTTGTATTGGTGCCTTTACAATAAATGCCACATTTTCCTTCACCACAACCTGGTGTCAGTAGATTGGTCAGTAGATTGGCAGCTGTGCTCAGGTGAGCAGACCCAAGTTTGGTTAGGTAATGACAGGAGAAAAAGAAATAAATTTTAACTCGAGCACATGGAGGTTTCATAGGGACCTAAGAAGGGGCCAAAGCAGGCAGCTTTTATACTTTTTATTTTAGTTTTTTTAGCTTTTATACTTTTTAGACAAAAAAAAAGATTTGCGAGGAATTTGGCAGGACAAAGAAACTTAGGCTTCGGGTGCTCAATTGGTGAAGAATCTAAACAGAATTTGAGCTTGGGGTAGTAAATTAAAGAAGTAGTAATGTTTATACAGGCATCTCGCCCGAATTTACCATCTCTAGCCATAAGGGTTGTCCTTCTACCTCCAGATGCATGGAATGAACCTTTCACATGACAGATGTATTTCTTGGTTTTAGGAGATAGAAAAGGAGGGTCAAAGTGTCCCCCTTGCATTGGCCATTTCTTAAGTAGCTTTAATTCAAAATAATCAATACACCATTGAGGCACATTTTTGGGTGGCCCACCCTGGGCCCCAACATCTTGTCATATCAAAAAACAGATGCCAATTATTAAAGATTTAAAAATATGAAGGGAGTTCCCTGGTGGCCTAGTGGTTAGGATTCCAGGCTTTCACTGAGTGGCCCAGGTTCAATCCCTGGTTGGGGAACTGAGATCCCGCAAGCTGCACAGCACAGCCAAAAAAGAAAGAAAGAAAGAAAGAAAAACATAAGGAACTAATTTGTTGTTGTTGTTGTTTGTTTGTTTTTATTTTTGGCCATGCTGAGCAGCTTGTGGGATCCCTGGCCAGGGATTGAACTCATGCAGTGAAAGCACGGAGTCCTAACCACTGGACCCCAGGGAATTCCCACAAGGAACGATTTTGACCTAATGATTATATGTTGATTATTATATCATTATAATATTAAACTTTGTTTAATTATTAAATTATTATCATATTGAAACAGGAGGGAAGGAGGCAGGGAACAATCTTTGAAAGAATGACATAGCCCAAGGACATGACATAAACTGATTAGAGCCAAATGGGTCCAAAACGGTGGACAAGCCTACTTCCACTAGACCTTGAACCTCAGTATACGTTCACATCAGCAAGCTAAATGACACACCCACAGGCGCCATGACAGTTCCAAGACTGACCATAAGGATCAGAAAGTGGGTGGTGGACTAATTCCTGGAAATCCCAGCCTCTTCCCAAAATAGCTGGAATACTCCTCCCACTCATTAGCCTATGAAATTACCCACCACTATAAAAACTGACCACCCCATACCCTGGTGCCTTTTCTCACCTTCTGAGATGGCCCACACTCTGTCTGTGGAGTGTGTTTCTCTCTAAATAAATCCACTTCTTAACTGTCACTTTGTCTCTCACTGAATTCTTTCTCACTGAATTCTTGTCTCTCACTGAATTCTGTATGATCTCAGTTGGAAGACGGTGGGTTTTAGCCGGGTTCGAGTCCCAGCACGCAGGTTCAAGTCCCAATCTGAGGTGTCTGGTTTCAATATGACTATAATATTAAACCCTGTGACATAAAAATAGAGAATATACATTTTCTAGCACAGATGAAACAACTAAAATAGTTACCACTGCCAAAAAGAAAACAAATCTGAACTTAGATAAGGAGAGGTTTTGTTTGAAAGGATGCACTAGAGAGAATGCTCCAAACTTATGATCCGCAAAAGTCTCAAAAGGCAGACAGACAAGAGCTTTTCTTTATAAGGAAGGATAAACAAGGCTAGAAAAACAAAAAAACAAAAAACAGGTGAGAGTGGGACTTCCCTGGCCGTCCAGTGGTTAAGAATCCACGCTTCCACTGCAGGGGGCGCCCGCTCGATCCCTAGTCAGGGAACTAAGATCTGCAAGCCATGCGGCAAGGCCAAAACAAAACAAAAAACAGGTGAGAGTGGATGAGGTTGCTGCATTACCTATAATTGATCACGGAATGTTTACCCTGAAGTTGCCTACTCTTGGGCTGTTGTCATGGCAGGGTTGTTCTGAATTACCGTGCTCAAAAGTGATCCAAAATTCAGGGCACTTGGGAGAGGAGAGAATCTTAAGTAAAGTTTGCTCTAGAGCCTGCAAGCCACAACTACTGAAGCCCGCACGCTCTAGAGCCCGTGCTCTGCAACAAGAAAAGCCACCGCAATGAGAAGCCCACGCACCGCAATGAAGAGTAGCCCACCGCTCGCAGCAGCTAGAGAAAGCCTGCACGCAGCAACAAAGACCCAACCCAGCCAAAAATAAATAAATAAAACATTAGATTACTTTAAAAAAAAAGTAATACATGCCCATGGTTTAAAAAAAAATAGCTAGGAAGCGGCTGGGTCCACAGGACACCAAACAGATTCAAAGAATTCGAAAGCAGAAGTTCAGGTAATGCTGGGCAGAATAACAGTTCTCCAACGGTCCGGGCGCGGGGCGGAAGTCCAGACCCTGCTCCCTCCAGGCCCTGCCACACATCGGCCTCGCTCCTGGCTTTCTGTTCAGTCCAGGCTACTGCTCACGCCCCGCCCCTCACCACGCCCCACCCCTCCTCGGCCCCGCCTGCTGCACGGTCGCGCACGCACAGTTGCCTGCAAACCCGGAAGCGGAGCGAGGGGCACAGTCCTCGGTTTTTCTGGTTCAATCCGGGTCTTTGGGACGCCCCCAGGCTCGATCCGCCACACCCGAGGTTCAGGGGTTGTCACGTACGTTAAAACCCCTTCATCCGCTCGTTCCGCGCCTGGTAAGTCCCGGCAGCACCGTGAGACATTATAGGTCTCCGCCCTGGCCTTTCCGCCCTAGGTCCAGGTAGACACCGCTTGCCGCGTTGCTTTCCTGCTCAGAACCCTTCAGTGACTTCCTCAGGCTCGGATCCCCTCTCCCTCTCAGACGCGCTGTTTCAAGTCCTCACTCCGGAGGTGGATTCTCGTCCTCCCATTCGACCCTTCCCGGGCAGAGATGGCCGTGCAGACCCAGAGGCCACATCTTCTCCTTGGCCTTGGGGTCGTACCGACATCACCCCTCTCCTGACACCCTCCCCATCTTCGCGACCTCAGGAGTCGGCCTGGCCCCTCCCCTCCCTAGCCATCCACTTTGCACTCACCGCTTTGGAGATCTCTGACCCACGCACTGGGACAGGTGACATGCACCCGTTCGGTGACACTCTTTGTGTTTGTTCTGGACAAAACGCATCCCACTGTGTGTGCTTGTCGTGGTGTGTTTACATTCCCGCAGCCCCACTGGAAAATGCACTTCGTGGGCAAGGGACATCTTTCTCTCTCTTCCATACCTGTGAATGTACAGGGCAGGGGATGGAGCACAGTCCTAGGGAGAATGAGAAAGAGTGAGGGGGAAAGTAACAGTGAAAAAGAGAGGGTGGAATGGAGGACGGGGCGGGTGGATGTGGAGATACAGTAAGAACAGAAGAGTGAACCAGAGGAAGAAACCTAGATCAAAGGGCGCCTCCAGAAAGACAAAGGGAAGCAAACCGGACGAGAGGGACCTCGATGGGGGTAGAAGTGGGAGCAGCAAGGGGCCGGTACATCGAACTGAGAGACGGGGAGGGAATCAAAGAGTTCAGGCCACGGACAGAAGAGACACGTGGTGCTGGGACAGAAAGAGGGGCAAGAGGTGACAGGGAGAGCAGAGGGAGAAACAGAGCAGGGAGGAAGTTCCCTGGCATTAATCCCTTCAATGCCTTCTCATTGCCCTCAGGACGAAAATCCAGACTCCACTGTATGACTTCATAGCTGGGAGCTCTGGAGGTGGGGTGACCCTCCGGAGTTGGTCCTATTCGAGGGACGGAATAGGCTTTTCTATCCTGCACTGATCAGACATTGGACACCGGCTGTCCAATGCGGTGCCGTGATTTTGGGGCGGCAGCTCCCTGTGGCTGAGTCCAGTTTTCAAGGGGAGTCGGGGTGTGGAGCTGTGAGCCATCAGCAGCCAAACTCTTGGCTGTGAGGAAGTTCGTGTCTGGACCCTGAGGGGGTGGGTGGATTCAGGAGGTTTACTCTACATAGTAACTTCTGTGGGGTCTCCTAGGAGTGTGAAGTTCATCGACCCATAAGGGGTTAAAGGGAAAATTTTCACAGACCATTTTGGATGGGGGAATCTCATTATTACTGACCAAGCGTTACTGAAGGTGTCACGTGGGTTCTGTGGGATACAGATGACATTTTGAAGGGTTTCACCTGAAGATACTGGAGTCCCATCGGAATATGTGGATCGTTGGAGACATTACTCTTGCATTATGACATTATGGCAGTGCCTGACTTTAGGGCAAGGTCTCCAAGAAGGAATATATGGGATCCTGGGTTGGTGGGTGTCTTCCTGCCAGAACGAAAGCTACTGACTTTTGGAACGTGGTGTGGGATGCCATGGCAGAGCGTGCAGATCAGTAGGGGATTCTGTCCAGTAACACTGTGGGGTGCGCACTGGGAGCTTGTGGGAGTGTGGGGTGGGACTGGGGTCAGGTGATGGGGGTTTTCATTTGGGGGGGCTTGCTGGGTGTGGATCTCTGGGCATATACCTGGAGGAGCTGTAAGTCAGGACAGGACAGCATCCTTTGGCCACTGCCACTGTGTCATCAGTGTGTATCTCTGGGCAGTTATTTTGTTCAGCATATACAGATGGTGATATTGTCCCATCTTAAAAAGAAACAGCAAAAAAGAGCCCTTTACTACATTTGCCCATCTTTAAAACAAAAAATCTTCAATTAGCTATATTTCCCACTCTAGTAAGTGCCCTTTCTTACTCTCCATTTCAGAACAAAATAAACAACTAAAAAGTTGTTTGTTTCACTGCTTCAATTCTTGCTTCCAGTTCTCATTTGAAACCCATCCAGTCCAGCTTTCACACCCACTGTTCCACTGATACTTTGCTTATCTAAACGTATTTCTAAATCTAGTGGTATATTCTCAGTCATCATCTTGTCCTTTCAAAAACTTGTTGCACTCCGTCTTCTGGAAGCACTTTTTTCTTGGCTTTCACATCACGCTGTTTTTAGAAAATAAATTTAGCTAGCTACCAGCCGTCTGTTTTAATTTTCTTCTCCGTGTTCACTTCTCAGTTTCCTGTGCCTCTTTCTCCAACCTCCCTGGTCTCTGACTGTGGGAGTATCTCTGGCCTTAGTCCTTGAATTTCTTTTCTCTGTCTGCACCCACTGTTTCTATTTCTATCTCATGTCATAACTTTAAACGCTGATGTCTCCTTTCACGTCTCCACCCAGACCTCTCCCCTGAAACCGCAGTCCTGTACCCAGCTTATCCAGCTGTCACCTCAGCATCTCTGCTGGGACAGCCAACTGGCATCTTCACCTCAATATGTCCAAAAATGACCCCCCGAACCCTCCCAGATATATTCTCTTGCCGTCCTCCACGTCTCAGTATAGGGCGACCCTGTACTTAGGTCCTGGGGCTTAGGTGAGCATCTCAGCATGTTTTAAAAATATACATTGTTTTACTCGCTAGTGTTTTAACTAATGACAAAAAAAAATTAAAAATAGATGTTTAGTTAAAATGGATAAGGGAATAATACATGGTTCTAAAATCTCCTGGGGTATGAGGAAAAAGGTTTGAAGACCACAGCCCTTTCTTATCTGCTTTCTTTAATACCCTTTAAAAAAAATATATATATATATATAATTGAAGTATAGTTGATTTACAATGTTGTGTTAGTCTCAGGTGTACAGCACAGTGGTTCAGTTGTATATTATTTAATTCTTTTTCAGATTGTTTTCCCTTATAGATTATCACAGGATATTGAGTATAGTTCCCTGTGCTATACAGTAGGTCCTTGTTGGTTATCTGTTTGATATATAGCAGTGTGTATATGTTAATCCCAACCTCCTAATTTATCCCTCACCCCTCTCCCCTTTGGTAATCATAAATGTGTTTTCTGTGTCTGTGGGCCTATTTCTGTTTTGTAAATAAGTTCATTTGTACCTCTAATACCCTTCTGATCTTTTCTCCTACTTGTCCCCTCCTCACTCACTCTACTGAAGCCACACAGGCCTGTTTGCCCTTTCTGGGACCAGGACGCTACCACTTCAGGGCCTTCCCGTGGTGTCCCTCTGCCTAGAAGCCTCTGACCCTTCACTTGCAGGTGGCAAAATCCCTTCTTTCCTCGGGTCTTCGTTCTGCTATCACCTCTCACTGGCACCTTCTCTGGCTTCTCCCTCCTCCCCCGCCCCCCAATAACATTCCAGCCACTCCCTCACCCCTACTTCCGCCTGCTCTGCATGTATCTCTGCTGCTTTCCTTCCCCTTCCCCTTCCCGGTCCCCTTCCCCTGGCTGGATGCGCATGACAGCAAGGCCCCAGGAGAGAGCAGAGCCACACGGTGGGAGGTGGGCTGGGCCTGCCTCCTCTGAGTGGTGCTCAACGCTGGCATCAGAGTAGATTGCTGAGGCATTTTGCAGATACATCTTTTGTGCCTCCTGACCAGAGATTTCCCTTCAAATAGTCACGTGGAATGGAACCTCCATAATGTTTAAAGTGCCTCCGGTGATTCTGATCTGTACCCAGCTTTGAGCACCAAGGCTCTGGGTCCTCCATTTATGAAGCTGAGATCAGCCCATGATCCAGAGAGGTGAGGGGCCTCTGTTCTGAGTGGAGATTGATCAGGGCTGGTCTGTGACCAAGGGGAGGGTCCATCTAGCCCCGAGTCCCCCTGCTACAGCGTACGTGGGGGCTTCAGGAGGGGAGTGAGATCTGAAGGAAAGGTGGGAGAACTCACCTCTTGGTCTCTGTAGGAGTTTACTGTCCTGATCCCTCCTGGGACAGGGGGCAGCAGAGGACTGTCTGTTCCACATGCTGAGGGCTTCCCTGTGTGTGTGGCTGCGACTCAGGAAGGGGGTGTGTCGATTCTAAGCATTAAACAGCCTATTCTTGACACTCAGGATTGACTTCTCAAGACTGATCTTTGCCTGAGGAAGAAATCTGCAAGAGGAGGAAGAGGAAAGAGCAGGAGTCAGGAATGGCTCTTTCTCAGGTGAAGTCATTTTCTCAGTTGATTGTTTTGTCTGTCCTTCCTGAAATGCCCTTTTTTGGACTCACTGATCTTATCTGACTCTGAAGTGTCCTGCCTGACACCTGTACAGTCACACCCACCCAGGTCCTTCCCTCAGGGCCTGTCATCTCCACTTAGATCCCGTCTCCCCATGACCCAGTGACCTGGAACTTGTGAAGAGGCTCCACTGGGTGTAGTCCTGGGCAGGGCTTCACACCCATGGACTGGAGACAGGGTGTCAGTGCTATTCCGTGGCAGGGATTGCTTAGGAGCCCATCTAGATGCATTGTCTGCTCTCTGTCAACCAGGATAAAGAAGCTGCACCTATAAGTCATGTACTAATGTGTAGGAATAGTTGGAAAATTCTGGAAAAGAAGAGTGATAAGAGGAAACCAGCTCTGCCTGACTTTATAATGCTTTCAAAGCCAAACAAGTGAATCATGATGTTTCTGGTTCCAAAACATTAATCATTAATGTTCTCCATTACCATCATGAATGGAGAAGAAAGTTCAGAAACAGACATCAGTGATAGAGGATGTTTTATTCGATAATTGGTTTTAAAATATGGAGTCAATCGAAATATCTATCATTAAGAGGTTTAAAAAATTATTCTCAGCACATCCATCCCATAGGGACCACGATGTTCCCGCAAGGACTATCTTGCAGCAGGTGTTTTAGGTAAAAATGATTATAATTCAGCCAAGACATGGAGCCACAACTTTATTGTTGTCATCAGAGAGGCTGTAGCCAAATTCTGGTTCCACTGTTATTAATAAATATTATATTATTTTATTTTAAGCATCATGTGAGATATATATATATATATGGTGCTCAAACTTCCAACAAAGCAGCAGCTTAGGTACTAGGATGTAAAGCATCCCCTTCCCTATCTCCATGCCTCATGTCTCAGTGGGGAACCACTGTTGTAGGTTTTGTGGCAAGACTCAGTTCAGATCTTGTAAGATTGCATTTCACATCATTATGCAATTATAGGAAAAATTCTTCATTGAATGTTTGTTGTAATATTTTATTCTGTAAATTTTAAAAACATACACAGCATGTGTCTAGAAGTGGTTTTCACATTAGTAAACACAGATACAGCTTGACCTTCGTTGGAACTTTCTCTTAATGAAGGCTCATGGGACCTTTACAATTTTTTGCTGACATAAAGAACATGTCAGTGGCTGCCTTGGAGCAGGCTGACTTCTCTGCAGATGTCTGAGGATTTCTCTGGGCAACCTGACATGTGACTACTGGGTCAAGAATGGTGCATTTCACATTTTGATAGATTTTGTCAGATGTCCTCCCCTAAAACTGCAAAGGTTCCCTCACCACCACCAACATGTGAGATTTTCCTCAATGTAAGCAAAACTTGTTACTGTATTCTTTTTGTATTTTGAAAATTTGGGGGAAAATGACAATCCTTTGTATTTCCATTTCCAACTACTTGTGAGTCAAGTCTATTCTTTTATGGAAATAAAACATGGATTTTCATACTTTGCTCAGTTTTCTTTGGATATATATTTAAAAGCTATTTTACATTTTGTAGTTTAATTCTTTACACATGCCCTGGTATCCTTCTTAGTTTAGCATTTCTTTGCAGTGAAACATAAATCTTTCCTCCTTGCCCTCTGCTTTCTGATCTTGCTTGAGAAGGCCTCACATCGCATAATTTTAAAATACTGTGTTCCGTATAGTCCTAATCGTTCCTGTTTATAATTATGTCTTTAATTTGGATTTAACTAAATCTCTAATTTGGCTTTTTTGTGTATATCTTGCAGCTATTTTATTTCATTCATTTTAGTTTCAGATATTACCCACACTGTGAATACCCCCACACACACACATTCACGTATGTCAATAGGTTCACATGTAATTTGGCAAGGCCCACCATTTTGTTTTTCTCTTCAAAATTTTCTCTCTCCTGGGCTTCCCCGGTGGCGCAGTGGTTGAGAATCCACCTGCCAATGCAGGGGACACGGGTTCGATCCCTGGCCCGGGAAGATCCTACATGCCGCGGAGCAACTAAGCTCGTGTGCCACAACTACTGAAGCCTGTGTGCCTAGAGCCCGTGCTCCACAACGAGGGAAGCCACTGCAATGAGAAACCCACGCACCGCAACAAAGAGTAGCCCCCGCTCGCCGCAACTAGAGAAAACCCGCGTGCAGCAACGAACACAGCCAAAAATAAATAAATAAAATTAAATTTAGGGCTTCCCTGGTGGCGCAGTGGTTGAGAGTCCGCCTGCCGATGCAGGGGACATGGGTTCGTGCCCCGGGCTGGGAAGATCCCACATGCTGTGGAGCGGCTGGGCCTGTGAGCCATGGCCGCTGAGCCTGCGCGTCCGGAGCCTGTGCTCCGCAATGGGAGAGGCCACAACAGTGAGAGGCCCGCGTACAGCAAAAAAAAAATTAAATTAAATTAAAAAAAAAATCTGTCTCCTAAATATAATGCAGGCTTTTTATTTGAAATCCCACATTTCTTTTGCCTTTGAATTGCTCTGAATTTCTAAATCCCTGAGGTCTTTACGCCACCACATCTTCCAGTGAAAAGTAGGTTTGCCGGTCTTGGATAACATCTTTGTTATATCCTTCGGTAAAGTTTTTAAAATTTCATCACATATGTCTTATGAATAGGTGTCACAGTAAAATCGCTAATGGGAATTTGCTTCTCCCTCTTCTGGCTCCGGCTTAGGCGTCCTGTGCAGTGGTGAATGGCAGGAGCCTGCTGGCCCACTTGCCTCAGCCTTACCTTTAGCGGAAGGTGCTTCCAGTGATTATGATGCTTGGTGAAATAACGTTGCTTAATAACAGTTCCTTTAATTTCCTATTTCGCATAATTTTTTGGGGGGGTTAGTTTACCATATCCACTTTTAAAAATATTTATTGAAGTATAGTTGATTTACAATGTTGTGTTAATTTCTGCTGTACAGCAAAGTGACTCAATTATACATATATATATTCTTTTCCATTCTGGTTTATCACAGGATATTGAATATAGTTTCCTGTGCTATACAGTAGGACCTTGTTGCTTATCCCTACTTGGCATCATTTTATTTATTTGTTTATTTTTTTGGCTGCATTGTGTCTTCTTTGTGGTGCGTGGGCTTTCTCTAGTTGCGGTGAGTGGGGGCTATTCTTCTGTGTGGTGCACGGGCTTCTCATTGTGGTGGCTTCTCTTGTTGCGGCACGCGGGCTTCAGTAGTTGCAGCACGTGGGCTCAGTAGTTGCAGCACATGGGCTTAGTTGCTCCACGGCATGTGGGATCTTCCCAGACCAGGGCTCGAACCCATGTCCCCTGCATTAGCAGGTGTATTCTTAACCACTGCGCCACCAGGGAAGCCCGGCATAATTTTAATCACCCAGTATTTCTTCAAAGGTCTACTGCCATAATAAACATTTTTTCTATTTAATCTGCTAAATTAACCTACAACATTAGTAAATTTCCTCATCTTGAATCACTTTTTTTTTATTAGTGGCATAAACTCCACTTGACTTTTGTTGGCTGAATATCTGAGTTAAATGGATAGACCTGTATTTATGTTTTTGCACGTATGTGGACTCTGTCATGCTTGAAGATACCACTCATACTCTAGCTTATCCAGGTACCGAATATCACTTAGTGTGTAGAACATAATATGTATCTCCTCCACATAAACAATCCTGTGTTGAATAATTTCATTTGTATATTTCTTCCATTGTCCTCAAAATGGGAAATCTACAGTGATTCAGTGGGTCTGATATCCTCTGCTGAAAAAATATAAAATTAGGGGCATATAAATTACTCAGAATGATCTGTCACTTCAACTGAATCAATCCCTACACCTCTTTTCTACTCACATTTTGAGTGAAGACAAGAACTCTCCCCATGGTCTCTTAGTGAAACATGTTTTTTATTTCAGGGACTATTGACATTCAGGGATGTGGCCATAGAATTCTCTCAGGAGGAGTGGGAATGCCTGGACCCTGCTCAGAGGGCCTTGTACAGGGACGTGATGGTGGAGACCTGCAGGAACCTGCTCTCCCTGGGTGAGGATAACTTCCCTCCAGAAGTTGGGATCTGCCCTAGTGAGTCTCTTGAGAACCCCTGCCTTGCTTGACTGAGATTGAAGCTGTGTTGACTATGAAATGAAACATAGGATAATGCAGCATCTGGAGTTTAACCTTCCCCTCTCTTTAGATGGTCACACACATCAGGTTAGTAGTGGCTCCAGAAGATGAGTAAAAACAAAATCTTATGGCAAATTTTTAAAAGTTTCCAATTCTGGATCCACTCTTATCCCTGAAGTTTTCATTCAGTAGTTCTTGGAAGACAACTAGGTTATCTTTTTAAAAGATGCTCCTTAAGCATTCAGAATGAGATAGTGAGTGAAGAAATTTGTGAAACATTTTTTTTAGACACATCTGTAATGTCCTCTCCAAAGAACAAAGGGCTAGAATTGTATTCTGGAAAAGCCACAGCACATTATGTTCCTCTCTTATAAACAGAAAACTCTTTTTCTGACCTGAATATTATTTAAATTTTGGAGCAAGGGAGAAAGCCCCAGAATGTGGAGAACAAAATGAAAGAAGTGAAAAAAGTTAGTGGGTGGGAATGTATCAAAGGTGTGAACATCAGTAAGAGCTCAGAAGGGCAAAGAGGAAGCCGCACCATTGTTTGGGAAAGTCCCTGTAAGTGGGAAAGTTCTATGGGAAAACAAATGTTTATTTCTTGTGAGCTCTCAAAGGAAATTTTTCTTCCCTTCCACTTTTTGCTTTCTTCTTCAGACATGTAAAAGTTCATCCTTCCAGCCTCCAGGGGTGCTCCAGCTCATGCAAAGACCAAGGCAAAGTTTTGATGATGACCTATGACACTCTTTGTGGGGCACTGGGAGGGCTGGTTATAAGAGGTCCTCTTTCTTCTTTGGTCTCATTCTATACCGAGTTTTCAGTCCACACAGATCAGAGCTGAAGCCTCCCCAGTCCTGGCCCCAGTTCTTCTCCAGGTTCCATTCCCATTTCAATACTTGGGAGACCTTCTCATGGGATGGGAAAACACTGCCATCTGGGGCCCCAGGAGAGTGCATGGGGCTATCTCAAGTCCTCTGCCTCTTTAGGACCCCCAGCCATTTCTTCAGTTCTGCTTTTGCCACACATCAAGGAGTATGTGTAACAGAAGTGGTGTGGGTCTTTTGATCAAGCAGTAAAATTGCTTTTACTCAGCAGGAGTATATGCAGTACCATACCATACCTTAAGTTCTGGTGTGTTATGCTTTTGTTTCTTTCTTAGAGTGTTTTCTAATTTCCCTTGTGAGATCACCTCTGACTCACTGGTTGTTTTAAGAGTGTTTTAAAATTTCCATATATTTGTGAGCTTTCCAGTTTTCCTTAAGTTAATCATTTCTATTTTCATTCTACTGTGGCCGGAGAAAATACTTTGTATGATTTTGGTCTTTTTCAACCTATTGAGACTTGCTTTATGGTTTAATATATGGTCTCTCCTAGAGAATGTTCCATGGGCACCTAGAGAAGAATGTGTATTTTGCTTTTATTGGGTGGAGTGTTCTATATATGTCTGTGAGAGCTGGTTGGTTTATAGTCGTGCTCAAGTCCCCTGTGTCCTTACTGCACTTCTGCCTGGCTGTACTCTCTATTAAAAGGGGGAAATGGAAGTCTCCAAATGTTATTCTAGAACTGCTTTTATTTCTTCCTTAAATTCTGTCAGTGTTCGCTTCATATATTTGGGGGCCCTCTTGTTTAGGTGTGTATATGTTCATATTTGTTGTAATTCCTTGATGAGTTATCCTTTTTACAATAAATAATGTCCTTCTTTGTCTCATAAAAAATTTTGACTTAAAGTTTATTTTGTCTGATAACAGTATAGCACTCCAGGTCTCTTTTGGTTACGATTTGCATGGAACTTGTATTAGTTTGCTAGGGCTGCCATAACAAAGTACCACAGCCTGTGTGGCTTAAACATCAGAAATGTATTTTCTCACGGCTTTGAAAGCTAGAAATCTGAGATCAGGTTGTCCAGCAGAGTTGTGTTATCCCAGGTTATTCTCTTTGGCTTGTGGCTGGCTGTCTTTTCCTACCTGTGTCTTCACATGGTCTTCCCTCTGTGTGTCTGTATCACAATCTCCTCTTCTTATAAGGACACCAGGCATTAGAGCCCACTCCATTGACCTCATTTAACCTTAATTACTCTTTTAAAAGCCCTATCTTTTTTTTTTTTTTCTTGGCAGTACGTGGGCCTCTCACTGTTGTGGCCTCTCCCGTGAGCACAGGCTCCGGATGCGCAGGCCCAGCCGCTCTGCGGCATGTGGGATCCTCCTAGACTGGGGCACGAACCCGTGTCCCCTGCATCGGCAGGCGGACTCTCAACCACTGCGCCACAAGGGAAGCCCTAAAAGCCCTACCTTTAACTACAGTCATATTTTGAGGTATTTGATGTTAGGACCACAATTTTTGGGGGGACACAATTCACCCCATAATTTTGGAGGGGATACAGTTCATCCCATAACAGATTCATTTGCTGTTCTTTCGTTTCTAACCTATTTGCATCTTTGTATCTAAAGTGAATCTCCTACATATAGAATATAGGCATACCTTGGAGATATTGTGGATTTGGTTCTAGACCACTGCCATAAAGCAAATATCACAGTAAAGTGAGACACGAATTTTTTGGTTTCCTGGTGCATATGAAAGTTACATTTGCATTATACGGTAGTCTATTAAGTGTACAATAGCAATATGTCTAAAAAATGTACATACCTTAATTAAAAAATACTTTAGGAAATTCCCTGCTGGTCCAGTGATTAGGACTCTGTGCTTCCACTGCAGGGGGGCACAGGTTCAATTCCTGGTCAGGGGACTAAGATCCTGCATGCTGTGTGGCACGGCCAAAAAAAAAAAAAAACTTTATTGCTAAAACACGCTAATGATCATCTGAGCCTTCAGTGAGTCATAATCCTTTTGCTGGTGAAGGGTCTTGCCTGGATGTTTGATGGCTGCTGACTGATCAGAGTGGTGGTTGCTAAAGGTTGGGTGGCTATAGCAATTTCTTTTTTTTTAAATTTTATTTATTTATTTATTTATTTATTTTTGTCTGTGTTGGGTCTTTGTTGCTGCATGCGGGCTTTCTCTAGTTGCGGCGAGCAGGGGGTACTCTTCATTGAGGTGTGCAGGCTTCTCATTGGGGTGGCTTCTCTTGTGGAGCATGGGCTCTAGGCTGTGGGCTTCAGTACTTGTGGCACGCAGGCTCAGTAGTTGTGGTGCACGGGCGTAGCTGCTCCGTGGCATGTGGGATCTTCCCGGACCAGGACTCGAACCCATGTCCCCTGCATTGGCAGGCAGATTCTTAACTACTGCGTCCCCAGGGAAGCCCTTCTTTTCTTTTTTTAAACATTTTTATTGGAGTATAGTTGATGCAGTTTTTTAGAATAAGACAACTAAGAAGTTTGCCTCAGCGGGTGACTCTTCCTTTCATGTAGCAAGCAATGTTGTTTGGTAACACTTTACCCACAGTCGAACTTCTTTCAGAATTGGAGTCAGTCCTCTCAAACCCTGCGGCTGCTTTATCAACTAAGTTTATGTAATATTCTAAATCCTTTATTTAACATTTCAGTGGTCTCCACAGCATCTTCACCAGGAATCGTTTCCATCTCAAGAAACCACTTTCTTTGCTCATCCATAAGAAGCAACTCCTCATCTGTTAAAGTTTTATATGAGATTGCAGCAATTCAGTCACATCTTCAGGCTCCACTTCTGGTTCTCTTGCTATATTCGCCACATCTGTAGTTACTTCCACTGAAGTCTTGAACCCCTCAAAGTCATCCGTGAGGATTGGAATCAACTTCCCCCAAACTCTTGTAAATGTTGATATTTTGGCCTCTTCCCATGAATCATGAATGTTCTTAATGGCATTTAGTATGGTGGCTCCTTTCCAGAAGGTTTTCAATTTAATTTGCCCAGCTCCATCAGAGGAATCACTGTCTATGGCAGCTATAGCCTTACAGAATGTATTTCCTGAATAATAAGACTTGAAAGTTGGAATTACTCCTTAATCCATGGGCTGCAAAATGGATGTTGTGTTAGCAGTCATGAAAACAACATTAATTTTGTACATCTCCATCAGAGCTCTTGGGTGACCAGGTGCATTGTCTGTGAGCAGTAATATTTTGAAAAGAATCTTTTTTTCTGAGCAGTAGGTCTTAGTACTGGGCTTAAAACATTCAGTAAACCATGTTGTAAACAGATGTGCTGTCATCCAGGCTTTGTTGGTCCATTTATAGAGCACAGGCAGAGAAGATTTAACGTAATTCTTTAGGGCCCTAGGATTTGGGGAATGGTAAGTGAGCATTGGCTTCAACTTAAAATCACCAGCTGTATTAGATCTTAACAAGAGAGTCAGCCTCTCCTTTGAAGCTTTGAAGCCAGGCACTGACTTCTCCTCTCTAGCTGTGAAAGTCCTAAATGGCATCTTCTTCCAATATAAGGTTGTTTTATCTACATTGAAAATTTGTTTAGTGTAGCCACCTTCGTTAATTATCTTAGCTAGATCTTCTGGATAACTTGCTGCAGCTTCTACATCAGCACTTAATGCTTCACCTTGCACGTTTATGTTATGGAGATGGCTTCTTTCCTAAAACTTCATGAACCAACCTCTGTTAGCTTCAGACTTTTCTTCTGCAGCTTCCTCACTTCTTTCAGCCTTCTTAGAAGAGAGTTAGGGACTTGCTCTGGATTAGACTTTGGCTTAAGGGAATGTTGTGGCTGGTTTGGTCTTCTATCCAGACCATTAAAACTTTCTGCACCTCAGCAATGTGGCTATTTTGCTTTCTTATCATTCATGTGTTCACTGGAGTAGCACTTTTAATTTCCTTCAAGAACTTTTCCTTTGCGTTTACAGCTTGGCTGTTTGGTGCAAGAGGCTTACCTTTTGGCCTGTTTCAGCTTTCAATATGCCTTCTTCACTAAACTTAGTTGTTTCTAGCTTTTGATTTAAATGTAGAGATGTGTGGCTTTTCCTTTCACTTGAACACTTGACCTAATTTCAATATTGCTATGTGTCAGAGAATAGGGAGGCCAAGAAAGAGAGAGAGAGAGATGGGGGAATAGCCAGTCAGTGGAGCAATCAGAGCACAACTCACTTACTGATTTAAGTTAGCTGTCTATATGGGGTGCAGTTCGTGGTACCTCAAAATAATTACAGTAATAACATCATAGATCACTGATCACAGATCACCAAAATGAATATAATAATAATGAAAAAGTCTGAGATACTGCAAGAATCATCAAAATGTGACACAGAGACACAAAGTGAGCAAATGCTGTTGGAAAAACGGTGCCAGCATATTTGCTCAACACAGGTTGCCAGAAACCTTCAATTTGTAAATAATGCAATATATGTGAAGTGAAATAAAAGGAAGTATGCCTGTATAGCTGGATCCTATTTTTTTAATCCTTGCTGCAAACCTCTACCCTTTAATTGGAGTTTAATCCATTTACATTTACTGTAATTAGTGATAAAGGAGGACCTCTGTCACTAGCTGTTTTCCATGTGCCTTATATCTTTTCCCCTCAAGTCTTCCATTACTGCCTTCTTTGTGTTAGATAGGTATTTCCTAATGTACAATTTTGATTCCTTCCTGTTTCCTTTACTATACAGTTGGCCCTTGGATGATGTGGGGGTTTGCGGCACTGACCCTCCACACAGCTGAAAACTGTTTATAATTTATAGTCAGTCCTCCATATCTGCAATTCTTCTGTATATGTGATTTCTTCTTATCTGTGGTTCTGCATCTTATCTGTTTATTTTGTTTGTTTTTTGTTTGTTTTGGCCATGCTGCACAGCTTGTGGGATCTCAGTCCCTGACCAGGGATTGAACCTGGGGGCCACAGCAGTGAAAGCTCCGAATCCTAACCACTATAACCTGGCTTTTTGATGTGTCTGCTCTTTGCCCCAACTTTAATCTCTTGCCCCAAGTGTCAGCAGCTAATACATTTCCCTTTATATATGGTTGTTTTTTCTTTTTCCTTTTTTTTCGGCCATGCCATTTGGCATGTAGGATCTTAGTCCAACCAGGGATTAAACCCATGCCCCTGCATTGGGAGCATGGAGTCTTAACCACTGGGCCACCAGGGAAGTCCCTAAATATGTTTGGTAAGTGCTCCCTGCATAGCATCTCTGCCCTGGGAGAGTTTTGAGTTATGCAACATTTTCCAATTCTCATATTATGTGTTCCTTTGAATATAAGTCCTTTTTCTTGTTCTTAAGGGAGAAATCATTAGATTTCCACAGTCTGTAATTTTGTATAACTGTGGCTACTTACTATTTACCTGTTGGTTTTATCTTGGTTTATTAAAATTTTTTATTTATTGTCATTTACAGATTATGGATTTCAGGAGCTAGCATAGCGTATGACTGCAGTTCACCAACTGTTAATGTTGTATAATGCCTATTCTGCTTGAATATAGATAGTTTTAGAGTAGATATTCAGAATATTTTGTCAC
This sequence comes from Mesoplodon mirus, assembly GCF_964341445.2. Taxonomy (NCBI): domain Eukaryota; kingdom Metazoa; phylum Chordata; class Mammalia; order Artiodactyla; family Ziphiidae; genus Mesoplodon; species Mesoplodon mirus. The sequence goes on along the minus strand of NC_138995.1, from coordinate 60,388,647 downwards.
AACAACGATATTTTATTCTTCCTGATTTTGCTATTACGTTTTTAGTTGTTCAATTTGTAATTTTCATGTATTTATCTTAATCATTATGTTTTTTTGGATTATTTATCATTACTTCATATGGTGCTATCCGTTAGCACTTATTTGCACGCAATAATTTATGTAGTAAATCTACATTTGTATAATACTGTTTCTCTTCAGTATGAGACAACCATTTGTCTACTGCCAATTGGTGTGTTCTTTGGTGTGGTAGTCAAAGAATACACTTTCGTAAATTAGGTAAGTTTACATAGTGTGAGTGATGTGGTTTTCGTGTGTTTGAAAGTAGGCTTCAGTTAAAATAATTTAAAATGCATGTATATTTTATTAAAGGATTCTATTCACTTTCTATTCTTAAACATTTATAGAGTTTGGTTAAGAAGCTTTTCATCTCTTCAATGTAAGTATTACTTTTAGTGTAGTATTCATCTTCCAACTCTACTTAATATGAAGACTATGGTTATCTTTCAGATATCTCCATTAGTTTTCTGACCAAGGAATTATTAAAGAAGAAAAACATTAATAACAGAGAATTATACCAACCAGTGGTCTTGGGAAGACATGGAAGCCATGGTATTGAGGATTTTGACTTCAGCAAAGTCAGGGGAACTGTGTATGAATTTGAGAATAAGTGTGGATGTGAAGAAAGAAATTCCAAAGGAGAGCTTATGACAGATGACACAAATCACACTGGTAGAAAAGATAAACAATACAGCAAATCCTGGATTAACTTACCTTTAAAACAAAGTGTTTCTTTAAGAAAAAGTGCATGTCAATATTTAAAAAATAGGAAGTCCTTTATAAAGAATTTGTTAAAAATAAAAAATAACATAGTTTATGCAGGAAACAAGTATACAGAACATTTTGAAAATAGAACTGGATTAAGCTTTCAGTCACATCTGGCTGAATTGCAGAGATTTCAAACTGAAGAGAAAATTTATGAATGTAATCAAGTTGAGAAGTCTGTCAAAACTTGTTCCTCAACTTCATCACTTCAAAGATTTCCTCCTAGTGTCAAAACCAACATTTGTAACACATATGGAAAGGTTTCTTCCTTCATTCCTATGTATCCTTCATTGCTTACACAGCAACAGAAAACACACATTAGAGAAAAATTATACAAATGTAGTGAATGTGGAAAGACTTTTATCCATCATTCAGTCCTTACTAGTCATCAGAGAATTCATTCTGAGCAGAGACCTTACAAATGTAATGAGTGTAGTAAAGCCTTTAAACAGTTCTCAAACCTCACAAGACATCAGAGAATCCACACTGGAGAGAAACCATATAAATGTAATATATGTGACAAGGTCTTTAATCAGAATTCCCACCTTACAAATCATTGGAGAATTCATACTGGAGAGAAACCACACAAGTGTAATGAATGTGGTAAGGCTTTTATCAAATGTTCAGACCTTTGGCGTCATGAGAGAATTCATACTGGAGAGAAACCTTACAAATGTAGTGAATGTGGTAAGGGTTTTACCAAACGTTCATATCTTTGGGATCATCAGAGAATTCATACTGGAGAGAAACCATACAAATGTATTGAATGTGGCAAGGTTTTTAGGCAGTGGTCTACCCTCAGAATTCACCGAAGAATTCATACTGGTGAGAAACCTTATAAATGTAATGAATGTGGCAAAGCTTTTAAGCAGTGCTCACACCTGACTAAACATCAGAATGTACATCCTGGAGAAAAGCCACACAAATGTACTGTGTGTGGCAAAGCTTTTATCCACATTTCAAGTCTGGTAAAACATCAGAAAATTCATACTGGAGAAAAACCATACAAATGTAATGAATGTGGTAAGGCTTTCATCCAAAGTTCAAGTCTTATAGAACATCAGAGAATCCATACCGGTGAGAAACCTTATAAATGTAATGAATGTGGCAAGGCCTTCACTGTGTGTTCAAGCCTAACTAAACATAAAAGAAACCATACTGGAGAAAAACCTTACAAATGTAATGAGTGTGATAAAGCTTATACACAATTCGTACACCTTACTAGACATCAGAAAATACATACCAAAAAGAAAAATCATGAATCTAATGTACCTGATAATGCTTTTATTCAGAGCTCAAGCTTGGAGGATTATCAGAGAATTCATGGTAGAGAGAAACCTTACAAATGTAATGAATGTGGCAAATCCTTTAACTGGTGTTCACGCCTCACCCGACATCAGAGGATCCATACTGGAGAGAAACCATATAAATGTAATGTATGTAGCAAGGCCTTCAGTCAAAACTCAAACCTAACAATTCATCAGAGAATTCATACTGGAGAGAAACCTTACAAATGTAATGAATGTGGCAAAGCCTTTAAGCAGTACTCAAGCCTCACCAGACATCAGAATATACATCCTGGAGAGAAGCCACACAAATGTCATATGTGTGGTAAGGCTTTTATCAAACGTTCACACCTTTGGGGTCATGAGAGAATGCATAGTGGAGAGAAGTCATACAAATGTACTGAATGTGGCAAGGCCTTTAGACAATGGTCTGACCTTAGGATTCACCAAAGAATTCATACTGGAGAGAAACCCTTAAAAATGTAATGAATGGTGTAAATCATTTAACCATTTTAAACAATGGACTATAATCAGATAACTTATACTAGGGAGACTAAGTCTCTAGTCCTAGATTAATCAATTTCAGATGTTAAGTTCTTCACAGTTATTAAAAGTCAAGATCATTTCAAATTTATGAAATGATGGGTATTGGTAGAGCAAGGAGATCTTTGGAAATGTACCATTTCCTCTTTTTAAAAATACTTTTATTTTATGAAGTTTCTTGAAAAGGCTGTATTACTATTGATGCTTTTCAACCTGAAGTTTAAAACTTATTGATGTTATGCCTTCATCACATGCTTTTATGTGTTACCATGATGGGCTCTGCTAAGGGATCATTAAGATAAAAGGGCCTACTTGTATTAGGTGGGGATCATTCATATTCATGTTTTCTGAAGGAACAGGACACTGAATTTTAACAAACAACATTGTGTTTTTGAATGAGAGCTTGGGAAATATATGTAAAACAATGATGTAAATCATAATAATTTCAGATCCTCTTCTACAGATTTGTTGGTACAACAGAGGACCCACTGGATTATCAGAAACCAATGCTCTGCCAGTTGAGGGTGAAACAGAGCAGTCCTTAAGATGAAGAGACTGAGATTTTCATGAGAATAGGATGATAGGTTAGTAGGGACTGCTTATGTGGTAGAAATAATGGAGAAGAAATGATGGTCCTCCTCTCTTTTCAAAGAAAATAGCTGATGTCAAAGATGAGAGAAAATATAGTCTTATTCTTAGTAACTAAAGAGAACAATTATCAGAAAGGAGAAGTTAAAAAAAAAAGAAAAGAAAGGAGAACTTAATCAAAACACCCAGAATGCAGTGTACATGTGTAGGATTCACGTTTAACCACTGTATCACTTTGATACCATTTTACTCAAAATGTGTCAGAGTTGTCATGTTTTATTAATATAATTTAATCATTTTAAAACTCTAAATGAGTTTTTTTCTATCTTATCAAGCTTATGCCACCTCACTGTGGTACTTCGTAACAAATACTAACAATACATCTTTAGGACGTTAAGGTTGAAAGGCACCTGCAACAATTTCTTTGCATGATGGAATCAAACCACATACAATTTTATGAATATATATTCACAACATCCTTGAGTTATTCTTTCTACACTCTGCCCCTTGGGTATTCATGTGGATATGATTAAAATACCATAGGAGTACAACTTTAGACTCTGCCCTCTTTAACATTTGAGGTACTATTTGTAAATGTGATATGATTATATTTCAGCGTGCCCTGTTTTTTGCCTGCATAAGACTCATGGCTTGCAATGCCTTGAGTTATCAGTATACGAGGTAAAAAATAACATATTAAGCATATGAAGTGTTAGGAAGTAGAAAATTTAAGGAATAAAGATAGGAATAGTATTTTACTCTTGGAGCTCTTACTGGAGTAATTTGAAAAGATCACTGATCATAAGTTTCCCCTTAAGAATGAACAGACTCAGGACTTCCCTGGTGGTGCAGTGGTTAAGAATCCACCTGCCAATGCAGGGGACGAGGGTTCGAGCCTTGGTCTGGGAAGATCCCACATGCCATGGAGCAACTAAGCTCATGTGCCACACTAGAGCCCACGGGCCACAGCTACTGAAGCCCACGCACCTAGAGCCTGTGCTCTGCAACAAAGAGAAGCCACCAAAATGAGAAGCCAGCGCACTGCAACGAAGATTAGCCTCCACTCGCCGCAACTAGAGAAAGCCCCCATGCAGCAACGAAGACCCAACGCAGCCAAAAATAAATAAATAAAGTAAATAAATTAAAAAAAAAAAAAGAACAGACTAACTTAAGGAGGAAAGGTTGGTTTATTTTGTTTTATTTATAGGCCAACTAGGAACTGAACATATGGACCCCCCCCTCAAAAATAGTTAATTGCACTTTTGGATATCCCACAGATATACGATGGACCCTCCAAAAGTTAATACAGAAATCTCTTGTAAAATGGAGTTGGGAGGCCAGAAGGGGGAACTCATGTCCTCCCACTTGACATCAACTGCAAAGCCAATAGGAAGAGAAGTTTCTTCCATCCACCTGGAGAAACATTACTACTTTACTACCCAGCAGGAGGAAGGAATCATTTGTCCTTGCCCAGCAACAGCCCAGACAATGAGAGACTGTCACAACTCAGCCAATGGGAAGCCTTTATACTTTGAACTCCCAGTTTCCTTTAATGGACCTTTTTTTTTTATGACAGCCCTTCACAAGTTCCCCTTCTCTTCTATGAAAAAGTTTCTCTCCTTTGTTTCTCCAGACTTGCCTGTGGTCTGCCATAGATCGCATGTCCTGAATTGCACTTCTTTGCTGTTTCTGAATAAACCCACTTTGCTTGTAAAATAACTGGTTGTTTTATTGTTTTAGGTCAACAACTAGAACCCAAAATCTGGTTTAGATGTCAAGACTGGTAATGCTAGACACCAAATGAGGATGAAAATGTTTTAAACATAATTAGACTTTTTGGATACAGCAGTGCAGGCTTCCCAAGTTGGCACAAAATGGCTTGAGAGAGCAAGGAGAGGAGACCTGTTTTAGGTTTATGTAGAATTTGAGTCCTTCAAGAGATCTGATTTTCCTGGGGGCACCAAACAAAGGAGCACCTTGGCTTATAAGCTTCCCCACTGTAGAGTACAGGGAGGACACAATAAATATGTGTTGGGTTTTTTTGGTATGTCAATTGTACCTCAATAAGCTGTACTAGAAATGGAGAGAGGGGTTGAGGCTTAAAAGCTGTCTATGGTCAGTCTCATTCTACCATGAGGGATTTGTGAAGTAGTCGGCAGTCTGCATCCTGGAAGAGGATTCTCACCAGAATCAGACCATGCTGACACAATAGTCTTGAACTTTCATCCTCCAGAACTGAGATCAGTCAAGATGGTGGAGTAGAAAAACCTTGAGCTCACCTCATCTCATGGGCACACCAAAGTCACAACTATTTACAGAACAACCATTGATGAAAAAGACCAGAACCAGCCAGAAAAGACCACTAAAGACATAAAGAAGGAACTATAACAAGATGGCTAGGAGGGTCAGAGTCGTGATATAGTCAAGTCTCAGAGCATTTGGCTGAGAAAGCCAGTGGGGCTTTCAGGAGTCCCAGAGGGCTGGGGGAGATAGAGACTTCACTCTTAAATGGCACACACAAAATATCACGTACTCCAGGACCCAGGGCAAAAGCAGTAATTTGACAGGAGCTTGCATCAGACCTACATGCTGATCTTGGAGAGTCTCCTGGAGAGACAGGAGGCAACTGCAGCTCACCCTGTGGACATAGACACTGGCAGCAGCCATTCTGGGAAGCTCCTTCTACTATGTGGACAGTGGTGCTGGCAAGCGCCATTGTAGAATCCTCCCTCTAGTTCATTAGCCCCAAGACCCTGCCCTGCCCTGGTGCAACAGACTGTAGGTACCAGTGCTGGGACACCTCAGGCCAAGAAACTAACTGGGCAGAGACACTGCCCCACCTCTTAGCACATAAGCTGCCTCAAGACACCCTGAGCTCACATCCACCTCTGGACATGGCCCTTCCCACCAGAGGATGCAGGATCTAGCTCCACCCACCAGTGGGCAAGCATCAGCTCCAGAATCCTCTGGGCCCTGACCCTGTCCTCTAGGAATTCTGCTGTAGTCTCCGGACCAGCCTCATTCACCAGGGAGCAGACACCAGATATAGGAAAACCATAGTCCTGCAACCTAAGGACCCAGATTTCTCAACAGGAGGCCAACTGTAAATATATATGCACCCAACTTAGGAGCACCTAAATACATAAAGCAAATATTAACAGATGTAAAGGGAGAAATAGACAGTAACAATAACAGTAGGAGACGTTAACACCCCAATTCGATCAATGGACAGAAAATCAATAAGGAAACACTGGCCTTAAATGACTCATTACACTAGATGGACCATATATATATATATATATATATATATATATATATATACACACACACACACACACACACACACACACACACACAACATTCCATCCAAAAGGAGCAGAATACACATTCTTTTCAAGTACACATGGAACATTCTCCAGAATAATAGATCACATGCTAGGACACAAAACAAGGCTTGGTAAATTTAAGAAAACTGAGATCACATCAAGCATCTTTTCTGACCACAACCCTGTGAGACTAGAAGTCAACTACAAGAAAAAAACTGCAAAAAACACAAACACGTGGAGGCTAAACAATATGCTACTAAACAACCAATGGATCATTGAAGCAATCAAAGAGGAAACCAAAAAAATACCTGGAGACAAATGAAAATGAAAACATGATGATCCAAAACCTATGGGACATGGCAAAAGCAGTTCTAAGAGGGAAGTTTATAGCAGTACAAGCTTATCTCAGGAAATAAAAGTCTCAAATAACCTAACCTTACACCTAAAGGAGCTAGCAAAAGAAGAATAAACAAAACCCAAAGTTAGTAGAAGGAAAGAAATCATAAAGATCAGAGCAGAAATAAATGAAATAGAGACTAAATAAACAATAGAAAAGATCAATGAAACTAAGAGGTGATTCTTGGAAAAGGTAAACAAAATTGATAAACCTTTAGCCAGACTCATCAAGAAAATAAGGGAGGGGGCCAAATCAATAATATCAGAAATGAAAAAAGAAAAGTAATAACCAACACCACAGAAATACAAAAGATCATGAGACTGCTACTAACAACTGTATGCCAATAAAATGGACAAATGAGAAGAAATGGAAAAAGTCTTAGAAATGTACAATCTCCCAAGATTGAACCAGGAAGAAATAGAAAATATGAGCACACCAATTACCAGTAATGAACTTGAATCAGTAATTTAAAAACTCCCAATAAACAAAAGTCCAGGACCAGATGGCTTCATGGTGAATTTTATCAAATATTTAGAGAAGAGTTAACACCTATCCTTCAACTATTCCAAAAAATTGCAAAGAAATGAACACTCCCAAACTCATTCTAAGAGGCCAGCATCACCCTGATACCAAAACCAGACAAAGATATCACACACACACACAAAAAGAAAACCCCAAGAAAATTAGAGGCCAATATCACTGATGGACAAAGATGCAAAAATTCTTAATAAAATATTAGCAAACTGAATCCAAAAATACATTAAAAGGACCATACACCTTGATCAAGTGGGATTTATCCCACGGATGCAAGGGTTTTTAACATCTGCAAACCAATCAATGTGACACACCACATTAACAGATTGAAGAATAAAAATCATATGATCATCTCAATAGATGCAGAAAAAGCTTTTGACAAGATCCAACATCCATTTATGATAAAAACTCTTCAGAAAGTGGGCATAGAGGGAACAAACCTCAACATAATAAAGGCCATATATGACAAACCCACAGCTAACATCATACTCAACAGTGAAAAGCTGAAAGCATTTCCTCTAAGATCAGGAACAAGACAAGGACGTCCACTCTCACCATTTTTATTCACCATAGTTCTGAAGTCCTAGCCACAGGAATCAGAGAAGAAAAGAAAGAAAAGTAATCTAAATTAGAAAGGAGGAAATAAAACTGCCACTGTTTGCAGATGACATGATATAGTATACTTAGAAAATCCTGTGACAAAGCGAAAGTGAGGCATGGACATATATACACTACCAAACGTAAGGTAGATAGATAGTGGGAAGCAGCCGCAGAGCACAGGGAGATCAGCTCGGTGCTTTGTGACTGCCTGGAGGAGTGGGATGGGGAGGGTGGGAGGGAGGGAGATGCATGAGGGAAGGGATGTGGGAACAGATGTATATGTGTGACTGATTCACTTTGTTATAAAGCAGAAACTAATAAAAAAATAAATTAAAAAAAAAAAGATCCTAAAGATGCCACCAGAAAACTACTAGAGGTCACAGCGAATTTGGTAAAGTTGCAGGCTACAAAATTAATATACAGAAATCTGTTGCATTTTTATACACTAACAATGAACTATCAGAAATAGAAATTAAGGAAACAATCCCATTTACCATCTCATTAAAAAGAATAAATACTACTATACATATATATATATATATATATATATATATTTTTTTTTTTTTTTTTTTTTTTTGGCTGTGCTGCATGGCTTGCAGGATCTTAGTTCCCTGACCAGAGATCGAACCCAGGCCCATGGCAGTGAAAGCACGGAGTCCTAACCACTGGACTGCCAGGGGATTCCCCAAAATACTACTATATTTAAAATAGATAATGAACAAGGACCTACTGTATAGCAAAGGAACTCTACTCAATATTCTGTAATACCTAAATAGGAAAAGAATTTGAAAAAGGAATAGTTATATGTATATGTATAACTGAATCACTTTGCTGTATATCTGAAACTAACACAACACTGTAAATCAACTATACTCCAATATAAAAAAAATTTTTAAGCATAAAATATCTAGGAATAAACCTACCTAAGGAGGTAAAAGACCTGTACTCTTAAAACTACAGGTCACTGGGACTTCCCTGGTGGTCTACTGGGTTAGACTCCACGCTCCCAATGCAGGGGGCCCGGGTTTGATCCCTGGTTGGGGAACTAGATCCTGTGTGCATGCAGCAACTAAGAGCTTGCATGGCGCAACTAAGAGTCTGCATGCCGCAACTAAGAGTCTGCATGCCACAACTAAGTGTCTGCATGCCGCAACTATGAGCCCACATGCCGCAACTAAAAGATCCAATGCAGCCGGAATAAATAAATAAATAAATATTTTTAAAAGGATCTCAAAAAAAAAACAACTATAAGTCATTGATGAAAGAACTTGAAGACAACACAAACAGATGGAAAGATATACCACGATTATGGATTGGAAGAATTAATATTGTTAAAATGAACATACTGCTCAAGGCAATCTGCAGATTCAATGCAATCCCCATCAAAATATCAAGGACCTTTTTAAGAGAACTAGAACAAATTAAAAAGTTTGTATGGGGCTTCCCTGGTGGCGCAGTGGTTGAGAGTCCGCCTGCCGATGCAGGGGACATGGGTTCGTGCCCCGGTCTGGGAAGATCCCACATGCCATGGAGCGGCTGGACCCATGAGCCATGGCCACTGAGCCTTCGCCTCTGGAGCCTTTGCTCCGCAGCGAGAGAGGCCACAACAGTGAGAGGCCCGTGTACCACCAAAAAAAAAAAAAAATCTGTATGGAAACACAAAAGACCCCAAATAGCCAAGACAATCTTGAGAAAGAAGAACAGTGCAGGAGGAATCACATTCCCTTACTTCAGACTCTTGTACAAAGCTACAGTAATCAAAACAGTGTGGTACCAGCACAAAAACAGACAAATAGATCAATTGAACAGAATAGAGAGCCCAGGAATAAACCCACACATTTATGGTCAGTTAATCTACAACATAGGAAGTAAGAATATACAATGGAGAAAAGATAGTCTCTTCAATAAATGGTGCTGGGAAATCTGGACAGCTACATGTAAAAGAACAAAAATTAGGACTTCCCTGGTAGTCCAGTGGTTAAGACTCTGTGCTTCCAATGTAGGTGGTGCAGGTTTGACCCCTGGTCAGGGAACATGTGGTGCAGCCAAAAACAAAAACGAAAATTAGAACATTTTCTAACACAATGTACAAAAATAAACTCAAAATGGATTAAAGGCCTTAATGTAAGATCTGAAACCATAAAACTCCTAGAAGATAATGTAGGCAGAACACACTTTGACATAAATTGTAGCAATAGTTTTTTTTTGGGGGGGGGGACCTGTCTCCTAAAGCAAAGGAAATAAAAAGAAAAATAAACAAATGAATTAAAACTTAAAATTTTTGCACAGCAAAGGAAACCATCAACAAAATGAAACAACAACCTACTGAATGGGAGAAAGCATTTGTAAATGATATGTTCAATAAGGGGTTAATATCCAAAATACATAAACAGCTCATAAAACTCAACATCAAAAAACCAAACAACCCAATTAAAAAATGGGGAGAATGCCTGCACAGACATTTTTCTAAAGAGGACACACAGATGGCCAACAGGCAAGTGAAAAGGTGCTTAACATTGTTAATCATAAGAGAAATGCAAATGAAAGCCACAATGAGATATCACCTCATTCTTGTCAGAATGTCTATCTTGAAAAAGAACACAAATAACAAATGTTGGCAAGGATGTGGGAAAAGGAAACCCTCACACACTGCTGTTGAAATGTAAATTGCTGCAGTCACTTTGGAAGACAGTATGGGGGTGCCTCAAAAAAACTAAAAATAGAACTGCTGTATGATTCAGCAATTCCATCCTGGCTGTTTATCTGAGAAAAATGAAAACAATAATTCAGAGATATACGTGCATCCCAATGTTCATCACAGCATTATTTACACTTGCCAAGATATGGAAGCAACCTAACGGTCCATTAACAGATGAATGGATAAAGATGGCATGGTATATGTATATAATGGAATACTACTCAGCCATAAAAAAGAATGTAATTTTGCCATTTGCGACAACATGGATGGGCCTGGTGGATATTATGCTATGTGAAATGAGTCAGACAGTGAAAGACAAATACTATATGGTAGCACTTATATGTGGAATGTAAAAAATAAGCTAGTTAATATAACAAAAATGAAACTGACTCACAGATATAGAAAACAAACTAGTGGTTTCAGTGAGGAGAGGGAAGGGGGAGGGGCAAGATTGGGGTAGGGGATTAAGAGCTTAAAACTACCGTGTGTAAAATAAGCTACAAGGACGTATTGTACAATATAGGGAATACAGCCAGTATTTTATAACAACTATAAATGTAGTATAACCTTTTAAAAATGTGAATCACCAGGTTGTATACCTGTAACTTATATAATATTGTACCTCAACTGTACTTCAATAAAAAACTTTAAGAAAAGCTGTCCAGTGCTTGCTTCGGCAGCACATATACTTCCAAGCATAAGGGAAACCAAATGTTTAAATAAGCAGTTCACTTCCTAGTTACAGAGTGACTTCACTTACATGTAGGAGTTTGCTAAAATCAGGTACCGAGTCACTTACAGAAACAAGTTTATCAACATGTGTGATATTTTCCAAAGTAAGAATATAGGAAAAAACGTGTGTATGTCCCCTCTGTGTGTGTTTGTAGAGAATAAGAAACACAGGGAACTTATCTTTCATGGGAGGAATAATCGCGGACCTGTTCTTGTCACTGAACTTCCAGTGGTGTACTCCCCAGCTTGGATTCATTCCAGTTTGTAAAGTCAGTAAAAGTCTTGAGTGAAAGCTTCCATGGAAAGGCATTTATAATTCAGAAGTCCTCATACATTCAAAACCCAGACCTCACTTTTGCTCCTTGGATGGCACTGCCTTGGGGCCTCCTCCCTTTGTTCTGCTCTGCACACAGAGAGGAGGCAGAACTAAGGAAGATGAAAGTTTCTGACACTAATGTCTGGCAGGACAAGTCTGGCACCTTCCAGAACAATGCAAATTAAATGTCCAAATTACTCACTTCTCCCAAACTGAAATGACTTCTTCACCAGAGGTGGTTATACTTGGTGTAAACTTGCCAAACACCACTGTAACCCATTGGGGGGCAGCTGTAGTTGAGCTCTATTAAGTTTCCAGGTGCTGCTGGAACAGTATTAGAATTAGCCCACCAGGTTCAGTAATGGATGGTGTGAGGTGAGGGATATTCTTGTAGGCTTCCTGCTCAAGGGAAGTTTGAGGTTTATTTTTAAATACTTAGAAAGAAACAACACTTCTTGTTTTTTGTCTTCAGAAATGGACAGATTTTCTTGATGGCGGTAGGGATCATGGTGGGATGGTTGTCCTTCTTTTGTTTGGACGAATCACCAAGAAACAGAGAATGTCATGGTGGGAAGGCACCCTGAAGGTGAAGAGAAGCCTTGGGGAGTAGCAGCTGTGGAAGTAGCAAGACCTTAGATGGAAGCCATGAGTGAGGCACATGTTAGTATTATGTCTAACATAATTTTTCTGTGTCATATTCTCTTTTATGATAGACTTTTTTAAAATAAGCAAAATCTTAGCTTATATTTAAACAACAGCCAGGAAAAATCAACTTTTTAGTTGACCTCAGTTACTGCTAAAGTTTAGTTTCTGAATTTTAGTCCCATGTATGAACAATTACATGTGATCATGAAATGATGGAAGCATTGTTGAGTTCTAGTTAGTTGAATTTACTTGTCTTCCAGCTGGTCTGAAAATCACTCATTCCTAAGTTATAACAGCTGTTGCTGTGAGGCAATCATATGTGGATTTTATATTTTTCACTGGTTCTGAGTTTTAATTTATTCTAAATTATTATTTGGAGTCGATAATTGAAATGCTCCCAAATACACTGTATTCTTTAAAATGTAGCTGAAAATATATGACATTTATACAATGATTTATAAACCTTATTTACATGAATTACAAAGGAATAATGTATGATGCTTACATACATTTATGTGTCAGGGAAGGTGAATGTTCATTTTCCTTTAGCCTATATTTTTCAAACTAAGGGTCAAAGCATTGACTAATTTGTTTAGTGTGTTTTTTTGTTTGTTTGTTGTTTTTGAAGGAATAAATATTTAAGGTACTTTTTATACAAAAAATATGATTTTGAAGATGGACTATTTTAAACTGTATCATACATTAAAAACTACAAAACATATTAATAGCAAAAACTTTAAGCAATTTTTAAAAACTACTGCAATTACATGGTTATACACACATATACCTTTTTCTCTATTTACAATAAATAACTGTCTAACAGACAAGTAAGATTCCATAAGATTTTCTTATAAAACCAGTCTTATAGCAAGAGCAAGTAACTTGTTTGGAGTGTGTGTAGTTTAAGAAGACACAGTAAGAGGAAGCATGATTATTGCTGAGTTACTCTTCCTTTCACCACAGTCATCAAGTTTATTTTCTGGATACCAACATTAATTAATTGAAGCAACAATGTTTAGTGTGTTTTGATCAATAGTTTTAAAAAGAGAAACAGAATGGGATGGAATGGCATGAAACATAATATAACAGAAAATACCAGAATGCATGTAGTAGAGGTGAATACTGTTACATGTAACTCTAATTTTAGTCTCATGTGTAGATATGAAAGTGTTATTCTGGATCACAGTGTAAAAGTTATGTCTTTCTGAGGGTCACAATAAAAAATTTTTAAATCCTCTTTGTCAAAAAAAAAGAAAAAAAAAGAAAAGCCGTCCATGGTCAAATGTCAAAAACTGGAGTAAGACTCTTATACAGCACATAATATTTACTGTTAAATATCTTGATTCCTTGGTTAGGAAAAACCAGTTTTTCTCACGTTAGTAACTGCTTGCATACACTTTCCGGCTGCACACCTAGGACCCTTTACCCAGGACAACTGTCAAAAGTACTTCTGAAATACTGTTTAGATAAATTGCCTAAGATATTTTTACACTAGTTTCATGACAATGCATCAGGCAATAAATATAATTAAATAATTTTACTAGAAAAGCAGTTTTTCAAAGGCTATAAAAATCTCAGTTTGTGAGTATAGCATTATATGATTCTTTTTAACTCTAGTAAACTTTCTTTTTTAGAAAATTTTCCTTACCATTATATTTTTCTTCCACATCTTTTAACCCACTTTATAGATTTAATCTACATTTCCCTGTGTAACTACAGTGAAAAATTTTAAAGATATATGAATTAAAGATTGTTTTTGAGTTTGAAACATGAAAACGTACCCAGGACAATAAGAAGTACAAAGCAAACGCTCTATAGGTATGAAGAATGAGAGTCCTTTTATATCTTTAGTTCAATGAAAGAAGTGGGACAATACAAAATGGTGAACTGAAATCTATTAAGTTGGAACTAGGAGGCCTTTTGATACCCCACAAATCTAGTACTGGGATTTAGGGAACACAATATTTATTTTACCTTAAAAGCATCTCCAATTCTTCCGTTTATTATCATTGCCATAATAATCATCTCTGACGTCCATTCTTTTTAATTGAAGTATAGTTGATTTACAGTATTATATTTGTTCCAGGTGTACAGCATAGTGAATAAGTATTTTTGTTGATTATACTCCATTTTAGGTTATTACAAGATAATGACTATAATTCCCAGTGCTATATAATATATACTCATTACTTATCTATTTTATATGTAGTAGTTTGTATCCCTTAATCCCATGCCCCTATTCTGTCCCTCCTCCCTTCCTTCTCCCTTTTGGTAATCACAAGTTGGTTTTCTATATGTGTGAGCCTGTTGGTGTTGTGCATATACAGTCATTTATACTATTTTTTAGATTCCACATATAAGTGATAACGATAATACAGTATTTGTATTTCTCTGACTTATTTCACTAAGCATAATATTCTCTAGATCCATCCATGTTGCTTCAAATGGCAGAATTTCATTCTTTTTTTTAATGGCTAATATTCCATTGTTTACATATATTCCACATCTTCTGAATCCAGTCTTCTGTTGATGGGTACTTGGGTTGTATCCATGTCTTGGCTATTGTAAACAGTGTTGCTATGAACATTGGGGTGCATGTATTTTTTCAAGTAGTGGTTTGTTTTTTTTTTCTTTTGGATATACACCCAGGAGTGCAATTGCTGGATCACATGATAGTTTTATTTTTAGTTTTTTGAAGAGCCTCCATACTGTTTTCCATATGGCTGCATTATGGTTTTAGGTCTTACATTTATGTCTTTAATACATTTTGAGTTTATTTTTGTATATGGTGGGAGGGAATGTTCTAATCTCATTGTTTTCCATGTAACTATCCAGTTTTCCCAGCACCACTTGTTGAAGTGACTATCTTTTCTCCATTATGTATTCTTGATTCCTTTGTAATAGATTAAGTGACTATAAGTGCATGGGTGTATTTCTGGGCTCTCTATTCTGTTCTATTGATCTATGTGTCTGTTTTTGTGCCAGTACCATACTGTTTAGATGACTATAGATTTGTAGTATAGTCTGAAGCCTGGAAGGGTGATACCTCCAGCCTTGTTCTTTTTCCTCAAGATTGTTTTTGCAATTTGGGGTCTTGTGTGGCTCCATATGAATTTTAGGATTCTTCATTCTAGTTCTGTGAAAAACATCATAGGTATTTTGATAGGGATTGCATTACATCTGTAGATTGCTTTAGGTAGTATGTGCATTTTAACAATATTAATTTTTTCAATTCAAGAACATGGGATATCTTTCCCTTTCTTCGTATCATCTTTAATTTCCTTCATAAACATTTTAGAGTTTTCAGAGTATTGGTCTTTCACCTTCTTAAGTTTTTTCCTAGGTATTTTATTCTTTTTGATTTGATTTTAAATGGGATTTTTTAAACTTTATATTTGTGATATTTCATTAGTCCTGTATAAAAATGCAGCAGATTTCTGCATATTAGCCTTGTAACTTGCAACATTTTTGAATTCATTTATCAGTTCTAATAGTTTTTGGGTGGAGACCTTAGGGTTTTCTATATATAGTATCATGTCAGCTGCAAATAGTGCCAGTTTTATCTTTTCCCTTCTAATTTGGATAGCTTTTGTTTTTCTTGTCTGACTGCTATGGCTAGGACTTCCAATACTATGTTAAGTAGAGGTAGCAAGAGTGGGCACCCTTGTCTTCTTCCTGAATTTAGTGTGAAGGCTTTCAGCTTTTCATCTTGAGTATGATGTTGGTTGTGTGTTTGTCATAAATGGTCTTTATTATGTTAAGGTATGTTCCCTGTATACCCACTTTGATGAACGTGTTGATCATGAATGTATGTTGAATTTCGTCAAATACTTTTGCTTCATTTATTGAGACTGTCATGTGACTTTTATTATCTTTTTGTTAATTTGGTATATTTCATTGGTTGATTTGTGAATGTTGAACTGTTCTTGTGTCCCTGGAAAAGTCCAGCTTGATCATTGTGTATGATCGTTTGTATATATTGTTGGATTCAGTTTGGTAACATTTTGTTGAGGATTTTTGCAGCTATATTCAGCAAAGATACTGGCCCTTAATTTTCTTTTTTTGTAGTGTCTTTCTTTGGTTTTTGTATCAGACAGGATAATGGTGACCTTTATAATGAATTTGAGGGTGTTCCTTTCTGTTCAAGTTTTGGGAATAGTTTGAGAAAGATAGGCATTTGTTCTTCTTTATATGTTTGCTAGAGTTCCCCTGTGAATCTCTCTGGTCCTGGACTTTTGTTTGCTGGGAAGGAAGATATAAAACTGTCATGGTTCACAGATGACATCTATGTAGAAACTTGAAGAGAATCAACAACAACTTATAGAACTAATAAGTGATTATACCAAGATTGAAGGATACATGGTTAATATTATCCAATGGACTGAATGTTTGTATCCCCTGCCCCATTCACATGTTGAAATTCTAACCCACAATGTGATGGTATGTGGTGGTGGGCCCTTTGGGAGGTAATTAGGTCGTGAGGGTGGAGCCCTCATGAATGAGATTAGTGCCCTTATAAAAGAAACTTCAGAGAGCTTTCTTACTCTTTGCCATATGAGGATACAAGAAGACAGTCATCTGCAACCAGGCAGAGGGCTCCCACCAGACACCAAATCAGCCAGCATCTTGATCTTGGTCTTCTTAGCTTCTAGAACTATGAGAAATGTCTTCTGTTTATAAACCACCCTTTCTGTGGTACTTTGTTATGGCAGCCCAAACTGACTAAGATAGTTAATATACAAAACTCAGTCGCTTTCCTATAAGTCAGTAATAAACAGTAATTTGAAATTGAAAGCTCAATAACATTTACACCAGCACCTAAAAAAAAGATATACTTGGGTATAAATGTAACATCATATGTATAAGATCTATATGAGGAAATCTACATAACTCTGATAAGGGAAATCAAATAACTAAATAAATGGAGAGATATTCCATGTTCATGGAGAGAAAACTCAGTATTTTCAAGGTGACAGCTTCTCCCAACTTGACTTATAGATTAAATGCATTCCAAATCAAAATGCCAACAAGTTATTCTGTGGATATCAACAAACTGATTCTAAAGTTTAATTGGAGAGTCGGAAGACCCATAATAGCCAAAAACACACTGAAGGAGATGAATGAAGTCAGAAGACCGACACTACTCAATTTCGAGGCTTACTACAAATATACAGTAATCAAGACATTGTGGTATTGGCAAAAGTATAGACAAATAGATCAGAGGAACATAATGAGAGTCCAGGAATGGACCTACACAAATAGAGTCAACTGATCTTGACAGAGAAGCAAAGGCAATACAATAGAGAAAAGGCAGTCTTTTCAACAAATGGTGCTGTAACAATTGGACATCCACATTAAAAAAAGAAAAGAAAAGAATCTAGATATAGACCTTATTCCTTTCAAAAAATTCAACACAGAATGGATTATAGATGTAAATGTAAAGTGCATAACTATAAAATTCCTAGACAATAACATAGGAAAAAATCTAGATGACCTTTGGTTTCACCATGTCTTTTTAAAAATTATTTATTTGATTTATTTATTTGGCTGCACCGGTCTTATTTTTGGCATGTGGAATCTTTAGTTGCAGCATGTGGGATCATGTTCCCTGATCAGGGATTGAACCCATGCCCCCTGCACTGGGAGTGTGGAGTCTTACCCACTGGACCACCAGGGAAATCCCCACAATGTCTTTTTAGATATAACACCAAAGGCACAATCCATGCAGTTAATCATGAATAATTTAGACTTCACTAAAATTTAAAACTTCTGCTCTCCAAAACACATTAAGAGAATAAGAAGACAAGCCACAGACTGGGAGAAAATATTTGTAAAACAGAATTCTAATAAGGACTGCTACTCAAAATATACAAAGAACTGTTAAAACTCAACAATAAGGAAACAAACAAGCTGATTTGAAAATGCAAAAAAGACAGGAACAAAAACTTCACCAAAAAAGATATACAGATATTTTCATAAGCATATGAAAATAAGATTAACATCATGTATCATGAGAGAGTTGCAAAACAAAACAACAATGAGATACCACTACACATCCAGTGGAATGACCAAAATCCAGATCAATGACAACACAAAATGCTGGGAAGCATGTTGAGCAACAGATACTCTCATTTACTGATGTGGGAACACAAAATGGTAGATAGAGCCATTTTGGAAGACAGTTTGGCATTTTCTTATAAAATTAAATGTACTCTTATCATATGATCACTAGAAGTGAAATAGAACTTGCAATTAAAATTTTTTAAAAACCTCTCTGCAAAACAAAAGTCAAGGATCAAATGGCTTCCTTAGGGAATTCCACCAAAGATACAAAGAACAACTTATTATTCTCCAACAATCCAAAAAAACTGAAGATCAGGGAACACTCCCAAATTCATTCTATGAGGCCACCATCACCCTGATACCAAAACCAGACAAAGACAATTAAAAAAGAAAATTATAAATAGGCCAATATCTTTGATGAATATAGATGCAAAAATCCTCAACAAAATATTAGCAAACTGGGTCTAATAATATGTAAAAAGGATCATACACCATGATCAAGTTGTATTCATTCCAGTGTTGCAAGGATGGTTCAACATACGCAAAATCAATCAATGTGATACACCAGATTAACAAAAGAAAGGACAAAAACCATGTGATCATCTCAACAGACACTGCAAAAGCATTTGACAAAATTCAACATCCATTCATGATAAAAACTCTCACCAAAGCAGGTATACAGGGAAGATATCTCAACATAATGAAGGCCATTTATGACAAAACCATCACCAACATAATACTCAATGGTGGAAAGCTGAAAGCCTTCCTGCTAAAATCTAGAACAAGACAAGGATGCCCACTCTCACCACTTCTATTCAACATAGTACTGGAAGTCCTAGCCACAGCAATCAGACAGGAAAAGGAAAGAAAATGTATCCAAACTGGAAGGGAAGAGGTAAAATTGTCATTATATGGAGATGACATGATACTCTATATAGAAAACCCTAAAGACTCCCCACAAAAACTATTAGAACCAATAAATGAATTCAGCAAGGTAGAAGATACAAGACTAGTATACAGAATTTGTTGCATTTCTTACACTAATAATGAAATATCAGAAAGAGAAAGTTAAAAATTCCATTTAAAATCACATCAAAAAAATACCTAGGAATAAACTTATCAAAGGAGGTGAAGACGTATATGCTGAAAACTAAAAAACAATGATGAAGAAAACTGAAGATGATTCCAAGAAATGGAATGGTATCCCATGCTCATGGGTTGGAAGAATTACTTTTGTTAAAATGGCCACACTACCCAAAGCAGTCTACAGATTTAATGCAATCCCTATCAAAATACCCATGATATTTTTCACAAAACTAGAACAAATAATCATTAAATTCATATAGAACCACAAAAGACCCTGAATTGTCAAAGCAATCCTGAGGAAAAAGAACAAAGCTGGAGGCATGAACCTTCCAGACTTCAGACAATACTACAAAGCAAAATAAATGAAAACAGTGTGGTATTGGCACAAAAAGAGACATACAGATCAGAGGAACAGAATAGAGAGTCCAGAAATAAATCCACACACCTACAGTCAATTAACCTAAGACAAAGGAGCAAGAAATTACAATGGAGAAAAGACAGTCTCTTCAATAAGTGGTACTGGGAAAGCTGGACAGCTACGTGAAAAATCAATGAAATTAGAACACTCCCTCACATATTAAACAAGTACAGTCAAAATGGTTTAAAGAACTACGTATGTCACAACACGGTCAACTTTTACAAGACAACACAGGAAAACATTCTCAAACATAAATCACAGCAATTATTTTTTTATATCAGTCTCCCAAGGCAAAAGAAATAAAAGGAAAAATAAACAAATGGGACCTAATTAAACTTCAAAGCTTTTGCACAGCAAAGGAAAACATCAACAAAATGAAAGACAACCTACGGAATGAGAGAAAATATTTGCAAACCCTACAACCAACAAGGGGTTAATATCCAAAATATATAAACAGGTCATAGAACTCTATACAAAAAACAGCAACCCAATCAAAAAATGGGCACAAGACCTAAATAGACATTTCTCCAAAAAAGACATACAGATGGCCAACAAACACATGATGTTCAACATAACTAAATATAAGAGAAACACAAATCAAATCACAATGAGATATCACCTCAAACTGGTCAGAATGACTATCATCACAAAGTTCACAAATAATGATTGCTGGAGAGGGTGTGGAGAAAAGGGAACACCTGTATATGGTTGATGGGAATGGAAATTGGTGCAGCCACTATGGAAAACAGTATGGATGTTCCCTAAAAAACTAAACATTGAGCTACTAACTATATAATCCAGCAATCTGACTCCTGGGTATATTTATATCTGGAAAAACAAAAACTCTAATTCAAAAAGATACATGCACTCCAATGTTCATAGCATCACTTTGTACAATAGCCAAGACATGAAAACATGTATATATATGCAATGGAATAATACTCAGCCATTAAAAAGAATGAAATATTGCCATCTGCAGCAACATGGAGGGACTAAGAGAATATTATACTTAGTGAAGTAAGTCAGAAAGACAAATACCAAATGATATCACATGTGGAATCTAAAAATAATACGAATGAATCTAAATACAAAACAGAAAGAGACTCGCAGACATAGAAAACAAACTTATGGTTACCAAAGGGGTGAGGGAGGGAGGGAGGGAGGGACAAATCAGGAGTACGGAATTAACAGATACAAGCTTCTATACATAAAATAGATTAGTAACAAGGATTTACTTTATAGCACAGGGATATACAATATCTTGTAATAACCTATAGTGGCATATACTCTGAAAAACAAAAAACCGAGACAATTTGCTGTATAGTTGAAGCAAACACAATATTGTAGATCAACCATACCTCAAAAAAAAAAAAAAGAGTCTCTACATCCCAGTATTTCCCACATCCCTCTGGCTCTCCCAAAAGAAAGCCCTGCTGCCTTTCAAAGCTAAATGTGCTGGGGGCGTACCTTCCCAGTGTGCCAGCCCAATGTAGGGCTCAGAATGCTCACCCCTTAGGAAGAATCTTTGGAATCGTATTATTCTCCTGTTTCTAGGTCACACACCCAGGGCTATGGTTCTTGACTCTACCGAGACTCCAACCCTCCTACCTGTCTCACTGTGGATCCTTCTGCATTCTGTTAGTTGTAGAAGATCTTTCCTGGTAGCTTCTGGTCTTCCTCGTCAATACTTGCTCTGTATACAGTTGTAATACTGGTGTGTCCAGGAGAAGAGGAGAGCTCACGGTTTCCCTACTCCATCACCTTGGAGCATTCCCCCATGGTATTCTTGGTTACAGCAGCCCTAGCTGACTAAAACAGAGTTTCCTCGTTAATGAAGGTCGGTTGAGTATAATCACCTGAGCTTTAAAGAACAGATGCCAAATAGTTACAACTGAAAGAAGTAAGAGATTAAAAACAGGAGAGGGATTCAATTTGCTAATGCTGCCTTTCTAGATGGAGATACTCAGAAGTGAGTCATTAAAGGAAACGTATTCTGCCAACAACATGAATCAGCCCGAAAGCAGTTCTCCCACAGGTTCCAGTTCAAAACTTTCCTTTGGACACTGAGGGTGAAGGAAGGAATGAATGAACTGGCAACTGTGCATTGTGGAAATACACACAATTTACATATTTCTCATAATAGTAGGGGATTTTGTATTCCTCAACCAGGTAAAGTAGAGCCTGTGTACACTGGAGTCACGGCTCATGAGCAGAAAGGGGCTGACAGTTGGGAAGCACGCAGCAGTGATTACAGTGATGTCCACAGGGAACCAGCTAGGATGATCAAAAAGAGACAAAAGAAGTTGAAAGATGGAGGAAAGGGTATAAAAGTAGACAATGGTGCTCACCAGGATAAGAATGGTTTTGGCAGCTCTGGACTCAAGGTGGGGGGACCTGGGGGAGGCGTTGGTCCTACAGATGTGTTGGACCTGCTGCTTATGCCTGTACAGGATGAAAACCATGGAGCCACTGGCCCAGAGCGTGAGCCCCAAACAGAAAACATCAGGGAATAATAGTGATGCTCCATACAATGCCTGTCTGGTTTTGTCATGATGAACAGCAGAGCAGTATCAAAAATCCTTTCCATTTGTGATGTTTTTGCTGCTCCATTTGCCAGTTATATCGATAGAAAAAACAACATTTACCAGCATTTGGAGCATCCAACACAGGAAAATAGAGGGAACAATGTACTTGGGAGCTTTTACTTTAAGCTCTGCCCACCTGGAGTTCCTGGGACTGATCGTGATGGCCTGACACTCAAGAGGCTTATACTACCAGTGGACACTCCCTCCCCACTCTGTGAAGAAAGAAAAGAAGTCTGCATCCAAAATCACTGGGTCTATGTTTCCACCCAAAGGGGGAATAATTGTCTGGGGGACCCCTTTAGAGATGAGGACCAAGAAGTTGGCTACAATCAGGTGCTTAAGGATGAAATCTGTGGACCTTAACCTGTAGCCAGTGAAGGAAAGGATGATATAATGACAAAGAAGTGAGAAATTCTCCAGGATTCCAACCACAGTCTGTGTTAAGAAGATCACATCCATTGTCAAATCGCTGCTAGCCATCCTCTCAGTTCACAGTCACTGATACTTGTCTTGTGAGTCTAAATGTCCTGCATGGGAATATGAGGCATGGGCTACATGAATCATGTCAGCTGAAATCCAATATTCTGCACTTACCATTAGTTCCCAGTTAGAAAAATTTACTTCATGTTTTTCTGTTACTAGCAGCCTTAAAAGGGTTGAATGTATAAATTTTAAAGAGCACTTATATATAAAATTACTCATTGAAGGCACTCCACATGATCACTTCATTCTTCACAAATCCATGAGCCCGGGATTTCTGTGACTTCAATTTTACAGGGAAGAGTAACACAGAGAGGTTACATGTGTCTTGAGATCTGCTGTGTAGGACAGAGTGAAGACTTGAGACCCATTAGGCTGGTAAAGATAGTGCATTGAACCACCATTCTCTGCCAAAAAGCCAGTTAGTTCTATTCAAATAATAATCCAGGTCCATATTTAGTTTTGATTTCACAACTTATTTGATTTTAGACTGGTGGTATTTTATATTTTCATTATAACAAGATTCCATTCTTGTAAAGTTTTATTTTGTAGGGCACTATGTATTGTGAATGAAGCTTTAGGTATCTTAATACATGTAAATGCCCTGTGAGCAGCAGAATATTGCAGGAACCTGCTCCAGGACAAGGTAATGTCTTGAAGATGAGCATGGCTCGGTATTAGGACAACAACAGGAAGACTCCTTTATTTATTTATTTATTTATTTATTTATTTTAAAGTTGGTGGAGTCTTTTATTTATTTATTTATTTTTGGTTGCATTGGGTCTTCGTTGCTGTCCGCAGGCTTTCTCTAGTTGTGTCAAGTGGGGCTACTCTTCGTTGCGGTGCACAGGCTTCTCATTGCGGTGGCTTCTCTTGTTGCGGAGCACAGGCTCTAGGCGCGTGGGCTTCAGTAGTTGTGGCTCGAGGGCTCTAGAGTGCAGGCTCAGTAGTTGTGGTGCACGGGCTTAGTTGCTCCACGGCATGTGGGAACTTCCCAGACCAGGGAATCGAACCCATGTCCCCTGCATTGGCAGGCAGATTCTTAACCACTGTGCCACTAGGGAAGTCCCAGACTTACTTATTTTTATGTCAGAAAAGCAGGTATAATGGCACCTATCACAGGAATTATTATTATTATTATTATTTTTGCAATATGCGGGCCTCTCACTGTTGTGGCCTCTCCCGTTGCGGAGCACAGGCTCCAGACGCGCAGGCTCAGCGGCCATGGCTCACGGGCCCAGCCGCTCCGAGGCATGTGGGATCCTCCCGGACCGGGGCACGAACCCGTGTCCCCTGCATCGGCAGGCGGACTCTCAACCACTGCGCCACCAGGGAAGCCCTCACAGGAATTATTGAATAAGCACATGTAATGCTGTAAAGTTTGGGACATAAAACACTAGTACATGATAAAAGAGCATAAGCCAAAACTACATTATTATTATTTTCAGTTCATATACTTATCTATTTGTTAATTTCAGAGTTAAGTGAAAAGACTAGCAAAGAAGATTTGTGAATGATACTGACATACAAAACATATATGCAAAACAGCATCTGCAAGGCATGTATTCTTGTGCATTCTATAAATTCAAAGACTGGATTTTTAGATGGATAGTAACAGCATATTTTTTAAACAAATGGAAACAACATGATATGAGACTGCCAGCTGCGGCCTTTAACTCATAATTATCATGTCAACTGTTCTGTAAAGGTAAGAGTGATGATAACCTCGCCATAACCCACACACTACGGAGGTTTTCAGTTAAGACAGTTACTGTCTCCATTAATTGCATCAGACATCCAGAGTTAGAAAAAGCCTTTCTATTCAAGCCATTTCCATTTGCATACACCTTCTGCACAGAACTGGATGACTTTTGCAGATTCATCATAGTCTTTATTGCAAACCTGGAGGGATTATTGGCGCACCTCTAGTCATCCTGATTCCTATAAGGTAGACTCAACAGCAGATTGATTTTACAACTTAGAATACAAATATTTTTAAGCAACTTAAAAAGCAGGTTTTGTTATAACTTGGAATGAGTCACAACAATCACTGTCAGAGGTTTACATTAAATTGCATGAGGAGTCTTTAGAGATTGGTGTAGACTCTAGGACCGTTACTAGCTCAGCTCATGCCTCAGACTTACTCCACCTTTCTGCACGGTGTTGGCACCGAATCAAGTTACTACACAGAAGACTGCCTTTTTCTGATATGATCTCTTACCCAAACTCTTTTTTTTTTTTTTTTTTGTGGTATGCGGGCTTCTCACTGTTGTGGCCTCTCCCGTTGCGGAGCACAGGCTTCGGATGCGCAGGCTCAGCGGCCATGGCTCACGGGCCCAGCTGCTCCGCAGCATGTGGGATCTTCCCGGACTGGGGCACGAACCCGTGTCCCCTGCATAGGCAGGCAGACTCTCAACTACTGAGCTACCAGGGAAGCCCTACCCAGACTCTTGATCTGTCTTTCTCTTACAGACTGTGCTGCTCAGAATGAAATAGAACATCCTTACCTGACTCCTTCCTGCTGCCAGGACAATGGGCTCAGAGTGATGGTTTTTATAGCCAGTACCTGTGTGGCAGGGAGCTAGCCAGAGCCTGATATATGGGTTTGAGATTCTGTGTCCTCCCCACCCCTCCCATCAGAACTGCAATAATCATTTCACCTGCAGCAGCAATGGGAGTGTAGGCTTGGGATCTGGGAACATTTCTGAAAACTTTTCTCTCAGTTGTTAATTACTAAAAACAATTACAAGTTTCTAGTTAGCCCCCTTAGGAAACAACTGGAGTGTTTTCAAGAGGCATTTTCTTTTCCATGATCCCTGAAGGCAGACAGGGTCTCACGTGGAGGAGAGTTGGAAATTCTTAAGTCACACAAATAAAGACTGGCATAAAGGGTGTGTGTTCCTCTAGATTCTTCACTTTCCTGAGATGTTTCTCTCCTAATCTTCAGACCACTGAACTGAACCACCAGTTAAAGCACTGGTAGAGAAATGGAATGAGACAAAGTACCTGAGAAATATATTCAAGGAGACACAAGTAAAAGGAAGAATATGATAAATCACTCATTATAGAAAATGTCTGCACAAATCAAAGCCAATTAATTGGACTCATTTGCATAAATCAATGCCAATTAATATGGAGATGTTGTAGGAAAATATACTTTACAATTACTGACCTCCATTAGTGATTAGACTTAGACACAGAACAATATGCATAGAAAAAAATGAGAAGGTTCAAAAACAGTGTCTCACAAATTAGCATCTAGTTCTGATGGCTCAACAGAGAGATTTTACTATTCTTGTAAATACCAGGTGAACCAATGCTCAATTACTTAATTCAAGGGGATCAAATAGTTACCAGATTGCTCTACATTAATTAATTAATTGTGCTATTTTTCAGTAATGAGCACTTGATGCTTTGATAACTAAGAAATATAAATTAGGAGTTGAAAGTAATCTTTCAGTTTTCCCTACAAATAAATCCACATTTGATGCACAGTCATGATGCAATCATTGTCAATTTTCAAGTCAGGATTTGGAGCCATAATGGTGGTCAACCATGTCTGCACACAAACACGAACTCATTTAAACACTTACAGGCAGAAGCAAACACACGTGCATTCACACTCACGTACTCATATATACTCACATACATATACATAAGTCACATACTCACACAACTACAGGTGCAAACTCACAAACATTCATGCACACGCTCAGCACAAACTCGCATCACATTCATAAACACACATGACGCATTCATACGAAAGCATTCACTTTCATAAAATTAACTTACACAGTCCCTGTGTATCTGTGGACGACATGTTCATATACAGAAGAATAGTTGTATCTTCAGACTTCTGGATGTAGGAAAAAGGGGTCCTTTCCATTGTTTGTAATCCTTTCAGTGCTGCAACAACCAACAGACAATATTTGCTATATGCAGCCTAAAATTGCTATGCGTATTACCTCCTTAGGTGGGTCAGAGGGTAAGAAAGGTAGAGTGCTCAGAGGCATGGCAGTGAATGGGTATGTGATAGGTCAGTATGAGAGAGAGGGCATAGAAAAGGGGGTACACAAATAAGACCATGGTGAAGGAAGCCTGGAGTGTGGGAGAGAGTACAGGGAAAGAGAAAAGGCAAAAGCATAAAGAAAAAGGAATATGAAAAATCCCAAGTGGTTAAAATGCATTGCTGGTTTTGAGAGTACAACGAGGCAAAGTGTGCGGCGAAGTGAAGGGTATGAGGCATACCGGGTTCGAGGGAAATAGGTGCGGGATTCCATGGTTATGAAGGAAATAAGGGTATGAGGAGTTTGGGGGCAAAAGTGTTAAAGGTCAGTGGTTGATAAAACTCCCAAGAGACTTACTGTCTTTGAGGGATTAAAATGATAGTGAGGGCCTCCCTGGTGGCACAGTGGTTGAGAGTCAGTCTGCCGATGCAGGGAACGCGGGTTTGATCCCTGGTCCAGGATCCCACATGCCGCAGAGCAGCTGGGCCCGCATGCCACAGCTGCTGGGCCTGTGCTCTGGAGCCCGCGAGCCACAGCTACTGAGCCCACGTGCCACAACTACTGAAACCCACATGCCTAGAGCCCGTGCTCTGCAACAAGAGAAGCCACCACAATGAGAAGACCACGCACCACAACGAAGAGCAGCCCCTGCTCCCTGCAATTAGAGAAAGCCCAAGTGGAGCAACAAAGACCCAACACAGCCAAAAAAAAAAAAAAAAAAGACAGTGAGAGGAGGAAGGGGAATACGTGTGAGGTAGGCAGATGCTGGAAATATAATGTGGCCCAAGGCAGAAATAGAGAATTGAAAGAGGACACGAAGCCTGGTGAAGATAATGACCAAGAGAAGAGGAAAAAAATGGGCACATGAGAGTGAGGAAGCTGGGAGAACGTTGGGCATGAGTGAGCCAAGGAGTCCAGGAGAAAGGGTCAGGGATAAGAGGGCTGTGGGTTGTAGATTTGGTTTATGAATTAGTTGAGGATGCCTGAGAGTTGGGGCTGGGGTCCTTGATGGTGTGGGTGTAGAGTACATGGGGAATGGGCTGAGATATTTGGCTTGGAAGTAGATGCAGGGTAAGAAAATAAAGGCTCAAATGATGTGGTTTGCAGGGGGGATGGAAAGTGAGGCAGGCCAGACTAGAATCACATAGGAATGGATGTCCAAAAAGTGACAGGAGGGAGGTCGAGAATGCAATATAGGAGTCTGAAAAAGTTGAGTGAAGTTGAGGAGTGAATGGAGATTGGTGCATGGCTACAGCTCACAGGGGTGGAGGCACAGAAGATGTATCTGAGGGAGGGGAAATACACAAAAGAAGAGGGGAGGAATGGAACTGGCAAAGATGGAAGTGGCAATGGGCAGATTGGAGGCCACTATTTGATTTCCCATACATTAATTCTCCAATTTATGGTCAAATCACAACAGTCATGGATAGTTTCTAATTTCAGCTCAGGGGAGCAAAAATCTTGCTTATATAAAATGCCCCCCAAACCGCTGAAATAGAACATACAATGTAGGATGGAAGCTAAATTTTGGGGTAAACAACACAATAGCATTTCACTCTTCATTTGGGAAACCACGTAAAGGATGTGACTTCCGTAGGTCATGCAAAAGAGGCTGTTTATTAGCCTCATGTAAATCAATGAAGTTAGAAAACTCCCTCACACAATATACAAAAATAAACTCAAAATGGCTTAAAGACTTAAATATAACATAGGATACCATAAAACTCCTAGACGAGAACATAGGCAAAACATTCTCTGATGTAAATTGTAGCAATGTTTTCTTAGATCAGTCTCCCAAGGCAAAAGAAATAGAAGCAAACATAAACAAATGGAACCTAATCAAACTTATAAGCTTTTGCACAGCAAAGGAAACCATAAGAAATTGAAAAGACAATCTACGGACTGGGTGAAAATATTTGCAAATGATGCGACTGACAAGGGCTTAATTTCCAAAAGGTATAAACATCTCATACAGCTCAATATAAAAAAAAAAAACCCAATCAGAAAATGGGCAGAAGACCTAAATAAACATTCCTCCAAAGAAGACATACAGATGGGCAACAGGCACATGAAAAGATGCACAAAATCTCTAATTATCAGAGACATGCAAATCCAAACTACAATGAGCTATCACCTGACACTGTATAGAATGGCCATTATTTTAAAATCCACAAAAAATAAATGCTGGAGAGGGTGTGGAGAAAAGGGAACCCTCCTACACTATTGGTGGGAATGTAAATTGGTGCAGCCACTGCAGAAGACAATATGTAGGTTCCTTAAAAAACTAAAAATAGAGTTACCATAGGATCTAGCAATCCTACTCCAGGGCATATATCTGGAGAAAACCCTAATTTGAAAAGATACATGCACCCCAGTGTTTACAGCAGCACTATTTACAATAGCCAAGACATGGAAGCAACCTAAATGTCCATCAGCTGATGAATGGATAAAGAAGATGTGGTATATATATACAATGGAATACTACTCAGCCATAAAAAAGAACAAAATAATGCCATTTGCAGCAACATGGTTGGACCTAGAGGTTATCATACTAAGTGAAGTAAGTCAGAGAAAGACAAATATCATATGATATCGCTTGTATGTGGAATCTAAAATATGATACAAATGAACTTATTTACAAAATAGGAACAGACTCAGACATAGAAAATAAATTTATGGTTACCAAAGGTGAAGGTGGGGGGAAGAATAAATTAGGAGTTTGGGGTTATCAGATACAAACTACTATATATAAAATAGATAAAAAAACAAGGTCCTACTATATAGCACAGGAAACTATAATCAATATCTTGTAATAACTTATAATGAAAAAGAATATATATATGTGTATATATATAAAACTAACTCACTTTGCTGTACACCAGAAACTAACACATTGTAAATCAACTATACTTCAATAAAAAATAAAATAAATAAGATACTTAAGTTTTTGGTAAATGTTTGTGGTAATATAAAAGTAAAAAACATAGGAAGAACTTTAATGATCAAATAGTTAAGCAATAAAATTATTCATGAGTTACATTAGCAATAAACTATCAAAAAGTAAAATTAAGAAAGTAATACCACCTAAAACTGCACTGAAAAAAATAAGATACCTAAGAAATCATCTAACCAAGGAGGTAAAAGACCTGTACTTTAAAAACTATAAGCCTGGGCTTCCCTGGTGGCGCAGTGGGTGAGAGCCCGCCTGCCGATGCAGGGGACACGGGTTCGTGCCCCGGTCCGGGAGGATCCCACATGCTGTGGAGCAGCTGAGCCCGTGAGCCATGGCCGCTGAGCCTGCGCATCCGGAGCCTGTGCTCCGCAACGGGAGAGGCCACGACAGTGAGAGGCCCGCGTTCCGCGAAACAAAACAAAACAAAAAAACCTATAAGCCTGATGAAACAAATTGAAGACAACACAAATAAATGGAAAGAAATACCATATTCATGGATTGGAGGCATTAGTATTATTAAATGATCATAGTCCCTAAGACAAGGTACAGGTTCAATGGAATCCCTGTCAAAATACCAATGGCATTTTTCACAGACTAGAGCAAATAATTATAAAGTTTGTATGGAAACACAGAAGACCCTGAATAGCCAAAATAATCTTGAGAAGGAAGAACAAAGCTGGAGGTGTCATGCTCCCTGATTTCAAACTATACTACAAAGCTTCAGGCATCAAAACAGTGTGGTACTGGCACAAGATCAATGGACACATAGATCAATGGAACAGAATAGATAGAACAGAAATAAACCCATGCCTACATGGTCAATTAATCTATGACAAAGGAGGCAAGCAGATACAATAGGACAAAGACAGCCTCTTCCACAAATAAATGGTGTTGGGGAACTGGACAGCTACATGCAAATCTATCAAACTGGAATAATTTCTCACACCATATACAAAAATAAACTGGTATATACATACAATGGAATATTATTTATTTAATAATTAATTATTTTATTCTTATATATATTTTTATTTTTCGCTGCGTTGGGTCTTCGTTGCTGTGTGCAGGCTGTCTCTACTTGTGGTGAGCAGGGGCCACTCTTTGCTGTGGTGCACGGGCTTCTCATTGTGGTGACTTCTCTTGTTGCAGAGCACAGGCTCTAGGCGCACGGGCTTCAGTAGTTGTGGCATGTGGGCTTAGCTACTCCACGGTATGTGGGATCTTCCCGGACCAGGGCTCAAACCTGTGTCCCCTGCATTGGCAGGCAGATTCTCAAACACTGGACCACAAGGAAAGTCCCTATAATGGAATATTACTTAGGCTTAAAGGGGAGGAAATAAAAACATGTGCCACAACATGGATGAACTTTGAGGACATTATGCAAAAAGACAAATACTGTATGATTCCACTTTTATGAGATATTTATAGAAGTAAAAATCACAGCAATAAAAGTAGAAAGGTGGTTGTCAGGGTATTGCAGAAGGATGGGGAGTTACTGTTTCAGTTTTGCAAGATGAAAAGAGTTCTTGGAGATGGATAGTGGTAATTAGGTTGGACAAAAATATGAATATATTTAACCACTAAACTGTACACTTAAAAAGAGTTAAGATTGTAAAATTGTATTTTATTTATCATAATAAAAAATAGAAAAAAAAAGTCTTTGAGCACTGCCACAAGAGGTGAAGGCGGGGGAGAGTTTGATGAGAAAGTTGGAGTTAGTGGGGTATGACTGAGAATAGGCGTGATAAAGTGAGGCGGGAAGGAAGAGGGCACAGGGACAGGGGGATATAAGAGCAAGATTGTGGAGATTCATGGAGCATGGGGGTTGGGGGATAAAATGCAGGAAGAGAGAGACTGTAGAGGGTTAAAACGTACACAGGGGTTGAAGAGTGCAGTGTGTTTAAAGTGCACTGTGGGACACACATCCTGACCCAACTGCTTTTCTTCCCTTCCTACCTGATTACACGTGTATCTTTCTTACAGCCTTGGCTGTAAAGGAGTCCTTCTCCCAGCTTCCAGTTACTTTCCAGTGCGAATTGTTCCACAAGTAGATGTATTTTTTTTTCTTTTTATTAGTTTCTGCTTTATAACAAAGTGAATCAGTCATACATATACATCTGTTCCCACATCCCTTCCCTCATGCATCTCCCTCCCTCCCACCCTCCCCATCCCACCCCTCCAGGCGGTCACAAAGCACCGAGCTGATCTCCCTGTGCTCTGCGGCTGCTTCCCACTATCTAAAGTAGATGTATTTTTGATGTGTTTGTGGGGGAGGTGAGTTCCAAGTCCTCTTACTCCGCCATCTTGATCAAGAGGACTGAGTACTTTTTTCTTGAAGAGTCTGTTGCTTTGTCATTTTTTGTGTGTTTTCTGTCCTTTTCTTACTGAATTTTTAAAAGTTCTCTATATACACTAAATAGGAGGTCTTTCTTGGCTATCTCTCTCTCTTTATCGCTTTTTCTATCTTGTTGTCTTTTGATGAGTAGAAGCTCTTAACTTCAGCATCATTTGTCATGTTCTCCTTTGTAGTCAATATTTTTGTTCTGTTTAAGAAGTCTTTTCCTATTATCTCAAAAATGTTCTTTGTTTTCCTCTAAAAAATCATTATACCTTTAAATTTTACATCAGCAATCTATTCAGAATAATTTGTTATATGTGTTATTAGTGACAAGTCTTTTTATCCATCAAGATAACACACTCCCATTTATTCTGAAAATGTTGTGTTTGCCTTTCTTTTTATTTGCTGTCATCTATCATTGCCTCATCTAGTTTAACATCACCTCACCCTCGGAGCTGATTTTCTGTCAAGTCTCCTGGTGATTCAGGCTTTTCTTGTCTCTTTCAATCTTTACAACCCCAGTGTGCCACACAATCAAGGTCAGTCTTGGTACCAGAAATCTTCAGTGGAAATTTTTGTTTAGAGCATTGATTATTCTCATGTTTTAAAGGGAAAATTGCACCATGTTGAGAGACCATTTTTGGTCTCTTATGTTTTTTCACAGCTTGTATCATCTTGTCCTAAATTACCTTTTCAAGGATTTTTTGTATAACAATCAGTTTCAGATAATGTCTGCAGTACCTCCTCCAGGGAAAAGGACAGATTAATTACTGGACCAACATAATAAAAATAGTGCCTTCCTCTGAGGCAAAATTTCGGCAGGTTTGTTGAGGACCAACTGTTTTTTTTTTTTTTGCGGTACACGGGCCTCTCACTGTTGTGGCCTCTCCCGTTGCGAAGCATAGGCTCCGGACGCGCAGTTTCAATGGCCACGGCTCACGGGCCCAGCCGTTCCGCAGCACGTGGGGTCCTCCCAGACCGGGGCACGAACCCGCGTCCCCTGCATCGGCAGGCAGACTCTCAACCACTGCGCCACCAGGGAAGCCCGAGGACCAACTTTTAAATATTTGGATTTCTTAACATTGACAACATCCTCACTTGTGATGCATCCTCACTTGTGATGCATCCTGGGCCTCTTTGTATCATCTCTGAGGAACTTGAGGTGGACAAGAATAAATGCAAACATGAAGCTTCTGCTGTTTACTATGTCATGAATAATAAAATCTTCTTTCTCAGACCCCAGAGTCTCATGCCTTCTGACAGAATCCACGAAGTTGACAGGATAATTTGTTATCTTGCCAGTAGGGTAAAATCTAAGAGATTTCCTCACATTCCTTAACAGTCATGATGAGGAGGATGTGATGCCGGGAGAGACAAGATTTTCTCAGAGAGAAAATTACAAAAATCCTTCAGAATCCCAGTTAAGGGATAGGAGAATGCTTCCTAGAACAAGTGGAAATTTTCTCACCCAAGTTCTGGGCAACGTGAGAAAAGGACAGTCCTTTTCAACAAATGATGCTGGGAAAATTGGATATCTACATGCAAAAGAAGGAGGTTGGACCCTTAACACCTCATACAAAAATTAACTCAAAATGGATCAAAGACCTAAATGTAAGACCTAAAACAATAAAACTCTTAGAAGAAAACAAAGGGCAAAAGGTTCGTGACATTAGACTTGGCACTGATTTCTTTGGATTTGACACCAAAGGCACAGGTAACACAAACTGAACTTCACAAAATTTAAAAAGCTTTCGTGCATCAAAAGACAGAATCATCAGAGTAAAAAGACAATCCACCGAATAGGAGAAAATATTTGCAAGTCATATACCTGATAAGAGATTAATATCCAAAATACAGAGAGAACTTTTTTTTTTTTTTTTTTTCTTGCTGTACGCGGGCCTCTCACTGTTGTGGCCTCTCCCATTGCGGAGCACAGGCTCGGGACGCGCAGGCCCAGCGGCCATGGCTCACGGGCCCAGCCGCTCCGCGTTATGTGGGATCTTCCTGGACCGGGCCACGAACCCTTGTCCCCTGCATCGGCAGGCGGACTCTCAACCACTGCGCCACCAGGGAAGCCCCAGAGAGAACTCTTAAAACTCAAAAAAAAAAAAAAAAAAACCCAACACCAAAAAACAAGAAGTAACCCAATTTAAAAATTGGCAAAGGACGTGAATAGACATTTTTCCACAGAAGATATACAAATGACAAATAAGCACATGAAAAGATGCTCAACATCACTATTCATTAGGTGAATGCAAATCAAAAAATCAAAACTACAATGAAATACTATCTTACAGCCATTAGGATGGCTACTATCAAAATAATAGAAAACAATACGTGATGGCAAGAATGTGGAGAAACTGGAACCCTGTGCACTGTTGGTAGGAATGTAAGATGGCACAGCCGCTGGAAAACAGGATGGCAGCTCTTCAGAAAATTGAAAATAAAATTACAATATGATCCAGCAATTCCACTTCTGGGTACCTATACAAAAGAATTGAAAGCAGGGTCTCAAAGAGATATTTGATAGCTAAAACATGGAAGCAACCCAACTGTCCATCAACACATGAACAGACAAGTGCGGTATATACATAAAATGCAATATTACTCAGTCTTAAAAGAAAGGAAATTCTGCGATATAATACAACATGAACCTTGAGAATGTGAACATTAATAAAGGGAACCCTCACCAAGACGGTGTCGGGAGACCAGCAGGGGGAGCTCTCACACGCGTACCACTGGATCTCAGTACAGATTCCCGGAAGAGGTGTTTCCTTGCATCTCTGGCAGGAAGTGACGCTACTTTACTGCCACCAGCAAGAGGAAGCAAGATTTTCTCATTGCCTAGCAACAGTTCAGCCAATGAGAGACTGTCACAACTCAATGAAAAGCTACTGTACTTTGAACTCCCAGTTTCCGCCAATGGATTTTTTGTATAACAGCCCCTCCCAACTGCCCTTTCTCCTCTATAAAATTTTCCTCTTCTTTGCTTTACTGGACTTACACGTTTCCTCACAGGTGCATGTCCCAAATTGTAATTCTTTGCAGCTCCTGCATAAACCCATTTTGCTGGTAAAATAACTGGCTGTTTTAGGTTAACAAGGGCATTACACTAAGTGAAATAAACCAGTCACAAAAGGACAAATACTGTGTGATTCCACTATGTGAGATACTTATAGTAGTCAAATCATAGAAGGCAGAAAGTATGAGTGGTGGTTTCCAGGGATCGGGGAAAGGGGGAGATGAGGAGTTGTTGTTTAATCGGCATACATAGAGTTTCAGTTTTACAAGATGAAATGAGTTACAGAGCTGAATGGTGGTGATGGCTGCACATTATGGATGTATTTAACACCACTGATCTGTATAATTTTTAATGGTTAAGATGGTAAATTTTATGAGTATTTTTGCTACAATTTTAAAAATTGGAAAAAAAAATCCAGGGACTTGTTCAAATGAGAAAATCTAATAAAGACCCAACCCCAGGACCTGGCTCAAGCAACCCTTCTCCCCCAGTGTTTTAAACATCACATACCTGTGGGTGAGTAGGGTTACAGGCCTGGTAGAGCTGGATTTTCCCCACTCAGCCTCCAGGAGGGTAAAAGAAAAGTAGCTCCACATATCACAAAACCAGAAACTAGAAGTTTGACTTGGCTAGACTCTGATTTCAGGTGGATGGAGAGAAACATGTGACCCTGATACTCTTCGTGGTGAGTAGCTAGCTGCCCCCTGCCCCCCAGAGCTCCTTACTTTCCCAATGGAGGCTGAGGAACTGGAATCTACCCCCCACCCTGTAGTTTAGCTTTAATGAAAGTGAAGAGCAGTTCCTATTCTGCTGTTCCCCTACCCTGTGTGTATATAGAGTATTAGGGAAAATAGACCTTCCAGCTCCACGTGTGGGGAAGCAGGGGAGCGATCAGGAACCCTGGTGTGGGCCTTGGTCAGCTCCCTGCTCCACATGAAGTGTTGAGGTTACTGCCCTTCCCTTAGTATCTCAACCTAGAGTCTGGGCCAACAGTTCTGCGAGAAGGGTAATGACGCATGAGTATGTCTGCAGTAGCCCCAGCTATTTGACCGTTGAACACTGGCCAGAAGAGGAATGAGCAATGGTGGGAGTGTTCATGAGGTAACCACATGCTGCCGTAGTGAAAATGAGGCAGAGAGTAAGAAAGCAGCTGAGATAGAATGAGTAGGAAATGAATGAAGGGGGGAAAGCACAGCCAGCCTGGTGGGAATGAATGAAAACACCCCCATCATTTTCATCTTCGCCACCCACCCATACACACAGATCCAGGTCCCATGTCCTTGTGGCTCAGGGATGAACTCTAGGCCACATTGATGCATCCCTGCAGAAATGTGCATGGAACTTGTCTTTAAGCACAAAGACGTCTGAGAGATGTTTTCAGGCCTGTCATCACCCATTTGGGAAGATGATCCCGGTGCCTTCCTTCCATCCATACTTGATGACAATATTTAGAATCTTGTCCTTCTTGTGAACAGTTTGCACATCAGGAACAAAGCGCCCCCTTGTGGCCCTTATCTGCTTGGGCAGCCATGGTAGTTCTCCTCCGAGGAGACACGTGCATTTCATGCACCACAGGCTGACCTCATGAGAACACAGTAATTCTAGGGCTCTGCTAGGACCTCTACTCAGACTATTGAAGTTAAAGCAGCCAAAGGTACCAACTGGCTCCTCAAACTCATCCACTTCCAGGTCATCTAGGTCGAAGCATTTGAAGGGCTGAATGGAGAAGCTGGTGGTTAAAAAAAAAAAAAAAAAAAAAAAATCCAGCCAAAGAAGTGGAGTCATCAAAAAGGGAGACAATGTTACTTTGGGGTGGGGGGTTCTCATGAATGGTGTTGTGGAAGAGGCCACTGGAGACAAGTGATGCACCACTGCTGATTCAAGCCTGCAGGGGACGAGAAATTAGGGCCACGTAGCCCATTCCATCTCCACCCCGGTCTCTTCACTCTGACCGGATCAAGGACTTGAAGCATCAAACATCAGCTCTTACAGAAAGGGTTGGCTTACAGAGCAAACAAAGCCTGTGGCCCGGGAGTGCTGCTCATAACAATACACTTAATATCACACATTCATCATTTTATTTGATTCTCCCAACTTGAAGTTCATAAAAGCCAAGTCACCCTCTAGGTGGAAAAGACACGACTGGAGAACTCAGAGGATGGGCCCCAAGGGCCAGTGACCTTTTCCATGTACTCCATGGCTGAGGCATTTCTCAACAAATGAGAGTGGGTGGATTAGAAGGGCCGTGTGACTGACCTCAGGTCACACTGAGTGGGAAATTTCTTCAAAAAAAAACAAAGAGCCATAAACATTAAGCTAAAAAAGTAAATAAAATTTAAAAAAAGAAACGTTAAGCTATACTCAGTAGACTATTAGTAAATCTGTTAGTCATTCTGGAACTATTACAAATATTTTATGTGCCTTTCTGATATACGGAATGTGTAATTATATAACATATACTCCTATGATACTTATATATTTTATATAATTATATTTAATGTTTCCAAATATCCTAAAATGTAATTCTAAGTATTATATAATTATATACATATCCTGCAATGTGAATAAAACAAATGATTATGTAATTAAAAACTAAGCTTTTCAGCATAAAAGACAAAAGAAGTACCATAAATATAAAATCAAACAGATCTGGGTTGTGATCAGACATTCTGCATTTCTAACAAGTTCCCAGGGGATGCCAAGGCTGTTGGTCCATTCCGCATTCTGAGTATCAAGATTCTAAGGTTCTGGGCTTCTCTGGTGGCACAGTGGTTAAGAATCCACCTGCCAACGCAGGGGACACAGGTTTGAGCCCTGGTCCGGGAAGATCGCACATGCCGCGGAGCAACTAAGTCCGTGTGCCACAACTACTGAGCCTGCGTTCTAGAGCCTGCGAGCCACAACTACTGAAGCCCACGCACCTAGAGCCCGTGCTCCACAACAGAGTAGCTCCCACTCGCCACAACTAGAGAAAGCCCACGTGCAGCAACGAAGACCCAACTCAGCCAAAAGTAAAATAAAAATAAATTTATTTAAAAAAAAGATTCTAAGGCTCTTGTATTAACACGAGGAGGATAAAGGTTTTGATTCTTAGACTTTGATATGTTGGTTATGCGTGTGCTAATTTCTAGGGCAGCGGTCTCAGCTGGGAGGGATTTTGCCTCCTAGTGCATAAATGCCACGTTGGAGACAATTCTGGCCATGGAGGAGGTGGGAGGTGTGACTGCTAACTAGTGGAAGCTGGGGATGCAGATAAATTTACTACAGCACCACCCCTACAACAAATTATCAGGCTGAAAATATCAACAGTACTCACGTGGGGAAACACTGTTCTACGGGAACCACTAAAAGAATAAAAACAGAGTCTGTGGATTCCAAACCAGGAAGAGGGGAGAAAAGAATTGGTAAAATAAATCCTAAGTCAATCCACAAAGAGGCAATGAGAAAAAGAAAAACAGAAGAGTAGAAGAAATAGAAAGCATAAAGGGAGGTGGCAGATTTAGGCACAAATATATTAGTTAAGTACATTAAATATAATCGGAACTAAATATCAGTTAACAAAGATCGTCAGACTGGATTTTCTAAAAATATGCCATTTACGATCGCTATATATATAACCTAAGGCTGCAGAAAGTTTGAAAACAAAAGGATGGGAAAAGCATACTCTGCAAATACTAATCAAAAGAAAGCTGATGGATCTATATTAGTATCAGAGAAATAAGACTTGACATGAAAAGGTCCCTGCTCAATGTAAAGAAGTAATCTCATAGTGATAAGACTGAATTCACCAAAATATAAAGTCTTCATTTTAAAATGCCTCTATAAACATGGCTTCAAAATACATAAAGCAGAAATTTACAAAACAGAGCAGGCAATTCTACAATTAAAGTGGGAGTTTAGCCATTTTCTTAGTATTAATTTGTTAAAAGCTAAATTTAGAAATGAATAGCAGATCTGCCTACCACAAATAAACTTGGTCTTTTGGACCTTGCAGAATGTTGCTCACAGCTGCTGACTCTACTCAATGACACAAAGAGAGTTACAACACGTGACCATATACTGGGCCCCGTAAGTTAAGTCTCAGCTGTTATCAAACGATTTAAAAAATATCAAACATATTCTCTAACTATACTGCAAAGAAGATAGAAATGGATAGCAAATATTAGGAAAGTCCTCTTCTAAACAGCACCTGAAAAAAACAGTCATCCCTTGGTATATGTGGGTTAACCCCAGAACCCCCCATGGATACCAAAATCCATGTATGCTCAAGCCCCTTATATAAAATGCCATAGTAGGGCTTCCCTGGTGGCGCAGTGGTTGAGAGTCCGCCTGCCGATGCAGGGGACGCGGGTTCGTGGCCCGGTCCGGGAAGATCCCACATGCCATGGAGCGGCTGGGACCGTGAGCCATGGCCGCTGAGCCTGCGCGTCCGGAGCCTGTGCTCCGCAACGGGAGAGGCCACAACAGTGAGAGGCCCACGTACCGCAAATAAATAAAATGCCGTAGTAATTGCACATAACCAACGCACACCCTCTTATATACTTTAAATCATCTCTAGATTACTTATAATACCTACTGCAATGTAAACGCTATGTAAATAGTTGCCAGCATGCAGCAAGTTCAAGTTTTGGCGTTTGAAACTTTCTGGAATTTTTTTCCCCCCAAATATTTTCAACCCGACGGTGCAGAGGGCCAACAGAAGTATAAATAACTTTGTGGAAAGGACAGAAGAAAACTGTTTTATTCTTACAAACCTACTTACCTAGACCAGGGTAGCCAGATAGGGCTTAGTGGTGACCGTTCTTCATTGAGATGTAATTCATGTATCATCAAATTTACCCTCTTATAATAGTCTACAATTACATGGGTTTTAGTATATTTACAAAGTTGTGAAACCATTTCCACTAGTTCCAGGATGCTTCATCACCCCCAAAAGAAGCCTGATACTCATTAAAGAGTCACTTTCCATTGCCCACTACCCCCTACCCCGACCCCTCGACCTCAGCCACTTATCTACTTTGTCTCTATAGTTCTGCCTATCTGGACATTTCATGTAAATGGAAGTTCACAATATATGGCCGCTTGTATCTGGCTCCTTTCGCTTAGCGTCATTTTTTTTTTCCCAGGTTCACCCATGTTGTAGCACATGTCAGTACTTGGGTCATTTTTATAGCTAAGTAGTATCCATTATATGGATACACCCCATTTTATTTGTCCATTCATCAGCTGATAAACACTTGAGTGGGTTCCACATTTTGGCTCTTGTGAACAATGCTGTTAGCAGCATTCGTGTACATGCTCTTCTGTGGCCATGTTTTCAGTTCTCTTGGGTATATACCTAGCAGTGGAACTGCTTGGTAATGTTTTCCAAAGGGGGTCCACCATTTTACATTCTCACCAGCACTGCATTTATCTCCACATCCTCACCAAACACTTGCTATTGTCTGCAGTAATACACATGATTTCTGTGACCTTGTATCCTGCCATCTTGCTAAACATGTTCAGTAGCTCAATTTTTTTTTTTTAGTGGACTCCTTAGGATTTCCTATATATAAGATCATGTCATCTGCAAAGTTTTACTTCTTCCTTTCCAATCTGCAAGCCTTTGCTTTTTCTTGACTAAATATTCTGGCTAGAACTTCCAGTACAATGAGTAGAAAGGACAAGAGTGTCTTGTTCCTGATCTTATGTGGAAAGCACCCAGTCTTTCACCGTTAAGTATTATGTTAGCTGTGGGGTTTTGGAGGCGTCTTTTATCATGTTAAGGAGGTTCCCCTCTATTCCTAGTTTGTTGAGTGTTTTTATCGCAAAAAGGTGTTGGATTTTGTCAAATGCTATTTCTGCATCAACTGAGATGATTATGTGGTTTTGCGTTTTATTCTACTAATGATGTATTACATTGATTTTTCTGATGTTAAACCTTGAATGCTTGGGATAAATTCCATTTGGTCATGGTGTACAATTTCTTTTAATGTGTTGCTGAATTCAGGTTGTATTTTTGAGCATTTCTGCATCTTTGTTCTTAAGAGATAATGGTCTAGAAGATCTCTTTCATTTGGCGTTTTTGTCTGGTTTTAGGTATCAGGGCAATACTGGTCTCAGAATAAGCTGGGAAGTGTTTCCTACCCTTCTGTTTTTTGGAAGAGTTTGTGAAGAACCGGTATTAATTAGTTAAATGTTTTGGTAGAATTCAGTAAAGCCATCTGGGTCTGGGCTTCTGTTTGTGGATAGTTTCTTCGAGGACTAATTCAGTGTATTCCACATATTCCAAACATAGGAACATTTCTGTTGTGCTTTATATTCCATAGAAAAGGGATAAAACTCTACATAACAGCCTAAGTCAGGTTTTTTCACTAGAGCAGTTCAGGTCAGATCAGGTTTTGCCCCGACTCATTAAAAAGGATTTCCACAACGTGCATCACGGCTAAGAGATCAGGACTTGTATTCCTGTAGTATTACTAAGCCAGCCATGCCGTGTCCCTCCCTCGTCTACCTTGTCAAGCCAGCTTCCATCTCAAGCTACAAGAGGAAATCAAGGCATTTTCTTTCTTCTGGGAGATTTACGGAGTTCTAGTCTGGTCGGTCCGTAAGGGCCCACATCACACACCCAACACACTCTGGGTCTGTTCCCCCATCTGGGAAACACAGCTGGACAGGGAAGCACTGAAGGGAGTGGCTGGCGTGGGGATTTCCTCCACACAGGAGGGCTGATGACAGGTATGTGCTGAAACTTCAGATATTCTGACGAGAACCAAGGACAGGAGAGAGACCAGGCCTTCCTTCCGGCTGCTCCTTGTGTAATTTCTTGTGGGTTTGAAAAGGAGAAGTGGCATCAGGTCCACCTCCTCCATCCCTCTGCCCTCTGTCCTCAACCACAGCCCAGCTGAGGTCCTCACCCTCCAGGACCACCATGCCAGCCTCTTCCCTGGCCTCCTGGCCTTGTTTGACCCCAGAAGGATCTCCCCAAGTCTTACTGGACCCCATCCCTCAGGGCCAAGTTCAAGCCCTGTGCCCTGCTATTTAGAGGCTCCTAGGGATCTGGCCCCTACCTGCTCCTCCAGCTCCCCAGGTAACTCCGTCTCACTTCCCCACTCTCCATACTAATTACTTGTTTCCCTGATGAGGGAGGAAGAGGGAGAGCTTTCCAGGTAGAGTTTCATGTTACAGGCAAAAGGCTGGAGATGCTGAAGCATGTGTGGGTTTGCAGGAGCCAAGAATGTCTGCCAGGGAGTGGTGGGTAGCGAGACTGGGAAGATCTGAATCCGGGGTGCCAAGGTGACCAACCTTCCCTTTACTCCCCTAACGCAGGTGCCACCAGGTCCCAGTCTGTCTCCTCGGGAACTTTCCTGCTACCCTCGTTACCTGCCACCTGCCCAACTCCACCGGCCCCAGCCCACTTAGACCAGAATCCTCCTGGATCTCTTGGCCTCAAGTCTGCCCACCTCCAATTCTGATACTGTCACTCCTTTGCCAAAACAAGTCACACGGCCAAGCCCAGAGCCAGTGTGGGAGGGGACCGCTCAAGATGTGGGCCCTGGAGTATGGTCCACTGGAGGCCGCCAATGTAACAGTCCTACCACGTGTGGTCCAGAGACACCTTAGCTCCGCTGCTGACGTGCGGACGCAACAACAGCATGAAGAGATGAGGCTGACTCCGGGGCATATAGAGTATTTTGGAGCAAGCTGAAGACTGCAGCTTTATCCTGGAAGGCAGAAGCAACCACAGGGGTTTTGGCAATGAAGAAGTCATCTTGAACACTGCAGCCCCAGCAGACACCACACGGAGCAGAAGAACCTCCCAACTGAGCCAAGCCCAGGCCACAGAGTTACGAGGAGTAACACATCCCATCGTTTTAGGTCACTGAGTTTGGGGGTTTGGGTTGTCACGCAGTAAAACGCTAAGTGGGACACCACAGTCACTCATGTGAACGCTCCTCCAACCATGACTGGCAGGCTGATGACGAAGCTTGAACGTTCAACATCACGCTGCAAGTGATTAGTACACTGCCTGCCTGCCCACCGCGTGAGTTCTTCACTCGTCCAGTCCTTCACGTGTTTATAACCCAGGAAAGGTACATTTGGGTTGGGTGGGGTGGGGGGACTGAGTTTAAACCACAGGCCCTGCCCTTAGGACATGAAGGTGAGCTAATAACAGGGGGAACAGAGTCCCTTTCACCCTCACCCCCCAGGGTTCGATTTGGTCTAACGAACAGTAGGGACTCAGTAACGTGAGGACTGAGCTGGTGAAAGCACCTTGCCACCCAGTGCCAACTTCCCCTCCACCCTGCGGAGCCAGATTTCACTCAGGTGTCATGTCCTCTGTGAAACCTTACAC
This sequence comes from Mesoplodon mirus, assembly GCF_964341445.2. NCBI lineage: Eukaryota > Metazoa > Chordata > Mammalia > Artiodactyla > Ziphiidae > Mesoplodon > Mesoplodon mirus. The sequence goes on along the minus strand of NC_138995.1, from coordinate 60,344,873 downwards.
GCACCACCATCCACTACGTCTGCTGCTCCTCTCTCTGGGGCTCTTTGGTCCCTGCATCAGTTAGAACTCGGGTGACCTGTAAGTGATGAAACCCCAAACAGTCACTTAAACAGTTTAACTCTCCCAGGCGACTGGTAACTTGTGTGGGTCTCGGCAGCATCAGGAACCCAGGCTCCGCCTATCTTGTTCTGCTGCCTTGCTGGGCCTACACGTCTAAGATCACTTCCGGGCCTGGGATGGCTGCTCCCATTCCGGCCATCTGTTCCACATTCCAGAGCACAGGAAGGAGGAAAGGAGGGGGAGCCTATCTCCTCCCCGCTTAGGAACCCTTCCTAAGAGCTGCACATACCACTTTGTTCACATATTACTGGCCAGAATTTAGTCGCAATGCCACACCAAATTTCAAGAGACCCTGGGAAACTGCCTTGAATCCAGGCAGTCATGTGCCCAGCTAAAAATCAGGGTGTCTATCTTAGTAAAGAAATAGGCAGACAGATGTTGTGGGATAAGTGGTTCTGTCTAGCCACAGTCCCCGGCCTGCTCCCTGTCACAGCCGTGACTATCCTGAGACCTCCCAACCACAGGGGGTTCTCCAGCAAGTTACAGCTCCCGAGCGACTTCTCTAATGCCCGAGTCAGTATCCACCTTATGTGTATTAACTCATTGAGTCTTCACACCTGGCCCCTCAATCTGGTTCTACTGTTATCCCCATTTTACACACTCTTGTAACCTGAGTTCAGAAAGACTGGGCAACCTACTCAAGGCCACACAGCTATTAAGGGAAGGAACTGGGATGTGGATGCAAGCAGTCTGGCTCCAAGGCACCTGTTCTTAACCACCACATACTCAGCCAACGTCTGTGAAACTGAACTGCACCTCAGGACTGTGCTGGCCAGAGACACCTCGTGGACCCACTACCCAGTGGGCCAGCTGCACTCCCATCGGCTTCCCAGAGAACCCTCCTCACTCGCAGGACACAGGGGTGTGCGAGCCCAGTAATTAGGTCCTCCCCAGAGAGAAGGGCAAGACTGTGGCACTGAGGTGGTGCCCTCTTCTCCATGCTAGCGACTAACACCAGAGGACCAGCTATTTCTAGACCTTTATTTCTCTGTGAAAAGGGGAAAAAAAGGAATAAAATAAAAACGACACAGTTGACACAAAGAAAACCACTGAGGGGAAGGAAGGGAGGTGGAGAAGTAGATGGTGGAGGGGGTCCCCATTACAGCAGTAGGAGCCAGTGACCCGGGATGCTCACATCTCTCCCCCAGCGTGGGCGGCAGTGGCCCCTTCCTCCCAAGGTCTCTGCCCTGTCCCAACTTGCGCTCCCCTCAGCCCCTTGGGAGGTGGACGGTGAGAAGTCGGATTCCCAGGCTGGGGAGGGGAGGACCCGTGCTGGGGGAGGGGCCTGGGGTCAGACCATGCACAGGGAGTGACAGCCAAAGGCCCCCAATGTCTCCCTGAGGGAGGGACTGGGGGGGAGGGTGGACACCAGAGGCCGGCGTTGGCTCCTCTTCCAGCATCAGGCGAGAGACAGAACTGGGGGAACAGGAACAGCTGGGAGTCAGAAGAGCAGCTAGCCCTCTGCCCACAGCTACTCCTGCGTCTCCCCACCTGGAGCGGCTGCTCCCAGGCCCAGCGCCATCCTTGCAGACCACCCTGCCGCTGGGGTCTCGGAGTTCTCAATGCCTTACCAGTCAGAGCCTCCTGGGCAAAGTACTTGACGTCCACGTCCTGGTCCTGGGTCAGCTTCTCTAGGATGGGCTTGACTTCGCTCTGTAGTGTGCTGGGAAGAGAAGAGGAGGGCAAGGGGTCAGCCAGGTGGGGCCGGGGGCACGAGGTGTGCACAGACAGACACACAACTGAATTAAGAGTCTCAGGGGCCAGAGAAACAGTTACTTTGAAGGTTGAAAGTCTGATAAACCAGGACAGAGGCCTCTGGGGCCCAGAACAGGTACAGGGAGGTCAGACGGTGTGGAAAAGTGGAATCCAGAACCCACAAGTCTTTGAGCCTTGGCAATCGGTACCTCCCATTCATTTAACATACTAATGAGGCCTACTGCATATTAGATGTGAACACAGTGGAAAATCCAACCCTCTTGATTCTCACCCACGTGGAGCCTGGGATGGAAGGAAGACACAGACCAAACTGATGAAGAGTAACCGGAGAGGCAAGCGCCAAAATGGAGGGACTTGGCCCTACAGGAGCCCAGGGAGGTAAGGGGCCCAGGGAAACGCATCTGCACCGACACTCGGTTGTCTGGGGAAACAAAGGTGGACTTCAGAGAGAAACTAAAGGTATGAAGCTGTGTCGTGGACAGAGACAGAAGTCAGAGGTGCAGGTGTCACATGTCCCCTTCCAGTTGACAGAGCTCCCCCCCCAATATAACCACTTTTCTCATTTCCATCACCTACATGCCCCTTCATCCATTTTTGAAGTTGATATGAATGGAATCCCAGGATAGGTTTTCTTGGGCCTGGCTTCTCACGCAGGTGAGTCTCTGAGAGTCACCTAGGTCGCTGCGTACAGCAGGAAGGAGGCTTTTTATTGCTAAATACAGTCTCCTACCATATGAATAAACCTCAACTTACCCACTATACTGTCGATGGGCACTTGTGCTGTTTCCACTCCATGGTTAATACGAATAAAGCTACCATGAACATTCTTTTGTTAGAAACAAGCACTCCTTTCTCTCGGATATACACCCGGGAGAGGATACACCCGGGAGAGGACACGCCAGCTCATGGGGTGTACGTCTAATTAGCTTCACTCAACTCTACCAATTTTCAATGATTAGGCCCATTTATTGTTTACAGCCCCACCGGCAAGATATGAGGGTTCCAGCCGTCTACCGACACCAGAGTGTCCTTCCCCGACACTGGGCCACTGAGCTTTCGTGTCGTCATTCTGGCAGAGCGAGCTATCCCCACCGAACTGCAGTAGCAGCTGCTGCGGTATACACGAGGGTCTGTGTCTGTGCCCTCAATTCTGTGCCACTGAGCTATTCGAAGATTATTGTGCCAACACCTCACGTTCTAATTACTGTGGCATCATAGTTAAGTCTTGGTATCTGGTAGCATAAGTCTTCCCACTCTGTTATTCTTTAGGACCGACTTGCTTATTCCAGATCTTTGCATGTTCACGTTAATTGCAGAATCTGCTTGTCAGTGTTTCAACAAAGAACCTGCTGAGATGAACTGAGATTATACTAAACTTATGGGTCTGGGGAACCACCCCATCCATGCATATTACGTATGTCTTCTTTAATTTCCCAAAGCAACATTTCATAGTTCTCACTAGAGGTATTACACATCTTTCATTAAGTTTATTACTTGGTATCTGATGGTGCTGGTGCAATTGTAAATTACACACACACACTTGTTAATTTTATTTTCCAATGATTTGCTGCTATTATATAGAACTGCCACCTTCTCAGCCCCTCCCACTATGTGAGGCAGGTCATGTGAATTCTCATTGTACGTTTGAAGAAACTAAGACCTCGCGGTCACAGAGCAAGCAAGCAGCAGTGCCGGGCCTCAAACCCTAAGCTCTGCCTTCAAAAGTCAAAGATTAAGATGCCCAAAACCAGCGCTGCTGGTGTGTGAAGGAGGGTCCAGGCCTCACCTGTTGTCCAGGATGGGCCCTATCTTCTGCAGGGACTTGGCCACATTGAAGCGGACATTGGCGACGGGGTCCCCAGCCATACGCAGCACTGTGGGCAGCATGTGCTTGGTGGTGATGTCCTGCCCACAGACCTCAGACAGCACCTGGAGGTAGTGAGGAGCAGAGGGTGACTACCCAAAGTGCATGGCTAACTCCCATTTCTCTCCCTTTCTGACCAGGCCACTCTGGTGACTGTCAGGCCAGAGGGTGAAGCTGAGCAACAGGGGGAGTTCTGAGCCCAGATTCGCCCACCCTGAGGGTAGTTTATTCTCTGGAAGCTCCCATTTCCCCTAACACCCTCCTAACACCACTGTCTCCCTGCCCTGCAAACCCCCAGTCCACACTGTCCCATCCTGTCTCCCCACCCTCAGACTTCCCTTCATCCTCTTGGGATGGGACTTGATTCCTGACCCCTGGGATCCCTTCCTCAGTGCAGTGGTCTCCAAAGTGAGGCATGGGAAGAAATTATCAGAACACTTAGTTATGTTAGTTTTGAAATCCTATCCTTTAATTTCTAGTTATGTGTATGGTTTATTTAAGTGATTAAATATAGCTAATATATGGCAGAGCTAGAATTAGAAAGCAGGTCTGATTCTATAAACTGCACATTTAACCATTATATCATAAATAGATATATACACAGTTTGTGGGGAAGGAGAGGGTGCTCAGAAAGGTTTGGCAATCACTGTTCCGAGAGGCCAAGTCTCCCTAGTCCTGGGCCTCCCACAACGTCAGGTCCCCACCCCCAGAGGCCCTGTGACTCTGACTGGGGAGCCCCAACCTCTGGCCTGCAGTTCCCCAAGGACTCACCCCTGCAACCCCAGATCCCATCACCTCCCCACCCCCAAGCCAGGCTTCTCCCCTGAGGACCCTCTGCCATTCCTCCTCTCCTAGGTACTCCCCATCCCTCAGGGACAGGCCAGAGGCAGGTGGGCATGCTCACATTGATGCAGAAGAGCGTAGTCATGCGGTGCAGGTAGTTGGGGTCCCCAGACATGGCCAAGACCTTGGGGATGATAGTAGCATGGGCCCACTCCTTCCCAAACTTCTCCACCAGTTTCTTCAGGTTGCTGGTGGCCGCCTCGCGGATGGCATAGACTGCAGAAGGATGAGGGACAGGGGGCGGTGATTCAGAGGTGAAGGACTGACTCGGGCGGGGAGTCACAGTCACACTCACTACTGCCTACCGAGCAGTCCTAGGTACCAGGCCACATACGAACCAATAAACTCCAAGAGAAAGAAAGGGCTTGCTGTGTGCTAAATGTAGGGTTTCCTTTCCACGCAGTACCTCCTGAAGAGCTCCAAGATACAGACGGGCACACTGAGGCTCCGAGAAGTGATTTGCCCAAGCAAATGATTTAGTACTTAGTACATGGAATGGAGCCTGCCTGTTACAGAAAAATGTTAACTTTTATTTTTGCCACTCTTAGTGAAAACAATGAGCAGTTCTCACAATGGCCTTCAAAGACTGGGATGAGAAGTCCCATGTTTCACAGAATGAGCATGGGCTCAAAGATGGCAAGTGACTTGCTTAAGCTTCAACAGCCAGGAGATGGGATTCAAACCCAGGCTGTCTGCTTGGTGGCCCTAGGATTCTTGACTGTAGCAGGCAGCCCCGGGGTGACCTGTTATGTCCGCCTCCGACCCCTGCACTTCTCTGGGACTCCAAAAAGCAAGGAGTTGGTCCACATGAGCATCTGACAGCATGGGAGAGTGACTCTAGCCTCCTCCCTCCCCCCACCTGCCCCAGACAACCCACCCCTGCCTTCCTCCTGGAGCCCCCATCTCCTCCCAGAGACACCAGAAGTACTCACCATGATCTACAAGCCAGGCCATGCACAAGGAGTTGAGTTTCTCATCAAAGAACTCCACCCCCTGCAGAAGACAAGGAAGTAAGGGATCATGGGAGACCGGGTAGTTTCCAGCAAACCTCAGGGAAACCACACCCACCCCAAGCAGCCGGGACACTGCTCAGCTTCACCTGAGGGGCTTCTCTCTCTCCTCTCTCTCATTTAATTCTATCCATCTTATAAAGGCCCTATTTCCTGTGCACCTTCCTCCAACTCCCCGGACAGTCCTCACACCTTCCACTGAGCCCTCACGGCCCCCAGGTCCACCGGCACAGCCCAGGACACACTGCACTGTGACTAGACTCCACCGTCCACCTCTCCCAGGGCAGCGTGCCTGGCACCAGGCCTCCGCACTCACCAGCTGTCCAGCCAGCAGAGGCATGTACTCAATGATGGCCAGCCGCACTCGCCACTTGGCATCCTCAGCCAGCTCCACAATGGCGGGAAGCAGGGACTGGGACAGCTGCCGGATGCCAATCACCTCGTTTACGCAGTCCAGGTTGGAGATGATGTTCAGCCGCACCTCCGGGCACTGAGGAGAGGACAGAAGGGTTCTGGGAGAAGGCCAACACACGCAGAACCCAGGGCAGGGTGCAAAGGGCTCAACCACACCGACCTCGTGGAATACACATCTCTGCAGGGCAGACTACCACCGCCCAAGCCCAGCTCCCGGCCCTGGGGACGCATTAAAAGCACACACAAAGCAAGCAACATGAATTATTAAATGGGACAGCTTTTCAAATCTCATCATAGAAGCACAAGAAATGTTTAGCCCTTTTGAAGAAGTTGCAGGCATCACAGTGCAAAAACACGGTGCCCTGGGAAAAACAGACAAGATACTAATCCCAGCTCTGCCATTTGCTAGCTGGGAGCCCTTTGGCAAGGGGCTTAACATTCCTGGATATCAATCTGTGACACAGAAACGTCCATCTAATCCCAAAGGGTGGTAGAGGCTACTGAACTGCCTGATCCACAAAGGGCTTGGCATGTGGGAGTTTATATTACTTTTATCATTTCTGTTGCTTTTACTCTTTTTGCTAGTCTTTGAGCTCTGTAAGGAGCACGTCTCATTTATCCTTATGTCTCCAGTACCCAGCAGAGTTTCTGGACCATAGTAGGTGCTCAATACATCAGCTGAAAGAAAAAAACGAAGGAATAAAGAAATATTTTTGAACAACTAGGTGACTACCAATATTATGAGCTCTGACTTAGAACACGTGCACATATGCGGGTATCCCCCACTTTTCATAAGTTCGCTTTACACCACTTTGAGTTTATGAAAAGACCTGCACTGGTGCCTGCTTTTGCTAACCAAAAGAAACCCAAAGAGGATTTTTGCTTTTACGAGAGAAAAAAACTGCTCCTTTGCTCTACACCATTTCGACTTATGACAGGTTCATGAGAACGCTCTATCTTAGGATAGCAGGGAAGTCTGTGCCCCCATCTGCTTCTAAAAACCTTTGAAGCAACTTTTAAGAAAAGGCACATAAACACAACTAATTCCTTGTCCAACATCATATATTCCTGGATGGCAGACACCACCGTTAATTTTTTCTACATCTCCCTCTGGGAGCTGTGGGGTAAGGAAGCAAACACTGAAACGAATCAGTGAACCAAATAAGCAAGTGTGCAGTAAAGGGTTAACTGGCCAGGTCTACGCTGTTCAAACTTGGCACATTCCAAAGGACTGGCCCTTGACCAGCTCCTGGGAGGTGATCTCTAAGCACCTGGACTATCCAACCTGATAAAAGGGTCTTTGTTTACCTGGGGGCCTTGGGCCATGCCAGATAGAGTATGCTAATTATGTGATTTATGGTGAGGACCTTGAGCCATGTGGCATCAACTTGACCTCTACAGGGGCTGGAGACAGAGTAACCTAAGGTCAGCCCCGCGAACGGCTCCATTCCATGCCTAGTGACCACCCCCCAGTAAAAGTCCTGGAACCCAAGGCTCGGCGAGCTTCCCTGGCTGGCAGCCTCCTCATGTGTTGTCACACGGTGGCGCTGGGAGAATTAAACGCACTATGTATAACTCCATTGGCAGAAGATAACTGGAAACTGGCGCCTGGTCTCATGCACCTTCTTCCTTTGCTGCTATTAATCTGTATCCTTTCACTGTAATCAACAGTGACCATGAGTATAACAGCTTTTCTGAGGTCCGAAGGTTGTTCAGGCAAATCACTGGAGCTAAGGGTGGCCATGGGGACTAAGACCCAGCACGCAATGAAGAAGAGTAATGGCAACCGCTGAAAAGACAAGACAGCCTCAGTTGCCGGCTCCAAAGTGAGATTTCCCAAAAGGCCTCTCCACAAATCCTTTGAGAAAAGCACGTTAAGTCCTGCTTTTCAAAAATAATAGCCTCCTTTAGGAATGAAAGACAGCCAATTTCCTACTACCTAGTCTAAGAACTGAAGACGACTGACTCTCAGAGCCAACACAACTTCCCCCTCCCCTTCACTGGATTAATGTGTTTCTTCCTAAAGCCCAGGATACTCAGGGAGATGGAGAGGGAAGGAACCGGCCCAGGGCTCATCAGCTTGTTAGTTTCACTCTTTTTCTGTTACAGTCCTTTGAATCTTCCACTAGATATAGCTGCTGCGAATGTTCATGAAACACCGTTTACATAAATAACACAGATGATTTAATTTTAAGTTTACTTATCTTTCTTAAAAGGACATTATATCCAATGATTATAAAAGCCTCAACTGTCATAATTGGGGGAGGGGTGTGCACAGCAGGGGACTCACCTGTGAAGAAATGAACTGTTACAATGTTCCCTCCAACTTCCTAGTGCACCGCCTATGTGTGCCCGTGTGTGTGTGTGTGTGTGGTGTATGCACGCTCGTGTGCATGTGCATGTATGTCAGGGTGAGGTCTCTGCGAACACAGAAGTTACACTAACGGGTCTCACACCAGCCTGTGGTATCACCATCTGCCCAGTCCCCACCAAGGCAAACAGCAGGGGGCCTGCGGGCCCCCAGGCCCCGGCACGGCCCCTCCTACCTCTCGAAACCAGCCGCACCTCTGCAGCCTCACCCCCCTCCCAGACTCCAGCAGCAGCCTCCGGTCTGGTCTCCCTGCGCCTCTTCAGGCTGCAGCACTTACATCTTCCTTCGACACGTCTCAGGGCTCCTTCCCAACACCCAGACCTGCTCCGCCTCCTCCACCTCAGGTTCAAGTCCACACTCCTGCCCTGGCTGTCACCCCATGGCCTCTCCAGCCATCGCGCGGTGCTCTCTCTCATCTTTTGTGCTTCAAGCCAAATAAATAGCTAGCTGAGGTCAGTCGCATGACTGGCTCTGGCCAGTGGGGTATGAATAGACAGGATGGGTGCCCTCTTTGGGGTCTTACTGTTGAGAGGACTGGGCCTGCTGCTGGTCGGTGCCCTCCCCCTTCAGCCACCTCAGACCCACAGAGTGCCAAGGTCAGCAGGGCCAACCCCCCAGTGTAGGTCCACCCCACCTCTGGACTGTTGTGAGAGAAATAATTCTCTTATTTAAGCCACTGTATTTTGGGGTCTCTATTACAGCATCTTAGCCTGAACTCTGATCATCATGAATGTATCACAGCACCTGTATGATCAGGGCATCATGGGACTGCCCGTCTGTCCCTCTCTACTGCCAGTCTCTGAAGGTCCTTGAGGCTCAAAAGTGTCTCGTTCTTTTTTTTCTCTTGGAATCCCTAGTGCCCAGGAAAAAAGGACTAGTACAGAATAAGGGCATGCAAAACAAATGCCTAATAAACAAATAAGCTAACGTGCAGTCCATCATGCCCACAAACATTCAACTCCTTGGCAACCTGGGTGTTTGCTGAAGATCCTGGCGAACCTGGGAAAGCAGCTGCCCCACCTGTCACAGCCAGAGCACAGAGCCTTCCCGGTGCCCTTACCTCATCCTTCAGCTGAGCCAGGAAGAGGGGCAGGAGGTGCTCGATAGTGTTGTCTTTGCCCAGGATGGGAGAGAGGCCCATGATGACTGAGGCCAGGGCCGACTTGACATGTTGGTTGGCGTCTGACACCAGCTCCTGGGAGGGAGAAGGAATGCGGGAGCCACAGGGTCAGTGGCCAAGAAGACTCCAACTCCTAAGAAGCCCTAGACACAGCCTACTCTCGCCATCCCAATCCAGGGCAGGCTTGGTGTGCACGGGGAATTGCAGGTCCGTATATGTCCGGCCTGCCTAGAGTTCAACGACCCCTGTTCCCAGCAGCTTTCACCCCAATCCCAGAGCTCTCTGGATGAGGAGATCCAGTGAGCTTCGAGGGGGAAGCACTCCCTGCCCCCACGTCCAGCCCTGAGCCCCAGATGCTGCCTGCACTCAGGGCCCCTAACTGCTCCAAACCCAAGACCGCCTGCTCCTGGAAGGCCGGGAACTCGGTTTGCATCTGGCTGCCACTAATGCCCAATCCCCATCCCTTCTTTCCAGAAGGCTCAGATCTGCTCTATTCCTCCCACCAAGTTCCCTGTTACCTTGATGCAGGGCAAGATCTGGGTCATGATCACATTCTCCCGACAGTCAGCTGAGAGGTTTTCACAGAATTCTGTGGGCAGGGAAAGGGAGGTGGCGGCAGGTAAGACCCGATGTCCTAGCTCTGCCTTCAGCCTCCCGGACACCCACCCGCTTACTGTGTCCTGGTTGCCAGCACCAACCTTTGACCTTGTGGGAGGCTGCGGCCCTCACCTCGGCCTCACAGTCTTTCATCAGGTTCTGGAAGGCAGGGACCAGGTCCGTCTTGGTGATCTCAGGCCCCACTGCTTTCTGGAGCTGCAGAAAGGGAAGGTCAGGGGGGTCAAAGGGCTTGGCAGGTATTCTAAATGAATGAGAACAAAATCAAAGATAAAGGCACCACGAATGGGGTAAAAACAGTCCCTGAAATCACTGCTGAGATGTAATGCCAGGGCCATGGGGGTGACCTCGGCCAAGTCTCGGAGCCTCTCTGAGCCTTGGTTTCCTTGCTGTACAGTGCCGAGTTGGGCTGGGTAGTGCAGTGGTCACGAGCATGGCTCTGGAGTCCAACTGCCTGGCTCAAATTCTTACTCTTACTTACCACCTGTACGACCCTGGGTGAGTCCCTGTACGTCTCTGGGCCTCTGTCTCCTCAAACCACGAGGGTACTTACTGCACAGTATTGTCTGCATTAGAAAGAACCACAGACCTCCTTCCTGTTCAGGCTATTCGGGGTTGGGTTTTCTGTTACGTGATCCAAAAACAGTCTAATGATGTGTGGTGGCTCTCACTTTTTGATTTAAATATTTCTGTGTTTTCTGAGATTGGTTACCAGAGCCCGCGTGACTTTTGTAATGAAGATGAAATACTAAATGTCAAGCAGGCACGCTAGGCCCTCCGCATCTCATGACACCAGGCAAGAACAGGCGCACAGGTCCTGCTGGCGTGCCGCTTCTGGAGGCCCGGGGGAGGCAGGGCGGTTCCTGACCAAGGGGAGAGGTGAGGACCCCGGGGGCCTGGTGCCCAGCTCTCCAGTGTCCCCTCGCCCCAAAGCCAGACCCACATGTCCTTGCTTGTACTTGCCCTCACCGCCCAGTGTCCGCTGCCCACGCCAGACACAGTCCCTACCCCAGCCCTCACCCACTCATCTTCCAGGACCTGCTTCCAGGCCCAGGAACACCCGCCAGCCCCGCACCTCTCACACGTCAACATTACACTTCCCTCTGTCTCAGCTGGCCTCCCCCTTCAGGCTGTCTGAAGGGGGAGGGATGTACTGATGTTCCCTGAAGGCCAGGGATGTACTGAACTCACCATACCCCAATGCCCAGCAAAGAGCTGGTGCTCAATAAACCTGCTTGTGCGATAAGCAAACTAAGATTTCTGTGGAAAGAGCACTGTCCTGGGACACGTGGCATCTTGTCCCTGTTCTGCCCGCCTGATGGTGTCACTGTGACCAGTCTAACCTCTGGGCTGTGTTATGGGGCTGAACTGTCTCTCCCCTGAAATTCATACACTGAAGTCCTAACACACTCCACACATCCCTGGAACCTCAGAATGTGACTGTACTTGAAGACAGGGTCTTTAAAGAAGTCATAAGGTAAAATAAGGTCATTAGGGTGAGCCCTAATCCAAAATGACTGAAGTCTTTATAAGAAGAAAGGAGATGAGAACACAGACACACAATTAAAGACACGGGGAGAAGAGAGCCATCTACAACCAAGGAAAGAAGTCTCAGAAAAACCACCCCTGCTGACACTTTGATTTTGGACTTCTAGCCTCCAGAACGGTGGGGAAATAAAGTACCACCCAGTCTGTGGTACTCGGCCACAGCAGCCCCAGCAAACAGACTATGTCTTCCCTTTTGTAAAAGGAGATAAAGTTCGATTAGGTCAGGAACACATACATGCTACCCTTTCTCTGCTCCTGTGGCTCTCTCCCACAGAACCTTAAGTTGGCTCAGAACCCTTCAATCAGGATTGGCAAGCGAAGTGAGATCCAAATGGATGATTACCGAGACCTTACCGCTTGACCACCCGATGATTCCCCTGGGCTTCACTAAATCCCAGCTCCTGTATGTGGCCCCTCCCCTTCGCCTGAGGCCTCAGTCTCCGCACCTGTGAGACGCTGCCAACAGCCCCCTCATGTACCTCTGTGAACTTGTCGGCCACCATGTATCGGACACGCCAGGACTTGTCCTCAGCAGCCTGGCGCAGGGTGGGCATCACCAGGGCCTCCAGATCCTCCTGGGGCAGGAGCTGGGCGATGTTCACACACGCCTCCACCGCTAGCAGCCGCACCGAGTCCTGAGGAGAGGATGGGAACAGGGAGAGTGCAGCAGAGGCCCCATCAGCCCTGGGACTCCCTTTCAGACTCAGGGTCCACCGGAGGGAGACAGAGGAGAGGGGTGTGGAGCAGACCCCACCTGCTCGTCAGAGGCCAGGTTGGAGAACATGGGGATGATCTCACTCTTGACGTTGTCCAGCTCCAGCACCTTGGCGAACTCCCCCAGCTTGGAGGCTGCGGCCCGCCGCACCATGGGGGTGTCATCTGAGCACAGGTTCCGGAAGTACCTGGGGGTTGGGATGGGGCTCAGGAGGAGGGATCCCTGGGATCCCAAGGCAGCAGGCAACACCATGGAGGGCGAGCACAGACGCTGTAGTCACGCAGTTCCTGGCTTTGCCTGGGTGACCCTAGGCGAGTGAAGGCCTCTGAATCTTCCCAGCCCTACACAATGGAGCTGATAACAGTACCTACCCTACAGGGTCGTTATGAGGGTTAAATGAGACAATGTGCATGGAACAATCAGCAGCCTTTCTGCACATAAGTCTACAGTGAATGGTAGGTACTGATTATATTATTATGACCACATAAAATTGCTTGGCTAAGGTGCTGGGCTGAGGCTACTCAAAGATTTTCCCTTCCGGCAGTGACTGCTCCAGTTAGAGATGCACGGAGGCACATGCAGCCCTCTAAGTGCCTGCAGGCAGCTGTAAACCAGTATTCTGGCAGGAGTGCTTGCTGGCTCAGGGCCTGGGCTGGCTGCTCAGTGGTTCAAGAAGATGGTGGATGGACACAAGTCCAGAGGGAGGGGAAACACACATTAATAGAAATGTTTAATCCAATTAAAAATATTTTCACTGGTTCTTCTGGAAGCCCAGTCTTACATGCAAGCAATTCCCTGGGGTATCAAGCCAAAGGGGAGAAGGGTAGTGGAGGAGGCAGCCTCCTGTATGCCAAGTGGAAACAGGCCTAAGATAGCATCACACATCACTTGTTGAGTGCTTCTGTGTACCAGATTCTGTTCTAAGCATTTTGTATGTAGTAATTCTTTTAAATCCTCACAATAACCAATGGGAGGAAGAACCATCATCATCTCCACTTCCTAAATGACCAAGAGGCAGCGCCTGGGTTCACACCCAGCTGTGTCCAGACACCACGTCTCTGAGGGGTGGGCAGAGCGAAGTGGGGGGCTGGAAGAGCTCCGGGGCCTTTGGGCTCTGGATGGGCCTAGAGGGGGCCGAGGCTTGAGAGGAGGGGACCAAGCAGAGGGAGGAGGCTGGGTCTTGCCAGGGGACTCACTGTCGAAGTTCCGCCTTGACGGCACTGGACACGCGGGGGTAGCAGACGGAGAAGAGGCCGCAGGCCGACGTGCGGGAGGTGAACCAGTCGCCGCCCGCCAGCCGCTTCACGAGCGGCACGAAGTGGGCCTCAAGGTCGGAGGGCGAGTGCTCGTGCGAGATGGCCCGCAGGGACTCCACCGCCTTGTCCCGCACCACGGTTTCCTCCACCGTGGCCAGCGACTCCAGGGGTGGCTGGGGGCAGAACACGAGGTCACCGCCCAGCTCCCTCCCCCTGCCCCACCCACACTGCTCAGCTCCTCCAACAGGCCTTCCCTGAGCCCCAAGCCAGCCTGCCTTCCCTGAAGAACCTCTTTCACAGGTCCCTGAAGGCGCTTCAGTGGGGTCCACACACCTCAAAACTACACACGTCACTTTCTGAGGAGAGGGCTGCAACTGTCATCAGCTTCTCAAAGTGCAGGAATCATCACTGACGTGGACTGGAACATCTATTTACTACGTGTTCTGAGCAGGGCCACACCTCTAGGGGGCACTGGTTCTAACTCACTGAATCCTATGAAGCAGGTCCTATGAAGAGGAAACTGAGGCACAGACAGGCTAAATAGCTTGCCCAAGCATAACAGCCACAAGTCAGGATCTAAACCGGGCCAGCTGGCTCCAGAACCTCCAAAGGGCTGAAAAGCAAAGGTGTGGTTTCTGACAGGCAATTGCATCAGGATCTCACAATACTGGGGGACTCTGAGGCTCGTGCCTCTCACTGGTTTGTTACTGTGAGGCCTGGAATGATCACGTTCTTTTATGGACATCTGACTGGCTCACCACCGTGTCCCCCGACCCCAGCAGACCTCTTGGCACAGGGCAGGAACTCGGGAATTACTGACCTAATGAAGGGAGACTCAATTTACTCTAATCTGTTCAAACAAAGATGTGGAGGTCTGTGGTCTGAAGTCAAACCTGCCCTGACAGGTAAAGAAAGTAGAAAGAAATGATAAATGGAAACGCTTCCAGGGCCCATGCAGGAAACAGAAGTGAAGCAATGGGCAAAGGTGACAGGTCGGGACAACTGAGGCAGAGACTGGGGCAAACTGGAGAACATACAGTCTAGGGAGTACAGCCGCTTTCCAGCTCTGTCAGCTGTCACCACGGGGAAACATGGCTGGTAAAAGCAAATCTGGTTTCCCAAAAGCAGCCAAAAGGGGCAGGTTCTTATCTGTGAAAAAAACCTCATTTAACACATGCTCCAACATGGATGAACCTTGAAGACATTATGCTAAATGAAATTAGCCAGTCGCAAAAGACTCCATACTGAATGACTCCTTTATGTGGGGTGTCCAGAGCGCAGGCACGCCTCGTTTTACTGTGCTTCACTTTACTGCACTTTGCAGATACGGCACTGTTTTACAAACTGAAGGTCTGTGGCGTCTACCAACTCCATCAACGTCACTTTTCCAACAGCATTTGCTCACTTCAAGTCTGTGTCACATTCTGGTAATTCTCCCAATATTTCAGACTTGTTCATTAGTAATGTATTTGTTATGGTGACCTGCGATCAGTGACCTTTGATGTTACTATTGCAAAAAGACTACAACTCGCTGAAGGCTCGGATGATGGTTAGTATTTTTTAGCAAGAAAGTATTAACTAAGGTCTATGTACCTTTTTTTGACAGAATGCTATTGCACATTTAATAGACTACAGTAAAGTGTAACCATAACTTTTATATGTACTAGGAAACAAAAAAATTCATGTGACTCGTTTTATTGCAATATTCACTTTACTATGGTAGTCTGGGACCAAGCCTACAATATCTCTGAGGTATGTCTGTAGTCAGATTCACAGAGACAGAAAGTGGAATGGTGGTTGCTGGGGGTGGGGTAAGGAGCTTGGGGGTCACTGGTTAACGAGTACAGAGTTTCTTTGGGGAAGACGAGAAAGTTCTGGAGATGAATGGTAGTGATGGCTGCACCACAACGTGAATGTACTTAACATCATGGAAGAGTACACTTAAAAATGGTTAAAATGGTAAATGTTATTTATAATTTACCATGATAAAAAAAATCAAAGACAGAATTTTTAAAAACTCATTTTAAAAAGGTGGCAATGGGGGCTTCCCTGGTGGCACAGTGGTTAAGAATCCACCTGCCAATGCAGGGGACACAGGTTCGAGCCCTGGTCCGGGAAGATGCCACATGCCGCGGAGCAACTAAGCCTGTGTGCCACAACTACTGAGCCGGCGCTCTAGAGCCGGTGAGCCACAACTACTGAGCCCACGTGCCACAACTACTGAAGCCCACGCGCCTAGAGCCCGTGCTCCGCAACAGGAGAGGCCACTGCAATGAGAGGCCCGCGCACCACGGCGCAGAGTGGCTCGCGCTCTCCACAGCTGGAGAGGGCCTCCGTGCAATGGCGGGGACCCAACACAGCCATGGGAGGGAGGGGGCAATGATTCAAAAGGAAAACATAAAGCCACGTCTGCCCGGGGACCCTCAGTGTGCGGCCTGTGTCACAGGGACACGCTAGCGTAGGGCTCTGGGTGCAGGGCCGGCTCACAGGGGTGCGGCTGCAGGTGTGGTGTCACTGCAGGGAGCGGGCTCCTCCTATTTCCTTGTTTTCCCACCGCCCAGGCTGGCACACGGGAGGCACTCAATCTTCCATTTAGAGCCCCTCAGTAAATACTGAGTAAGAATTGATTAATACTCAGCAAGTGACTGTAAGTGGAACCTATGGTAACCTGTCACGATCACAGAGGCCTGGGGCCCAAGGCTAAGCAGTAGCTACATCACCCAAGGGTCTCTGCCCCAGTGGGTTCCTGCAGGGACAGGTTCTCACAGTGTGGTTCCCAGACCCCCCACAGCAGGACCACCCAGGAGGCCTCTCCCAGCGCAGACCTGAGGAGTCAGACTCTGGGGGCAGGGCCCGGGAAGGCGCACACTGAGGGAGCCCCAAATGGTGCTCCTGCATAACCAAGACCCACTGCCATGAGGCCTCTGTGTGATGGAGGGTGGGGCTCTCAAACCTGGGGAGGGGGAAAGGCGCGAACCTCCTAAAATCATCTCTGCTCGTTTGACGAGGGGGTCTGGAGTTTCCATCTAAGGGACCCATGATTCCAAAAGGGTTAAGAGCTGCTGATACAGAAGTAATCCTCACACTATAGCTACACGGATCTCTGTGAAATTCCATCTCACTCACACCGCAGAGCACGAGGGCCGGGATCGGGTGTGACCCACCTCTGGGTTCCCGGAGCCCACAGTCCTTGCTCATGTTCATGGAATGAACAGCTTGCAAAAGAGGCATTTCCCGTAACTTGTCAAATCCACCTCCTCCAGGAGCTCCTCCTCAACGGCTCCCCCACCCCATCTAACCCAGGTCAGCCGCCTCTTCTGGGTTCTACGGGTCCCTGGTTTCCCTTTCTTCCAGCGCGGACCAGCCTGTGGGGCCACCAGGAGCCTCTGCAGACGGCACAGAGGAGCGGTAGCGGCAGCGAGCTGGGGGCCTGGGTTCAAATCCCGGCTCTGCTGCTTCCCAGCTTGTGCCTCGGTTTCCTCATCCGTGAAGTGACACCAGCACAAGCCCCACAGGGTCGCTGCAGGACACAATGGGTTACTGTACATAAGGCACTCAGAACACACGCTGCAGGTGCTGAGTGGGCTGAAGCTATTCTGACCTGACTTGCCTGCGGGTTCCCAGTGTGGCCTGGCCCAGAGGATCCTCACGGATACCAGTTCCAGAGGTCACACATGACTGCTCCCCAAACAGAAGCACGGGATGACAGGGGTTCCCCTCATTGGGAATGATCAGTGGAAGACCCTGACTCGGCAGGGGAAGGAAGCCAGGTTCCAGCCTTTTGTCTGCAGGCCTGTGGCTCTGGTTGAAGCTGTGGGGTACTCAACAGTGTTCTCTGCTCCTGAGTCCTCTGAGAAGCTGCTGAAAGCTATTAATTCTCTCCTCAGAAAGACTGATAAACACCAGGGGCTGCAGATAGTTCCACGGAGTTCAAGGGACCCCTTTCAGTAGGTCCAGGGACCTCATCACGTTCCTGGTGTTAAGCAGTCCTGTTCTGTATAAAATGTATGAAATGATCTCATTCTCATACAATTTTCTGTGCGTACATATACAATTATACATGTGCACTCCGATGAGAGGCAGGATACCAGAATCTAATGATAATTATCACAGTTTCTTAGAGTTAATGCTTAATGCATGTTTGGAAGAAAACAAATGACCATATCTGCTCCAATCCAAGACCCCAATAAGGAGCACATTATTTCACACACCACTAAGAGGAACAAAGCCTGCTGACAGTAACTGTAAAACACGGTCAAGTGCAGATGCCAGGGTATGATAACATGTCCTCAGGAACCACGGAAGAATTACTGGGAGGACAACAACGGAGGCAGAGCTGTTCCCCGGCTCTGAACAACAGTGAGAACCGAGCAGCCTCCAAGGGGCTTGCAACCCAGGTCCAGGACTGGAGCACTTCCTCCCTCCTCTTCTCCCAAACAGCAGTTACTACCAGTATCTGACCACCTCTGTCCCCAGCCATCACCCAGCACAGGGTCACACAGGCAGGCAGTGGGTGGACACACCTGGAACCCCAGCTCCGCCACTCGCCAGCCGTGCGACCTTCGACGCTGAACCTCGGTGCTCCAGGCGGCTGTCTCTACCCCAAAGGGTGGACACGACCTCTCAAAATACGGCACTAATGACAACGGAGCTAAGATCTGTGAGTACTTACTACATGCCAAGTACTGTGCTAAGGGCTTCTTGAGTCGATTCTCAAGGTACGTTTTAATGACTCGAGGTTAAGTAACTTACAGGTCACACAGCAACCAGTGGGAGAACCCAGCCTGGCTCCAAACTGAAAGCCTCACGCACAGAGTGCTGGTGGGGCCTGGCGCTGGTCAGGCACGCCCGGTCAACGGTCAGGAGGACACCCGCGTTTTCGTGCTGATGTATTAAATGTCACTGCTGACTTGCCAGATTAAAGTGAATGTCCAAGGCCCATCTTCTATTCCGAGAAGTTGACCCCAGCCTCTCCTGCACTCTCCCCTCCCCGCCCTGGCTGCCAGGACCATGGGTCTGACCCCGCCAGGGGCAGGCAGGGGCCTTCCCCACCTTCCAGACTCACCAGCAGGCAGTGCACGTACTCAGGGCCTCCGACCAGAGTGGTGAAGGTGCCCAGCTGTTCCGCCAGGGCCAAGAGGACCTCATCCTCATCGTAGATGGTGTCTGTGGGACAAGACAGACTGGGTTAGAGTTCCACCCCAAGTACGACCCCACCCTTCAGTTACCCAAGCTGGGAACGAGCAGGCTCCACTCTGCTTCCTCAAACTGGCAGCCACCCTCCACCTGGGTGGGCAGAGATGAAGGCAGAGGCTGGGGGCAGCTGACAGAGTGCCTGTGACTAGGTGTGGGACACTGGGGGAGTGAGACCACCTCGCTGCAGCCCGGTTTCCACACCTGGAAAATGGTGCCAATCACCTCCACTGCAGTGACGGCCGGACTGAGGAGCAAACGCGACCATGTGTGTGAGCGCAGAGCCCGGTACACGGGAGCTCTTTCTGCTTCTACGCTCGGCACTGTTCCCTCTGCCAGGAACTTCGCTCCCTTCAGCCTGAGAAAGTCTTCTCTGTCCTTCGACACTTGGTTTAGTTACCGCTTCCTGGAAGATTTCCAGGATGCCACCCAGACAGGTCAGGTCCCTCCTCCAGGCTCACTGCCCGACCAGGCCACCCTTATCAGAGACCTCACCACGGGCTACGACCCTCGAGTCCAGGACTGGCTCCTCTCTGTGCCCCAGCTTCTGCCAGAGGTAAGCACAGCGGGCACTCCATCTGCTCAACTTTGCTGAAAGAAGGGACGATTGTGCGCGGAGAGAACTGCTCTGTCCCGACACCTAAATCCAAAGGCCCTTCTCAAGCTCCACCCTCCCTTCGCTGAGGCGACGGGAACGACGACGGCAGAAGACGCCAGCATCCCCAGCGTCCAGGCTGGCATCTCAGCTCCCCGAGTTTACGTGAGGCATGTGCCCATCCCGTGGTAGGTTCAGATCCTGCTCTATCGTTGGCTGCGTGTGTGGCAACTCACTTGGCCTGAGACTCTCTTCTCATCCCCCAAATCACAACAACAGCGTTGTTCTGAGACTGAAGGGAAGTAACTGCTTTCTGTGAAGAGCTCAGCGTGGGGCTCAGCACGAGAGTCAGTGCTTTAGTAAACTCTGGCCGGCGTGGCTCTGGCGTGTCCTGCTCTCAGGCTCCCTCCCAGCCTCGGTTTTGCCGGCTCCCCCTGTGGACAGTTCAGATCACCCTCCCTGTTCTGTTCCTTTCCTGGAGACCTTAAGGACATCCTCAACTCGTACTCAACTCAACTCAACCTCCAGTCCAGACTCCTTGGCCAAGCTGCATCCCTGAAAGCCAAATATACGGGAACTGCCAGTACCTCAGATCTCCACCCTTCCCACCTCTACACAACTGCCCTCCCGGCCTCTCTGGCCCAGACCTCTCAACCTCCACCCTAACGTTGCCCCTGCGTCTCTCCCTGCGCCCTCAACATGCAAAGCGCCACATTCAATCCTGGCTCCGTCTGCCGTTCACTCCTGCCGGCTTCCCTCCCAGGCAGCCTCCCCGCCACCTCCACCAAAAAACTACCAGCAGCACGTGCTGCGTGGAGCACCAGATCCTCCAGCCACCCTGTGAGTTAGGGCCTGCTTTATCCCCCTCTGCAGAGAAGGGAGCTGAGGCTGGGAGAGGTGGAATGGCTTAGCCAGGTGTGCCCAGCAGGTTGGTGGCACAGCTGGGTTTCAAACCCAGGTCCTTCCAACTCTTTTCTCTACAACTTTTTGGCCACTGCTTTACACTGCCGTACGACACTCCCTGTACCCCTTGCCCCCGAGGCCATCCGGGCCTCAGTGTTCTAAAGCCTTCAAGTCTCTCCAACAGTTCACCAGTGGAAGCCACTGGTTTGAGGTCATCTGCTCAATGTCATGTGTGCAGATGCCTCCTCCCCATGTGGTGTTCAGAGGCAGACACCCCTGAGCTCCTCAGTCATCAGCTGTGACTGTGGGCAAGTCCCTGCACATCCCCTCAAGCCTCAACTCCCCCAGTGTGAAATGAGAGGGTGAGACTCCCTGCCTCCCTCCCGCCCCCCAGCACCATCACTAGGCCCCAGTGAGAGGATCAGAGATGAAAGAGCTTCACTAGAGACGAAGCACAGCTAACTCTGAGCCTTTACTGGCAATTTTAATTAGTGTGAGGTACGAAGTCATAATAGGAATGACGGGAACAGAGGATTTACCATTAACCGGTGATCCAGTCTGTGTCAGACATTGGGTCACGCGCTTTAAGTACATCTGCACAGACAGGAGAGCGCAGCAACAGTGTAATCGCTAACACCTGAGCAGCACTTACGTGGGATCTTACTTCATCTGCATATTAGGCCGTACTATTAATGCCCTTGTCACACATGAAGAATCGGAGGCGGGCAGATATGAAATACCTCGCCCGAGGTCACACAGCTAGAAAGTGGCAGAGCTAGCACTTGAGCCCAGGTAGTTGGGACCCAAGTCTGTGCTATGAGTCATTAACCAACACTGTCGAGTTTGGAGCCAGCGTGACTTGATAAATATCCCCTCTGGAGCACCTCCTAACTGTAGGACCAAATAAGTTACCTCATCTCTCCATGCCTCGGTTTCCTCATCTATAAAATGGGGGCAGCAGTCTTACCTACCTTAAGGAGCTACTGTGAGATTAACTTGGACAACGATGGTGCTGTACATTTACTGAGCACAGCTCTATGTGAACGAACTCAATCCTCACAAGAAAGGGTTTAGAACACCACCTGGCACGTTAGGTATATATACAGTAAGTGTTAGCTGTTACTGTTATTATTTAATGTTCACGTCAATGCTACATCACATGTCGACTATGCCCATTTTACACATAAGAACTCTATGGAACAGTGAAGTAACTCACCTGAAGTCACCAGCTTCTAACTACTGGAGCTTCGATTCAAACCTGGCTCTATCTGCCTCCAGAGCGCTTTTCACCAGTCCCTGCCCCAGCCCCAGCCCCCAGCACACGGCACTTACAAACAGCTTGTTAACTCCAGAGGGGCCTCTCTTACCTGGCAGGAACCACCCCGGGAGCCCCCAGCCGACCTGGGCCCCAGGAGGACCGTACCTGTGAGGAAGGGTAGAAGCTCACTGCGGGTCCTTTCGACGCCAAGGGCCAAGGCGATGGTGGACAGCTTCTTGATGCTGTTGAGGCGAAGCTGATGATGGAACAAGAAGAGGAAGGGAGAATGTTAGCAAGCCCAGACTTAAGGGAGTCTGACACCCCTGGACCCAGTCAGCCCCTGGAAGTCTTGCTAAGCATGTGTGGGGTGCTGAGTAATAACCTGGCAAGTCTACCAAGTCCCTCTGTGACCTTGAGTCATTCAATTACAATGGCAGTGGCAGCCTCAGCAAAAGCATCCGTCGGGTCTCACTGAGCCAACGCCCCTCGTGGCACTTTCGAGGACCACTCCGTCCGACACTGTGCCCGCCTCCCCGTCCCCGCCCTCCTGCTTTTGCCCCCTCCTGCGCTCAGCAAGGCTAACACACTGAGCCTTGGACTCTAACAGCGGTAGCCACGTCCCCAGCTTACTCTGGGCCCAGGCCCAGCCCAAGCGCTCACTTGCACTGTCTCATTTAACTCTCACGACAAGCAGAGGGTTACAAGCCCTGCCCCAGAGAAGAGGAAACGGGCTCAGGGAATGAAAGTCCTTTCCAAGGGTCACACAGCTCAGATGGTGTAGAGCGGGATTGTAACCAGGACTGTTGGCTAACAGTGACAACAGAACAAACAATACTATAATGGCGGGCAGCCACCAGAAGCTCGGCAGAGGCTCAGACAGCTCTTCTCACAGCCTCTCGAAGGAACCAACACTACTGACCCCTTGATCTCAGACTTCCGGCCTCCAGAACTGAGAGAGAACACTCTTGGCTGTTTTAAGCCACCAAAGATGTGATGCTTTGCTGTGGTGGCCCTCGGAATCTCGCACAGTCCGCTGACACACAGCGGGTCTCAGGCTCAGCCTGTCGGGGTTAGGACCTCACTTGATCCTCTCGTCCCCGGGAGCAGGACTAGCGCCAAATTTCCACCACGATGGAGGCACAGAAAGCTGCCTGAGCGAGCACTGAGACCCAGCCCCAGCTGCTGCCGTCTGACTGGGAAACCTCTCCTCCTCTGTCTCCATCCTGACCACAGGGCCGCTCCTGCCAAGGCCCCAGGGCTGCGGCCGAACGCAGTGAGCTCATGTGTGTGAGTGGAAGGCGACGCCCTCAAGGGTGAGGAAGCCGCGCCAGGCCAAGCGGGGATCCTCCTCCCGGAAGGAAGGAAAGAATAGGAGGGACCAGGTCAAGGAGAGCAGCCAGGGCTCCCCCAGCCCATTCTCTCCCAGGCCCCACGCAGCTGCGAAGAGGTCTGCAGGTGACTGGCGTCCTGCATCCCCTCTGGTTTAAGGCGTTAAGACTCTCTGTGGGAATCACAAGGATGAGAACCTCAAGAAATGCTATGGTGGCCTCACCTCAGAAAAACACACACACCGCACTTTTCATACGACGTCACTGGGTTTTGGAGCACCTGGGCTTGAGATATTCCAAGCACTCACCATCCTGGTAGTAAAAGGATCTTCAGATTAAGTACTACAAGGCCTGCATCTTATTTTTAGCCCCAAATTAAATGTATATAAAGACAGACCTATAGAAACAGATAAACAACTAAATGTGGTGCACAGGACGCTCAGTGAACCTGAGAGGTAAGCACACAGGTGCTCACTGCACCAGTCCAGAGGTGGGCAGACGTTCTGTAAATCGCCAGGGAGTATTTTCAGCTTTGCAGGCCACTCGGTCTCTATCTCAACTACTCAACTGTGTCTCCGTAGCACAAAAGCAGCCAAAGATGTAAGCAAGTGGGCATGACTGCATTCCAATAAAGCCACACCTGCAAGGCCGCGTGCGGGGCAGAACCTGGCCCACAGGCTGCAGTGTGCTGGCCCTTGTGTTAGGCCTTTGACGTTCTGTACGTTTGAAGTTTTCCTCAAGAGTACATCAGAGTAAGTATGGACTCAGTTGCCTGTTTCTCTGTCACCTCCAAGTTGAATCTCTGTGTTCTTCTCTCAGCCGGGCTACATGCAAAAGTACACGTGGGCCAGGGCACAGGATGCTGGCAGGGGATAATCATAATGACAGTAACAACAGCCACTAGCATTTATTGATTGCTTACTGTGTGCTTGGCAGCATTCCAGTGCTTGACACGGATAATGAACACATTCACTCCTTAGAACTGTGCTCTGAGGTGGGTACTGTTCCTAGAATCCTCCCTTTTAAAGGTGAGCACGCTGATGTGCAGAGAAGCTGTCACTTGGTGGAAAGGGGCAGAGCCATGCCCAGAAGCCAGATGCCCTGATCTTATTAAGCTCAACATCACACTGTCACTGAGGAACGACGCCCAGGGACCCGGCCCAGGAGAGTCAGGCCGACTCTGGCGTGGTGGAGAGCCCGCTTCCCTCCACTGCCGTCTCTGGAGATCCTGCTTTGGGTTTTAAGAGCAGCTGCTGGTTTCTTCAGTATAAATGGCACCGTGAACGCTTAAGAAAGGCAGCAACAGGGCGGGCTTCAGATACACTATCTGGGTTCAAGGCTAAGTTGATTTTCACATTAGCTGTGGGACCTTGGGCCACTCTTTGTACCTTTTTGAGCTCAATTTTCTCATCTGTGAAATGGGGGCCTGTAATAATACCTATCCTTTGTACTTTGTGAGTACAAAGTGACACGATACTGGGAACAGCCTCGCACCAGAGGGAGATGAATAGTGGCAGCTATGGCAACCCTGCTCGGTTGACAGCACCCTGATTTTCGTCCACGTGCAGCAGCTGGCCAGCTGGCCACCGACGTCTCTTTTCCCTTCTCTCAGTGACACAGTAATAATGACAAACATTTCCTTGGTACTCACTATGGGCCAGTAGTGTTCTAGGTGCCAAGGTTCTCACTCATTTGACCCTCACAACCGTGAGGTAAACACAGGATCACCCATCTTGGGGCAGGAAAAACAAAACCTCACACAGCTCTCAGGTGGCAAGACGTGAACCCCAGCCACTTGGCTCTGAGCCAATACTCTCAATGCATATTTCCGTTTTACGGTGTTTTTCAGTTGGGGGTGCACTGTGAAGCCCTTGGCAGGTTTTTAAATGATCACAATTTTGAAACAGAGGTGAGCGTAAACAGCACTAGAAGTATTTGCAGCAGCTGGAATGAGCTCTGAGGAGTTATGATTACCACTGATGACAGAGTCATAGGTTCTGCCAACACTACAGTACGCTATAATACACTGTCATGTATAAATATAATCCATAATAGAAGAGAAGCTAAATTTGAGTTAGGGATTGGTGACAATAAAGTTGTTATTTTTCTCATCCAAATTCTTGGACCTGCCCTGAATGCCAGATGGGCCCCAGGTTAAGAGCTCCTGCACTGGGCTATAACCTCTGGTTTTCACCTGTGCACATGAACCCTTGGCGAAGATATTTCTGAACCACCTGTGCATTTGGATATGACCATGAGACTAATGTCTGGCCAGTGAAATCCAAGTGGGAATGGTGTGTGTGACTTCTAGAAGTGTCCCTGTGGGGAGACAGGGTCACATCCTTCATCCTTCCTTCCTGTTTAGAATGGGCCTGTGATGGCTGGGGCTTCAGCAGCCATCTTGGGGTCTTGAGATAACCTGAGAATGGGGAGGGCAGGATGGAGGCCAAACAGAGAACAATGTGTAAGAGCCTGGGACCCCAACACCTAGCGTGACACACCAGCTTGGACTGCCACCAGACTTTTTGACTGTGAGTCAGAAATAAACTTCAAGCTCATTTAAGTCTCATATATTTATAGAATTTTCCTATTATTCACAGCCAACCTTAATCCTAACTAACCCCGTCAATGACCTAGTTCTGGACACAAAGACATAAGGACAAACTGGCCAAGGAGCTTCCAGGAAAGATTTTCCTCTTTGACAAAAGGGAGGAGGACCAGAACCGCCTCCTTGTCCCAGTCGGCCCCTGCTTTCAGTGTGGTCCCACGAGGACGTAAAGGCGGCAGATGGATGCAGCTACCCCGTGACCACACGAAGCAGGTCAAAAGAACTGCACACTCTGACCCAATTCTGTGATATCCTTGAGCTGCCGAACTTGTTACATGAGGCCAAAGTGAATGCTTATTTAAATGACTGTTGGTTGAGTTCTCTGGAACGTTCCTGAGAGAGCAGCTATTAAAATCAATAAGAACCCTTCACTGTCCCTTCATCCAGTTGTAGCCATACGAGTTCCCTGTGCACTGTCCCCAAGCATGTCCCCACCAACACCTACCACAATGCTCATCTATGGTTCCATGGCCACGCTTATCACCATGGGCTGGGGATGCAGGCATCCCCAGCAGCCCTCAGGCTAGTACATGAGACATAATAAATAATCAATAAAATCTCCCTCCCCACCACTACATCCACATAGAAACACTACTCACTTTTTAAAACCCACGTCACGTTCAATCCGTGGAGCTTCCCTGACACGACCACGTACAGTACGAGCCCACAGGCAGTACATCTTCCCTCCACAAGCGAATAAAGCCCGAAGGCCCTGCTATGGACTACAAGGCCCAGCATGACGTGGTCCCTGTCCACGGATCCACCCTCACTTCCCACACCCTCCTCTGGCTCCCTGGGCTCCTGTCGCAGTGGTTCCCTTGACAGTAACTAAAATGCAAACGTATTGTTAGCCCAGGTCTTCACGCTTGCTGACTTGCTGCTTCCTCAGCCTGAGACACCCTTCCCCCCAGACAGCCCAGGGCCCCTCTCACTGCATTCAGGCCCCTGCTTCATCCTCACCAACGACCACCCTGGGTAAACCAGCATGCCCCCGTCACTCCCTATACGTCTTAACTCATCACTTTCGACATATGCAGCTGATCCTTGAACAAGAGCGTTAGGGGTGCCCACCCTCCCCGCACTTGAAAACCTGAGTATAAGTTATAGTGGTCCCTCCGTATCTGAAGTTTCACATCTGCGGATTCAACCAAGTGTAGATCACGTAGCACTGTAGTATTTACTACTGAAAACGATCCGCATAAGTGGACCTTGCACAGTTCAAATCCGTGTTGTTCAAGGGTCAACTGTTCTTCTTTGTTCACTGTTTATCCTTCCCCACTAGAATGCGGGCTTCACAAGGGCAGGGACTCTGTCTTCTGCACTCTGTGCCCCAAAATCCCAGGAGAGTGCCTGGCAAAGAATAAGAGTCCAAAAGAATCTGGAGGAATATGCTCCAAACTGTTACTGTTTGGTAGAGCTGGTGGCTGATAATGAGCAGTGTGGAGGGGTCTGCAACATGGGTGCTTTAACAGTGAGCCTCAGCCCGGGGAAATGCTCAGTGAGCCACACAAGTGCCTCTTCACCTCCTATCAAATCCTAAACACCGGGACTTCCCTGGTGGCACTGTGGTTAAGAATCCGCCTGCCGCCTGATCGAACATGGGTTCGATCCCTGGTGCGGGAAGATCCCACATGCTGTGGAGCAACTAAGCCCGTGCGCCACAACTACTGAGCCTGCGCTCTAGAGCCCACGCGCCTAGAGCCCATGCTCCGCAACAAGAAGCCACGGCAATAAGAAGCCCATGCACCACAACAAAGAGCAGCCCCCACTGGTCACAACTAGAGAAAGGCTGCACGCAGCAATGAAGACCCAACAGAGCCAAAAAAAAAAAGTCCTAAACGTCCTTCCACCTCATTCCATGAAGAATCATGCTTTTAAATGAACATAATGTGTGTGGGTACGTGTGGGTGGATGGGTGTGAAAAGTTCTGCATCACCCAAGCGTGAAATGGGCACCACAATCTCTCTTTCTGGAGCTTTTTTTTCTTTTTTAAAGTAACGAATGAGCAGGTACTCTGGCTTCACCAGTCAGCTAAGGGTCTCCAGATAAATCCCAGGCACCTCAAAGCTTGAGTTTCCTCACTGTAAGGTGGTTATTACAACAATGCCTGCCTCACAGGATTGCTGGGATAATCAAATAAGGAAGACACAGAGACAGAGCCTGGCACGTAGCAAGCACCCAAGGGTTAACCATTATTCTCATCGTTATTTCTCACGTATTTGTATTTCTTGAGCACGGGAAAGAAAAAGGTAAATTGAAACAGAAAAAGTAATCTCACCATCCCTTGGAAACTGCAGCACAAACAAACACTTCCCTAGCAGTTTGCCTGGTGTTACAATTAGTTATGGATGTGCCTGTTCCCCCTTTTGGAAGGTGACTTGTCTCTGGGATGAAGAAGGGACACGACTATTACCAACTGGTGATTCCTGACCCTAGTACTGGGCTGGGCACATCAAAAAGCAAAAATATACATATGTTTCAAGTTTTTAAAAATGCAGGTCCCCCAGTGAAGGCATGGCAGAGCCTGGAACTTGAACCCATGTTCTTCACCATCACCCTATACCAACTTCTTTTTAAACTCTCAGAGGGCAGCCTTATTCCTAAGTTCTGCTTCAAATCCCCATGTACTCCTTGAAAAGAAGTCGGAGCCATATTTCTAAGATGAGGACACAGGGGCATGCTGCCACGATGGCTTTGATGGTGATGAATACCTGCTGTCTTTACAGTTTATCTCACTTAATCCTCACAACAGCCCTGCCAGGTGTGTCTTCCACCCTTCTCCTCATTTAACAAGAAAATCAAGGCCCAGAAGAGTTGAGTAACTCCTAAAGTGGCCAGTCCAGGATCTGAAACCCTGGACTGCGTCCACCCATGGCACTGCCTCCTCTGTGTCTCCTCTGGGCCTACACGCTGTCCCCACAGGGGCCCAGCTCGGTGGTGAAGAGTGCTGCCCTGAAACCCAGTGCCCTTGGCTAAGTCCTAGTTTCAGTATTTACTGGGTGGTAGGACAATGATTGAGTAGCCCCATGTAAAAAATGGGAAGAGGGCTTCCCTGGTGGCGCAGTGGTTGAGAATCTGACTGCTAATGCAGGGAACACGGGTTCGAGCCCTGGTCTGGGAAGATCCCACATGCCGCGGAGCAACTGGGCCGGTGAGCCACAATTACTGAGCCTGCGCGTCTGGAGCCTGTGCTCCGCAACAAGAGAGGCCGCGATAGTGAGAGGCCCGCGCACCGCAATTAAGAGTGGCCCCCGCTTGCCACAACTAGAGAAAGCCCTCGCACAGAAATGAAGACCCAACACAGCCAAAAATAAATAAGTTAATTAATTAATTAAAAAGCCAAGCATTTGAAGCCCTTAAAAAAAAAGGGGGGGAAGAATTTCAGACTGAAGATTCATACTCACATTCAGGATCTGATTTAAACAAGTTAACTGTAAAAGAACACTTCTGGAACAATCAGAGAAATCTGATTTTGAACCAACTACTAGGTGATACCAACGAATCACTGTAAAAACTTTGTTAGCTATGATAAAAAACGAAACAAAAACTTCGTTAGCTATGATAACGGCATTGTGGTTATTAAATGTCTGTTGTTTTATAGGTGCATGACGAAAGACGTAGGAGAAAATATCTGGGGCCTGGGATTTATTTTTTAAATATTCAGCCAAAAAAAAAAAAAGGCTGGGGGGAGAAGGATGAGGGACAGGTGAAAAAATATGGTAAAACTTTAAAAAAACTGCTGAATCTGGATTTGGTACTATTTTCTCTGTTGTTTGAAATTTGACAATCAAAAAACATTTAAAAACATTTACTGGGGCCTCCCTGGTGGCGCAGTGGTTGAGAGTCCGCCTGCCGATGCAGGGGATACGGGTTCGTGCCCCGGTCTGGGAGGATCCCATATGCCGCGGAGCGGCTGGGCCCGTGAGCCATGGCCGCTGAGCCTGTGCGTCCAGAGCCTGTGCTCCGCAACGGGAGAGGCCACAACAGTGAGAGGCCCGCGTACAGCAAAAAAAAAAAAAAAAAAAAAAAAAAAAAATTTACTGGAAAGAAAACTAGCACCTATCTCAGATGTGTTTTGTGAAGACTCAACAAATGCACACAAAACACTTAGCAGGCTGGCATACAGCAGGGTTTCTCAACCTTGGCACCACGGACCCCCGGGGCTGGGCCATCCTCTGCGGCGGAGAAGGGCCTGGGCAGTGCAGGGTGTCAGGCAGCATCCCTGGTCTCTCCCCCGCTGGCTGCCTGCAGCACTCCCCCCACCAGCCGTGACAACCAAAAATATCCCGACATCTGTCCCCTGGTAAGAACTGCTGCTCTAGAGTAACCATTAGAGGAAGAGCTTTTAAAAGGCCTGCAGCACCTCACCTCGGACAACTGAGGCCCTCCTTATTTCACCACCACCACCGGCAGACATTTAATGAAAACTTAAAATACATCAAGCACTGTTCTAAGCGTTTTCCACGTACGAACCTATTTAATCCTCGCAACACCCCTCTGAACTGCTAAATTAAAATTTATTCCCAGTTTTTTTCCTTTTCCTTTTCTTTTTTTTTTTTTTTTTTTTTTTTGCGGTATGCGGGCCTCTCACTGTTGTGGCCTCGCCCCTTGCGGAGCACAGGCTCCGGACCCACAGGCTCAGCAACCATGGCTCACGGGCCTAGCCGCTCCGGACCCGCAGGCTCAGCAACCATGGCTCACGGGCCTAGCCGCTCCGCGGCATGTGGGATCTTCCCGGACTGGGGCACGAACCTGTGTCCCCTGCATCGGCAGGCGGACTCTCAACCACTGCGCCACCAGGGAAGCCCTCCTTTTCTTTTTCTTTTGCCAAGCCGCACAGCTTGAAGGATCCTGGTTCCCCAAGTAGGGACTGAACCCCGGGCCCACAGCAGGGAAAGTGCCGAGTCCCAACCACCGGACCGCCAGGGAGTTCCCTAGTCCCTTTTATAGATGAGAAAACTGAGGCAGAGACAGTATTAATAACACAGAAACCTGGCCTCTCAACCAGTGGACCACATTTTAAGAAACTTGGTGCCCCAAACATCCCTGAGATAATGCAATCCAGCCACTGCCTCTTACTGGCTGGGGCGGCGATCTCTTTGCAGCTCACTTTCCCAAGTATAAAACCGCAAGCCACCATGACAACTGAACAAGGTCAGCACTTCCTGAACGCCTTCTCTGAGGCAGCCACTTACCATGCCAATTCCACTGCAACTTCCCAACCCGGTAGATGCTGCTTCCTCATCATTATGCCTTACAGATGAGGAATCTGGACCCAGAAACGGGGAAGGCACTGGTGCAGGGCACAAAGGGAGCAAACAGGTAGAGCTGGGATTCAAACCTCAGTCATCCCTGACTCCTCCTTCCACATCACTCACCACGGTGCATCCAATCCATCAGCAAATCTCAACGACCCTCCTTTTCAAGATACCCCCAATCTCACCACTTCCCGCTACCTGCCTGCCAGCGCTGGTCCTGGCTGCTCTGCAATGGCATCCTGGTAAGTCTATCTGCTCCTGCCCGGCCCCTTCTCGGCAGCCAGAAGTCAGAACATGTCATTTCTCTTCGCAAAGCCTCGAACTGGCTCCCCCACCTCACCAGAGTCTTTGCCCTACTGGTCCACAGGCCTCACCTGATCTAGCCCAGGATTAGTCCGCACCTGACACCACTTTGGCAGTCACTGTGCTGCAGCTACCACGCTGGCCTTGTTCTCTGAACTCACTGAGCACGCTCCCATCTCAGGGAGCCAGCACGCACCTGGCACTCCTTACGTATTTCCTGAAGAATTCCCCTTCAGACTTCAGTGCAATAAAAGTAACAAATAAACAAAAAGAAAAATTAAATTACTTGAAAATGTTAAAAAAAAAGGGGGGGGCACTTCACCACCATCCTCAGACTCCTACCACTCTTCCCTCTCAATCTCTACCTTGCAACCCAGCGACTATGGTATGCAGAATAATGGCCTCCCAAAGATGTCCATATCCTGAGCCCTAGAAGCTGTATGTCACTTTACATGGCAACAGGGACTTGGCAGGTGTGATCAAGGTTAAGGACCTAGAGATGGGGAGTATTCTGGATTACTCAGGTGGGCCCAATCTCATCACATGGATCCTTAAAATCAGAGACCCTCTCCCGGCTGGTCAGGAGATGTGACTACAGTAGAACAGTCACAGAGACGCAACGCTGCTGGCTTTAGAGATGGACAAAGGGGCCACAAGCCAAGAAATGCGGGCAGCCTCCAGAACCTGGAAAATGGTAAAGACACGGATTCTCCTCTAGAGCCTCCAGAAAGGACTACAATCCTGACAACACTGTGATTTTAGCCCAGTGAGACCTGTGTCAGACTACTGACCTCCAGAACTGTAAGATAGTAAATTTGTGTTCTTTTAAACCACTACATTTACCTCAGGACTTTCCCACAGAGGGCTTCTCGCAATCCCATCACGATGGACATTTTGGGTGGATGATCCTTTGCTGTGCAGGCGGTCCTATGCATTGTACGTTTAGCAGATCCCTGACCTCTATCCACTAGACGCCAGTAGCACTTCCACAGTTGTGACAAGCAAAAATGTCTCCAGACGTTGCCGATGTCCCCTCGTGGGCACAAATCACCGTGGGTTGAGAGCCAGTGCCATTACTTGTCTCCTCTCTCTTCCTGGAAGGCTCTACCCCATGTTCCTTTGGGAGCTGACTCCTTCTTCTGGTCTTGTCTTAAACTGCATCCTCAGAGGGGTTTTCCCTGACTGACCGTCTTAAAATGAATCTTCCCCACCCCACTCCGTGCTTGCTGGGTACTCTGCCCAGAGAGCCTCAAGGCTCCTTCCCCTGCCCCCTTCAGATCTTTGCTCAGACACCACCTTCTGAGCAAGGCCTCCAATGACCACTCCGAATCCGCATCCTCCACCCGCTTCCTTTATTTTCTCTATAGTACTTATCCCCATCTAACATAATA
Source organism: Mesoplodon mirus (assembly GCF_964341445.2). Lineage (NCBI taxonomy): Eukaryota > Metazoa > Chordata > Mammalia > Artiodactyla > Ziphiidae > Mesoplodon > Mesoplodon mirus. The sequence continues at coordinate 60,312,444 of NC_138995.1, read as the reverse complement.
TGTATTTTCCTTATCGTTTATTGTCTTTTTTCCCCTCACTACAAGGTAAGCTCCACAAAGCCAGATTTTGTCTGACTTTCTCCCTGTTGTATACCTGTGCCTAGAACAGTGCCCAGCACAGAGCAGAGGCCCAATAATTTTTACTGACTCGTTATCACAACATCCTGCTGTTTCCTGTCCACCACGTCTCATACGTGTGAATAATGTATTCGGTCCCGTTTCACATCTGTCTCTTGTATAACAACTGGCCTCACCATCAGTCACATCCTCAGCACCACAGCTGATATGTGGCAGGTGTCTATTGAACCAACGAATTCCTACTACAGCCCTATGAGTCAGACAATCACCTCTATTTGAGAGAAGACGAAACCGAGGCTTGGAGAGATGAACTTGCCCACGTCCATCAGCAAGAAGTGGAACAGCCAGGAGCTCACCCTCTGCCTGCCTGACTACTGAACTAGAGTCACAGAGCCGGGACCTCAGAGGCTGGGCGCTGGGCCAGTGCAACCCGCTCAAGTTCATAAACGGGGAAATTGAGGCCCAGATGCGAACTCTTCAGTCACCGCTCCCCGTAACTACAGCTAGCATTTACTGCGCCCTTACAACAGACCAGGCGCCATTCTACGTGACTCGTATTATTAACTCGTTCAGTGCCTCACAACCACCCAATGAGGCCGGGACTATTATTAGACCACAGTTTACGGAAAACAGAGGCCCAGATCCGTGAGGTAAGCTGCACAAGGTCACTCGGCGGGTGAGAGGCGGGGCTGGGATGGGCAAACCCTAGAACCCTACCTCTTCTCAATCCCTCGCCGGCTGGCCTCAGGGCTCTGAGCCCCCTCCCCCCCTCACCAGAAGTGGTAGCCCGTTTAGTACACTGCCCACCCCCCAGGCAATGGGAGGCTTCCAGAAGGGGGGCGACTTTCCACCTAGTAATTTGCTGCTGAATTTAGCTAGTTGCCCCCTTGGGAATGGGCTTTCCGTCTCCCTCTCCCCTTCGGAGGTCTACACCACAAGTGGAGGCGGACGGAAGGGCAGGAATTAGAAAGTCAGCTTTCACATCTCAGTCCCCATCTGGAGGGTACAGCGCTGAGCCCCAGCAGGGAGAAAACCTACCCGGGTCCCCATCAACCAGGCGGCCCCTCCCCAACTCGGAGCAAGTCACGCGCCCACCCCATCCCCAAGGGGCCATTCAAGGGCCGCCGCCTATCACCCTCCCCTCGTCTCTCCCCGACCCAGACGTCCGAGCCCCTGCTGGGCTGCGGCCCCCAAGGCCCGGGGCCGCCGCGCGCACTTGGCAGGCCCGGGACCCTCCAAGCTTGCCCTCGCCCCCGCGCGCCGCTGGGCCGACACCAAATCCCGGGCGCCGTCTCACTGAGTCCGGGGACCGAGAGAGATGAGAGCGGAACGCTGATTGGCCGCCGCCCCCTTCCGCCACTCTCGGCGAACACTGAACCCTCTCCGCGAGGGACGCCCGTGCTCCCAGGTCCCCGTTCCCGTCTTCCCCAAGTCCCCCGTTGCCTCCGGACCTGAACATCCTCGTTGCGGAGCTCGTCTATGAGCACCGCGATGGGGTAGAGCGAATCGTCGCCGTCGGCCGCCGCCATCTTGGCTCCGTCCGGTTCCTGTCAGACTGCGGCCAGCGCCTTACTAAAACGGGGGTAGGCAGGGGCTAGACTGGGAAGAGGAAAAGAGGGCGTGGGGACGCCCGAGCCACTTTACAGGGGCTGCCCCACTGTCATTGCCCAATGACCGGGCCAAGCCTGCGTTTCTTTGGTCCGAACAAAGGAAGTCCCGCCTACCGCCTATTTGCCATTGGCCGAAGGGACATTAAATTTGCCAGAGCCTAGAAGAGGGGGAAGAGGAAACGGAAGTATGTAGTATCTTAGCGACAAAGATTGTGCCCGCCTACGTCGCCGCTAACAACGGCCTAGACGAGCAGTTGTTTCTAGCCAATGAGGGGCAGGATTGGGAGGTGGCGAAGCCCGTTCTCCGAGTCCCGGAGAAAGCTTCTGCGAGTGCGTCGCTAGGAGTGCGTCGCTAGCAGTGCGTGACGTCATGGGGCGGGGGTGAACCAATACAGTCTGCAGGTTTCGGCTTGGGAGGCAGTGGCCCCCTCCGGCTGGCGGGCGGACTCCCAGAGCCTTTGTGCGGGAGGAGAAGAGAGTGAGTCTTTCATTTCTGCCTTATTATGCCGAGGCCCAGAGAAGGGTGGCGACTTGCCTTACTCTCTGGACAAAACTCACGCCCCTCAGGTTGGTATGTGGATCTGCTTACCGAACGCACGTCTCCCACCTTCCCTTTTTACTCTGCAGCGGTTCTGGAAAATTAGCTACCTGAGCACATCATGCTTTTTCATGCCAACAAGTCTTTGCCCAAACCGTACGTTCTATTTGGAGAGCAGTTCCTATTAAATTGTCCGATCTCTACGTAAATATCTCCCTTTCCCTTCCTCTCTTTTAGGCTTGGTCCTCAAGCCCCAGAGCCACGTAATCAATCTCGCTCGCTCGCTCTCTCAAAATTCCTGTCCCTTGGCTGGGGCTGTGACCGTACACTGGAGTCTGTCTCCTCCCACGGCGTGAGAGCAGGGGTGGGGCTGACGAATCTCTGTTCCTTGCCTCACTCAACACAGCCCCTTACCCGCAATTTTAGAACCACACTAACAGAGTTGGGGGATGGGGAGGCCTGGGATGCACCTTCCCCCTTATCGTGTCACTTCAAGGGCACAGCTGAGCTAGGACTCTAGGACAGGTCCAGGCATCTTTTCCAAAGACCCCTACCCACTCCAGTTAGGAAACTACTCCCTATAAAAGGGGGTGTCCTTATTCCAAGGATCTTTCCCCCAACCCAACCCTGCTAGCCCACTGAGACTACAGGTTCCTTAGCTAAGGATGCACTTTAAATACCTTAGAATTTTATTTGTCAGTTATACCTCAGTAAAGCTCCACCCCCCCCAAAAAAAGTCCCAAGTGTGCCTTGCAGAGATAGTCTCTGCATTGGACAGATGCAGTCAGCAGCTTGATTCTGGTCAGACTCTTCAAAGAGCAGGCCCTGACCGTGAGCATCTAAATGAGTGACCCAGACAATTCTCTCAGCACTGCAGCTTGTTTGCACAGTTCACATCCTAAAAGAGGGATGTCCAAGTGGCACAGTAAACACCTGTGTGCCACGTGGACACAGCGGCAGCAGTCCAAGTCTCTGGCCAGTGATGAGAACAATCACATCTGCTTTCTATTCTGGCACTAAGGCTAACCAGCCACAGTGGCCCAGGGGACACCGTCAGCTTTCAGCTTACTTAAACCATCAGTATAGTCAGACCATGCATTTAGGGAAGTCTCAGAGGACTGAGGGTTGGTAGTGCCAGTGGCTTTGGGTACAGTGTAGAGCTTAAAATTTCCCCCAGAGGGATAGGTACCACTTATTCCTGTAAAGCCAGGATGTTGCTGGAGCCAGTCTGGGTTCATTCTTGAATAAGTGCGTTGCATGAGATGCAGGACTTTGGGGGCCCTTCCTACCTTGCTGGTAGTGGAGTCCAAGTTGATTCATCCCTAAATTTGGAATATCAAGCCAGAGAGTCACAAGGCTTCTACAGATCAGGCTTCAGTTTTGAGGTGCATTTACTAGCAAGCTAATTACTGGGGGGTTTTTTTGTTTGTTTGTTTGTTTTTGCGGTACGCGGGCCTCTCTCACCGCTGTGGCCTCTCCCGTTGCGGAGCACAGGCTCCGGACGCGCAGGCTCAGCGGCCACGGCTCACGGGCCCAGCCGCTCCACGGCATGTGGGATCTTCCCGGACCGGGGCACGAACCCGTGTCCCCTGCATCGGCAGGCAGACTCTCAACCACTGCGCCACCAGGGAAGCCCTAATTACTGCTTTTAAAAAGCAGTGCACCTGTTAGTAGTGTCAGAGTGGCCCTGAGTTCATAAAGCAATGGGGACTTCTAGGTGGAGGCTGCATCCCTTTGCCAGAGGCTCTAACTGACAAAATCATCAGGACATTGTCTCCCATGTCCCAGGAGTCTAGTAAGGGCTGAGCCTCCTTTGGATAACGGGGAGTCAAAGGCAACAGTTTTTCCTTCACTGCTGGAAGGATTGAGCATTGTAATCTGAGTCCCACTGAGTCAAATTAAACTTTCGCTGAAAAACAGGACTTGAATTTGGTCAGGTTATATCAGCTGCCCCAACTGGCAGAGATGTGATGACAAGTTAGACAGGGCTGTGGAGACTGGGGCCTCTCACTTGCCAACAAAGAGAATATCATTTATATAATGAAAACTTTGTACATCAGAAGTTAGTGGCACTTGACTGAAATCCTTACCCACCCTCTGTTACCTCTGGTGACAAGTAAAAAGGTAGTCTGTCTCACTAACACTTGTCTACCAGCATCTCACCCTTACTGGAATACTCACCTCTGGCCCTTGTGGGATAGGGAAACACAAGCATGTAACACAACAATTCCTGATATATTCTGATGTGGAATGTTGAATTTTTCCGAAGGATCCTGCTGTGGTCTGTTTGTGTGCACTCAAAATTCAAATATTGAAACCTAACCCCCAAGGTGATGCTATGAGGAGGTGGAGCCTTTGCCAGGTGATTAGGTCATTGAGGGCAGAGCCCTCATGAATGGGATTATAATGACCTTTCAAAAGAGGCCTGAGGGCCTCCCTGGTGGCGCAGTGGTTGAGAGTCCGCCTGCCGATGCAGGAGACGCGGGTTCGTGCCCCGGTCCGGGAAGATCCCACGTGCCGCGGAGCGGCTGGGCCCGTGAGCCATGGCTGCTGGGCCTGCGCGTCC